>NC_047662.1:44829858-45429858 GCF_011762505.2 Arvicanthis niloticus
TCCCAGAAACCACATGGTGCTCACACCAATCTGTAATGGAATTGGATACCATTTTCTGTGGGTCTGAAGACAGCTACAGTGTACCCATATAAATAAAATAAATAAATCTTAAAAAAAAAATAGCCTTAAAAAAGAACTGTGTGCAATAGAGCAGAGAACATGGCTAATGCAGTCAAATGTCTCATTTATTTAGTTTGAACTTTAAATTGCCACTATGGATTAGACATTAATGCCTTTAATTGCCACTAGTGGATTAGACATTGAAGCTTTAAATCATTCTGGATAAGTGACCTTACACAAGTCACTTTATCTTCCTGACCTACAATCCCCCTGTAAAGTAGACACTGTCCTGCCACCTCATGTCTTTATTGGACTGACAAAAGTCAGAGAGATGTCACTGAGTTGATAAATGCCAGTTGTTGGCTTGGATTTTTCAAAATCTACTTTAATAAGAGTTTTTAATGCTTCAACTTGCCTTCTAGCCAACTACCCACCAGTGGTTGTAGAAAAGAAGATTAATAGGGCAAAGGGCAGTGTGGACCTGTTTAGAAATAGTTCTTTTGGGCTATTCCATCTTCATGTTAGCAATCCAGCAAACCACCACCACAAATCAACAGCTTCAGTCCAGTCCTACTCAGCAATCACCACTCACAAATTAGCAACACAGTTCAATCCAAGAAATTATGAGGCTTTACCATCAGCCCAAATTCTCAGAAGCAGCAAGAAGCCACTGGAAATCACAAGAAAGTTCTTGAAGAGTCACTCTCTATGAAGACACGCCAAGCAAAGATCAGTGACATGGGGCAAGGCAAACCAATTGCCAGAGTGTCTCAGCAAGACTAGTGAGGCAGAACAAAGCGAACCAAGGCAGAGCCTCCTCCCACTGTTTGCAGAGTCATATTTATACTCTTTCTAAACATCACGTGTCCTCTCACCTGTATCTGCTTCAGCAAAACATTCTTTCACCTGTCTGACACAGCAAAACATATGACATAGCTGAGTTTCCAAAGAACCGAATATCTCCATTTCAGTCAGCTCCAACTTTGCTCTCCACAAGGACTGGAGTCAAATCTGAAAATTAAGACAATGTAACAGCTAAAACAAATGCATATTTAAAATCCATGACTGAATGTTCTTCAGATCAATTACCGTATGGTTCCTATGTTTATTCAGCCTCATTGTTTGCCAGAGTGTCCTGAAACAACAGAGCTGAAGAGGATCATACCCACGTGTGCCCTACTTGTCATTCACTGCAGTCCCAGGCTTGAAGAGAGAGGAAGGGGGACTGGATACTTTCTCTGTTTCCAGATGGCCAACACACCCTGCCACTGTGCCTTCCCCACCATGATGGACTACACCCTCAAACTGCTAGTCAAAGCATGTATCTCTCAAGTGCCTTGGCTATGTACTGTCATAGCATTAAGAGAGTCCCTGGTGGATCTATAACCATCCCAAGTTTAAATGTGTTTAAAAGAAGGATTAATAGCACTCACTTACAAATTGTCCCACTTCACTATTCTCTACCTCACGGATGAGAACATCGTCTACCAGTGAACTGGAGAACGGTAGGTCTAGAGATAGTGAGTTCAGCCACAGTGGATCCCTCAGCTTCCTACTGAACTCTCCCATGAAGCCTGGAGGTTGACTATTTTCTTATCTTGTGCATTGACCTTGCCAATAATTCAGACTGTATCTTCCACAGGCTTGTTAATTCAAGGACCTTTTAGAAGACTTATTTTTCTAGACTGTGAATCTGGCAAGGCAAGGAACACATTCTATGTATAATATATTCTTACTGTCCAATACATACAGCAAAATGGCACTCCGTTGCAATTTTTCTGCTTTTACTGGAGCATGGTCGCATAAGCTATGACTGACTACATTTCTCATTCTTTGCTGGACTACCAGCCATTGCTTTGTCTTGGCTGTCTTATCACCTCATTCACAGCCTGATACATAAGAGGTATCAGGAAACTATGAATGAATGAAGAAATGACACAGTAACTTAATGAATGGAGAGCAACGAAACAAAGGAAGCAATGGCATTCTTTCCACCAAGCAGCCCTGGAAAGTCCTGAGTAAGCACCTCCAGTGGAAGTCTAAACAAATACTCTCCCCATGTCACAGTCCAGGCAGGACTCTAAAAGAAACTTTGGGAGCAGCCTAATGTTGAGTGACAAATTCTCACCAACAACCAGCTTGACCTTCATAATTCCCATCCTCTTCCCTCTCTTTATCGTTCGTTCTCATTTCCCACCTGACCCATTATTTCAATAATGACTTCAAACACCACATTTTGCTATTCAGGGCACTGTGGAAATGTGTTTTTCTCATCAGTTCTAATGAAATAGTTTCCACTGTCTGTTTCCCTTGCAGATAGCAATCACAGTCCAGCTGCAATAAAAAAAAAGCCCAAACTCTTGACCGATATAGAATCTGAAACTTGTCCTTGGAAAGCAACACCCCAGGGGATTCTATCAGAACCGCTCTGGACTTGGCCCAGCTGTTTCTGTTGAATACAAGGTATTTGGAATGATCCGTTTCTGTGAACTGACTTCCCGAATCTTGGCTCTAAGTCTTCCCAGAAAGCCAAAAGAAGATGACTTTGAAGAATGTTACTCCCTTACGACCTCCAGTGGGAGGCTTCCCAGGGTCCAACAATAGGATTTAAATGCCCCTATCTTCTTCCATCACCTCCTCTGGCCACAGCCCCTCATCTCTGATTGCACTGTTGCCTGGGCACTTGCCTATCTCCAGTTGGATGACTTCATCAGCAAGTCAAAACCTGCTCCCACTATGCACAAGATAAATGACTTTAGACAACTGTTTTACCTTTTGATTTCAGTATCCCATTTATGTGCTTCATAGGATACTATGAAGTTAAGTTACACAATATACCAGATGCGCCATGTGAGCAGGTTCCAGGTCAATTGGAGGAGCATATACCAGGCCTCCTTCTTGTCAATATTTGATTTCTCTAAGCTCTTGGAGGATGATGTTAGCACAGAGTTTATAACTGGGATGGCCTTGAGGGGTTGCCAAATGAAATTCTCATTTAACATGTTTAATACACACACATGCTCACCTCAACACACTATCCCCCTACACAACATACACTAACCATATATATGCCACATAAATTATATAGATAGCATATATCATATATACCAGAAATGCATATCATACTATGCAAAATACTACATGCATCCCAGATTCACAGATACTATACTACACACACACACAATTCAATTCAACATACACACACGGTAGGTGGGGGTGTGTGTAACTGGACATTTGCCAATTAAAATTCCCAGGGTGGCTTGTCTCCACTGCCCTCCTTTGTTGTGATCCTAAAGAGGAAACAACTCCTGTGCTCTGTCCGAAGGGGTTGGAAGGAAATGCTTTAGGAAACATAAAGAAAGGGGATATGCTGTCCTTTTAAAGCTTTTGATCTTTGCTGAGACCCTATTTTCAATCCTTGCTGATAGCAAGCAGCAGCAACATACCTGGCTCATTCACTCAAGATCAAGTATCATTTAGCACATACTTAGGATGCATTCAGGCTGCCCAGCCAACCTCTGTGCATGCAGCTGATAAGTAGTCTGGGGCAAGCGAGCAATCATCCTAGCTGATCTCTGCCACCACTTCAACTTTGCTCCTTAGCAGTAGATGAGCTCCAAGCTGACAGTGACCAGACATTAATGGACCAAAGAGCCTTATATCTACCTTGCTGTACTTTACCAACAAATGTCTCAAAAATAACAGCTGAGATCCCATTGATCTGGGGTATAAACTTTTATTCCATTTCATCCACCTGTAAATGTAGCTACTATCTCTGTTGTTAAGGTTTGACACCTTCCAGCAGCCTACTGACTGTCTAAGGTCCATGTGACGCTTAGTGCCCTCAGCTCTAAACCAGTTCAGTAACATAATAGCTTTGTTATTCAAAATGCACACAGATTTCTAGAGTGACCAAACTAGCTGTTCCCTTCCAGCCTAAGTTTGGTCATTTGTTTATTGAATTCAACCTAACAATTCCCCTACAGAGCCATTTACCAACAGGGTAGGACATGGCCACTTCAGTCCCAGAGATGTGAGGAGGCGATGGATTCTATGGTGTCAGGTAAGTAGAATCTCAATGACTTCATTAAAAAGAAGCACTGTCTCCTTTGTCATGACTGAGTGGTACAGCTAATAATTAAAATCTAGCTCTTTGTTCTTTAGATATTATAAAAGGAGTATGTATATTAATGGCAAGAATAGGACTCCAAAGTCTAATCCAGGATGAGTCTTTGAAAGGACTGTCTGATGACATCAGCATTTCCTACCCCATGTTTCACCTTGGTGCTGGATCAGATGACCTCTGAGCATCTTCCCCTCTTTACTTCATATGCTTAGCAGTTAAACTGCATTTGTATTCATTATCTCATTAGTTATTTGCAGTGGCCTGAAAGCTTATCATTTTTGTTTTCCAAATATGGAAGTCATGGGTCAGATAAGTATCTCACTAAATATCTCATAGCCCACACTGGCAAAGGCAGGGCAGAGAGACTGCCCCACGCTCAGGATACCACACTGGCCTGCCTCCAGCCATCCTACACGTGTCTGCAATTTGATAATGGTATATTTCCTGGGAATGGCTTGAGACTTTCTGGTACATGTGGCAGAAAAGATTAGGGATGTCCCTTGTAGAAGTTGTAGACTGCAGAACTTCCCACTGGTCAGAAGATGCCAGCTGGTCAGTTCACCCTCAAGTTCCAGATGTGACTTTCTCAAGGTAGCCTTCCTTATACCCTTGACTCAGGATCCCTCTATCACATGTTACTACAGCATCTTGTTCCTTGTACTTTGTAGTACCATATTCAAAGTAAGCTTTCCTATTTGCTCTTCCTGTGGCTGAGCATTGAGCCTCCTAAAGGTAAGAATGACAGTCAGTACCACTTCTAGCATTGGAATGAAAAAAATCAATTACCCTGTCTCTTGGGAAAGTCTCTACAGATATAGAGAGTATGAGCCAATCAGTCAGAAAGAAATGTCCCAGAGTTAGCCAGAACATGCCATAAAAGAGAGTAACAGTTGGTCAGATGCCATTGGCTGCTTCTCAGAGTGGTAGTGAGCTCAGGCATCAGATAGAAGGAATCGTTAGGAGGAGAGAGCCTGGAATCTTCCCTCTATCTTGATAAGTTGCACTGCTCTGGGACATCTTAGCAACTAGGCCAGGTGGACAAAGTTTTCGCTCTCTTCAAAGCTCTCATTAGAAAAGATGACTCTAAAATTGAGAAATGTTTTCCTTCTCCCACATCAGGAAGATGGAGAGGTGTTGAAATGTGCTGAGGGGTATGAAAGAATTTTATGAGCAAACACGGCAGGGGGTCTGTATGAATGGATTCCATGAGAGAATGCAGCAGTGTAGATATAAAGAGGGATTCCCTGAGAGAATGTGGCAGGGGGTATGTGAGGATGGACACTGTCTTAGAACTATAGAAAACCCACAGCAGAACCAGGAAGGCCAGCCAAAATGCTAATAGGCCAGAGTGAAGTGAAGGAAATACAAATTAAAATGTGACACTTGGACCAAATAAACAAAATTAAAATAGATCATGGGGGGGTTCGTTCTGTAGAGTTCGCTAGTTGATAAAGCGTGACCATTTCTGTGCCCCTTTGGCCTGCTTTCTAGTCATTAGCTACAGAATATTTCTTTCCACAATAATAGAATAAAATATGGATTCTATTGATTATTGATTGACAGACATGGCACAAGATACCCTCATTATATGGCACCTCATTTTATGTTGAGAATATCCTGGTTAAATGCAGTTACTACTTCACTCTACAGCTGAGAAAAGGAATCTTTCAGAGAAAACCTTTTCCAAGTTCACAGAACCAGAAGTGGCAAAGGAAGGATTCTAGCCAAGCCGTCAAGTCCCAAAGCCCAACACATCTAGCCTCATTCTCTGCAGCACGAATCTCTTTCCAATGCCTGTTGAAATCTTGATTCTTCAAGACGATTTGTTATCTCCTGTTCTCCAATTCTACCTTGGGTCCATTACAAGAGCCAAAGGGCCAATCTGAAATTCATTTTAGAAAGTCAATGTCACAGGGCACATTTCAGGAGATCTTTTTTGCATGTTTACTGAGCCATGAGTCTTCAGGAAGCACTTGGCCAAAGTCAGGAAAGTTGAATCTTGAGTCACACCCTTGCTCTTGGGCATACTGCTTAGCCATCTCTGTTCCTGCCCAAGCACTTCTCTTTCTGTATGTGTTTTCTCATCTTCAACATCTAAGCATTGGGCAATCTCTGAGGGACTTCCAGTTCTGACCTACACTATCTCTCTCCTGACATCCAAGAATGTGGATAGACTTATTTTTGTTAAGATCATTTAAAAAAAAAAAAAAAAAAAAAGCTAATGTATCATAGTCCTGCTCAAACAAGTGACATTTGGGGGAAAGGCCAGAAGATGTTTCTTGTGGCAATAGTAGCAAGTGATCATAAGCCTTATGGCTTAGAACAACAGAAAGTCCTCTGTAAGCAAGACAGGAGAAGTCAAGGTGCCACCAGGTCTGTGCTGCTTCCAGATGGGAAGAAAACAGGCACTTGCCTCTTTCAGTCTCTGAAAGACATTCTTGAACTCTGTTTGTGTCACTCCGATCAGCTTTGGGTCTCTGATGGCCATGTTGTTTCCTCCTCCCCCTATTCTGTGCTCAATATCTGTTTATTGCTTTCTTGTTTTTTAATTGTGCATGGTACGTGCACACTCATGTGTGTGGGTGTGTAGGTGTGTGAGTGTGTGGGTGTAGGGGTGTGTATGTATGGTTGTATGTGTATGGTTGTGTGTGTATGGTGTGTATGTGAATACATAGTATATGTATATGTTTATGTGTGTGTGCATTTGTGTATGTGTGTGTATGTGTGTATGGTATATGTGTGTATGTGAGCGTGAGTGTGCAGTGGGGGTATGTGTATACTCTGCGTGCACACATGGAATCCACAGAAAGATGTCTGTTTTCTTCCTTTATAGCTCTCTGTCTTGTAAGGCTCAGTGAACCTAAAGCTCATCAATTCAGTGAAGCCAGTGAGCTCCTAGGATCCCCCTATCTTAACTTCCCAGGCACACATAGCCATGCCCACCTTTTATATGTATGCTTAGATTTAAACTCAGGTTCTTGTACTTAAATGGCAAACATTCTTTCCCAGTGAGCCATCTTCACAGGCCTTCTGCTTCTCTTTTACAAGGATTTTTGAAATTATATTTAAGGGTCACATAGATAACCCATGACATCTCCATCACAGCCTACCATCTCCATCACAGCCTACCATCTCCATCACAGCCAACCAGCTCCATCACAAACTACCATCTCCATCACAGCCTACCATCTCCATCACAAACTACCATCTCCATCACAGCCTACCATCTCCATCACAAACTACCATCTCCATCACAGCCTACCATCTCCATCACAAACTACCATCTCCATCACAAACTACCATCTCCATCACAGCCAACCATCTCCATCACAAACTACCATCTCCATCACAAACTACCATCTCCATCACAGCCAACCATCTCCATCACAAACTACCATCTCCATCACAAACTACCATCTCCATCACAGCCAACCATCTCCATCACAGCCTACCATCTCCATCACAGCCTACCATCTCCATCACAGCCTACCATCTCCATCACAGCCTACCATCTCCATCACAGCCTGCCATCTCCATCACAGCCTACCATCTCCATCACAGCCTACCATCTCCATCACAAACTACCCCTAGGAATCACATCGCCCAGATGCAGTAGCATTTAGAGACTCTGAGAATAAGGTGTCTGTGTCTTGGAAGACTTATTCATCCTACTGAGGAATACCACTGTGACTGCTTTCAGATGATGGTCAAAGTAGTCATTCAAGGACATCACCATGCACATGGACAGTCACACTCCTGTACTTCATATCTAAACCAACAACCCACCATAGCTGGGCCAACAGATAACCATTTGATGACACTAACTATTGGTCATAAAAGCAAACTTTCTAAAGCCAGAATTCTTCTTCCATGACCCATCCAATTTCCTGAAATATTTTTCATTATTAATTTGAAGAAAATGAAAGACATGCTGTTGCCATCACATTATGAATGTGCTCATTACACTAGCATGGACTGCCCTGCCTTAACTCTCTCACTTTAAAAACTCTGCTGTCAATACATGTCCTTAAAATAATAATAATAATAATAATAATAATAATAATAATAATAATAATAATAATATACAGCCCAAAGATGGCGATCTTTAGGCTCACTAAACCATTCCTTGGAATTTTGTAGAGAAAAAAATGCTTGCTTAAGCATTCTTGAAGGCTTGAGTTCTATAACTAGAACTGAAAGAGAAACACACAAAGATTTCCACCTTCTTTGAGATGCCACAAAAATCCTACAGTTACGAGGTCATTCACTGTACCAGCTGTGTGTCTTTGACTGTGCTATGCCTTGCTCAGAACCTGAGGTGAGCCCCTCCCAGCCACTTAACTTTTTTTTTTTAGTTAGTTAGAATAGTCTTGGAAAATGTTTTCACTCTTACTTGTGAACTACAGGCTCTGAGATGGACAGAGACTATCATAAAGGACATAATGGCTGATTAACTAAGGTACCTGTTTCCTCCATCCCATAGCAACATTCCTGTAAATCATGTGAAATGTTCCTGTTTCACAGATGAAGAAAAAAAGGAACTTGTACCAAAGCTGCATAGTCAGGATCTCACATTAGGTAAACCTAAACCCAACATCCTTTCCCAAATTGCATAGCCTTGCTCATCTCTAGACTGTAGATCAGAATCTAGAATGTGGGAAACTCATGAAGTAGATGGATTTTTTTAAAGGAAGACTATAAAAGACTAGAAAGTGTAAGAAAAAAACAGACTTGCATATTGTATGTGCTGTATCACTCCTGAAGGGCTGGAAACCGCCTGTAGGTGTGACAGGGGATGACTAAAGTGGACCGAATATCCAGTGGCACTTAAAACAAACGAACAATGCTCTACTGCACTCAAAGCAATGTCCCTAGAGTTGGTTGTATTTGATCCCCACAGACCATCCCAGAGGCATGAGGTGGAAGGAAGTAGATTTGCCACTATAGGAACAGAAATACAAGCTAAGTTGTCCAGTGACTGAATGGTAGAGCTAGGGTGGAACCCAGGCCAGAGGACTTGTCTATTGCTTTTCCCATCGTGTAGCACTGCTCCCCAACCCAGTGAAGTTTCCTGCTGAAAATCCCTTACCTACAGCCTGCTCATCAGCTCTGAAGCCAGCACCTCTCCATCAGCTTCCTGTCAGGTGCAACATGGTTGAGAATGTGGCTGCATGACAGTTTGGGGTTCTGGAGCACCATCAACCTGAGTAATGCACCTCTGGCTTCCAAGTATACAGATGGAGCTCTGCTCTTTCTTGTACACTTGTCTGTCTTGCCTTCTTCTATGCCATATCTGCCTTCAAATACAACTCTGGTAAAATTTTCTGAGAAAGTGATTGAGGGCATGAATAGAGAAGGGAATGTCTTTGATGTCTATTAGGAACAAACTGTTCCAGCCCTGGCCATTCAAGCAATCACCCAGGCATAACTGGACAAGGGCTTCTGGATGTGAAGGCTGACTGCCTTAATTGTTTTCTTTGAAATTTTAGCCGACTCATGATGATTAAGTTGTATCAGAAAATATTTGAAGCAGGAAATGTTTTTGAGAAACCTGAAGCTTTAGTCATTAACAGAAATGAAGAGA
The DNA here is from genome assembly GCF_011762505.2 of Arvicanthis niloticus. Classification (NCBI taxonomy): domain Eukaryota; kingdom Metazoa; phylum Chordata; class Mammalia; order Rodentia; family Muridae; genus Arvicanthis; species Arvicanthis niloticus. The sequence continues at coordinate 44,839,629 of NC_047662.1, forward strand.
CCAAGAAAGAGGAACACTGGGCCTGGGTCCCTAAGGACAGGGATGTCCATAGAAAATACAAGGCATATGACAGAGGAAGAAATAGCTGGACCTACTGGATTAGCAAACAATGGTGAGAGACTTCAAGAGGAGAGACCTCTAATAAGAGAAAGCTTGATTCAGAAATATTATTGAAGAAAGCTAGAAGATATATGTATAACAAAAAAGATAAAGGATGAGTAGAAGAGTTTGGACCCCATGAGGGGGCCGTTGGATTAGTGAACTGACCTTCTTGGAGAGATAGGAATATTTGATTTGATGTCCTAGCATTGTCTGCCTAAGGAAATTAAGGTACAAGTTCTAAGAGATAGAATTCGGGCTTGTGAAGGAGCCCTGGGGGAAGCTGCAAGAGGAATTAATATTGCATATGGAAAGGAGTTTGAAGGCACTGTAGAAATAAATATTCAGATGAGCTCAATAAACCAGAAGAAGACATTCTGCAAATTTTGGCAAGCTAAAAGTATTAACATTACCCTGACCTGTTTAACATTACACCTTTCTGTTCTCATGTTAATTCTGTAACTGCAAGATCAAGCCCTGTTGACCTGTGATTTGAAGGCTTTTTTGAGAGTTAAAAGTTAATGTATATATAACTTGCTTTTGTAGATACTGAACTGTGACTTTATGTGTGTATTGTGCTTTCTTGTAAAATAATTACATGGGCTTTTGGGGAAAAATAATAGGTTTGAGGGAAATAATGAAAAGATTTTTGATTGTGTATTTTTGTATAACAAGAAAGTGTATAACCAATAAAAGACTGAGGTGAATTTAGTGTGCACGTGTGTGTGTATATGTGTGTGTGTGTGTGTGTGAGAGAGAGAGAGAGAGAGAGAGAGAGAGAGAGACAGAGAGACAGAGAGAGACAGAGAGAGACAGAGAGAGACAGAGAGAGACAGAGAGAGACAGAGAGAGAGACACACACAGAGAGAAAGACAGAGAGTGAGACAGAGAGAGAGCCTGAAAGCTGTCTCTGAGCACAGCTTCAGAACAACAGTAATTTACCTACCAGCTTGCACCTACATCCCTACTGGAGACTGATTTCATGCTGATCCAATCCTTTCATTCTGGAGATACCCCCTCCCCAAAACACCTGAGGCTGGTCTTCAGTACCTATCCTCAATGACAAAAGAACTAAGAGCCTGGCTTACTTATTATATTTACGACCCCACATGGTGAAAAGACAGGAGAGGGATCCCTGGGGAATGAATATGACTCCCTCAGAGGATATAAACTAAATGTCATTGTCACACAGATCTTTTGGGTATGCTTAAGAATTTTTCCAATGACTTCTACAAATAAACCTCTAGGTGGGAGCACGTGTGCCTGCATGTGTGTATATCTGACTAATAATACCCAGGACATAAAAGAAGTTATGCATCATTTAGTACATGCATGATACTCTTGAAAGGCTTAAATGCTAGAGCTGATAAACTCTTTGTCCCCACTTTGATCCTCTTGCTGTGAGACAGTGAACCAATCATCCTACATTGGTAGTTTTAAAGATGAAGGTGGGTACCAGAAAAATGTCATTCATCAATTCAAGACAAGGACGTTACTCGGTTTATTAAATTGATAGATGTGCGGGCTTGCTCATGGAAACAGACAACTCTCTAGCACATGCTCAGCCACTCTAGAAAGTTTCACATCATTGCAAAGTTCATGCATGGTATAAACTTTGTGGTGGCAAGGGTATCTCTCTTATTAACACACAATTCCCAAAGAAAATTATACTATCTAGTATAGAATTACTGGTCTATGAATTGTTGAAATGGCTGAGAACCAGCAATACATCGGACTGAGTAAAACTGCAATGATAAGCAATTATGACCTTTTACCCAGGAACATAAAGACTTTAAAATAATCTTTTACAATTCGTCTTCAATTGTGGAGCTGATAAGAATCTTGTTGCGTTTCTCTAACCCCACAAAAATCAAGCTTACAAATTCAGTGTAGCAAACTTACAATGTTTAGGTATGTCATGGTCAGTCTTTGTTTGTTTTGCCTATTGGCTCTCTTTTCTTTCAACTGGATGTGTCAATCTCATGCTCTGTGAGAAACTCCTGTTGAGGTTTGTTCTTTTGCTATGTATTGTAAGGCTAAATACTGTCCCTGGTTGCCTAAAAGATGAGAAGAGAATCCTCAAATATACCAAGTGATGCTTTGTGACCTTGCTCCCTAATGTAAAACCATTTATTGAATAAAGATGCCTACAGCCTATAGCTGGGCAGAAGAGTGGTTTGTGAAGTTTTGGTTCCTGGGCCTGGGGTCAGAGGACCGGCAGGGAGTGAAGGTGGAGAGAGAAGATGCCATGAGGTAGGTGAATCATAAAAACATGGCCATGAGGGCTGGCCGATTGGCGTTAAGAGCAGCCTAGATGAAACATGGCAAGTTATAACTCAGAGTTATTGATAGGGAAGTAGATACTAATAACTTAGAGGGTAGATATCTGCCCACCTCCAGTGCTTTTAAAGGCTTATTATAAATATAAAAGTTTTGTGTCTTTTATCTGGGAACTGGATGCTCTAAATTGAGATAGAAACCCTTGACTGAAAAAAAATTATTACAACAAACTCCCTCTTGGGGGTCTCATACCATGTCCTTCAGGATAGCTCTATTTATAAATTTCCGGGTTGGCCATGTGACCTAGACCCAGCCAATAAGAGTTCAACAACTGCCTGGCTACACAATGGGCCCCCGGAAGGCAGTTCCAAGACCATTTCGGAGGCAGATTCATGTTCTAGTTTAGATTATCAAACTGCTCAGATGCTTTCTTGGTGACCCAGTGGCCATACTGCTGTCACAAGATTTCTCTGAAAAATAAAGCCAGCCAGAGAAAAGCGGCCAAACAGTGAGAGACGCAGGATCCTAAATATAGCCTTATAGTCACGATATTAAGCTGAGCCACCCTATGAAGCAAGCTAATGCATTTCCCCTTCATTTTCATAAGCCAGTTTTAATGGGCTTCTCTTTCTAATGATTAAGACTCATATCGACAAGGAAAAATATCCAAAACACATAAATTTAATAAAACTGATGAAAGAAAAATATTTAAATGGAGAAGTTCTATCATTGATTTGTATTGCTTTGTAGTTTCGCACAGTCGCACACATGTTTCAGAAGTAACAATCATATTAACTAAGATTAGAGTCAATATATATAAGCACTTCTGAACACTGGGCCCTGCTGGGCTCTGACATGGATATGCCCTAGACTATCAACTGACCCTAAGGGCTGAGTTTCTTAGCAACATCCTGGTACCAGGACAGTGAGTTTCCCTTCAAAGAACCATTAAGCTTCTCTCCTTGGGTCTGACATAAAGCACAGAGTGGCTTTGAAAGGTCAAAGGTGCATTTCTCTCAATCTCATGTTTATCCCAAAGGAAGAAGAAGGAAGGCCAAGATGTTCCTCATACCAGATGAGGATCTATGGCAGCTGGGGTGGCTGATGAGTTATACCATACTGTTATGAATTGTAATGTAAATATCTGATATACAGGAGATGATATACAACTCCAAAGAGGTTAGAGCCCACAGATTAAGAACTGCTGGTATAGTGTTTCCCCAAGAAACTGAAATTGTTACTGCAAGATAACCCAACTGTGTTACTCTGGGGATTCACCCATAGGACTCTAACTCAACATGCCAGAGACACTCACACATCTAGGTTTAGAGCTGTACCATTCATCATTGATGTGACACAGAACCAGCCTAGATGTCCATTAATAAAAGACTAGGACAAAAAGACATGATAATACATATGGAATTTTTGTGCCACTATATGAAACAGTGAAAAAAATCCAATTTGTAGAGAAATGTTGTAAGTGGAAATTGTTGTGTTAAAAAAAAAATAAGCCAGACACACACATACACACAAGTGTAAAGCAGGTATAGTGCCTTTTTTGCCAGTCTTGAAAGCCATAGAGTAGTAAGTCTTTTAGGTCGTATACAACTTTATACACATATGTATCATACACACACACACAGAATTTGAATACACACACCTATGAATGTGCATATATAAGGCACTACTTTGTTTTAAAAGCATTTAATTTGTTGATTCAATTATATTTTTAATACAATAACCTAAACAAAATGATATTTATGCTCATTAGGTGCATCAAACAATTTCTGTAGGTTCTTTTATGAAGCAATGGGTTTCACCATCTTCATACATATGTGGCATTAGAGTTTTGTCTTTTTCTTTTGTCACCCCCATTACCACACCTTACCCTGTGCTTTCTCCATCTGGTTCCCTTCCTTCCCCTGCTTAGTCTCTGCTTTCCTCTTGTTTTATTATCTGTCTGCTTGGCATTTCCTTAAGGTTTCTTCCTTCTCTCGTGGTTTCTTCTGTAGTTTCATGATGTACAAGCACACATGTAAATGACACACACACACACACAAATATTGTTTTAATACTCTCCCTTCCTTCCTTCCTTCCTTCCTTCCTTTCTTTCTTTCTTTCTTTCTTTCTTTCTTTCTTTCTTTCTTTCTTTCCTTCTTTTTTCTTTCTGTTTTGAATTTTGATTTTTGAAATAGAGTGTCTCTTTGTAGCCCTGGAGTCTTGAAACTCACTCTGTAGAGCAAGCTGGCCTAGGACTCAGAAATTCACTGACTTCTGCCTCCTGAGTTTGGGGACTAAAGGTGTGCACAACTACTGCTACATTCTTTAAAAGATTTCAAATGCTGATAGATTGCTATGCTCTTGAATTTCACAATAGACACTTAGATGTGATACCAAAACTAGGAACAATAAAACCATAAATTGGATTTGACTTTATTAAAATTTAAAACCTATCCATAGCTAAGAACAGTAAGCAAGAAAACAAAAGGCTGCCTATAGGCTGAAAAAAATATTTGCAAAATACAAGTATCATAAATGTATGCACAATATTCCAGCTAATGTTAAAAAGTGGAAATAAATACAATAGACACGTCATCAAAGATTGCCATGTGAATGATCCATGAAACACATAAGAAAATGATTAACATCATTAGTCACTAGGGAAATACAAATCCAAACCACAATGAGGTACGGCTTCACACCCACTGGAAAGAATATAATAATTTTATTTTGAAAATGAAGTAAAGAATAAGTGTTGGTCAGGATGTGGGAAAGTTGGAATTCTTGTGCACGGCTATTAGGAGTGTAAGATGGTTCGCCACTACAGAAAATAGTTTGGAAGTTCCTCAAAAAGTTGAACAGAAAATTACCATCATAACCCCACTACTCTACACTTTAGACTCTACCCAGTAGGACTGTATGAATGTAGGTATGCGAACAAGCACAGACTCCACCTCCATGACAACTCCAAAGTGGAAGCACTCCAAATGTCCATTAACAGATAAAAAGGATAAACAGAGTAAAGTATATCCGTACGAATGGTCATTCCTCAGCCATAAATAGAAATAGAGAGACGACACATATCACAGCTGAATGAACTTCATAATGTGACAAATCCAGACAGAAAATGCCTCCGATTGTGTGGTTCTGTTCAGATGAGATGTCTAGATAGGTAAATCCACAGAGAACAGCTGGAGAACCACTGTTACCAGGGCTAGGCAGGGGAAAGAGGTGAGGGCGCTTAATAAGTCAAGCATTTTATTTGTAGTGATGGGAACTGTTTGAGGGCTGCAGTTAAGTAATGATGTAGATATAGCAAATGCCACTGCAGATCTGTGGTAGAATGGTTAGCTTTGTTACAAGGCATTCACCCAAATGTATTACTTTCAAATAGATATCTGTCTGCTCCAACAATATTCAAAGCAGGATCATCGAAGAGTTGTCCTGTATCTACATATTTTGTTTTTAAACACACAGTGGCAGGCTGGAGTGATGGTTCAGTGGTTAAGGGTACTTGCTGCTCTTCCAGAGGATCTGTGTTCAGTTCCCAGTGCCCAGGCTGAGCACAACTGCCTGTGACTCCAGCCCCAAGGGATTGAACAACTTCTGGCTTCCACGGGTACCTGCACTCGTGCATGTACACACAAACACACATAAATAAAAATAAAATAAATCTTTAAAAACATAATAGTGATCCTATGTATTTTCAATAAACAAGTAAGTACGCTAACCAATTAATAACTAAGTTTATCTTGGAAAAACATGTTTTTGTAAGAGATACAGAGATGAAGCCAAGTAAGTGTTTAACAGCAGAGTAGATTCATCACCAGTGACATCGCTGCTTTTTATAAAACTATGACAGAGTGATATTAAAAATTAAAACTATCCATAAAATGGCCAAGATAGCATGTAACACTATGACATAATGGCACTCTTGTTCCAAAATATGTTACTTGTTACTCTAAGTTTTGCTTATTCTTGTCTCTTTCTCTACTGAAGAATGTTTCCCCTTCAAATTAAAACTAGCTAAACTCTATTTAAGGAACTCAAGCGACAACATGTATTTCAACTCCGAGGCTCTAGTCAGCTGAAAAAATAAAGTTGAAAGGAGTAGTAATAAATATTTCTATTGCCAAATCACAACATGGTTATAATTTTGAGTCTGTTTATATTCATAGAATACTATCCTCCTTAATATATTTTTTCGGGTTTCAAAATGTATGTGACATTTGCTTGTTGAAAAGAGGGCTATATAACAGTTGGCAAAATTTGATCTAGTTGAGTGTATCTGGTTTAATACTGTGACCTGTTAAACAAAAAAGTCTCTAAGTATCAAAACTAGGGAACTGTCCTATGAGGAATTGGTGGTCGAGGCAAGGGATGCTTAGAAAGCTACAGGGCAGACCATGAGGCACACCAGAAGGCAGCAACAGAAGGAAGGAGAGTCTTGCCCAGGAACTATGGCCACTGGGCATACTGGATGAAAACAGGATGAATCCTCTTTTAAACTTGATTACTTCTCAAGACCCAAGAGAGAAGACCTGGCTTCTCCCTTCTTCCTGGCCTCCAGTCTCTCACCTAGCTAGATGCTAGCTGATACAGAAACCAAGGCAACAGACTCTGAGTTCCCAGTCTCCTGCAACAAGCTGGAAAGAGGAGGCACCACAAAGAAGGGTATGAAGATTAAGACTCTACACAGAGGGCACAGCTGGGTATCATGGGATGTGTACAGTATCATATGAATTACACACAAAATAATTCCTTCATACTTGTTGTCCTCAAGGATCTGACTATCTAATCTGGGCAATGAGACATGTCATAATTGGCCTGTTAGCGTCTAATTATTTTACTTGTAAATATTATCACAGATAATAAACAGCAGCACCTTACAAAGCATTTCATGGGGTTTTTTGTTTGTTTATATTTGTTTGTTTGTTTATTTTTGAGAGTAAGGCATTAAATCTTGGAAACTTGAAACTGCATGCTCCTTGATGCTCCTTGATGCTCCTTGATGCTTTTTTTTTTTTTTTTTTTGTATAGAATAGAGTTTATTGAGGGCATGGGCATGGGGAGGGGAGCCAGGAGGGTAGTAGAGGCAGAGGGAGAGAGAGAGAGAGAGAGAGAGAGAGAGAGAGAGAGAGAGAGAGAGAGATCCTTCATGCTCTTTGATGCTCCTTGATGCTTCTTGATTCTCCTTGATGCTCCTTGATGCTCCTTGATGCTCCTCTCTCCATCAGAGCCCATTTCACACCATCATAGAATCCTTCCAACATTTCTAACAGATTCTCAAATTCATCTACCTTTTTAATTCACTGAATAGCTAATCTAATCTGAGGCTAATTAATCTCTCACTTGGACTACTACCTGTGCCTACAAATCATATATCAGTGGTCATCTATAATTCTCCAACTGATATTCTGGTACTGCCTTATTAAAACTGCCTACAATTTTTTCCTGTTGCTCTCAAGTTAATGACAAGCTGGAATGAAAAAGATCCAGCAGCCAAACAAATAGCTCCCAGAATGGGAGAGAATCTTTCCCAGCTGTACTTCAGACAGGAGTTAATATACAGAATTTACAGAGAACTGCAAAAATTAAACACTCTGAAAGGGAACATCCAGTCAACAAATGGACTGTTCTCAAAAGAAGAAACTCAAGCAGTCAATACTGCTGTAAAAATTGGTTGGCATCCCTAGTCACCAGGGAAATGCAAATCAAAACAACTTCAGATACCCCCTCACCCCAGACAGAATGTCTGTTCTAAAAGAATCTTACAATAAAAGTTGGAGAGGCTATGGGAAAGAGGAGTTCTTGCCCACTGCTGGTGGGAATGCAAATTATGGAGGTCAATTTAGAGGTTCCTTAAAAATTAAAAATAGAGCTTCTACCTCACCCAGCTATTTGACTCCTGGGCATATACTCAAATCACTACCCCTACATCCTAGAGAAATTTACATATTCATGTTTGATTACAGCAAGGGAACCAAACTAGCTCTCCATCAACAGAAGAAAAGATAATGAAAGCACTGGACAAAAAAAAAGGAATATTATTCAGCTATAAAGTAAAATGCAATGATGAAAATTTCAGGAAAAATGGATAGGTTGGAAAATAGAATGATATTAATCAAAGTGTCCAAACTCAGAGAGGGAATAAAAGAACTGGTGTCCTAGGATATTCTTATCCTACCCTATAATATGTATAACAGGTGCAAGTGTTGGTGCAGAACCAAATTTAGAAAGGAGACCAAGAGAGAGTACTATTAGGTGATGAGGACAGAAGGAGGAAATTTTGATAAAAGATCATGAAAAATGTTACAAAGATAATTATTATCTAGTTCTAATTCTGTCATCTCCCCATGGTAGATGAGTCAATTCAACTTCCTATGTATTGACGTAGAAAAATCCTGTAATTTCGGGTGAAAGGGTAAAACCCTAACTGAAGCTCCATTGCTTCCAAATGGTCAGTCCAACAGTATAGAAGTATGTAGCGCTTGGGAGAAGCCAAGTGACTTCTTTAAATCAGCTGTGTGATGTTTTTATTCTGACTAAATTAGAATAAAATGAGCTTACGGAAAAAAAAATCAAGACTCATAGGCTCAATTAACCATTGTCAGACACTATTGTTAAGTATTAAGAGAAAGGTCACACTAGGGTCCTCCATGCCTTCAAGGTCATGATTTCTCCTTACTCGGTATTGAGGATATTATAACAACAAATGCTCCTATCACCCTACAGAGTACAAATTTTATTCCCATTTTTCTACACAAAAGAAAGATGTTTACAGAGAGTCTGTCATGTAGCTGGTAGAAATCCCAGCTCTGGAGATGGATGTATCCAGGATTCAAATCCCATCTTATGGTATATCAAGGATATGGCTTGGGTGAGCCAATTCCCTGTACAACATGGGGACAATGATGAAACCCTTTATGAGGGTTCAGAGAAGCCAGACATTTGCAGCATCAGGCACTAGTATCTGTCCTCAGTGAGCAGGTGCTACTTTTATTACCACCATCCACATTATCCTGGGTAGCTGTGTAGCATAGATCATCACCTGCTACATAGTATGTTTTCAAAATGATAGCTATTAATCTCATAGTTAAGTATCAGAAATGACCTTTGCACTTTTATCTTCTTGTTCATAAAGCCCAAGTTGCCCTTGTCCTATCTATAGGCAAGATTTCCTTGGTAGCAAACCCTTCTGTGTCCACTAAGATGTAACCTGCTTTCTCCTCTCACGAACTCTTACAGTTCTTGGAATTCTGCCTCTCTCCCACCACCACTTCCCTCAAGCTCAGGGGAGAATAATATCCCATCCTTCCTCTAAGAGATGTAAAGCAGCTTAAATAATTAGCTATTGTAAGGTGCTTTGAAAAGAGAACTCAAAAAAAAAAAAAAAAAAAAAAAAAAAAAAAAAAAAAAAAAAAAAAAAAAAAACCATAAGCACCGAGAGAGAACTAATTCATGAAATCACTGGTGGGCTCAACAATTACATGTGTCGTATTTATTCAGCTGTGGGAATGGTATGGGACGTTGAAGTTTGGAGTGTGGTCCAAATCTCTCAAGACCAAGGATTTCCTGCAACTCTAGATCAGCTGTGTTCTCTAAGGCGAAGACTGTAAAGTTCCAGCCTCTTAGACACAGTGTCAGGAACACTTGCATTTATTAATTCTTTTTATACTTCTCTGCTCTCAGACCTCACCTGCATCGTATCCTTTCTTTGGAAGACAAATGGTAGAGAAACAGCACACAAGATTCCCGTTAGCTGATCTGTGTTGGACTTCTGAGTCTGTCAATTTCCCAACTGGTTATTTAACTTCCCTTCCCCTTAAGAGAATGATGATGCTAATAATTTAGGTTGTGGCAATGAACTAATGAGATAATAATGCTTATGCATTTCTCCGAAGGAAGCTTGAGGGTATCTTATTCCATGCTACATTTACATTATGCATTAGAAAGTATAAAGATTCCCTGGTCAGAACTGACAAGCAAATCCATGAGTGCTATTAAATGACTCGACCTTTCCCCTCTGAACGTGCTCTCCAGCCACAGCAGCAGCAGCCAGGATCTTGCTGAGTACACAGAATCACAGAGCTACTAAATCCAAACCTTCACGTCCCACAACAAGGTCCCAGGGCATTAATATTGAGTGACTGAGGCTTAAGGCAGTGCTTTGGAAAGTATGGGTGTTTACAGAATGGTTAGAATGCAAACATTATCTAGATGGATGGGCCTGGTGGGTAGTGAAGGGCAGCTGGTGTCAAATATTAGGCATTCAATTTAAGGAGAGGGATTTACACAAATACACAGAGATGAGCCTCACAGGACATCTTTGAAACACAAAGCAACTCAGCATTTCTTAATTTATAAGATACGTGAATAGTCAGCTGCCCTTGCTGTTCAAACCCAGTTCCTAAGTATGACCAGAGACCTACTCCTGTTGGTCCGTACAGAGGCATCAGTGGGTCTTGTACTTAGGCTTTAATTCCAACTGCTTCATGAGTTCCTGGCAGGGAATTCCAAATAGACAAAGGCTGATGCAATCCCACATAATCCCTTTCAAAAAAGAGGTGGAAGGAGAAAATAAAATCCTTTGAGATTACTTTTTCCTTCATAGTGTATAAAATATTATCAGGACCGCTGAGCTTGCATAAGATACCATTGTTTATAGCATTTGATCAATTGGATTTAACTTGTTTCAGTCTCTTAGTTCTTTATTAGCTTTTTAAAAATAATTTATTTTTATTTTATGTACATTGGTGTTTTGACTGCATGCATATCTGTGTGGGCGTGTCAGATTCCCTGGAATAGGAGTTACAGGCACGTGTGAGCTGCCATGTGGGTGCTGAGAATTGAACCCAGGTCCTCTGGGAGAGCAGTCAGTGCTTTTAACCACTGAGCCATCTCTCCAGCCCAATGTTGTTGTTGTTTTCTTTTATTGATGATTTTGATGATTTTTTTGTGACAATTTCACTCTTTTCTATGCATTTTTGCCAGAACTGTTTGTATTTGTTGAATGTATTTCCAATTGCCCAACCTCCTCAGGTATAGTTAATAGAGCTTCAGGGTCTGCACTTGCCTACCTATCTCCCCAGCCTTGCTGCCTATTCCTAGCCTGCTAGTGGAAATAGCTTTCCTTGCCAGAGAATACCCCTGTTCTGGTTTTGTTTTATTCTTTCCTCTGCCCAAAGCTCCCTTATCTTCAGGAAACTTTCTTCTGAGTAGAAACATTGGTTGTAGCTACCATCTATTTTGGACTTACAACTATTCAGCATCTTTTTCAACTGTCTTCTCATCACCAAGAGTTCTCTCTCATGCAGCTAACTCCTTGTCTCAGACTCAGTTATCTAGGGAACTCAATCTGTGACACAATTTGCAAAAAATGTCTTCACATTGATAATCTCAATTCACTTTAGATTGTCTGAAATTGTCTGTACTAGTCATACCCAAACCTCTTTTTCAATAGTAATTTCTTATTAAATCATTTTAACAGTTAATTCAATGGCTAGGTACTGAACAGCAACTATATCCCAGGCTCCAGGCTATCCAGCTACACTCTGGCCTTCAGATAAGCTCTGGGATTTGGTCCTTACCTTTCCTACTCACAGGCTTTTAGACTTCTTTGATCCTCCCAGTCATCCTATCCAGCCTTTTCTGCAAGCCAGACAACCCAGGGGAGCTCTCTTGACCATGGCCAGCCTCTGCTTACACACTTCACTTCTGTAAAGGAGAGACCAAGTCTCACAAGGATATTCTTTAGAATATACTTTATCACATGTGTGTACATGTGTACTTGTGTGTAGCAGCCAGAAGTTGATATCAAAGGTCCTCCTATATCACTCTCAACCTCACTTTCTGAGGCAGAGTCTCCAAATGAACCTAGAGATCACTGTTTTGGCAAGATGGGCTTGGCCAGCAAACCCTCAGAATCCTGCTGCCTCCACCTCCCTAGCACTGGGATTATAACTTTGTAAGTGGGTGCCAGAGATCTGAACTCGGGCCTTTCTACTTGCACAGTGAGCACTTTACCAACTGGGCCATGTGCTCAGCTCTGTATCATAATGTTGAGTGGAGTTCTTCCTCTGTGTCTACTTCCTGGCTCTCCGCTTCTACCCTCTGCTCTTTTTCAGTGTCACCTCCCACTTCCCCTTAAAGTTTATAATGGAGGAAGCTCAAGGATCATTTCCTACAACTCCACCATTGAGGAAATAATTTTAGTGATTTGTCAATGACAAACTCAAAGCTCTGAAAAATGTCTGACATGAAAGCCTTCCAGATGTTAGGCCTGTACTCTTTCTAGAAAAGCATCTGGCTTCTTGTTGGCCCTGATTGACATGTCCACCCCAGTGGCTAGCCACTTCTGTATATCTCTCCCTGTGTGTATCTCTGTTCTGCCTAACAATTAACTAACAATTCTTGCTTTGCCAAGATTTTAGACAAAGAAAGATTAAGAGCTTTAATATGCCTCATTAAATCATCAGTTGTTTCTATCTCGTTATTAGATTATTCAATTATTTTGGTAGTTGCTATTTCTTAAATGTTTGTTTCCAAGGAAGATGAATGGATCATTTGACTAGTTAACATTCAACATACGCCCTGTGTTAGGCACTATAAGGCATTGGGGGTGGGATAACATCATAAAATTGATGAAAACACAGTCTCTGTTCTACAGAAGCTCCCAGAAATCTATTTGAGAGGAGATATAAATAACCCAGAGGTTAGACATGTGAACTCAGTATCAGGAGGTCCTGGGAGAGAATTACACCTCTCCCACTTATTATCAACTCTGGACAAGGTTTTTACCTTCATTTTTATCTCATTATTGGTAAAATAAGGTCATATGGTATGGTGTTAGTGTCAGTGTATTTTAGTGATGATTAATGGCTCAATGAGTTATAGATATTATTATAATTATTAATCACAATGTTAATTTAGCAAATGGTCATTGTGTTTGCTCCAGAGGTATTCTGTAATATATAAATAACATGGATATGAGCCCTCCGGTTCCAAATCCGTGACAGTCCAGCCAGTGAAAGGGGTAACAAATAGCTCCAAATGCCAGCACCATTAGGATCAGCATCAGCTGGAAGGACATTCTTGGCCAAATCTTTCTAGAAGGCAGCTCTGATCTGGAGATTAAGCAAGTTAACTGAACTCTAAGAGACAATGTCTACCCCAATAGACCCTCCGATCCTGCTTCCTCTCAGATGTTGATTGGTAGCAAGCATGTCATACCTCAAACTCTATTTCCACATCTGCCTCCAGAGAACCCAGCCTGAGATAGTTTTGTATCCAAGTCTGAATTCTTGCTTCTATTCTCTGGGTTCATTTCATATGGGGCTATGGTTGCTCTTATCTATGAAATGAAATACTGGTAACTATTTCATTTCTCTCTTAGAACTGCTGTGAGGGTTTAAAAGAAAAAAGCTAATTCATATTCAGCCCTTAGAAGAGATTGAGCATTTGGGAGATGACAATGGTTAGCCTTACCATACCCTGTGCTACATGGGGAATACAGAGAAGGATATGTGTGACTCTCACCTTCTGATAAACACTGGGACAGATGTGAGTCTGTGGACAGAGTTGCTAGCTAAGACTTTCTGATGCAGCTACAAAATCTACCTGATGCTGGGAGAGTCTGGGGAGAGCCACTTGAGTACTGTTTCATAATGTAGGTAGTACTTGTTCAAATGCTAACACTATGAGATTTAAGTCAGGCCGTGTGATAGCTAATCTTGGTTGTCAACTTGACTGCATTTAGAACCAACTAAAACCTAAAGCATCTGGACATGCCTGTGAGGAATTTTTTTTTTTTTTTTTTTTTTTTGAGGTGGGAAGACCCACCCTACATCTGGACCATATCTTCTGGTGGCAGCCCACATAGAATAATATGAAAGAAGGGATTGTTTACTTTTTGTGTGCTTGACCTCACTCTCTCTGGCAAGGTCATCTATCCTGTCGTTGAGACATTCCTTTGCTGGTATTAGAACCCACTTCTTAAAGATTTCAGTACAGACTGAAGACCAACTGAGACAACCAGCCTTATGCACTGAACAACATCTGGATTCTTGGCCTTTCCTCTGATAGACACTCATTGTTGGACTAGCTGGACTGCAGCCTGTAAGCCAACCTAATAAATTATATATGCATATATGTGCCACCATGTCCCACCTTCCTCATCTTCTACCCTAACCAATGGTAAACAGTAACAGTAATTCACAGTGCTATCCAGGAAGTGCATCAAGGTGTCTTTCACTAGCTTTTATGTTCACTGAAAGCAGTTCTACAACAGCCCAAAAGCTGAACCAACTCTATAGCCTGGAAAAGCTCTACCAAGCTTTCCTCACACAGAGCCAAATTGAACTAAGCCAATCACATTTCTGATTTTCACACAGGAAGCTCAACAATCATTTTGCCTGAACTAATTCCAAGGGCTTCTCTGCATCTTGAAAGTCACAGGAATTTTTCCCATTCACACCTTTTTTCCAACTGGGACAGTTAAAAAACTGAATATGACAGTATTAGTCCTGAGAGACTTTTCCCATAAATTTCATTTATAATACAAGAGACAAAATCTGATACTTGTGTGCTTTTAATCCACTCAAAGACAGTGAGTGACTGTTACTTCTGACTGCCACCCACTTGACTTATGTATTTTAATAAAAAACAGGCAACATGTGCATATTCTCCTAATGTTCACAGGATATCGTGGGAACTGTAAATTACATTAAATGTTAACTTCCTTAGGATTGAAACTGTTGCATAAAAACAAATGACATATTCAACTTTGGAGGGTTATTTTGGTTTAAAAACTTGAATGGGGAACAGAAAAAACGGAAGGAATAAAGTGTGTTTGTTCTATCACATGCAGTTCACAAAGTAAGGAAATTATTTTACTTATGTAGAGGCATAAAATATATTGTGTACATATTGATTTTCCTCATTTACTCTGCTAAATTTAGAAACATAATTTACTGGGGGAGAAAATGTATAATGTCCTAATTGAATTTGCTTTCGATTATTAAAATATTAAATCATAATCTACTTAACTTTAAACATCTTTTGAAATACTAAGTAAGCTAAAATTTGCATAAAAAGGGTAGCATTGACTGAATACAAATTCAAATATGAAAATTTTAAAAAAGTGGTCATTCTACCACACGACAACTTTCATAAACTGGGAAAATTATGATTCCCCACTTTGCATGGAAGAAATAATGAGGGTCATAGACTACAGAATATGACAGAGAAGCAATATTCAATAAACTGTGGCTAAATGAATGAAAAGTACACTTGTGTGGTCACTGTATTTAATGTAAAGAGTTCAGGCTCGCTGCCCAAATACCCATTTCAAATTGTAGGACTGTCACTCTGATCTGAGTGACCTTGGGCGTGTTTTAGGTCTCCAGCACCTTGACCATAAAATGGTAGATACACTAGCACCAAGTGCCATGTGGGCATCACTGTCAGTTTTGGGGGAAATTAGCATCTCTTTGCATATGAGGCAGACTAAAGGTGTGTGCAGCTGCATCCTATCTTTGTTTTCTCTGTGACATCCAAGTACTAACTGGAATTCCTTTTGTGAAGGACCTACTGACATGATATGGGATACGTGTGCTACAAAACACCATTTCAGAAACATGCCCTCAATAGGAGCAACCCATGTGTGGAAAAAGCTTTTAATCCACCCAAACTCTTGTCTAAATCACAATTTACAATTCTCTGTCATATGATCATATGTAATATGGGACTTACAGACAGTAAAGGTGTACTGTAGTCAACTGATAATGGGGTAGTGAACATAAGACCTGGACCCTGAGCCACATAGTACAACCATGGGAAATTTCTTTTCCAGCAGAGGCTACAGTAGAGACTCTTGTGAATTGGCCTGGAACTCACCGAGGCATTTGTTCACTTACAAACGCCCACCATACCATACATGTTCTTTTTTGTGGCCAAATAAACTAAGGAACAAAAGCCTGAGAGGTCTGCTCTCTCAGGAGTTCACATTTCTAGTGTGAAGAAAGACTTTTAAATGTCCAATAGAACCTCCTTGCTCTATTCTCAGAAAGGTAGATTTAACAAAGTAAAAAAAAAAAAAAAAAAAAAAAAAAAAAAAAAAAAAAAAAAAAAAAAAAAAAAGTGGCGCTAACAAGAATCTCTCAGAAGAGAGGTCTGGGAGAGAGGATACGGTGGGTATCTACCATGGGTGAGGTCTGGGGAGGAGTGAAGCAGACACCTGAGCACTGGCCAGGGCTACACACAGCCATAGAGATGGGACAAAATGTGAAGCTGGGCGAAATTTCCAGTGTGGCACATGTGCTGGTGAGTGAGTACAGAAGGAGGTCTTTGGTGGCTCCTAGGGCCTGACATCTGTCCTTCTTGTCATTCATTTCATACGCATTCATTAGCATTCATAAGCATTTCATAAGCATTCATTAACATTTACTGGGGTTTCTGTAATGTGGAATAAAGCATTGAGTCCCTTCTAAGAACCTTGTTCCAAAACCTCTACTCCTCTTTTTTCAGAGAGAGAAAGAGAAAGAGAGAGAGAGAATTGTCAGTCATTTTTTGCTGTTGATTTAACAAGAACAGTAGACAACAGTAACTGTCCTGCATGTAAGAAAGTCGCTACAAGTTAGAGCCTCTGTGGCCTGATAAAACTGTCCACTAGCCTTTAAAATCACCTGCCTCTGGCTCCAGGCAGTTCTCACAGTTCAGAACTCCCCCACAGCTGCCAGCTCCTTTCCCAGCCCTTTACAGAGTAGTAATTGCCTTTCAGTTGGTTTCTGTTTTCTTGTTCATGATTGTGGAAGCATCCCAACTCCATCCAGAGCACCCGCTGGGTACCACAGTATTCCAGCTCCTTCCCAGAAAGACAGAAACTCTCTCCCTACCTAGCTCAGGTACAACTTCTCCCTGGACAGCCTGCCTCTGATATGTAAAGAAATGCCAGCTACCTTGAGACAAAGGGCCTTCAGTTTTCTCATAAGAGTCTGCTCTGGGAGAGCAGAAGATGAAACACCAGCCAAACACCAAGTTTGGAAATTAGAGAGATTTGATTGGCTCTTTGCCCTTACCTTTCTGATGCTCTATTGATTGTGTCAATGAAACGGAAAGAGGAGAATCTACTGATCAGGGTAGATAATATGGGGAATGAACCTGATATCTATCATGTGACCAAATAACCATTCTAGGTGGCCTCTTGACTTCAGCCCTGTACTGTAAACTTTCTGACTAGTTGTGTGGTCTCAAGTTATCAAAGGCAACTAAGGACAAAACTCCCCTTAAAAGAAAGCTTAATGGTGGGTCTCTTTGACCGTGTCTTCCTCCTAGTCAATCACTCCTATTCTTGCAAGCCAATGTTACATTTCTTTGTGGATCAAACTGCCAATGGTGTTTACCTGTGGAAAATTCACACATTTAACTCCCACTTTATTAATGAATTCAGATTTTGTAAGGGGAGTTGCTCATTTGAAAGGTCCATTTCTCGCAGATAGCCACATGTCCAAGGCTGGTAATTTAAGCTCTTTGATTGTCCATTTCCCCAATATAATAATTATGTGTGTCATGGAAATATCATGAAGAATAAATGGGACACATGGACATACAGACTGTGTATTTTTTTTTCTTCAATGTTATTTCCCTAGTAATTAAAAATGCCTACCATTAGTTGGAGCATGTTTAGGAAAAACAAAACAAAAGGGCAAAAGAGAGAGAGAGAGAGAGAGAGAGAGAGAGAGAGAGAGACAGAGAGAGAGAGAGAGACAGAGAGAGAGAGAGAGACAGAGAGAGAGAGAAGAAAACAAACATAAAACTAAAATAAAGAAACATTCATTATGAATTTTATTACCTCAACTACTGTAAACTGTGTAGGAATCTGAGCTGCAAAGCTACTCATTAAACTGTCTGCTCCTTCCTGTTTAAACAAGGCCCCTCTTGGGTCGAGCAGCCTGAGCCTTCGTGGGTCTGCATCCAGGAAGGAAGACGTTTCTACGGTAACCGAGGAGGCCTTCTCCAGAGGGTCTCTGGGAGAGGCCAGGATCTGGTGCAAGTGACAAACTCCAGCTCCCTTGATAATGAACAGAGAGGTAGCAGCCACGATGGCCGGTCTTGAGTAGAATGAAGGCATTCAGGCGTGAAATCCCTTTCAATCGCTCGTTTGTTCTTCTCTGTGGAGAATTCACTTTGTGCCACTCTTGAAAAATGGCTGATGGAGACTCAGTGGTGTGTAAATAATAAATGTTCCAGAAGGAAATGTACATACGTGTGTGTGTGTGTGTGTGTGTGTGTGTGTGTGTGTGTGTGTGTGTTATGTGTGTGTCTGTCCATGTGTGTCTGTGTATGTGTCTGTCTGTCTGTGTGTGTGTGTGTGTGTGTGTGTGTGTGTGAGAGAGAGAGAGAGAGAGAGAGAGAGATTGGGAAGAGAGGAGTTGTTGACATCCCATCTGTGATTTGGTTCAAATTTTTATGAGGTGGTAGGAGAGTAGCTCACTAACTTTTTTTTACCATCTTCAAAGTGGGATGTGAGGGACAAAGTCTAGAGAAAGGTGTTTGGTACCAAAACAAAACCTATGCTCCTGGTGGGCAAGGTTTGAATTGTGTGACTGTGATGCTTGCAAAAGAAGGATGTATGGACAAGAGGAATCAGAGGTATAAAGGAGACCAAGAGTCTGAAAGACGAGACAGAGCCTTAGCCAAGACTAAGAAGTGAGTAAATGTTGCTATTTCTTTAAAACTGTGCTGTGATGGCTATCTTACTGCATTATCCACTACATCTTCACGCTCAGCTTCTTAGCTGGGTGCCAGTACTAGTCACTGAAGGGTAAATGGAGAATCAGGCTTAGAGAAGTGACTTTTCCACTCAGCTACTAGATGGTCGGGTCAGGATTCAAACCCTAGTCAATTTGGCTCCTTAGGCAATATCTTTATCAATGACTGGTATGCTGCCTTCCACAGATAAATAAGAGTGTGGCATATGAAGAGCTGTGAAGATGTTCTGGGTTGGTACCATGGAGGAGGGATGGCATGCTGAGTGCTATCTGACATTTGTCAACTCATAGAGAGCCTACTCATCTTCCCAAGCTTTCTCTATGACCAGAGAAACTTTGCCATTGCTTCTGCGTGCTTAGGACTCGGCTCTGATTTGGTTGGATCAATATGAAATTTTCCCTGTGATCAAATTCTGCATATCATCAACCTCTCAAAACCTAGGGCAGTTAAGTTGTAAATGAACTAGTCTCTTAACAGCCCATAGGTTTCTAGGTTCTTTAGTCATTCACAGTGTCCTTCATTTTGAACACACAAAACATGAACAATTTCTTTCTTAGCTTTTTCCATGAAGGTGTTCTGACCTTCCATGTTTAGAGCCAAAGTGGTTCCCATTTAATAAACAGTCTTCCATGGAAAAACCTATGGTTGAAGCTGATGGCATAATTACCTACTCACAAGGAGGCTACATTAGGGGAAGCCAAATAGAAAGAAAAGTAAAGGTCATCCAAAGGTCAAGGCCAAGTGCACACGTGAGTAGGAACACTCTAGACATTGAGAGAGCAGTATCAAGTGCTCACTCAGGAAAGGGGAAGGTTGGTAAGGGAAAAGCTCCTTCCGTGTTGTAGGTTGTATGTATTCTGCAGATTCCTTTGTTCTAGAAGTCAATCAGTGGTTATGTTCAAGTGACAAGTCTCTACCAGGTACCAATGTTAAAAAAAAAAAAAAAGAAAGAAAGAAAGAAAAAGAAAAGGAAAATGCTCTGAGGGATCCATTAGTAGATATTAGTGGACAGGGTGCAGGGAGATGATGTCATCATAGAAGCTAGAGAAGGGGTCCCAGAAGAAGGGGAAATGAGAATAAGTCAAATAGAAAAGAGTGGGTAACAGGCATGCAGAGTGTTGGGGGCCAGTAAGTTGGGGAAATAGCGACAACATAACAAGGCAAGTGAATCAAACAGGAAGCTAACACCAGCGTGTAGTTTTACCACGTGTCCTAGTAAGCCGATGTCTAAGATACCAAGTATAAGGTTAGACTGACGGGAGGAGTGTGGTGGAGACATCTCCTGGAAGATGTGCTGTTTAAGCTTGTGAGTACTGAAGGACTCACAAGAGTGCTGCCGGTCAACAGTGCCTTGAGAGAGTGTGCTGGAGAAACAGAACAGTAAAAGATCCAGAGAGAAGGGAGAACCTGGCACAACTCCTTAACGGCTCGGCAAGCATCCATGTGTCATAGACTGAAGAGGAAAGCAGGGTTGGAAATGAGGTGTGGATGTGGAAGGGGGTGAAATCCATGATAAATAGCAATACTACTGTGGACAGTATTCTGGTGCCAAGTGCAAACATGGGAGTGTTAGAGTTGGAGCTGTGGTCTAATGTGGAAACAAGACACCTCAGGTCAAACTCCATTCTACAGAGGAGGAAACTGGAGTCCTTGACAAGGAAGGAAGGTGACAAAGCCATGCATGTGATAGGCAGAGAGTAAGCATTCTTACTGTTCTTCCTGGCTTCTGGAATAATCTTGGGCCCCAATATCCAAGGACTTTCTTGTCCCAAGAGACTACTACCCAGGTGGTTATCAAGACTTACAGACAATAGCAGGGCATGGTGGCACCATGCAAAGAATTCCAGGACTTAGAAGGCAAAGGAAGGTGAGTCTCCGAGTTCAAGACTAGACTGGTTTATGAGTTCCAGGCCAAACAAGGCTGCATAGAGAGACTCTGCCTCAAAATTTAAAATAATAATAATAACAATAACGTTGACAGACAGCAATACACCAGTTGTACTTGTATTCCCGGGTGTAAATGACAAGAGGTGGGCTTCAAAGGTGGTAGTCAGAATTGGACATGTGACCAGGGAAAGGCTACATTGCACTGCAGCAGAAGGAATAGGAATCCACTTGGGATTCCTTTAGCATCAGATGGGACTGAGATCTTCAGTGTAGAAATGGTATCTGACTCTCAGCCAGTGCCCTTTGTTCCTCCTTCCTCCAGGAGGAAGCTTCTGCTGGCATTTGGTTATCTGCAGTTCTGGAGATTTACAGTTCACAGTCTCTGCTCTTCCAAAGGATCACATGCCATTGGTCATAAGCAGGAGCACAGACATATCTACTTGGGTTCTTCTCCATCTCTGCATGTTAAGGTATTTTCTTCCAAACCCATGTGAATCAGACATCAGACCCTAGAGGGTATCTTGTAATGGCAGTGGTTACCATGGTAAGGGGGTACAGCAGGCTCTGTGTGGAGAAGGTTCTCCATTACCTTGTGTCACTGTCATGTAAGTGGGAGGTAAGAGTTACCCTCAGAAAAAAATTGGGAAACTGGGAACCAGAAAAGCTAACTTGTTTGTCCAAGGTTCCACTGCTTGTGAGTAGTACAATCCTGGACCCAGATTTCCCAACTAGGAATGTCATCTCTACACTACCTAATCTCCTCAACTTAAGGACTAGCTTATGTGAACACCAAAACCATGTCACATGTAACCCTAGTGCCCCAGGATCTTCTACCACTGTCCTGCTGTATGGCTTTGTGTAGTTAATGCCATCTGTAATCTCATGTTTTTCTATCCATTCATTTTGTTCCCAGAAATAACAACTCTGAGACTTGGTGTTTCATGAATAAATGCCTAGGCCAAAAGCTTTGCTTATTCTCTGACTAGCTCAGGGAACTGACTAAAAACTTAAATACCCATTTATCCAATTCTAAGTTATGCAATGTGGGTAGTTACCATGTCCTCAGTTTCACGAGACCATCTTCTTCCGCGTCTGGGGAGAATCTCATGCTGGGCCTGAGTTTATTCCCAGAATTCTCTTTACCGGAACTTCTATCCCTATTTCCTGCCTGAGCTAATAGGCCAGCAGCATTTTATTGACAGATGATATGTCCATCTAGTATAAGGGATTCTCCCTACAGCCTTGAAGCTTTGGGCCTCTGCCTTATTCTGTGTCAAATGGAAAAAGTAACTCCTACTTTATCAACTTTCATGATAATGAGATTGAGACAGGTAAAATTGCTTAGGACAAAAGTCAAAGCAAAGGTGTGCTTTCATGAACCTGAAACACCATAATTTTGAAACATCTATCTAAAACATGATCTGACCTTTGAAATAAGAGTATGTTTGTGAAGAGCCAATTAGCAGACAGAGCCAAATTTAGGGAGTCTCTATTTTGTTTACAACTCTAGATTGGCAGGATTTAAGGGAGGAAACAGCAATAGTTGCTTTTTCTGACTCCAAATGTCTTGTTTTCCTGAAACAGATATAAACACTGATTCTCTGGACAGGCTTTATGCTGACTACCTGTTTCTGCCTATTTTCCCACTTCACCCACTGTTTGGTATGATGCTTCCTGCTGAATATTCTTATCCTGCGACGTGCTGATGAATAGGGAAATGAGAGCTTTCTTTTCATTTCGACCTTCGAGTTCTACTTTGCTATAGTGTCTCAAAAAGCACTCGTAGGAATGAAGCCTCATGGGATAATCTCCATTCTTAGGAAATAAAAACAAGATGCTCTGAGGGGCTTCTGTCAGTCCAGATCATGTCTACAGTCAAACAGCCAGAAATTTGTCCACACTAGCAACTGTAGCTTGAACTATCCAAAGCACATGTGGCATTTTCCCCAACTCTCCATCCTGCATGCTTTTCTCCAGGACTCTTCATAACCTTAGTATATGCCTTCATATCTCCAGTCTGGGCTTGTTCAATACCTTCCAAACAGGTCCTCACTTCCACGCTGGTGCCAGGATGATCATTTAAAAGCATAGATAGATAAATCAGTTCAGTTTATTAACTCTCTGTGGCTCTTTACTCCCTAGAAAATAAAGTCTGACTCCCTCACTGCTGCTCTCCATCATTTGACTTCTACAAATTCTCCGGGTACCATCACATGGCCATCTCTGCATCACAGCATCCAGCCTCTCCTATCATCCTTGCAATGGTACCTGCTATCAAGAGCCATCTTGGATGGAAGACCCATTCTCAGAAAAACTCCTATGAAGTGTCTTATACAATTAATGCTGTGAGATTCAAATTGTTAAAGGAACTAGGAAGGATCACACAGGTGACAGAGCTAAGACCTAAACTCTAGGCAGCCTGACTCCCAAACTTCTCCTAATTTGTTACACGGGCACTGTGAGATTTAGTTTCTCACATAGGCCATCCTCCTTGAGCACTGCCACTGTCTTGCCACTGCCCTTCTTGTTACTTTTAAGACCTTTTCCTGCCTTTGACAAGTAGCTTACTGCTACCTATCCCCAAAGATTGGCTCAAATGCTGCTTACATTGCAAAGTTTCCATGGCATCCACTGCAAGCAAAGCCCTGCACTCTCCCATCTAAGTAGCCTCACAGAATAGGTGTAAGCACAGATTTTGGAACAGTGAACCAGTGAGTTTGACAAAAGCACAACACTGCACTGTTGTGAGAAATCAGGCCAGAAGAGTGACCTGGTCCAGATCATGGTTTCTGAGTGAAAGGTGCTTTAGAAGGATGATTTAGCCCCAGTGTTCTGTGCGACCATCCTCCAGAGTAAGCATCTGCTCTCTCGTAGAGTTCAAATGTGGCCCTGTTGCAAAAGGGTCATCCCATCTGGGTTTGCTGAGTGTTTACACATCTTCACAAAGAGTCTCACAAGACTCTCACCTGACTATATAGCCTTTCCTACTATCTGTTATATTCAACTTTGCCTTAATTGCATGTTAAGGCCTCAGGGAAAGATTAAGTGTATAGACCTGGGACCAGTAGGATAGAGCACTCTATCTGTGGGGCTATGGTGATGCCTGCATCCTATCTAGACAAAGGCTTCCCAAGTGGTCTCTGTGCACACACACACACACACACACACACACACACACACACACCTAATCCCTTACCTGTGCTCTGTAAGAAACACAATAATTCTCTCTGGTTCCTCCAGAGAGAACTTTAGCAGAATTGTGTCTGAGTTTTGTCACTGAGATCTTTGTGGAAGAGGGAGACCTTGGTTATGTTTCCCTCAGGGAAGGATACCAGAAGGAGAAGAAATAGGATAATGTCAGCAGAGAGATCTGAGGAAAGCTGTTACAATTAGCCTTGTGGCAGACATTGATGGAGACTGAGCAGAACTCATCGTCGGTAGGTGAGAGGCCAGATCTGCTGGTTGAGTTTCTGGGTCAGTGAGTGTAAAGAATCTGCCCAAGAGAGCACTTCCTTAACTGGGTATCCAGAGAGTGCCAGGGAGTGTGGTGGTGAAATAACAAGGACAGCTTCTTTCCAGAGAGTAGAGGTGCTGTTACCCAAAGGCAAATGAGCAGGTTCAGTGATAAAGACAAATGTTAAGATTTGTTGACATTTTCAAGGTTCAAGAAAGAGGTGCCAATTTGGGGACTGTCCCATCTTCATGAAAGTACAATCAGAAGCCAGAAGGATAAGATGAGGGAAACTCTTAGGGCCAAGGCAGACAGGGTCAAGGTTCAATCCTTTGAGTTATACTTGGAGGAAGGATCCAGGGCAAGAGAGAGGGGAAAAAAAAGGATATAGAAAGGAAACACTGAGTAACTAAATTTATACTGTCTTATGCTGGGTGATGTCAAGACATTCTTTTCCTCCTCTAACCCTTCATATTTCAACTATTAAATTCTGATGCTAATAGTGTCTTGCATAATGTAAGAATTAGAGATACGTTGTACCTTTGCTTAGCATTGATGGGCCCCCAGCCAGTAGCCACCATAATGATCAGCACTGATATTTTTGTCACTGAAGGAGGCCCAGGGTGACAGGCCTCTGATGACTAGTCCCAAGCCATCTGCTGGGATTACCAGCCACCTCTATTTCAGCAAAGATAAAAGAAAAACAAAAGGGTCAAGCATCTGTCATCAGAGTCTACAATGTGACTTCAAAAGCTCAGAGGTGTCTATCGCGCACAGGACAAGACTAAGCCGTTTTAAACCAGTATCAACACTAAGCCGCCTCCATAGGCATCTGGAAAAACTCAACAGGGAGAAAAGTACCCAGGAGAGGTGGTTGGACCAAGTTACACAGGGCAGGCTGGAGCCAGGAGATAAGAGGTCAACACTCTACTCCAGGTCCCTTGGGGCTCCGCCTCATGTAACAGGGGCATGCCAGGAGGACCCATGCCTAAAGGGAAGGCATGAAGTGTGAGCAACTGCTGTGTTCAGAAGAGCTCGAGTCTCAACAGCTGGGCCACTTAGAGTTTTTAATGCAATGTTGAGACAATGACTTAGTCTTAACTAGCTTCTCTATCTGCAAATTCGGAGAACAGTATCTTCTCCACATGATCTCTTTCTGCTGAATAATGTAGTGTTTAAGAGTTATTTAAATAATATATGCAAAATATCTGAACCACATACAAAGTCATCAATATATGGTGCCATTATCCCTTCTGTGTGGCCCAATTACCCACCGAAGTCTACTTATCCATGACTGTTATTGTGGCCTTGGCATTTCTCCTCAGGACATCGATGCCTGTGACTGGGACCTGTAGCCTGTCAAGCACAAAACAGCCACACGGTAGACACACAGATTTCAGAACACTGAGGCTAGGCTCTAGGCCAGAGGTTCTCAGCCTTCCTAATGTCTTTAATATGCTTCCTCATGTTGTAGTGACCCCAACCCTAAAATTATGTTGCTACTTCAAAACTGTGATTTTGATCCTGTTACGAATTATAATGTAAATATCTGATTATTCAGGATATATGATTCAACCCACAGGTTAAAAACCACTGCTCTATGTTGCTCTTAGCCCAGGAAGGCAGCCTCTGCTTTGGGCTGAAGACCCTCCCACTGGATTTGTGAGGTCTTTAAGAGACACCCCTTGTGGGTGATAGCAGCCACAACCGAAAAGGGGCGGAGCAATGATGGTTGTCATTTACCTAGCATTATTTCTACTATAGTATCTGTTTCCTTGCTCTGTTCAAAGTAGATGACATCAATCACTTTTTCAGAAGTGACTCAGAGAGGCCAAGGCATCTGCTCAAGGTCACTGGGCTCATACCCAGCAGAAGTGAAACTCAAGCAGGAACCTGATCTAGACTTTTTTCTTTTGGCCACACCAGAGCTTCTTCTAACTAGCATGATAATGAGCTATCACTCAGGTGGAGAGATGACCTAAAGCGGGAGGCAGGACAGGAGAAGAATCCCAGCACCTCTGTATCTGAACCTCCTGGCCTATAAAATGGGCCAAGAACCCACACGCTGCTACTACCTGGAGTTTCGGGGCGTATCGCATGACAGTTTATAATTGAAACCACTTTGCAAAATTATCAAGTCTCATATAAATATAAGTTATTATTAATTGTTTTACCCATTAAATAATTAAATCTTAGCCATGATAATGAAACAGAAATTGCTGTTAACGACTATTAATCAAGATGTATGCCGGTGGTAATTATGCCAATTAAGTTTCTGGGTAATAATGGTAATTAGCACTGATACTGAGCAGTGACCCATCAGGTGTGGATTGGCATGAAACTGTAAGTGTAAACATTGCAAATGATGTGGGCTGAAAACACAGCCAAGCTAATAAAGACAACCACACTTGAACAAGACCAGCTAGGCTTGCTCCCTTGATGGATGTCATGCGAGGCTAAGGCGGAGAGGACTGGGAGATGCCCACACTGTTACTGTTGGCAAGCATTTGGGTTGCACCTGCCCTGTGGCCATATGACTGCTGTTTCTGTGCTGTCTTTTCCAGATGAACTGTCACCCTATTGAACCATTCGTGGTACCATGGCCTCAGCATTCTCTTGGGATGCTAACCCATGCTATCTCACTCACAGCTTCTGATGCTCCAAGACCATCCATGTCCCTGTCTATGCAGACTACATTCAGTGGGACTTTTCTGGAATTTTTTTTGTATCCTTTCACATACTATGGGACTTAACTAACCCAGCTCCGCCTCTTACAAGTTCTGCTTCTTTAAGAGGTTATGTGCCTTTATGCTTCAAACAACTGTAACATTAGGGTTGCACAGACCTGATGGGATTGGTTTGAGTATTAGAAAGATATCTACAAATTCAGGATAAGGCTTGTCACATAGGACCCAAGTAAAGCCCACCAATCACACTTGCTGTGAGGGTGCCCACCTACATTGGCCATTCTGTGGCCTTCACACCCCTCTGTCCTGTCATCTATGCTTGTCATATAGTTGTTGCTCCATTCGTTGTTATTAAAATGGAAATGGATAGAATCTACAAACAATAATAAAAGAATTTGTGTAGAGAAATTATTGACCATGATCTGAAGAGATGGTGTAAGCTTGCTTTTTCTAGTTTCTTGCTGCTTGGTTCTTGGCCATGAGATCTGAAGACTTGGCTTTACTCTATCTTTTGTGAGTTACTCATTAATTGGTTTTGTGTGAATCCTTCTCTTTCTTGTGACTCAGTTTCCTCATCTAGGAAACGGAGCTAGTGACCTCTGGCCTGCCTGCACTGCGGAGTTGAAACGAGGACACAGATGCTGAGCGCTTTGGAAAAACGAAAGGCACCAATCAAATCCGAGATGCTTTTACTGTTATTAGAACCATCTGGAAGTTGTTTGGACTTACAAATTGATAGAATCAGTCAACACTTCCTTGACTTACAGAGAAAGCGCTTGTTAGGGGTATTTTTTTCTAAGTCGTTAACCCTACACATGTTGCAAGTCTTTTTTTCTTTTTTCATAGTCTCCCCAACTGAGAGTTTTCAAGTTTCTTGTTTCAAAACCTGAATGACAGTAGGGATGTGACACTGGCCTGAAGCCTTTTGGGCTCTGTTTCATTAAGGAGCTTCTGCAGGCATGGCTAATTGCTGAGGTATTACATAGAGCTCAGTTGTGGGACATCTTGGGGTTTCAGGAACTCTCTGAGGTTGTTTTAGGATAATGAGGAGTTCAGAGTAAGATGGCTAGTAAATCTCTGAAAACAAAACGATGAGCCAAATAAAAAAGAAACCCTAAATATCCTGCTAGTTCTGCAGGTTTCATCTGATGTCTTCCCTCCCTGGGCCTTACTTTTCCCGTGTGAGAAATGGGTACGCCCTTCTCTCACTTTGCTGCAAGCAAATCACCTCAAATGGCAGAGACTTCTGACATCACAGGTCTAGGAGCTGGCTGAGTAGTTCTGCCTGGGCCATGGCAGGTCCAAAGGAAATTTTAAAATGTGAGCCTGTGACTATGATAAGAACAGACCCAGGCCTTTACCAGGGCCAGCATAATATCTTATCAGAACTACATTGATTAATATGCTAAAACTCTGAACCTCTGACATCTTAATATAGCAACAGAATAGCAGGAGGGAAAGAAATCTGATTTTTTTTCATTTTTCACATACCTTAGATCATTTCCTCATACCTTTCCCACGTAAGTTTCCTTTGGACCTGTCGAGCCCCTCCATGGAGCAGCATTCATCTAGCAGGTCATTGAGAGCCGTGCTGAGGGGACAGGGCTGGGACTCACAGCTTCACACTGTTCTGTGCAGGGTTTTTTTTTTTTTTTTTTTTTCTACTCCGGGAACTGGTGTGGATCTCAGCACATGGTAGTGGCTTTTCAAAAGGATCAAAGCAGGAACTATACAACCTCCCAGAGGATGACCTTGAAATAGTTTCTAAATGAGAAAAGGAAATAAAAGACATGGAAGTGGAAAGGGGGACATTCAGTTGACTTTGTTCATGGATGATATAAGAAAGGTAGAAAATTATAGATTCTCAAGTGGGGAAGGTCTTAGAGTGAGCTTGGCGAGGCTTAAGAAAGGCCAAACTAACATGGAAACCAATTGCTTGTTCATACACTAACCAAGGAAAAATCAGAAATTACTTTAAAAATAACATCAAAATGTCTATACAATACTGAGGGAAAAAAATTAAAGGTACAAGATTCTTAGACACCAGCCTCATAAAGTCCTTGCTGAGGAATGTTACCAATTCTGCAATGACCTTGGATAGATGGCTCAACATTGTTCAAGGTTAATTCTTCACACGTTCAATCTCAATAAGATTACAGCAGAAAACTTTACATAATTGGCAAGGAATTATATAACTTATATAGAAATGTAAAAGATCTAGTGTGATGGTTTGTATATGCTTGGCCAGGGAGTGGCACTATTAGAAGGTGAGACCCTGTTGGAGTAGGTGTGTCATTGTGGGTGTGGGCTATAAGACCCACCCTCATTCTAGCTGCCTGAAAGCCAGTATTCTGCTAGCAGCCTTTAGATAAGATGTAGACCTCTCAGTTCCTCCTACACCATGCCTGCCTGGATGCTGCCATGTTCCTGCCTTGATGATACTGGACTTAGTCTCTGAACCTGTAAGCCAGTACCAATTAAATGTTATCCTTATAATAGTTGCCTTTGTGATGGTGTCTGTTCACAGCAGTAAAACCCTAACTAAGACAATCTAGGTTAGACAGATAAGATAAAATAAATTTTTTAATAAAAATAAGAGATGGAGGAGAGATAGCCCTATAAATAAGAGCCCTTGTTATGCAAGC
Source organism: Arvicanthis niloticus (assembly GCF_011762505.2). NCBI lineage: Eukaryota > Metazoa > Chordata > Mammalia > Rodentia > Muridae > Arvicanthis > Arvicanthis niloticus. The sequence continues at coordinate 44,869,448 of NC_047662.1, forward strand.
AGAAGGACCCAAGTTCAAATCCCCAGCAGCCATCTTAAAAGCCAGCCATGGTCTCTCTTAATTCTAGTGGAGGGAGCTAGTCACCAACTGAGCTCCAGGTTTAGAGAGAGACTCTATCTCAAGGGAGTAATATGGAGAGTGATTAGAGAAGCACCTGACATCCTCCTCTGGTCTCCATTGGAGCACACAGGTATGCCCACACATCAGCACACCTGAACGCACACACATAGAAACTTAAAAGAAAAGGAAGCTAAATAATAACTTCCACTATCCAATCCCAAGATTCTTATAAATCTACATTGATACATTCAGTAACATTGACAGTAAGATAAATCAATGAGTCATATATTTTCTTTTCAATAAAGGTAAAAAATTATACAATCAAGAGAGGTTTTCAATGAATAGATATGTACCTGGAAAAAAAAAAACCTTCAATTCATTTGCTAAACTGGAATTAGCTCAAGATAGCATCAGCCTATATGTAAAATCAAAAAAGTAATAATTACTTCAATCCATATGCTAAACTGGAATTAGCTCAAGATAGACCATCAACCTATACATAAAATCAGACTGTCTAGAAGAAAATGGATGGAGCCCTTCCGGTCTGGGCCAGAGCACTGAAAAGATCTTGGGTGGCAGCTCTGCCCCCAACCTCCAAGAACCCAGAGGAAGCAGGGATCCCAGGCGCTCTAACTCAGGTAAGCAGACAGCAGGGCCCGCCCTAAACAGGGAGTAACTGGGAACCAAAAGGACTCAGGAAGTCACTCCCATCCCAGAACACTGGTTCCTTCCAGTCTGGGCCAGAGCACTGAGCAAATCTTGGGTGGCAACTCTGTCCCAAACCTCCAAGAACCCAGAGAAAGCAGGGATCCCAGGCGCTCTAACTTGGACAGTGTCTTAGAAACTAGTTCTCAGATCTGAGGCCTGGACCAGACCTCTGCCAGGTCTGCTGTTGGGTGGACCCTGGATTCCGCCTGAGACATACTGGAAGGTCCACTCAACCCAGAGCCACAGAGAAACAACTGAACTCAGAGCGTCAGACAACATATCCTGAGATATTCTAGAGGAGACACTGCACCCAGAACAGCAGATACCTAGCTGGACTGCCACCTTGGAGGCACCATATCCTGAGGCATCCTAGAGGTACCACTGTAATCAGTGCAGCTGGAAAAGATCACAGAGACATCTGGACCCCTAGGAGATCAGACACAAGCTAGATAACTGGAAAGACAGGCTTCAGTCAGAGACAGCAAGTACAGGCAGCCCTAGAGTTAACCAGATGGCAAAAGGAAAGAGCAAGAACATAAGCAACAGAAACCAAAGTTACATGGCATCATCAGAACCCAGTTCCCCCATCAGAGCAAGCCCTGAACACCCCATCACACCAGAAAAGCAGGAATCAGAATTAAAATCACTTCTCATGATGATGATAGAGGGCTTTAAGAAAGACATAAATAACACTCTCAAAGAACTTAAGGAGAGCACTGGTAGACAGATAGAAACCCTTAAAGAGGAAACACAAAAATCCCTTAAGGAATTGCAAGAAAATGCAACCAAATGGGAAAAGGAATTAAACAGAACCATGCAGGATCTAAAAATGAAAGTAGAAACAATAAAGAAATCACAAAGGGACAATACCCTGGAGATAGAAAACCTAAAAAAAAAAAAAAAAAAAAGATCAGGAGTCATAGACACAAGTATCACCAACAGAATACAAGAGATGGAAGAGAGAATCTCATGTGCAGAAGATACCATGGAAAACATTGACACAACTGTCAAAGAAAATGCAAAATACAAAAAGCTACTAACCCAAAATATACAAGAAATCCAAGACACAATGAGAAGGCCAAACCTAAGGATAATAGGGATAGATGAGGGGGAAGACTCCCAACTAAAAGAACCAGTAAATATCCTCAACAAAATTATAGAAGAAAACTTCCCTAACCTAAAGAAAGAGATGTCCATAAATATACAAGAAGCCTACAGAACTCCAAATAGTTTAGACCAGAAAAGAAATACTTCCCGCCATATAATAGTCAAAACATCAAATGTACAAAACAAAGAAAAAATACTAAAAGCAGTAAGGGAAAAAGGCAAAGTAACATATAAAGGCAGACCTATAAGAATTACACCAGACTTCTCACCAGAGACCATAAAAGCCAGAAGATCCTGGACCAATATCATACAGACTCTAAGATAACACAAATGCCAGCCCAGACTACTATACCCAGCAAAACTGTCAATCATTATTGATGGAGAACCCAAAATATTCCATGACAAATCCAAATTTACACAGTATCTCAACACAAATCCAGCACTTCAAAGAATAATTGGTGGAAAACTCCAACACAAGGAGGGAAACTACAACCTAGAAAAAGCAAGAAAGTAATCTTCCAAAAACCCCAAAAGAAAATAGTTACACAAACATATCTCCACGGATGTTAGCCCAAAAACTTGGATTATTGAAGACTCAACCCACAGACCACATGAAGCTCATGAAGAAGGACGACCAAGAGGGGATGCCTCAGTTCTACTTAGAACGAGAAACAAAAATGCTCAAGGGAGCAAATAGGGAAACAAAACATGGAACAGAAACTGAAGGAGGGGCCATCAGGAGACCATTCCACCTGGGTATTCACCCCATGTACAGCCACCTAAGCTAAACACTGTTGTGGATGGCTGGAAGTGCATAATGTGAGGAACATGATATAGCTGTCTCCTTAGAGGTCTGCCAAAGACTAACACACTCAGAGGACAATGCTCACAGTTAACCACTGATATGAGCAGGGGTTTCCCAATGGAGAACTTAGTGAGAGGACTGAAGGAGCAAAAAGGGCTAGTGACCCCAGGTGGAAAGCAACAATACCAAACAACCAGAGCCCCCCAGGGTCTAAACCACCAGCCTGGGAACACATAGGGAGGGACCCAAGACTCCAGAGGTATATGTAGGGGAGGATGGCCTTGTCAGACATAGGTGGGAGAGGAGTTTCTTGGTCCCATAAAAAAAAATGAACACACAGTGTGTGGGGGGAATGTGAAGGCGGGGAGGGGATAGTGAGGGGGGTAGAAGCATGAGGAGGGGGATGGGATAGGAGGTTTCTGGGTGGTGGGAGGAAGTAGGCTAAGGGGATAAAATCTGAAACGTAAATACTACAACCCATTTTAACAAGCGAAAAAAAAAAAGTCTTCAGAACCAACATCTTTAAAAAAAATGTCAGTCCCCTGGGGGTGGGAAATTTTTTTTTCTTGATACTAAAACTTGTTCTGAGAATTGTATATTGCAGAATACACAGCCTTGGTGTATCTACTCATCAAGCATACTGAGCAGACCTGCCCAAACCTCTGATGTCCTGGAATTCCATATGGATTCAGTGAAGACACAGCATCAGAGGCTTATCAACTTACTCTTCCCCCCACCCCTCTTCTAAAATCTCAATGCCCTTAATCAGCTTGAAGAAGTTAAAGAAGAGTCAGCGCCCCTATTCCCTGAGCTTGGGGACTAATGTGGTTAATAATGGTCTGTCTTTCTAGGGACAAGTAGTGGTTTTGTTGGAACAGGGGGGATTAGCTAGGATTTATTGCATAGCCATAACCTATTGGTAGAAATCTGTATAATTATCAAGATGAAGTTATAATTTCTTAAATGGTACAAAATTTACTTTGATCTCAAATTTAAGGTTTTCATTGGTATGAGCCTCTTATTAATATAAAAATGAGATGAATATTGATACTCTCATGGGCATTGTGCCTGTATAACACATTTAGGAATACAAGGCCTAGACCCAGCCCTTTTTTACCTTTTTTAACTGATTTGGGATGGTTAACCTATGAGTTAAGGGACTATAGCAAATTCATGGCTTTGAGTTTATTGTTAGGGTGTTTTCCATATTTTATTTAGAAATAGCTGAGAGGAGTGAACAGACAACAGTCCAGGTTACCTTACATGGATAGTTGGTTTTCAAAACATCAGAAGTCCATAGAACTGACGCTACAAATATTTATATATTAATGTTCATTTTGATTAGAGACCTGTCTGCTCCTGACAGCTTCCTGTCGTGGATTCTAAGAAGAAATTGAGCATCCTTGGAGATATTCCAGTTGTGCGGTGACAGCCACTAGGCAAGAATTGCCTGTCTCCATCTACAGACAAATTACTGTCCAGAAAAGGACACACATGCAGAATAGTTGACTGATTATATCTGCCTAGACAGAGTAATCAGCCCTTAATAATCCTGCATCACTAAGGTCTGTCAGATGATTCTGGGCCAGAAGGCTGAAGATTTGATGCTCCAACGTTTGGTAGTATAGGGGCTTTTCAGGTGTTCAGCGGTCTCTATAAATTGGCTAAGTTTTAGAAGCTATGCTTAGTGCTTCCCATAACTTCAGTTAACTCAGTCATTCTGGATTTCTGATGGGGTTGAAGACTTATAGTCTCATAACCAATCCTGGCTATTTACTTTGAGAGAAAAGATCTGAATAGATGGTTTTCAGCTGACATTCATTCTAAAGCCAAAAAGCCAGGATCAAAAGTAAGTGTTTTAGTTAGAAGAGATGACAGAGGTTCTGGTTAGTCAACAGAATGATGAACTGGGTATTAGGACTATCTTGTACCTCACTGGTACAATTAGGAATAAGTATGCTCTAATTATATTTTGAGAGAAAAGTTCTACTTTAACAGGAAGAGTGATAAGTAGGAGGAGCTAAGTGGGAAGGAGTACTGAAAGGAAGAGAAGGAGTAAGGAGAGAAGATGAAGGAGAGGAGACACTAGGTGATGAGAGAAAGAGAGAGGGGGCATGGAGGCAGATGTTCACGTGTCTCCAACAGTCAAGGATAGTTTTTATATCTAGGTTGGGTATTGGGTTACGCTTCTGATTGAGCATTACCAAACTTATAAATCCTTTGATTAACATTTTAAAAAAATCGTATAAAAGCAAAAAGGAAAGGGGGACATGGGACAGGGGTGTTCTAGAGAGGGGAAATGTGGAAAGGGGATGGCATCTTAAATGTAAATAAAATATAAAATAAAAAACAGAAAAAAAAAGAAAATTAAAAAAAAAGAAAGAAAATAGATGGAAAGGCCTTTGGTACCAGCTTGAACCAAACTGGGACTTCTGGGGTCCAACAGTGCAGGAAGGGTCTGTGGACAGAATGAACAGCTCGCTGCAGGAGCCACTCGCTGGTGAAGTCATTGCAGGCAGTCACTTGGGCCTTGGAGAATAAAAAAATCAAGACTAATGAAAATTCCTATGTAAAGTCTTTACAGCTCTCTGAAGTCAACTAGGCTCCTGTGGGCTTTCTGTTATTCCATCGTGCCGGAAAGGCCCTATCTGAATAAACAGTTACTTTCTATTTCCTTTTCTTTCAGGACCAAATCCAGAATTTGTTGTTGTTTTAACATTTACCACCAGCACACACACCCAGCCACCATCTTACAGAGTTATTTCTCTGCCTTTTGAGAATTGAGGAATTATTTTTCAGGCTTTGAAAATGGCCTTACCCACTAGTCCTTCCCCCAGCATTTTTGCATGAATGGTTTTCCAAACACGGACAAGATACCGAATCATTTTAAGTTTCAGTTTAACAAGGGTTGGAAGAAAGACTCAATTCCCTCACACCTCTCCACGCTGATACCTTCTAAACCTCTGATTCCAGTATGAAAAATGACTTTGCAAAAGAGCCTAAGTGATAGCAGATTTATACACACACACACACACACACACACACACACACACACGCACACACACACCATATATCTTCCCTTTGATACCAAGTCAAAGCCAAGAATAAGGGTGATGTGGTATGCCCTCCACAGGGTTGTGAGGACAGATCTCTCCATCTTCCTTGCTTTGCTTGCTGGCTCAGGATATAAGTGGGTTTGCTCTGCCATATATTCTCTCAAATCCTGCAGCGTACCACTCTTGCCATATGCTCAAAGCAATAAAGCCATCTGATTGTGTCCTGGTATCTCTAGATCCGTATACTAAAACCAACCAAACAAATAGAAACAAACAAGACCCAAAATGACAATGACAACAACAACAACAACAAAAAACCTTTAGAAGTTTTTTTTATATATCATCTTATAAGTTACTTGTCACAGGTATTTCATTATAATGATGGAAGGCTAACCAATGAACTTGACTTCTTTTACTGGTCAGTGAGAGCATAGGATACATTCCTCCCAAAAATCCACTGTGCAATAACCATGGCATGCTCAACTCCCAACAACTTGTTCTACTTATTTGCCAACTACTTTCTGAGCTGTATCATATTTAAGACACAATCAAAGCTTAAAGATGAAGGATGCAGAAGAAAATAAAACTAACCATGATGGTGCAAACGAATAATAAGGAAGTTAATTTAACACAAAACAGATGCAGTAGGAAATAAACTATGGATAATTAGAAGCTATTAGAGGTTGCCTTGCATGCTGGGGAATTAGATGGTACCCTAAAAAACCTTTTTCTGAGGTCTGCATTACAAATCATCAAAGGAGCAAACATTTAAGGGAAATGAGAAAATGAGTAGATGCATACCTGGCTGGATATGAAGCATTTCTAAGCAGAAGACCCAGCTGTGGTAGCAACGGTGGTGAGTCAACTTACAGATAATGCTTGTCTACCCAGTACAATGACATGAACGTTCTCACTACAAACTTGTGTTAAAAAGTCTACCCCACCCCCATTATTAGGATGTGTAGGACCGTTAAGTCTTTGGAGGACTGTTAAGTCATGAGGGTAGAGACCTCGCAGATCAAATGGTGACTGTCTACAAGGCACATCAGAGTGCTCTCTTGGCACAAGGATATCACCCAGGTTTAAAAACTTTGACCAATGAGTGTACATTGTTCAGAAGCCAAACAGTCTATGTCACTTTGATGCAGCAGCCTTGAGTGACTAAGATACTCAGAGAGGTGCATTTTAGGATCAAGTCTGTGACAAGTGTCAGAGCATAAGTGAAGATGTGGTGGTAGCAGGTGAGACAGGAGATGAGGTCGAAGGTCATTGTGAAGATTGGTCTCCTCGCTTTGGGAGATGAGAACCTATTAGAAAGTTGATCAAGTGAGATCAAGCGCCATGCATCTCAAAGTGTTCTGTGCTGAGAAGGTGGAGAGGAGTAGAAGGAACACCCAGACATTCGTTAGTACAGACAACAGCACAGGACAGCTTAGGCTAGCCCGCAGTGCTTGTGGGATGAAAGGCGAAGGAATTGGGATATATTTTGAAATGGATTAACAGGTTAAATGTGGAGTGCAATAAAAGGAGAAGATGCAGGACAGGCAGTTCATTTGCAGGGCTGAGTAATTTGATGAAAGGAATTGTTGTTGATTTAAATGGAGAAGAGTAAGAGAAACAGATCTTGTCTGGCATCAGGGGAATTGTGTTGTGGAAAAGTAAGGTTGGGGGTTGTTTCAGTGTCTGAAAGATGTGACACTGGCAATTAGAAAGAAGACACCAAAGTTCACCAAAGAGATACAGGAAAGGCAGGAACAGAAATTGAGGACTTGTCAACATACCCACGGTATTTCAGCCCGTAAGACTAGATGACAGCATCAAAGGGGGGTGGAAACCAGGACCATGGGGAACTGGGGATGAACCCAGGCGGGTTCAATTTTAAGAAATCAGAGAGTTTGTGAGAAACTAACACAAAAGAAAAGTAGCCAGTGAACTGGGAAGAAAGCCAAGGGAGGATGTGAATGGCCAAAAGAAAGGATCCACTGTGTCAACACATGGGCCAAAGAAATGCAGACAGACTGTTAACCTTGTATTTAACAATGTAGAAATCCATGAGCTGTGGGGTGGGGAAAAAGCTTTGCAAAGAATGGAGTGAGAGCCTGACTGGAGGAAGAGTGAATGCTGAGTATAAGCATGACTGTTGGTTGGCTCACCTGTGGCAAGCCCAGTTTGCACTCAGAATCTGGAGTTGTAAGTCACCAGTCTGGCAAATAACTTACCTAAAAGTTCTAAGCACAGACTCATTGTTCGAAGCATCTATTACCTTACTACACCCATTCATTCATCTGCAGATCTGTGCACATCTCCTGTCCATTGTTTTTAACATTACCTTTCGTGGGGAGAAAAAATATACATATCCCCAGATAGAGAGCCCAACAGTAGAGCAAAGTACAGACATCACAAAAGTCCAACTTGGTGAGCCAGTGAGTTTTATTGAGGTTACTTAACAGTAATATGGATGAGGGGTTACTTACAGGGACAAAAATGACTCAAAGACAGCTGCCTCACCAAAGCCATTCCAGCATCTAGAGCACACTGCACAGCCTGTGGGCAGCTCAACAGGCTGGAAATTATCTTTTTTAAAAGGCTTAAGTTGAGCTGAACCTCTCTTAGGCAGCTTGGCTGGTTTTTGTCTCTTTTAGCCAGTTGGTGTGGTCTCAGAGCCTTTTTGTAGCTTGGTTTGTCTAGGAATCTTCTCTAAAGTCAAACTTCAGTTTTTGTTTCTGTTTGGTTTGTTTGTTTATGTTTGTTGTTTTGGTTTGTTTTTGTTTGGGGGTTGGTGGGTTTTTTGTTTTTGTTTTGGGGTTGGTTGGTTGGTTGGTTTGATTGTTTTGTTTGCTTATTTGTTTATTTTGTAGTTTAGTCATTTACTATCGCCAGCAGGGGCCTAGAGAATCTGGTCAGTTTTAGGGACTTCCTCAAAACGATTTCAAGTTTTTTTTATGTCTCTGTTTAAGTGGCTTTCTGTAGGATGAAATGTTCTAATCTCTACAGAAGCTGTTAAGCAGCAAATGATCAGATCTCTTCCAGTCCGGAGCCAAAGCCTAGAGAGCTCACATTGGGATGACCACTCTCAACCAGGCTGTGCAGAATAATCTCCTAAAAACACAAAACTTGTACCCCAAGAATCTTTGGGAGGGTTCATGAGAGTTTTTCTGTGTGTCTCTGCCTATCCTGTAACTCACCATGTAGATCAGGCTATCCTCAAACTCAGAGATCCATCTGCTTTTGCCTCCTAGGTGTTGGAATTAAAAGCATATATTAACACCACCCAGGTTTTTTTGTTTTGTTTTTGTTTGTTTGTTTGTTTGTTTGTTTTTTAGCAACAATCTTAATTCAGCAAATCTCGTTTCCAAGAGTATCTCCTGCAGGGTCAGGGTCTATTGCCCTAATTAAGGAGGCAGCAACAAAACAGGTCAGTCTAGGCTTAGCTTTAGTAATCTCTCCAGAATTTTTCTCCCTGTCCATCTCTCTGTCAATAAGCCAACTTCAAAGGGCCATTGTCTCTACCTTGAGTCACTGGGATTGCTTACTATGTGGTTTCTCTGCATCTGAGCCTATCTCTTCCCATCTATATTCTTTTTTTTATTAGATATTTTATTTACACTTCAGATGCCATCCCCTTTCCCCATTCCCCCCCCTTAGAAAACCCCTATCCCATGCCCCCTTTTCCTTTTTGCATTTATACATTTTTTTAAATAATGTTAATCATAAGCGTTATAAGTTTGGAATTGTTCAATCAGAGGTGTAACCCACTGACCCACCTAGATATAACAACTATCTTTGACTGGTGGAGATACATGAATATCTGCCTCCCTGTCTCCCCCCTCTTTCTCTCTTTCATCACTTAGCTTCTCCTATCCTTCTTCTCCTCCTCTTCTTACTCCTTTTCTTCCTCTCAGTACTCCTCCTACCTTAGCTCCTCCTACACATCACCCTTCCTGTTAAAATGAAACTTTTCTCTCAAAATACAATTAGAGCATAATTATGCCAATTTGTACCAGTGAGGTACAAGATAGTCCTAATACCCAGTCCATCATTTTGTTGACTAACCAGCACCTCTGTCATCTATCCTAACTAAAACATTTACTTCTGAACCTGGCTTTAGGATGAATGTCAGCTGATGACCATCCACTCAAATCTTTTCTCTTACGGTAAATAGCTATAAGTTTTCAACCCCGTCAGAAATCTAGAATGACTGAGTTAACTATAATTCTGGGAAGCACAAAGCATAGCTTCTAAAACTTAGCCAATTTATAGAGACCTCTGAACACCTGAAAAGCCCCTATACTACTGAACGTTGGAGCATCAAATCTTCAGCCTTCTGGCCCAGAATTATCTGACAGACCTTGGTGATGCAGGATTATTAAGGACTGATTACTCTGTCTAGGCAGATATAATCAGTCGACTATCAGTCGACTATTCTGCATGTGTGTCCTTTTCTGGACAGTAATTTGTCTGTAGATGGAGAGAGGCAATTCTTGCCTAGTGGCTGTTACCACACAACTGGAGTAACTCCAAGGATGCTCAATTTCTTCTTAGAATCCACGACAGGAAGCTGTCAGGAGCAGACAGGTCTCTAAGCAATATGAACATTAATATATAAATATTTGTAGCATCAGTTCTATGGACTTCTGATGTTTTGAAGACCAACTATCCATGTAAGGTAACCTGGACTGTTGTCTGTTAACTCCTCTCAGCTACTTCTAAGTAAAATATGGAAAGCACCCTAACAATAAACTCAAAGCCATGAATTTGCTATAGTCCCTTAACTCATAGGTTAACCATCCCAAATCAGTTAAAAAAGGTAAAAAAGGGCTGGGTCTAGGCATTGTATTCCTAAATGTGTTATACAGGCACAATGCCCATGAGAGTATCAATATTCATCTCATTTTTATATTAATAAGAGGCTCGTACCAATGAAAACCTTAAATTTGAGATCAAAGTAAATTTTGTACCATTTAAGAATTTATAACTTCATCTTGATAATAATTATACAGATTTCTACCAGTAGGTTATGGCTATGCAGTAAGTCCTAGCTAATCCCCCCTGTTCCAACAAAACCACTACTTGTCCCTAGAAAGACAGACCATTATTAACCACATTAGTCCCCAAGCTCAGGGAATAGGGGCGCTGACTCTTCTTTAACTTCTTCAAGCTGATTAAGGGCATTGAGATTTTAGAAGAGGGGTGGGGGGAGAGTAAGTTGATAAGCCTCTGATGCTGTGTCTTCACTGAATCCATATGGAATTCCAGGACATCAGAGGTTTGGGCAGGTCTGCTCAGTATGCTTGATGAGTAGATACACCAAGGCTGTGTATTCTGCAATATACAATTCTCAGAACAAGTTTTAGTATCAAGAAAAAAAAAAAAAAATTCCACCCCCAGGGGCCTGACTTTTTTTTTTTTTTAAAGATGTTGGTTCTGAAGACTTTTTTTTCCCCCACTTCTTAAAATTGGTTGTAGTATTTACGTTTCAGATTTTATCCCCTTAGCCTACTTCCTCCCACCACTCAGAAACCTATCCCATCCCCCTCCTCATGCTTCTATGAGGCAGTGACCACACCTACCCCCTCACTATCCCCTCCCCACACTCACATCCCCCCCCCCACTGTGTGTTCATTCATTAATTTTTCATTCATTTTTTTTTTATGGGACCAAGAAACTCCTCTCCCACCTATGTCCGACAGGGCCATCCTCCCCTACATATACCTCTGGAGTCATGGGTCCCTCCCTATGTGTTCCCAGGTTGGTGGTTTAGACCCTGGGGGGCTCTGGTTGTTTGGTATTGTTGCTTTCCACCTGGGGTCACTAACCCTTTCTGCTCCTTCAGTCCTCTCACTAAGTTCTCCATTGGGAAACCCCTGATCATATCAGTGGTTAATTGTGAACATTGTCCTCTGAGTGTTTTAGTCTTTGGCTGACCTCTAAGGAGACAGCTATATCATGTTCCTCACATTATGCACTTCCAGCCATCCACAACAGTGTTTAGATTAGGTGGCTGTACATGGGGTGAATACCCAGGTGGAAAGGTCTCCTGATGGCCCCTCCTTCAGTTTCTGTTCCATGTTTTGTTTCCCTATTTGCTCCCTTGAGCATTTTTGTTTCTCGTTCTAAGTAGAACTGAGGCATCCCCTCTTGGTCGTCCTTCTTCATGAGCTTCATGTGGTCTGTGGGTTGAGTCTTCGCTAATCCAGTGCTCTCCTTAAGTTCTTTGAGAGTGTTATTTATGTCTTTCTTAAAGCCCTCTATCATCATCATGAGAAGTGATTTTAATTCTGATTCCTGCTTTTCTGGTGTGATGGGGTGTTCAGGGCTTGCTCTGATGGGGGAACTGGGTTCTGATGATGCCATGTAACTTTGGTTTCTGTTGCTTACATTCTTGCTCTTGCCTTTTGCCATCTGGTTAACTCTAGTGCTGCCTGTACTTGCTGTCTCTGACTGAAGCCTGTCTTTCTAGTTATCTAGCTTGTGTCTGATCTCCTAGAGGTCCAGATGTCTCTGTGATCTTTTCCAGCTGCACTGATTACAGTGGTACCTCTAGGATGCCTCAGGATATGGTGCCTCCAAGGTAGTAGTCCAGCTAGGTGTCTGCTGTTCTGGGTGCAGTGTCTCCTCTAGAATATCTCAGGATATGTTGTCTGAAGCTCTGAGTTCATTTGTCCCTCTGTGGATCTGGATTGAGTGGACCTTCCAGTATGTCTCAGGTGGAATCCGGGGTCCACACAACAGCAGACCTGGCAGAGGTCTGATCTAGGCCTCAGATCTGAGAACTAGTTTCTAAGACACTGTCGAAGTTAGAGAGCCTGGGATCCCTGCTTCCTCTGGGTTCTTGGAGGTTGGAGACAGAGCTGCCACCCAAGATCTGCTCAGTGCTCTGGCCCAGACCGGAAGGAACCAGTGTTCTGGGCCAGGAGTAACTTCCTGGGTCCTTTTGGTTCCCAGTTACTCCCTGTTTAGGGCGGGCCCTGCTGTCTGCTTACCTAGGATACTGCTTGAGTTCGAGTGCCTGGGATCCCTGCTTCCTCTGGGTTCTTGGATGTTGGGGGCAGAGCTGCCACCCAAGATCTGCTCAGTGCTCTGGCCCAGACCGGAAGGAACCCCCATCTATATTCTTAAATGTTATCAACTTATTCTTCTCAGCTGACTATATGCTCCCTTTAAATACTTCTGATGTGGTTTATTGGCATGAGGTTAAAATTCAAAGTCATGTTGCATGGGCCTCAAGAGCTGCTCTGTGGATGCGTGGATAGATGGAAGGATGGATGAAGGAACAATGGGTCCACCTGGTTAAGCAGGTACACAGAGAAATATGAGCACTATCCACAAAGCAGGGCAATATGATCTCAAACAGGTGAGCTTTTAAGTCTCATCAGAACTTGAGGAATTTTCGCCTCTAGAAGTATAAGGAATTAATTCCCAGTTGACATACATTCTGCTCATGCTATGAACTGGAGTAAAAGGGACAAATTGACAGCAAAGCATAAGATTGCTCATCTCTCTCTTGTCTTCAGTATCTTAACCTGTATCTCAGTCCTACTAGGAAATGGCATTTCTTTATATGCCCCAGGGTTCTACAGGTACTATTTCCTCCCCTGAACTCCATTTTCTCCTTTATTTTACTAGCTAGTTCTTCTCATTCTTTTAGTATATGTGATACTTCGTTCCAATATGAATCACCTCCACCTTCTCAAATCCCACCCCACCTGGATCAGGGCCTGCTACACAACATGTATTTCCCTCACCAGATCCCTTATCATACGATACAGCAATTGTCACTTAATATGTCTGTGTTTCCAGCCAACCTGCCAGGATCATCGTAGTAGTAAAGCCATGTCAAACTATTTTGTTAAATAATCAGCGGCGTGAATTCATTCTGGAATGCACATTGAAATGCCTACAACGAATGCTAAAATTTCACAGGTATAGAATTGTCTCTTGAGCTGTGATGGCCCCAGGATACCACACATTACTTCTGTCTTGCTGTGTCCCACCCCCCATTGCCGGACATGTGCTTCCTATTGGCCTGGGTGCCTGCAATTTATGATTCATGCTGAAAGCACATTTGACTCGCTCATCTTTACAGCTCTTCTCTGAGAAAATTACCCAATCTGGCAGTCCTTTTGGCCCCAAGGCTACTTGACAGATCACAATGAGCCAGGCCAGATGGGAGGAGAAAATGAACTCCACCATCAAGTTGTCCAATGCCTGAAAAATGTTGGCTTTGAGATAGTGCAGTTCTTTGTATTGCCTATGATCAGAGGACTGCACTCTCCTGTGCATTGCCTATAATCAGAAGACTGAGCTCCTCACTGGGCCAAGGCAGTAAGGTCTTAGTGTTCCTGGCTGAACTCAGTCCGTGTCCCACAGTGGAGCTCCCTGCCAGGTGGGATGTCACAGCTGTGGAATCAGAGAAGTTGTGCAAGAGGAGAAAGAGATTTTCCAACTCAGCAGAAGGAAAAGCCTTAGAGAATGAGCTCAGGGCGAGTGGGAATCAAAAAACAAGGCCAAAGATCACAAACTCCAGTGCACGTGGCAAGAAGTAAAAGCTTGCCGAATGCACACTACAGAAAGAACATGAGCAGAAAGGAGAGGCAGGGATGGCTATGATGAGGGACACATGAAGCAGGGATGACTGTGATTGGGGAGCCCATGAAGTGCTTCCCCACAGCCTGCCGCTCCCCACAAAGCTTTCTACAGAGTCAAACTGTATTTTGATTCCTTTACAAAGCTTTTATCCGGTCTTTGTGCTAAGCATAACTCTTACTTTATTTTTTTGTTTTTCTCTGCTTATACACATGCACTTGTGTGCATCCATGTGTGTGGCTTTGTATATGTGTGCATTTGTGTTCATGGATCTGGACACATGGGTACCATGATGTACATGAGGAGGTCACAGGACAGCCTCAGGCTTCACCTTCCACTTTCTTTTACACAGAATCTCTCTTGGGTTTTTGTTTTGTTTTGTTTTGTTTGTTTCCTGCTGGTTATACCAAGCTACCTGGTCCATAAACTTTAGGGTATTCTCTTGTTTCTACCTCCCAGCTCCCCTCAGGAGCACTGTGACTGGAAGTGTGCATGCCTCATATCTGACTTCATGTATGCTGTGGGAATTAGAACTCAGTTTCTCAATCACATGTAGCAAGCGCTTTCCCTGGTGTACCATCTCTTCAGCCTCTTCTACAACTACCCCACACCCTACTGCTATCCTCATTCTAGAAATAAGGAAACTGAATTTCACAAGGAGTCAAGTCAGCAGTGGTGCCCGGGACCATCTTATCTAAAGGCTCTGTTGTGGGTTTCCCAAGAATAAACAAGCCAGCCTGCTGAAAGTCATACCCAGACAAGCCAAATTGCAAAGAAGACTCTGAGACCAGTCAAGCTGTTTGGGGAAAAAAGTGGAAACCAGCAAAGCTACCTAGGAGATCTTTAGGTCAACTGAGTCACTTAGAGAGGACACTCTACAACCTTTTGAGCTGCCTATAGGCTATGTGGTAAGCTCCAGATCTCCAGCTTCTGTGAGGGGTCAGAGGTACTGACCTCGGGAAGATTGTGACCCTCAAACAACACTGGGAGGAAAAAGGGTCTGGAATGGGAGATATGGAAGCCTTAATTACTTCCTGGTGCAAATCTGAGGAGGATAAAGTCTTGGGCATTAGTTGAGGGTTTTAAATATATGATTGGTAGAAATGTAGCTGGAGTGGCAAGTGATCAAAGCAAGCAGAAAAAGCAGAAAGTGCAGGCTTTGGTGATACAGCTGTCTTTGAGTCATTTCTGCTCCTGTAAGTCCCTGTAAGTAACTGCAACAAAACTTATTGGTTCACCAAGTTGGACTTTGGTGGTATTCATACTTTGATCTGTTATTGGCTTTTTATCTGGGATGAATGTGTTTTGCATCTCCCCAAGAAAAGTCTTGTCCAACAACACATGGCCCCATCCTGGAATGCACTAAAAGGTGCTGGAGTCTTCTGAAATCAAGAACAACCTGACTTACTTGGAATATCATCTTCAACATTGGAAAAACCTGATTTTCTCATCTGTAAAAAGAAGCTATTAAAAGTACCTACCATATACGGTTTGTAAGACAATTAAATGAGGTAATACAGGGTCTGGGGAAATAACTAAGTAGACAATAGCACTTGTGCAAACATGAGGACCTACATCTGCAGGTTAAAGATAATTAAAACCTGGGCATGGCTATATGTACCTATAACCTGTATACTGAGAGACAGACACAGGTTGATCCTGGTCACTCACTGACCAGCTATCCCAATAAGAACGATGAGCTAAAGGATCAGTTAGAGAGCCTATCTCAAATTAATAAGGTGAATAACAGAAGAACATGACCTCTGGCCTACACACACACACACACACACACACACACACACACACACACAGAGAGACATACACACAGAATGAGAGAATATACATAAAAAGGACTCAAAACAATGTCTTACACAGTAATTATTCAGTATTATTATTATCATTACTATGATTGTGTGGGTACCAGCTTCTAGAATTCCATATACATTATTATTATTATTATTATTATTACTATTATTATTATTATTATTATTATTAATTTCTGTCAGCTGACAAGGAGAAAAATTTGCCCGGAATGAGAATGAGCCAGCTGTTGTGACTCAAAGTCTTTATTCCAAGCTCTTGAGAGGCTGAGGCAGAAGGTCTAGCCTGGCCTACATAGTGTTATACTGACTGTCTCATGCAACAATAATGATAAACAATATAATAATAAATAACATAAAAAAACAAAACCAAGAATGTGAGTGAGAGAAGCTGCCCATATAGACTATTGATTAATGTTAAGTAGAAACCTCAGGTAGCCATTCGTCCTGAGTTTCTGTGGCAGACACTAGCAGAAACAGATGATCCATACACACATACTGTAGGCGAGTCAAATCAGCAGCTTGGTTTAGAGAGACCAGGTCCCTTGGAAGGGTGATTCATATATGTCATTCCTGGGTTTCAACACCAGATGAATGAAGATGAGGACATGACCACCACTCTTGGGTATTGTAGATATGAGGGAGGGTACAGCCAGAAGCATCGGAAGGTTTCTGACCAAAATAGGCCAAGAGAGGAGAGAACCAAGAACCAAGAGGACACATAGGCAAAATGACTGAGGTTATACAGGAAAGAGAAGCTGGGAGAAAGGAGGCTAAGCTCAGGAGCTGGAGAACTCCTGGGTGGGGTGAGAGGTGCCGAGGAGCCAGCACTCTCTTGCTGGTACCCACAGAGAGCTTGGTGGCCAGCATCTGCTATGGTATGTTAAACAGTCACCTCAGTTAGCTCTTCATCCCGGCCACAGAAAACATAAGGAGCACAACTATTCAGTCCATAACCTGCAGGGTGGTTACTTGTCAAACAAACTATCGACCTTTGGTATCTGAGTAGACTCTGAGGTGTCCGAACAAGATAAGTGGAGCAGCCAGCAAAGACTGTGGCCATTGAGGGCCTGGCACCCAATTTGGATCCTGCCTATCTCATGTTATCAATCATTTAACCCAAAAGTTAGTAGGAACAAAGAACACAGAATGCAAAAGCCCAGAGCCTCAAGTCTCACCGACCCACTACAGCACACTTTGATTTGTGCTTTCTTGGCAGCCACAGTATAAAGGGGCGCCAGTCCATAGTTTTTTTCTTACAGCTCTAAGTGGGTTTATTCTGCGGACTCAGTCCTTCACAGGAGACATAATGTGAGTTAGTGAACCATGCATAGCACTGCCTCTATGGACTGATTACCTTCCAAATATCCCTGGGGAGACTGTGCCCCTCGAGCATCACTGGAAGGGAAGAGGGTCTGGGATTCGAGAGAGAGGATGGAGTTTTTTGAGGACTTTTTTTGAGGATGGAGTTAGTTGAGGGTTTTAAATTGGTGGAAATGGTCGCTGTAGTAGTAATGTCTGAAGCAAGCAGAAAAAGCAGTTATCAGCATGGTGTGATTACCCAGGTAAAAGACAGATGCCTGCAACCAGGCTCCCCTCAGGCAACCAGCTTTGTAATTACAGTCCACAAAGGTCTCTAGTGGGCTTCCCATTGCAAACCAGCTAGTGAAGACAGTGAGTGGTCAGGCTGGGGAAAGACTCCAGTTTTCAGTCTGCAAGAACCTGAGTTAAAGTTTCTGAACATACGCATGTCCTGCTGGTCAGTCACGTGACACTGCCCACATCACCCGTATTTCTAAGTGGCAGCTGCTTGGCTGGCGATGGAACATGCCTGTCACAGTCATTTGCCACTTCATTTCCAAATAACCCATGTAGTTTGATGTTTTTATTCATATTTAGGGGTAAGAAAGCCGAGGATCCCGGAATAAATGGAATTTCTTAATTTTAAATAATTGCTAGGTGAGAGAAGTGGAATCCAAGTTGGGTGCCACACCCTCAGTGTATGCAGGCTTTACTGGACGCTTCATTCACCTCGCTTGGGAACCTCAGAGTCTACAGAGATGGCTTCTTTGACAAGTAAAGACACTGACGGTTATTGACAGAAAGATCATGATCTTATGCTTTCTGTTTCCTGGAAACAAACAAAACCTCGGAATATAGTTTAGATTGATCAGTAGCTGCTGACATAAAGTTGTTCTTTCTCTGTTGATGATTTTAAAAATCTCAGAAACCATTGTCTCGAATGGATGCTCCAGGGTGTCGCTTAACTAGCTCTCCATGAGTGCAAAGAAGGCAGAAAGTAGGACCAGCTCTGAGGACCAGGAAGTCTTCATAGACTGTCTTCATAGCCCAGGCTCCTTTCAGGGGGTGGGCCTTCAGTTGGTCTTGAAAATAATAAGACCCATGTAGTAAAAAAAGAATCTAGTGTCTTGTTAATACCCCAGATGGGTAACTTTACAAGGGGCCAGAGTCAAAGCCTAGGAGAAAACAGATCCAGAGCTTTGGCAGCTTGGTCCTTCCCAGGATTCTCACTTCCAGAGAAGCATCTATCACGTGCAGCTCTCAACATATAATACCTTACATGGAAAAAGAGACTGATTCTGTCCAAATAGCCCTTAATATGCAATTCCTTACATAGAAGAGACAGATTTGGGGGCACTGGAGCAACAATGTTGCTTGCTGTCTTTCTCATGAAATAAGTTTTAAAAAAAAAAAAAAAAAAGATAAGGCCAAAATGTCTATTTCATATACTCAACACCTGTGTGCAGAGCCAGCCAATGAATGTGCTGGACACTTCAGAGGTAGGAGGGGCAAGGACGTCAGAATGAGGTGAAACCAGGTTCAAATCCCAGCCTGCCATTTAGCACTTTGCCATTAGCAATTGGGATCTCTGGATCTCTGGATCTCAGAGCTACATTGAAAACTAAAACAAACAGCGCCGGTGAAATGTGGGCAGCCTGGGAAAGTTAGAAGAACCAGACCTGCTGATACAAGGGCAGCCAGGAGACCAGCATGCCAAGATGGCAGAAGGCAGGAAAATCGATTGCTGTTCAAGGCTCTGTTTCGCTGCTTACATTCTCCAGGTCCTTGAGTTTTACTTAATTCTGCTGACTTCCCATTGGCCCAGTATAACATGAATTCGGGATTTCTGCTCTGAATCACTGTTGTGGGAGTGAGAAAACTTCTGCAAAGTATCTGAAACATAGCACATGCTCAAAAAGTAGTGACTGTTAATGCTTCCCAGATGCCCTGCTGGGCTAGTCATGCACCCTACTATCAGAGCTAACTCATTTCATCTCTCTTGATGCCCCTTCCTTATGCATCACCTAGGGTATTGTGACCTTCCTGCTTTATCCATAGGCTCCATGAAAACTTAATAACAATGTATTAGCAACTATAATGGGTAACATTTAGTGAGGGGTTGTAGTGCAGTTAGGCATATTAAGTGTATTGTGTACAAGACTTGATGTAATCTTAATGATTGTCAGAATAAGAACCTCAAGACCTCATATACTGATACCTAGAACATGGAAGTCTTGCCTTACTTGGCAAAAGAGACTTTGCAGTGTGACTTGGTAAGAGTTTGAAGATGGATGACACTGAATTGCTGAGCAGGCTCAGTCTAACCTGCATAAGACCTTAACTGTGAGAGGTTACTCTGATGAACAGCAGAAGAGATGAGTCAGAAGGGGATATAACAGAGCTGACAGCATAGGAAAGGTGTGACATGTGGCTGACTTGTGAGACGGAAGAAGGGAGCCGTGATTCAAGTAATAAAAGTGACTTCTGGAAGCTGAATAACCCTGGCCTATAATCAAAAAGGAAACAGACACCTCATTCCTACAACTACATAGGACTGAATTCCATTTGGGCAAACACCTTGAACAAGCTTGGAGCAGACTCTGCAGAGGCTCCAAAGAGGAATCCAGAACTGCCAACACCTCGATTTCAGCCATGTGAATCTGAAGCAGGAGCACACTGGGGTGCACACATGCATGTGTCTGGACCTCTGTGCTGCATACCTGTGAGATAAAAATGGCTGTGAACTTTAAGGTATTAAAAGGAGTTATTACAATAGTGGTACATAAAAGAAATCTTTCATACAGCATTACAGAAGAATAGTCATTCTAATTCCCTGTTTGCTCATGAGAAACTGAGGCAAAGAGAGCTTAAGCTCTCCCCAGGCCCTATAGCCCATACCTGGAGGAAAAACAGGATCAGGATCAGGCTGACTCAAAAGTATATTCCTGTAAACAGTCCCCGACTCAAAGGATATGACTAATACTGATGCATGGCGTTCATGAATAGATAGATGGACAGCAATCCTGGGTATGCAGAAGTGTAGGACATGGAAGAATGTTGCTGCTTGTGCTACTTTAAATGGATCCAATCAGCCATTTTGAGACTGATCTGAGCCACACACCTGAAATCCTCAACTGAAGAGGCAAACACAGGAGGATGGCTGCAAGCCTGAGGCCATCCTGGTCTACCTAGATGCTTCCCAGCCACCCAGCAATATCCTTCTTCAAAAATGAAGTCCAATAAACGAGATGGCTTGTTACGCATCATAAGAGGAGTCATGTGACCCATTTTCTCTTCCTGCTTTTGTGGTATGGTTTCTGTAGGACAAGCCTGGCTCTGCTCTAAACTTGCTTTCATGTATGCAAAATAGAAGTGGTCCTCGTTTCCTGAGCCAGGAGATTCACCAGGACATTGAAATGACCAGAGTAAAAGGCCTATATAGTCCATTGTTACATGGCATGAAATCCTTACAGATTGCTACCATGCCAGGCAGTACAAGAAGTTCTTAGGGATAGGGGAACAGCGGAGGTGAGAAACTGTTGTGGACATTTGTGAGGATGCTTCACTGAGGCCACGCATGAGGGCCTCAAAGTCAGATTAGCCCAAGAGCATAGGCTAATTGGACCCATACCTTGCATGTTGATTGAGTGAGTGGGACTCATAAAGGTTACATCTGTGCTGTCTCAGACAGGAAGAATAGGCTTGGCCATAGGATGTAGGAAGAAAGTATCTTTCTAGGGTAAATTGCCTGTGGAATTGCCTGTCAACAACTAAGAACCCAGAGAGTAATCACTGGAACTGATCACCAATACTCTCCTCTCAAGGACCGCACTACATCTCCAAAGTTAGATTTAGATAGGGCCCCGAGCAATGAGAGGTGACTGCTGTCATTCTTGCAAGGAATAATTCCAAAATCAGTGCCCACGCTCTGTATGACCAGAGACACTACAGACGAGTGCTGTCCTGTGGAAATAAAAGGCAATCATATGTCTAATTTTCTAGTAGCCATATTAAAATAAAAGGCAAGTGGATGGAGCAAATTAATTTTTATTAATGTATATAAAACATATTAACATATTATATTTAAAATATTTCAGTATGTTATCAATAGGAATTAGTGAAATGTTTGGAATTGTCATTTGGAATAAATCTGTAATGTGCGCCCAGCGTGTATTTTATGCTCATAGATACAGCTTGGGACAGGGCCATTTTAACTTTTCAGTGGCCACATGTGGCTGCAGTTACTAAGCTGAACAGCACAAATGAAGTGGCAGAAGTCCCAAGGCTTTTGGCTTGTGAGTGACAGGGACTGCAGCCAACACGGGGAACATACAGCAGTGCAAGATGCAAATGCCAAGCTGCCTCTACCCCACCCCCGCCACTCCCTGCAAGCCACTATGCTTCTGTGTTTGTTATTGCACCCCCGCTCTCCAGAGCTATACAGACTTGGAGAATAGAAAGCAAACACCAGCAAGCCTGCAAACCAAAGCAGGAGCAATAATGAGAGGCCTTTTATGAGATGCTCAGGCATTGGATCTCATCCCGGAGGAATGTTAATGGGTTTTATGCTATGGTCAGGTTTAAGAGCTCACACTGGAGGCAAGGAAAATAAGAAGGGAGCTGGTACAATGGCAGAGCAGCGAGGCTCACCGCAGGAACAGAAGGGGGAAAAAGCTCATATAAAGCTGTATATAGGGTTCCACATCAACCTGCATCAGAAGCAGCCTGTTTGTGGTCCACCCAATAAGGTTGATGTTCATGCAGTCTCCTTCAGTTTTCACTCTCACCTCTGGCTGCAATGAATTGTTACACAGATCCATCCTGACAACAGGTTTTGCCTTCAAAAAGGTATGCTGGCTGCACTTCAAGGTTACTTTCCCAATTTAATGCCATTTTTCAATTATTTTACTCTTATTCCAGGATGTACTTTCAAGCCTTGTAGTTTTACAAAGCTCCTCAGATGGGAGGAAGATTTTTTTTTCTTCCTGCATTTCTCCCCACAAATGATGTAGAATAAAGAAAAGATGTAAAGGGGAAGCCAATGATTTCTTTTTCTTCCATCCTTTCTTCCTTTCTTCCTTCCTTCCTTTCTCTCTTATATAACCCTGTAACTTCTCCTCCAGAGAAGTTAGCAGAGACTGGGATGGGCAAAAGATGCCACTCTACTTGTCATGGCAACATCCTATCCAGCATATTCTATGGAACTAATCTATTATACTTTAAGAATGCCAGTTGCTTATCTTTTCAGTGTCTAGAGATGAAGGTGAGGTCATTTTGAACCTGTTTCAAGCTTTCTTGTGAAGAGTTTTATAGGAAGCTTTTCAGCAAATTGAGAGGATCTCAGTGAGAAAGCAGTTCAATAACTGCTCTGAGACGTTTGTCCAGAGTACTCTCAGCTTCTGTGACTTTCAGATTATGTAATCAACTGTGGCCTAGAGCAAGTCTCCCTGATATAGAGCCAGTCCTCGCATGGAAAGTAGGCATCTGAGTGGGTTGTTAACTACCATGCAATGATGCAGACACAGAGTGGTCCAAGTTCTACCATCTACTTGCTGTATGATCTTCTGAAAAGCCATCAGGTTTCTGAGCCTTGGCTTCCTCATCTCCAACGTAAGGATGATAATCCCAATGTCTTTAGGGGAGTTGAGAGGATTGACTGGGGAAGCCTGCATCTTAGCCAATGGTCCATAAACCTCAGCTGAATATTGAGTAATGAACGGCATGGATTTGAAGCCAGTATACTTAGGATAACGATTCAGCTCCTGCATTTGCTAATTGCTCGGCCATGGGCAACTCTCACATGTCATCAGTCTGGAGTCTATAAAGTAGGATGATGCCACTTACCTAAATTACACTTAGTGGCGTGTTTGACAGTTGATTTAGAATTCATGTTCTAGACAGCAGTCTGAGTCAAGGATGAAAGTGCTGGTGGTTTATTTTGGAAGAGGCTGTATGTGAAGTCATTGTGAGGAAGAAAAGAAGCTCGTGGCCTCGTTGTGGTAAGTGTGTGTTGTGATGGTACTCTTCATGACAGCCTGCAAAGAACACCTATTTTCGACAGCCTGCAAAGAACACCTATTTTCGTAATTTTCATCCCTTCAGTGGGTCTGATGTGTGGGAGGTTTTCATTCAGATACTACTACACCTCAGGGCACACCATAGAAGAGGGAAAAGAGAGGAAGAGCTGCCTGATCTACTTTTACTCCCTGACTGATGCTTGCCTAGTGAGAGCTAACTCTCCTTAGACTCATGCACCTCAGATTTCGATATTATTATTTCAATATTACTGCATGATCTTTCCAATAAGGAAAACTTGTTAGCATTTCCTGAGGCTCTGCCCAAAAGTTTCCTAGCAACACCCAGGTAGGTAGGAGCCTGGTTCAGTATAAAAGGACTGTTTGGATTCTCTCTCTCTCTCTCTCTCTCTCTCTCTCTCTCTCTCTCTCTCTCTCTCTCTCTCTCTCCCCTCTCTCTCTTTCTTCCTATGTGTCCCTGGCTGGCATCTTCGCCTCTTTTTCTCTTCCTCTCTCCTCTCTCTTTCTGTCTTTCTCTGTCCCCTTCCCTCTCTACCTCTAATCCCTTCTCAGATCCAAAGCAAACTTCCTTTTAAGAGTTTCTCTTCAATAATGAAACACAAGGACAAAACAGAGTGGAAGAAATCAGCACTGAAGGAGAAGAGAGGGGAGAGCTTAGACTGGAAACATCAGATGTTCCCGACTTCTGCTACTACAATTTGGAGCTGGTGGGTTTCATTTCAAAAGCATCTCTTCATGTTTATGAGTAGATCCTTGGCTTAAGCCACTGGTCAGCGTCCAGCCTCACCATTTGCTGTCTGCACGATCTTGAGAAAGAAAGTTGTTAAACTTAATGGTTGAGTAGCTTTTCCCAACAATATCAGGAGAATAATAAAAGTACTCATCACATAGGTTTGGAGTGAAGATTAAATAAGTCAAACACTTAGGCATACTCTATTTACATTTTAATTGTTTAATGAGTACCTGACTAGCGTTAGTGAGAACCATGCCAGATGAAAGGTTACCTCTTTGACTGACACCCACTCAAGGTGTTTCATTGGCATGCCGGTGAGAACACGATGAGAATAGGAATGCATCATGGATTTGGAGAGCAGGTACTAATTTGATCAGCTGAGTTTCAGTTTAGGGGCAAGGAACCAAGAGTATAAATTCAACAGAATTGAATTAAAGCCTCTGCTGCTATACTGGGGTCAGAAATGATACGTTTAAGGGAGTGTTTGTTTAAAAAGTAAGTATTTTGTAGCCCTGCCCACTAAAATAGCCTCCCAGCAATTACAACTCCAGGACAGCGCACATGCCTAGCACCTAAGCTATCGGTTACACATTCCACTCCCCACAGAGAAACCGGGGGTGCCTCCTGGGAATGATTGGTGATTAAAGTCTGGAGCAAGAAAGTTCCAAGGACTTTCTGTCCCAGAACAGAAGTAGAAAGGAAATCAACTAGGGTGCAATAATAAAAGGATTCAGAGACAGGGCTGCCTGCAATACGACATCCCACTCTAAGTGTGGAATCCACTGCTCATGACCCTATAGGGAAAAGCAGCTCCAGTGTTCTTGGGTTCCCTTATAAGTTCTAACCAGGCACCAACTGTGAAATGAGCACTTGGGGCATATACACATGTGGGTTTTGTTTTGTTTTGTTCTGTTCTGTTCTGTTGTTTCCCTCTAGAACGCAATATATTTCAAGGCAATCAGATTTCCACAACTTGGGAACACAATAGCTTTTGGCTGTAAGATTTTTGGGCCATAAATAGAGAGGATAAGAGAATGATGGGAAATGCCAATCAATTTTCTGACCTTGATGAAACAAACTGGCTAGTAAGCACAGCCACAGATAAAACCATTAGAAGAAAGGTCAAGAGGCTTTTAACCTGGAGCAATCAGATGGCTGCCAACAGCACCCTTGAGAGATTAGCATCACTAAAAATGGGACAAGCATATTTTATATGCCCTGAATTATCACACCAACAGTGAAAAGGAAATACTCCTGGAAAAATTGAAACAGAACTTGGCCTTGAATCTATTCAAAGGTTTTGAATTAAAGTTCCCTTTAGTTAAGCAAGGCAGAGCATAAGTCTGACAAGGAGGAAGGAAAATACCAGCTGAAGGACAAAGAAGCAAACAGAGAAATTCAGAATGTGAGATGGTTCGTGCTGCCTGATTCCTTCAATAAGAAAACAGAATTAAAAGGAGGGAACCCAGAAAGACAGAAGGGAGGAAAACCTGCTTCAGATCACCAGCGCCTTATGAAACACAATAACCAGATACCACATGTGTGGATTTCATTTAGGTCTTAATTTGAACAAATCAACAATCACATCATATATTCCTGGTATAATTGGAGGAATCTACATATGCTGAGGCATTAGGGGGAATTTCTTTGGGTGTGATGATAACCTTCTGGTTAGTTAAAACACTGCCCATGCTCCTGTGAGTGAAATGACATGAAATCTGGGACTTGTGGAAGCAAACTACTGGGCAGAATTGGGGGCAGGGTGTGGATATTGATGAACCAAGGGAGACAAAGTCTTGATGGGCGCAGGAGGACTACGAGGCTGATGCTACTGCTGTATCTGAGTAACCCATCACTGTCATTCTCACAGTTATATTTCCACCATGGTGCACACGTTTAGAAGTTTAAATAGTAAATGTATGTTTTATTAAAATCAGTTGAAGACTTTGACTGTTTTAATACAAGTGAAGCTCCTGTTTCATGGCCCACCACCATGCCATCACATCTTTTGTTCACCTGATACATGTTCCATCCCTGAAATGATCACTGTGCTAATCTGTCACTCCTGACGACATGGCTTGAGAGGGGAAATAAAGGTATCACAACCAAGTTGGCCACTGGCAGGTGGTGTTTGGTGTTGATTTACATACTACATGAATCAACCAGGGACTGCTAGAAAAGCAGATGCCTGGGATTTATCCAATGATTTTAATGCAGAGAGTCTGTGTGACGTCTGGGAGATCTTCATATTTGGGAGAGTGCTAAGTGGTTTTGATGTTCGTGGTTTGGGCTCTCCACTTGAAGAAACACTTGTTTAGTTGGACCATATGAAATCACCATGGGTGGTGGTTTCATGGGACACTCAGGGAATAAGCAAATTCTAGAGACAAATGGGTGGCATGTATGTAACCACATTCTTCCATCTCGGACGCTCTGATTTCTGAGGTCAAGCAATGAGAATAAATGATTTCAAAAATGGCAGAGGAGCAGAGGGGCCCAGAATGCAGTATTTGATTTCGATTTTATTTCCATTTCAATGAAAACTGCTGTGGGAGTCAAAACAAAAGCTTTCTGATTACAGACAGTGCGGCCATGGATAAATATAAATCCTAGCTTTTTAGGCGGCTTTGTGACTGGAAGAAGGCACACACAGCAGTTACTAGCCTGATTGTTTAAGACATGTACTTATAATAAGACTTAAACCAATATGGGCTCCCTCAGAGTCCACTTTGTAAAATGGTTCTTTCTTTCCCATCAGCCCTATAGAAATGTATGCCTCTGCAGATGACTGGTTGGGGCAATACTCTTTCTACATAATTCCTCATCTCATGTGGATATACTTTTGGGGGGCCAAGTTTATTGCCTCATGAGCCCAGAACTGCCTGTCCTCTGAAGAGTCCAAGGACAGGACAGATAAAGATGTTATTGACACACCACCTAAGAGATCCTACACTGAGTCTTGGGTAGAAAGATTGACCCCATCAATCCTGTGCCTCAACTGCACATTTGTCTTGATGCAAATGTTTTAGACAAATGTCCTGCCTCTGCCTAAAATACTTTTTTGTCCATGAGTCTGTCTAACCAAGTTCCTTTAGCAATTAAGCTACAGTCCAATGACCAGTGCCTGAAAGACATAGATTATACAGAAGGCCTTCTGTGTCCTCCTGTAAATAGCCTGAGCTATCTCCAACATAATTTAATAAACCATTTACTTTTATTATTCATCCCATCACCACTCATCACAATTATCTTACACAAAACCTAACAAATTGCATATGTTCAACAAAGACAGTAAACTAAGGTTGTAAAGTACATGGATGGATGGATGGATGATGGATGGATGGATAGATGGATAGATGGGTGGATGGATTCTTAGCTAATGGATGTAAGTTTTTTTTTTTTTTTTTTTTTAAATCACCTAATCAGAGTGAAATTTGTACCTGGGTTGAGATATTAGAACCACCTTGAGGAATTTCTAAAATATCTAAGGACTTGAAAAAATGCCCTAAAGCAAGAAATATATTTAAAAGTCAGTGTTAAGGAGTCTGAGAGATGCCCAGCAGTTGAGAGTGCTCTCTGCTCTTGCAGAGGAGCTTGGCTCCGTTCCCAGAACATACACGGCAGCTCACAACCATCTGTAACTCCATTATCTGAAGCCCTCTTCTGGCTGCCATATGCTTCTGTACAAACACGGTATACATAATACATGCAGGAAAACACTCATATACATAAAATAAAAATAAAAAAATCATCTGTAAATTTAGTTTTTAAATTAAGCAACCAATCATGAATTTAGGAAACTCTAGACAAAATAACTTGTAACTGATTATTGTACAATTTAGGAACATATTTTTTTTTTTAAAAATGAATTAAACAAGATATATATATATAGACTTTTCCAATCACAGATGCTCCCAGGCTTCTCTACTTAAGCATTTGACAAATTCTATATAATGTCCATGAACCAGGGAGAGATTGGCATGAATACAATACCACCTAGGCACATTTGAGTTGATTGGATCTCTGCATAGAAAACTGTTCCAATGAATGAATCAAGATCAATATCTTGCTTCTTGCCTTTCCTCTTTAACAACTGAACAAACTGATCAGTTAAAATTTTCTATCTAGTCCATCCATCCATTCACTCATTCATTCATTCATTCATTCATTCAGCAAATGGCTGTGAAGCACTTTCCCCTGTATTTTCTCTGTAGAAGATCAATATACAGAAAAGAGTAACGATGCAAGCAGTTCAACAATGCAAGCAGAGTCTTCAGTGATAGGCCTAAGATATTAGCAATTTTTGTCAGCAGGCGAGATTTTACAAACTATGGTAGATGACAGAATCAAGTTGAAGATATCTCTATCCAAAAACATTAAGGGGAAAAATGGGGAACAGTGCTTTATTTTTTTTAATCATTCAAACTGGCAAAAAAAATAAAGTTGAAGACCAATAGAAAAATATAAGTATTAATGCTCTTGAAATATTGTAAAAACAGGCTGGACATGTGGTTCAGTAGCTTCCTTAAAGACACAAAGTACTGGGTCAATCACTGGCATAGAAAAATATTTGCAATAATTGAGGTTTATACATTCTGCAATAAAACAATAGATGTGACCTGGTTTAATAGGTCAGCTGAAAGAAAGACACATCCATAGAATCTCCCACTTACCATCATTACAACAGATATAAATCTAGTATTTAAGCAGCAGTATGAACCTTATGTGAGCCTCAGCCTCACTGTTTATTCAATGTGCACTATAGATGGTAAAGGGTCTCCAGTCATAAGACTGCACAGCAGAAAATAAAATGAGATGATTGGTTCATCAAATTTATTGAGAAGCTTCTATATTCCTGTGACATATTCTATTATAGAAAGCACTCTGTACCATGCTTAGTACACGGTATACAGACCAAAAAAAGCAGCAGCTATTACTATTTAACCAAGTGGTAACTATCTTAGTTATCAACCCTGCCTCCAACAACAGAAAGTACACCATTTTAAAGCCCTCCAGGGGGAGAGCTAAGCATGAGCTATTGTAGTCAGGGCACTGTAAAGCCCTTCAGAGCTCCTTCCTTATCTCAGGTTGTTGAGATTTCCAGCCACAAACAAACTCTTAGGATCTTGTCTGCTGCTGGACTTAGGAGAATCAAGTATTTTCAACATCAAGTCAGATTAATCTTTGACTAGTCTGGGTTCTATTGAAATTCCTCACCTCTGAACTTCTAAGTGTTGTTTGTCTGCAACATGCAACATAACACTTAGTTTTACCATCTTGGAGTTGACAGATTGCTTAAGAGGATCTGAAAAAGCCCTGCTTGCAAGCACTGGCTCTTTTGAAGTCAGACAGCCATGTGTTCAAAGCTCTAATTGTCTGAGCTTGAGAATTCTGTTCTTCGTAAATTAAATACAGTAAGGTGATGAACTAAGGACACTGTGTACCACTAAGTGGTGGTGACCAACAGCATCCTCAAAAGTAGCATGCCTATTGGCTCTCAGCTGGCGAGTAGAAAGTCCAGCCTGTGCAGAAGCAAACTCTTCATTCCACTCCTTAACTGTTTTTTTTTTTTCCAGCAGTCTGAAGTGTGCCCTCCGGAGGTGCAAGAAGTCTGTTTACTGCTTCTTTCCTGTCAGATACCTTCAGATTATTGTAGATAGTAATTTTGTCCCATTATGAACCAACCATCAGAATGTGGAGTCTTAAAATCAGGCAAGTTCCAGGGTAACCAAAATAGTGGGTGATGACCTTATCTCCCTCCTCCCTCTCTGTCCCCTGACTACTCCCCAAGGTCCTCAGTAATTGTTTGTCTAACACATTACAGGACCCCCTGGTCATTCTGAGTTCTTTCCTCATGGACACTGTCCTTCAGCAAATGACACAAAAAGTTAATACTGTGTCACAGATGTGGTGGAAGAAGCTGTTAGAGATGTATTTCTCTCCTGAAGGAGCATGGGTTGTTCCCACACCACACAACTCTGTGTGAAAGCGATCTCTGCTGTCATCCCCCAAAGCTCATGGGATGCCCCCAAAGCTCATGGGATGCTATGTACGTGAGGCCCACTTGTTTGTTTATCCTTCCAATCTGCATTCTCTGCTTTGAATCCTCTTTCTCAGCTAGGCTCTCGTTTCATTGTGTAAATAGTAAATGAGGGCTTTATCATTATTAAACTTGTAGCTGATTCTTTGTTGATTCGCTGATAGTTCCTTGAGAATTTGCTACATGTTTTGATCACATTCTCCCTCTCTGAGCTCTTCCCAGAGCCATGCTCCCTTTTCTATCCACCCGACTTTGTGTCTCTGGGTTAGTTTTCTGTTTTTGTTTTTTAAAGTCTATCAAGACCAATTTGTACTTTCTGAATATTCTTGGAAATGTGGCTTTCCACTGGACTATGATCAACTTACCATAGTACATTCTTAGAGAAAACTAACTCTCTCTCTCTCCTCAGTGAGGAGTGGAACTTTATGCCCAACTCCCCTTGTTGTGCTTGGATTTGGTCTGGCTTGGACTTGCAAAGGTCTTGTGAATGCTGTCAGAACCACTGAGTTCATCCTTGCAGCTTGCTTTGCTGTGTCCAGAGGACAGTTTCTTTGTCGTAATCCACTGACTCTGGCTCTTTCGCTCTTCTCACCTACTCTTCTGAAGTGATCCCTGAGCTCTGTAAGAGAGGATGTGATGATGTAGATGTCCCATTTAGGGACAAGCATTCTGCAGTTTCTTGTCCCTGGTACCTTAGCCACTTGTGAGTCTTTGCTAACCACCATCTACTACAAATAGAAGTTTCTCTGCTGAGAGTTAAAGGATGCATTCGTCTTAAGTGTAGTAAAAAGTCACAAGGAATCAGTGTAATGTTACCTCTTTTTAGCAGAATAATAGTAATAGGTTCTCCCCTAGTGCCTGTGACCTATCAAGCTATAGGTTCTGGGGCTAATCATGGTCCCAGGTTAAGGTTTCCTCTTGTGCCTTAGATCCAATCAGAAAACGATTGGTTATTCCCATGATATATGCGCCACCATTGCACCAGAGGACAGTCTTACCTTGTGCAGATGATGTTATTCACGTTCTCTAAGATTTTCATAAATTATGCTTTTCAGTAAACTTTATAATGCCTTCCCTTTTAAACTAAATAGTACTATTAAGCTCTGTCTGCAATGTGGCCACCTAGTTCAGTGGTTCTCACCTCCCAATGCTTTCTAATCCTTACTCCTTAATGCAGTTCCTCATGTTGTGGTGACCCCCAACCATAAAATTATTCTCATCGCTACTTCATAATTATAATGTTGTTGCCATTATGAACCATAATGTAAATATCTGTTGTACTGAGTATCTGATAGGCAACCTCCACAAAAGGGTCATTTGACCCCCAAAGGGGTTGCCACCCACAGGTTGAAAACAACTAATCTAGTTCCATGCTTTTAAGAGCTTTGCAGCACATTCCTAAGATAGCATCTAGTTCATCTTGTAAACCCACCTTCTCAATGATGTCAAACCGATGTGTTTTTAAAACCTCTGGCTGCTGCACAGAGCACTGTATCGAGGATCTCCACTCAAGTCTTCTTCATGAAATATTTTCTGACATCAGTTGAAGTCGTCAGGTTTTCCTAACTAGTTAAGCCAAAATGTGCTCAATGAAAGTCATGTGTTA
This sequence comes from Arvicanthis niloticus, assembly GCF_011762505.2. Taxonomy (NCBI): domain Eukaryota; kingdom Metazoa; phylum Chordata; class Mammalia; order Rodentia; family Muridae; genus Arvicanthis; species Arvicanthis niloticus. The sequence continues at coordinate 44,901,306 of NC_047662.1, forward strand.
GGTTTAAGCTGTTAGAAGGAAGAAGGATCCAGATTGATTACCCAACACCGATTCATAGATCCGTACAACACCAATAAGTCACCATCTCTGACACCAGAAGGGACCAAGGAGACCTAGAAATCAACAATTCCTCTCTCATAATTATAAAATAGCAGAGATGCCCAATTACCATCTTCTTGGTACTCTTCTAAAGTCGGTCCAGGTATCCGAACCCTCTGATACAACTTCTGAAAAATAAATTGCAGAATTATGTCTTTATGATCATGCACAGTAGCAAAGACAACAGAATCAGTAAAGGAAAGCTCTTGGTCGTGTAATAAACACTTCTACTTCCCAAAGATCATTGTCGTGCATTTGAAGAGAGGAAAACAGGACATTCATGGAACCTGAGAAATAAGGAAACGTCTGGAAATTACAGATGTTTATATATTATCTCTTGTGGAGCAGTTAGACAGAAAAAAGTTGGGGGAATCCATTGCTTTAATTTACCACAAAGCCAGGTGGGACTAGGGAAATATGAACATATACAAACTTAAGTGGCCCAAGAAATGCCAGCTTGCTCTTCAGAATAACCATGTGAGTCAATTTCCCCAGTGGAGGTGGGCCTCTTCTCAACCTTCCCTTCCAAAATTACACAGATACTGTGGTTTGCTCAAGTATCCTCCAAAGTCACGTGTTAATGATTCAGTCTTTCCAGAGTGGTGCTATTAAAAGATGATGTAACCTATAAGAGGTGGGGCTAATGAGAGGCCCTTATGGCACAGTCCCCGCCTCATTCCATTTTGTTTCCTGGCTGATGAGGTGAGCAGTTTTGCTCTGTTGGAAGTTTCCACTGTGACTCGATGCCTCATCACAGGTGCAAAGCAGCATGACCAACTTGGTCATGGGCTAAAATCTCCAAAACTGTGACCCAACATAAATACCTTCTCGTTTTAAGTTAATCATCTCTCAAGTTCACTGTATCGATAAAGATCTAACACAACATAGTACCACGTCGCTTTCTAAAATTTCCAGCTTAGTCACAGGAAAGCTGATTGAACTTGACTTCTAACAGCTTTTTTTGGAGATTTTGACCCTACCTTCTGCCAAACCAATTCTCCTCAAGATGGTCTTTCCATTGCACTCCTGAACTTTGGACTTGGCATTTGTCTGTTGTAGATCACCCGATGGTCCCATCTGCTTAGTGTATTTTAAAGTCTGTATTGTGCTTACTTTTTAGATTTTTCCTTTGAACTATGGAAGGACAGAAACAAGAAAAGTCTCTGAACTTTTTGGTCTTACACTCGGAAAGCTGAAACTGATTGCATGTACGTGACTCACTCAAAGACAGGGACAGCAGGTGGAAGAGGCCTGATTGCAGAAACATCTGAAACAGACGGGAGCACATCACACACTTTGTAAACTTGCTGAGTGCTGGGCACCAGATCTAAGCCAGGCGCCTTTCGGTTTAGTGATAATATGTTCAGAATCAGAACTGTCCCTCTTCTGGTCTTCCATATAATGCTTAATGAAGAGACATGTGATGTGCTGAAAATATTTCAAAACCTCTGCAGGCATCATTAAAAAGATGACTTTCTTGTTAAGAATGGTTCCAGGATCTAGAGAGATGGCTCAGTAAGCTAAACTTTTCAATGTAAGCATGAGGATCAAAATTCAGAGGCCCGAGGCCCACATAAGGCCAGATAGACGTAGTAACCTGCCTGTAATCCCAGTGTAGGGACTCTCTGGAACAAGCTGGCTAGTCACACTAGCCAAGATGGTGGGATCCAGGTTCAACAAGCGTCCCTGCTTCAATATATAAAGCGGAGAGCAATGAAGGAAGACACACGCGTGGTGCATGTGCACCACACACGTGAGCGTCCACACACAGGTGAATATGTATAGATACATATATCACACACATATGCAAGTGAATAAATAAACGTAAAGAACAACTTGCTGAGGGAAGAAAACACGCCATGACTTCTACAGCTTTGCAGCCGCTCCTCTCTGCAAGCCCCTGCCTACTGGGCTTCATGTGCTCTTCCAGCTTCCTGTCAGTGTGTTTTATAGATCCTGTCCTGCAAAGAGAGGTCATCACAATGTGTGCTTTGTGGTTTCTGGTGACCCCCTGGTCACATAGACTAGGAACACAGAACAAGCACATAATATCATCGATAGAATTGTCATAGGATAAATGTGTCACAAATGTGCAAAGAAAGTGGGGGGGCAAAAAACAAAAACACAAAACAACCCGGAAGAATCTGGAAAGGTTTGCTGAAGCAGAGGTCTGGGATTGACTCTAGGCAAAGGAGCACAGCTTGCCAGAGGGGATCAGTGTAGTCAAAGCTCCAGTAGAGAAGACAAAAGGTCAATGGTGGGAAAGAGCAGAGTCTTTCCTCTAGAACCATGACCCATCATCTTCCCAGATATCAGTCAAATAAGACAAACAAACAAACAAAAACTCAAAAAACAAAAAACTTTGGTCTCCACGTTCCTCTCTGTACAGTGTTCTTATTTTACCCCGTTATCGCTAACCATTCAGGAGTTCCACAATGATTAACCAACGCTTCTTCAAACTTCGTGATGATAAGATTTGTCTGTGGCTTTTGTTTGAAATGCAGAACCCTGAGTGCTGTTTATTCAGTGGGACTTGGGAGGAAGCCAGAAACTCATCACTTAATAAGGGCCCCCAAGAGAATCTCATCTCTGGAAAACTTGGACGAAGACAAGGCTCGCTAGCTCTGACCCTGAACTCCAGCACTCATCCCAAACCCTATGGAGAAGAGGTAGATTCCAACCCCAGTCTGCTGTCTCATTAATTAATTAAATGGTACTCTGTTCCTTAGAGAATGTGACTTTTCCACTCCAGGTCCCTCCCCAGTATTCCTACCTGTCCTCTAAATCCAGAAAAGTGGATTTTTTTCCTATGTGTTACAGACACCAATGAGCAAGGGGTTTGGAAAAGCTGCAGATAACTAGTTTGTAAACAACAGGGTTGGAATTTAAATTAAATACTCTGGGATCCTAGCACTTGCCATCTCAGAAGGAGTCCGAACAACATCTAGCAGTAGTTGACTTCTGTATGCCCCTCCAGGAGTGAGCCCATTTTACAGTGACCTTGCTCTGACTTCTGGTACCCCCACCCCACCTGCTTCACCCTAAGTAGCAGTCCACAAACACCCTGTTTGGGTCTTGCCACTCTGTTGCAATTTTCCACCGGGATTATTTGTGGCTATAACAAGCAAGGCCAAGCCAACCTCTGGCATTAAAAGAAGCATGAGCCTTCATTCCTGAGGTAATGAGACCATTTTTTCCAGGTTCCTTCCTCTAAAGTTCATGAACTTAATAAAAAAGTAAAATAAGACCGGCTCTATTACAGCCCCAGATCAGTGCAGCAGGAAGCCAGGGCTGATTAGGGAAAAGGCAGTGCCTGGAGGGAGACGGAAGACAAGGGCCATGCCTTAACCTTCCACCCATTCCTGAGAAAGCTTCTGTAGGAGACCTGAGCAGCCTCCAAGCATCCTAAGTAGCACCTACCAGGAGACCATCAATAAGGTCACAGGAACAAGGTAGACCTTCTTAAGATACAGCCGTTTATATCTCATCTCTCTTGAAAATGGACTTCTGGGAAAGATTGACAACTGGTTCTTCAAAATAATGAGGAATTTAGGTACAACCAAACCTGCATCCCAAGCATCATGCAGAGACCAAATGACCCAGGAAATGAGGGAAGACAGGCAGTGCCATTTCTGCTTCATCATTCTTTTGCTCCTAGAAGCTTCCCAGTGCCAACTCTGTCAGTGTTTTTGTAGCTGCCTAGTGTACAGATTGTCTTACAATAGTTCTTGTCCCCTCTCCAAATTATTTCTCCTTGGAGACACTTCCCAAAGCCCATTATTCCACCCTAGCACTCCAACTCTGGGTAGCTCCTTAGCACTTCATTGTTGAGAGTACAGTGGCTAATGCAACAAGATGTCACAGTGGAGGGCACAGAAGGACTCAACTACAAACAAGGCACAGGTGGGTAGGGATTGGACCTGAGGAGCAAATTGAGAGTCAGTGACGGGAAAATGATTAAAAACAAATAGTATGAACGAAAAGAGACTCCAGCTAATGGAATATTCTTCTTAGCCAGACATTAACTGAGGCAGAGGGAGGTTGGGGGCGGGGGGAGAGAAATTGGTAAGATGTTGAAGGTGATCAGAAATTGAGGAGTTGAGGGTACAGACAGTCTGGGAGAAAGTTCAGGAGCCTGTCTGAAGTTTAGTCAAGTAAAGACTCTTTGTTAGTCCTTAATGGCTCTTCCAGGTCAGTGATTCTCAACCTTCCTAATGCTGCAACCCTTTAATACAGCTACTAGTGTTGGGATGACCCCCCACCCATCAAATTATTTCCACAGCTACCTCATATCTATATTTTTGTCACTGTAATGAATCGCAATGTAAATATCTGATATACACGATATCTGATATGTGACCCTCCCAAAGGGGTCTCGACCCACAGGTTGAGAACCACTGCTCCAGAGACAGGATTTCTCATTGTTGTTTTTGCTCAGAAGACACAATCTGTCAGCTGAGCAGACCTCAAGACTCCTACCTGTTTTCTTCCATAGGCTGTGTCTCTCCTCCTTCCCCTTCCAACCTATATGGTCCTCTCACCAATCTATAGAACTTCAGGTTTTCACCACCTCTCCTTTGGTCCTACTGTCAAGAAATGAAGACCACTTAGCAGTCTGTCTTAGCTTCAGTCTACATCTCAAGGTCAGAATGAGGACCACATGCCAAAGGAATCTCAAACCTCTAGATAGCTGTGTAGCACACATGGGCACTCTGTAGACACTCTTACCAGCCAAACCCATGTTTGCCATCACGCAGGCTTGCATTTGAATCCCAGCAATAGCTGTATCCTGAGCCAAGTCTGGTATCTGTGCAATAAAGTCATAAAAACAGAAAACTCTTCTGGTCATAGAGAAGATTTAGAAACAAACATATCAACAGCCTATTAGAAGCATTGTGCTTGCTTTAAATGAAAATGGTATGTCTGGTATGTGGGGCCTCCTCTCCTTGCCCACAGTCTAGGTGGTTCTGAATCAGAAACTTCACTCACTGGAATCAGAGGAACTCCCCCGATGACAGGTTTAAGACCTGCTAGGCTCCCAAAACCTGAGCAATTGCCTCCTAATTCTCAGCTAAGACCACTGAGAAGATTGAAGAGAGATTCAGGAAATAACAATCAGGAGCTCCAAAAGCCTGGGAGGTTTTGTGCAAGGAAGAGACATCATGCAGAAGGCCCCAGTTCAGTGCTCCAAGCCCAAGGACCCTGCCCAGATGTGGTGGGCAGTACCCATAAGAAGTGCACTGCATTTCCTATGAATGAAACCATGGGGCCAAGAGAACAATGTCCTCATTGATGAAGAAAGGTTACTGGAATTCCTAGGACACTTGGAGACTTTTACTGGGCTGAGCAGAGATGCCTAATATTAATCCTATGTAATATGAGTCCTTGACAACTCTTTCTCTAATGTTCCTGGTAGTGGCTCCATTGCTCATCCACTGTGACTCAGTGTATCCACAAGGAAGTGCCTCAGTGGAAGTACTCCATCTCCACCTCCCTCCACCCAGTCCCTCTCTCTGATCCAAAGATCTAAACTATATTAGCATAGATCATTATGAACCTGGGGAAAGATGCATGGAAACACTGAAGGCTTAATTTTTTTTTTTTTTGAGTCTTCCTAGTGTAAGCCCAATGAAATCTTCCTTTATTTATCACACAGTCACAGAGAGCAGAACATGCCAATCAGCACAGGCTATTTCTGCTGTCTTACTCAACGATGGTTCTGGCCTGGGCATGTAATATCTACCCCTTTCATGATTACTCTAGAGTGATCACCTGAAGTCTGTTCATTTATTCAGCAAAGAAAATGTTAAGTATGTCTCCTATTCCAGGTGCTACAATAAAGGATAAAAAGATAGAGCCTGTCTTAGCCCTTAAACAGCTAATACTACGAGAAGGCCCAACTGTGACCTGAGTACCTCTAAGTGTAACAAATACTCTGCTGAAGGGCAGTCAACACCTATGGAAGCTCACAGCCACACAGCCAGCCGTCTAACCTATCAGGAGGATTTGAAACAGTTCTTTGGAGGCATTGCCATTTCTGCTGAGATTGGATAAACATTTAAGTGTTAGATGGGGAAATAAAGGGACTTAAAAGGACCAGTGGGAGCAGGAGCTGTCTCTGACTCTGTCGCCTGCCTTTGTGGCCCTTTCCCTTACTGGGCTGCCTTGTCTAGTCTTAATAGACGAGCCTAGTCTTACTACAACTTGTTATGCCAAGGCAGGTTAATATTTGTCTGGAGAGAAAGGGAGAAGGAGTGGCTGGGGGGGGGGGGGGAGAAGAGAAGGGCGGGGAGGAAAGGAGAGAAGAGAAACTGCTATCAGGATGTAAATTAAATAAATTGCTTTTTAAAAAGGTTTATCCCCATGATAGCGCTAGAGAAGGAGGGACAACAGAACTCTGAGAGGTAGGGCCTAGTGAGACAAACTTTGGTAACTAGAGGTATCTCCCCAAATTTCTGTAGGACCCCCCCAGCCTCTTCCACATCTCTTTTGCTCCTTGACCATGAAGAAAGAGCTTTTTCCTGTGCTGTGTGTTCCTGTCAGGATGCTGCCACCTCACTGTAAGCCCAAAGAGCCAGAAGACTGTGTGACACAACAGGCCATGACTGTGAGCAAGAAGGAAACTTCCTCTCTACATCTGTTAACTCAGGGGTCTGTCAAGGTGACATAAGTGTCTCAGGGTGACAGACAGCTGACCATCACAGAGTACCTTACATCCTGGTGTTAACTCTGGAGCCAAACTGCCTGGGGCCTAATCAAGCCCTGCTGCTATGCTTTGCTGGTCTGCGGAAGTTCACCTACCTCGCTGAGCTTCTGTTTCCCTGTCTGTAGTGTGAAGTCAGTGACCATGCTTGTGTGTGTCACTGGCTTGGTTTGAGGACATTTGTAGTGCTTTAATAATGCAAATTGCTTAGGACAGTACCTGCGAGTGGCACGTCATGCAAACGTATGATATGAATGTAAATGTTAGGCATGATCAGGGGCAAGTTTCTCTCTTTTTTTTTTTTTCTATAAATAAAATTTCTTTTCTTTTTTGAGAAGCTGCAAACTTACTGACAAAATTATCAAAAGCTACAAAATTCCCAATGATCTCCCCCTCATCATCTCCCTATCATTAGCCTCTTGCATTGATGCAGCATAGATGTTACAGTTAACACGGAGCCAGTATTGACACACTTCCTGACTGAAGTTCCTTCCTAACATTAAGATTGTCTTTGTATTGTGTGCTCTGAAATTTTGACAACTATGTGTCAGGCTCACTGTGGTGTCTTCTAGAATAGTTTTTCTGCCCCTTATTCTGGCCTCGTATCCCCTCTCACTCAACCACAGCCTGCCACCCACATTTTTACTGTCCTTATTGTATGTCTGTCTACCAGGACATCTGTCACTTTATGAGAAGCATATGGCACGGCACGCATCTTTGCAGATTGGCTTTTTTCTCTTAGCCATGTGTATTTATGTTCTACCCCCACCTCCATCCTCCACTGCTTAAGTTTTGATGAGAAATAGACGTCTTCACTCAGAGCTGAATGAGGGTTCTCTAAGGAAGCCGAGGAAAGGATCTTCGGGCCCTTTGTTCTTGTGCTCTGGAGAGTTCTGCACCTCTGCCTTTAAAACTTGATTTCCTGTTCCAGGAAAAAGTCCCACCCCTAAGGCATTTGGCCTCTAACTGTGACCCTTTTAAAATTCACATACTCCAAGATCCCCGTAGGTGTTTCAGGACTGGACCCAGGGCGTTTCCTGCAGGAGCAAGGCGTCACCTGTCCCCATAGCCCCTTGCCTAGACATGGGGATCAGGAGAGCTGAAGGCGGAAGGGTACATTCAGAACCATGACAGGGTATTCCTTACCCATGTCTTCTGGCTGCAGTTCAAATGGTTCCAGTGGCCACACTTCATGAAGCAAGAGCAACCACAAAACTTAGACCACAACAAAAGATCTTGTGACTGTCATCCGTGAACATACATGGTTTGACCATATTTAATTTTTAGTGATAACTTTTACCAAAAACAGCAGTTAAAGATCCTCAGAACTTTTCATTTATCAACATGTATTCATTTACTGAGCACCTAAGAATTTATGATTCTGTGCAAGTGCAAAATAGTATGATCTCAATATAAAGTAGACATGTGTTACTGCCTTGCTCTATCAAGGAAGGCTTCCAGGAACAACGGAACTTGATCACAGAGGTGGAGGATGACATATGGTGACAAAACACACTAGAGAGGACCTGGGTTGCTGGCAGTAGGACTTTGTTCTAGAAAGAGTGAGCAGCTCTGCCTGGCTCAGAAGAGGGCATCCTTTAGAGCAAAAGTGGGGCCTGGACACTCCCAGTTCTATGGCAGAAAGTATATAGCCTGCAAGAACATGGAGCTGGGCACTCTAGCTCTATAGCTAGGAACCATAGCCTTCGGGGATGTGGGCTGGGCACCTAAGAGGACACATTTCAGTTTGCCACTCTTCCCAGGCCCAGCCTTTCCTGTAGTCCCAAACCCCTGTTGTAAGTTCTTAGAGCGTTTAAGGACTTCCTTCTTCCTGCCTGAGTCCTTGGCTGCTGCTATCTTCATTGTCCCCCTTCAGGAACAACTTTACCCTCCTTTCTGAAGGTCAGACAATAGAATTCTTTTGAGAGGTCCGTCTCTGGAACCAGACAAGGCAACCTTGCCGCAGCCTGAGGAGGAGAGGGTGGGGAAGCATTTCCTTCCTGGAAATCCAGCTTGCCTGAACACTGGTTCCCCACCCTGCTGCTCTGACCATTACCTTGTCCTGCCAGGACCCTTTCCTCACCCCCTCTACCCCCCATCACCCAGCAGCTACTCTGCAGCCCTGACCTTGGTGATGGATTTCCACATTAAGGCTGAGACTCTTGGGTGATGCAAACATTTTGTCAAACAGCTTCCCCATGCTTTCCAAGTCAAAGAAGGCTTGGGTCTGCAGAAACTACATTGAAATAAATACCCTGTCAGTAAACAGGTGCCTGACAGCACAGTCTTTTAATATCTGTCTTTCTCCTGACTGCCTTCATTTGTCTTTGAATACCCCCCAACACACACAGGAGGGGGGAAGTGGGTACTTGGTCCCCTTATCATTACGCTCACTCCATTACATTACTCATTATTCCTGACCCCTCCACCCCATCCCATGCCCCAGCTAATTCTCACACCATCATGGACGTCAGGGCTAGCTATGGCAGAATGAAAATACCAACACCTTAAAATCAGAAAGGATTCAAATGATAGCTATAGCAACCATTGTACCAATTTGTATAAAGCACCACTCTCCCTCCACATTCCTCTCAGCCCAAGCCGGGAGCTTTAAAGAAACAGAGTTGCCTTGTGGATTGAACTACTCAGCTCATAAGTAACTTAGAACAGTGGCTGCAACAAAGTGTCATCATAGTGTATATCTTGGGTCTTCCCTTAGAGCCAGACTGCCCATAAAGACTATAGAGAGGCAATGGGAAGAGAAAGGGCTCCTGCTGGAATCCTTAGGAGACATTTTATTACAAAGAACTGAAAGCCAGTTAGCTTCAGCAGGGAGATAAAGAGAATGCATAGGTTTGACAAAACCTCATCACTAGACTCCTGTAAATCAATCTATCCTCCCTCTCTTCCTTTAATTAGTAAATTCCTCCACATGACCCAGATGGGAGAGTCCTGTCTTCCATGCACACTATAGCCTGGATTTCCCAGCCTTCTTTGAATCTAGGAGCAGCCACACAATAGAACATAAATGAAGTAGGGGAAGACAGTCTCAGTCTCGGGTCACTTTAAACAGGGAAGCAGATGAGGAGGAAGAGGAGGAAAAGGAGGAGGGATAGAGGGAAGGTTGCTACCTGTGCTCTTTTGCTCTTCCCTTTGGCTAAGGATGGGTTGATAATTTCCATGAACGTAGACAGGAAAGCCACGTTTCACATGACGCACTTCTAGAGTATCGCATGAGGGCAAATGAGCATCTGTTTGATTTAGGTCCCTTAGTTGAATGAGCCCAGGATAGCAGCATAGTTAGCCTCCGACTCATTTCCAGTGAGACCTCCTCCAGCAGTTTTCAACAGTCAGCGAAGCTCTGGTTTCCTTCATTGCCTCTGGCCCACTTCTGAGAGTGGCTGTCTTGCTCTAAGACTCTAAGTGTGCCCCTTCCCACCTGGCCCCCGGGTCTCCAGTTAGTCCTCATCTCAGAAGAATATCAGGAGCAGTAAGAAAGCTTTCTACAGTAGGTACATGTTTCAAATCGTTACACTCCTAGCACAGTGTGCTGTCTCTTCTATTGATGTTGGATGGAACTTACCACTAAGGAGACCGAGATAACAAGAGCACCCAATGGGGTAGCTTTGGTTCATTTTCTTCTTTGAATGTCTCATTGAGTTTTAGATGCTTAGTTCCAAGTCATGCTCTAATACCCAACGAGTGTTCTTCTGGGATCATTTCAGGATCTTTTCTGAGAGGCAGGAACCTGTTTCACAAACAATGTCCCATCAAGACACACAATGGAGTAAGACAGTTCCCCCCCAAATGCAACTGAATCCCCTTCGGAAGTAGAAATCAATACTGGGAAACTAAACAATGACAAATACTTACTCTACCACCTATGTATCCAGACTTGTAACTCCAGCCAAAAATGCTGTACTCTGCCCTGAACAGGGCTGAGACTAGAGAAGTAAGCAAGCTGCCTAAGGTATAATATTTAAGGAGACAGGGTCTCATGTGCTGACCCTGTACTAAAGGGATCCTGAGAGAATCCTTAAATTTAGTTCACTATGTGACTGCTTGCCTTCCCCTAATCCTGACCCTTGACCAGAAGCCTATGTATCATCCCTGAATCAACTGGAAAAGTCCGTAGGCTTTGGAAATTCAGCATAATTAAAACCCAACTAATTATCCTCCGGTCCCTAATCTCCTCCTTTTATTCTTCCTGTCACAGTGACTGCTCAGGCCAGAATCCTTGAATCACCTTTGGCATGGTCCTCCACTCCCTCTGTGTCCTAGCTACTCTGCAGCATCCAAATGACTAAGACAATAAGCCACCAGCATCTTTTCTTTGACATCAGCAACAGCCCACAATTCATCTTCCTAGTTCCAATCTTTATACCCACTCTTTTATCCTTAACACAGCCAGAATGATCTATCCAAGCATGATTTACAATCCTCCATAATGTGCCCACCTCATTCAGACCTTGATTATTATAACCAGACCTTCTGTGCCACACCCCAGCTGTAGGCAGTTCTCACTGTTCCTAAGTCCCTCCCCTGTTTCCAGGCCTTCTTCACATGCTTTCCCCGGATCCACAGTGTATTCGTCTGCTAATCATTTAAGTTTCATTTATTCAGAAAAGAACCCACAGCCTATGTCTCCACAACACAGAATTCTACTTTTACAGCACTTATCAAGGACTGGGAACATGGCTCATCAGACACAAGTATTTGCTATGGAAGCTTGGGGACTTGAGTTCAAATCCTCCGGCCCCTTTAGAAAGCCAAGCACAGCCTCAAGCCCTTCTATAACCTCAGAGCTCAGGTCAAAGGAGACAAGATCACTGGGACTTCAGCTTCAGTAGAGACCCTGTGTCAGCACAATAGGGCAGTGAGTGGTAGTGGTACACCCTACTCAGTGTCTTCTTTGTCTTTTGCATGTATTCATGCACCAACATATAACACACACACACACACTCACACACCACCATCAAAAAATTTTAAACACTTGCTTACTGTCTGTGTTTGTTAATGATAACTTGATGGGATCTAGAATCATCTGGGAGGTGGGACCACTGGGCATGCCTATGAAAGATGAGGTTGACTGAGATGAAAGAGCTGCTTCTGTGGGCGGCTCCATCCCCTGTGCTGGAATCCTGAACTGTAGAATCAGTGATATATACCAGGCCGGTGGTGTAGCTCAGGGATAGGGTGTTTGCCTGCTGTATGTGAGGCCTTGGGTTAGTTCTGAGCACTGCAAAAACAAACAAGAACAACAACTTAACGACATTTTATCAGTCACTGGTTGATTGAGTGTCAAATAAATTATGTTAAACTGTTTATTTAGTTTATTTCCATTTTAGGTAGCAAAGCATAAACATAAATTTGAGTAATAGATTTAATGAAAGTGTGTGTGTGTGAGAGAGAGAGACAGAGACAGAGACAGAAAGACAGAGAGACACAGAGGGAGAGGAGCTAAGCATAAAGTATTCATTGTGTTCTGGCCATGATGGATTGAAACTTCCAGCTGTGAACCAATAAACACGTTTTACTTAAAGTTGCTAGTTACACATACACAAGTGTGTACATATTACATATATGGTGTGTCTCTATATGTTTGTTTGAAGGTTTGTACATATGAGTGCAAGTGTCCTCAGAGGACAAAGGTGTTAGATCCCCTGGACCTAGAGTTACAGGAACTTGTGAGTTTCCCAACATGGTGCTAGGAACCAAACATGGATCTTCCGCTGGAGCAGTACACACTTTTAACCACTGGGCTTTCTTCAGGGTATTTTTACAAAGAAACAGGAAAAGTAACCAAAACCCTGCCTTCCTTGACAGGCTATAAGCTCCTGATGCTGTTCCTCATAAGTCAGATGAAAATTTGGAGTAAAAATCAACACTACAGCCTATAATACTCCCTGCAATTCATTCAGCTGCTGTCTACTGAGCATGTGCCAGAACTTTGATAGGCTTTGAAACTGCAGAGACAATGGAGGAAAGTCTCTTGGCATCCAGCATGCTAAGTAAGCCCTCTGCTTCCGATAGAGACTCAGACCCCCTCACCCTTAAAAAGGAATACTACTGTTACAACCTGTGTCTCTGGCACCTTCATCTCACCTTGATGATGTGTCCAGATTTCAGGTAGTGCTTGGATGGCTCGCCCATGCCAGGCAAGAATGACCATATTCTGCTGTCAGTGTCCTTAGCATGCAGATCTCTTTCAGAATCCTGCCCAAGACTTTCTCCAGCATAGTCAGAATATGCTTGACATCTGTGGCAAGCTCAGCCTGGACATGCAGAGGAACTAACAAGCTCAGCCTCAGGCCAGCTCTATATCAGCAGGCTATGAAGCTAATGAGCAAACACTCAGATTCCCACTCTATTAGGAGACAGAACTGACCTCCCATTGCCACAGCAGTGACCTCAAAAATACACTCATTTTGTGTTCTTCTTGACTTCCACATCCTCATCTCCACCTTTGATTGAAGAGAACTCCAAATCAAATCACCAAACTCACAAGTTTATTACAGAAGCCACATAAACACAGTTCTGAACACATTTTTCAGTACACACTGTAGTTGTTAGTGTTGCCAGTTAGATTCTTGATGGAAATGGCAGGTATAGCCCAAAAGGATGCATGCTAACACAGGAGTACAAGAGATCAAAAGTGCATAATGCAAAGAGGGGGGACGCTTTAGTTAGGATTGCTTCAGGAATGCTGTGTTGAGGAAGTAACTCTGAAACAGAGCCTTCTTAAAGGCCTACAAGTCAGAAGAGAGTATCTCCAGCAAGGGACATAGCTTGAACAGAAGCATGCGGAGAACGTTAGTATGGCATGCTATAGCAAGCAGGAGCAGATGTGCTTTGCAGCAGAGGAAGGAAGGGGACAGAGAGTGTCGCCTCCCGATCCGACCAGCAGACAGAAGACAACGGACACGGGATCTCCTTCCCAACACAGTTTATTCAGGAACCTTGAATTACCGAACCCCACCCCCACCCCAGCTCTAGCTCCCAGCCCTTAAATCTCTGTGTCCTCTCCAATCAGAACCTGCCACGAAGTCATTCTCGATTGGTGCTGAGCACATACATCACATGGCCTGATCTTACATAACGATGAACAAGCAGAATACATGCGCAGTAAAGCCTAGCCTACGTGCCACCCAGGCTTCCTGAAATGGTGAACCAACACGCCAGGGGCGTCTGGCACCCAGCCAGGCGCCATCTTGAATTCCGCTCCCCACAAGAGAGCAGCAGAGCCTGGAATCTGGCTAAGGAGAGAGGCAGTCTGGGCTCCTGGAGAGGAACCTAGAGGCTGTCCTACAGCAGACAGGCACACAGGGCAAGTAAGGGTCTCTCTCCTTTTGCAGGTGTGCCTTCCCTGGGCCTGTTTATTTGCTCTCTGCCTGGCTTTGTAGAGTCAAGATCTCATTCATGGCCCACTCCCTTCAGCACCCTACGGAGCTGGGAAAGAGGGGAGCACCCCTGCCAAGTGCCCGATGTTCCACAGGGCCCAAGGGGCTGAGGGTGGCTTCGGGGATGAAATGGGAAAATCCTCTGGGTTGAAAGTCTAGAGGAGAAAGTTTGCTGAATGAGAGGTAAGTGCTAGATGATGTGGTGGAGGTGCCAGGCCTGTGCGGCCTTCCGTGAGCCATTCCAGACCCAAGTCGCTAATTCTCTGGCTCTCTAGTGTCCAGTACCCTTCAAGTGCTGGTACTCAAGAATTCTGTGGCAGCACATGAAGCTCATTTGGAGGGGTTTTATTAACCCAGAACCCCTCCTTCTTTAGAGAGGAGAAGTAATAAATCAAAGGGAAGAGGATGGTAGGAGAATAAAGAGATAAGAGTGAAAGGGAAGAGAGAGGGATGGGAGAGTAGGGATGGAGTTTCTTCAGTCTCAGGACCTCCTCCAGCTACACTAAATAAACTGGTCAGTTGTGGGAAGCAGTTCCACCGTCGCCATTATAAGATGGTGCTTGGCATATAGCTAGCCTGAATGACTAGGCAATGCTTGAGAGAAAAACAACTCCGTGTATGGGGTTGTATGTGCTCAGAGGTGTGGGAGCCCGATCACCCCACCTCGCATCATTGAGAATAGCCAATCTCCAGTGACTTTGTGGCAGTTGTTGATAGGAGCAGGGCAAATATTTAAGGGGCTGCAAGGGCTTGAAAGGAAGAAGAAGCTTGCTGTACAAGGGATCCTGAATAAACCACTTGAAGAAGAACACGGTTGCTGTTGCCTTATTCCACGGGTCGGACGTGGGTAGCGACAGTCAGTGTTCCCCAAAATGCCCTTTTTTCTTTCCTGTTTTCTGTGCTGTTCATTTATCTAGCAAGAACTTGCTCAGCTCTTTTCTCACCTAGGTTAATGAAAAAGGCATGCCTTTGCTCTCTACACACTGTCTAGCATTGGTTACACCAACTTCACTGACATTAGCTAGAAAACTGGAGAAAGCAATGGAAACACAGAGGGGATGTCCTTTCCACACAGTATCGTCCACGAGAGCGATAGCAGAATATATTGATATAGCTCTGGAGTCAAAGAAGGCGTCTTACATTGAGCAACACATATCTTTCCTTTTAAGGAGAAAGTCCTACTGAGTATTCTGGAACTCAGTAGTAACTGTGAAGGCCTCTATAACTCCCAAAATTAGACCATCATTCCCTCCTTGAAGATCTGTAGCTATTGTACTATGGAGACTAACAGTTCCAGTGAAAACAACCACTATCTTCCACTGGACCATAGCCAATCTTCCTACAAACTGGTTCCTCCTGGCTCTGTTACTCTTTTTTATAGCTTCAAGGTTCTACTAGATACAGATGGATGCTTGGAAAACTTGGGTGAATTTAAATGTAAATCTAAGCTAAAATTAAAAAAAGAAAAAAAAGCCTTCCTGTCTGGACCCAAGCACTGAGCAGATACCAAGCGGCAGCTCTGCCCCCAATCTCACAGAACACAGAGGAAACGGGCTTCCCAGGAGCTCTAAACTGGGCAGTATCTTAGGTAAGGAGACAGCAATACCCACCCAAACAGGGAGTAACTAGGATGCACTATGGCCTAGGAAGTCACTCCTGGCCTAGAGCACTGGTTCCTTCCTGTCTGCGCCTGAGCACTGAGCAGATCTTGGGCCCCAGCTCTAACCCCAGTAGTAACACCCACCCCACACAGTTCTGATACAACCAAGATAATAGGAAAGACAGGCACTAGTCATAGGCAGGAAAGGTAGCACTAAGGAGATCCAGATGGCGAAAGGCAAGTGCAAGAACATAAGCATCAGCAACCCAGGATACTTGGCATCATTAGAACCTAGTTCTCCCACACTAGAAAGTCCTGAATTCCCCATATCACTAGGAAAGCAAAATTCAGATTTAAAATCACTTCTAATAATGATGTTAGAGAACTTTAAGAAGGACATAAATAACACTCTCAAAGAATTTGAGGAGGACACAGGTAAACAGGTAGAAGCCCTTAAATAGGAAACACAAAAATCCCTTAAAGAATTATAAGTGAACACAACCAAACAGGTGAAGGAATTGAACAAAATCATCCAGGACATAAAAATGGAAGTAGAAACAATAAAGAACTCACAAAGGGAAACTACCCTGGAGATAGAACACCTAAAAAAGAAATCAGGTGTCATAGACACAAGAATCACCAACAGAATATAAGAGATAGAAGAGAGAATCTCAGGTGCAGAAGATATCATAGAAAATATTGACACAACTGTCAAAGAAAACACAAAATGCAAAAAGTTCTTAACACAAAACATCCAGAAAATCTAGGACACAATGAGAAGACCAAACCTAAGGATAATAGGTATAGATGAGAGTGAAGATTCCCAACTTAAAGGGCCAATAAATATCTTCAACAAAATTATAGAAGAAAACTTCCCTAACTTAAAGAACGAGACGCCCATAAACATACAAGAAGCCTACAAAACACCAAATAGACTAGACCAGAAAAGAAATACCTCCCGTCCCATAATAATCAAAACACCAAGTACACAAAACAAAGAAAGAATATTAAATGCAGTAAGGGAGAAAGACCAAGTAACATATAAAGGCAGACCTATCAGAAGTACACCAGACTTCTCACCAGACACTATAAAAGCTAGAAGATGCTGGACAGATGTCATACAGACCCTAAGAGATCACAAATGGCAGCCCAGACTACTATACCTAGCAAAACTCTCAATTACCATAGATGGAGAAACCAAGATATTCCACAACAAAACCAAATTTACACAATATCTTTCCACAAACCCAGCATTACAAAGGATAATAGTGGGAAAGCTCTAATACAAGGAGGAAAAATATACCCTAGAAAGAGCAATAAAGTAATTCTCTAACAACAAATTCTAAAGAAGATAGCCACACAAAGATAACTCTACCTCTAATAACAAAAATAACAGGAAGCAACAATCACAATCTTTAATATCTTATTAACAATCAATTCTTTAATATCTCTTAAAATCAATGGACTCAATTCCCCAATTAAAAGACATAGGCTAATGGACTGGACACATAAACAGGGCCCAGCGTTTTGCTGCATACAGGAAACCCACCTCAGTGACAAAGACAGACTCTACCTTAGAGGCTGGAAAACAATTTTTCAAGGAAATAGTCCTAAGAAAAAAGCTGGAGTAGCCATTCTAAAATCTCCAGCCCAAGAACACAAAGGGAGGGACTCATGGCTCCACCTGTATAGGTAGTTGAGAGTGGCCTTGCCAGGCATCAGTGAAAGTAGAGGGCCTTGATGCCTGAAAGTTTGGATTCCTTAGTGTTGGGAAATTTCCATAGCAGGGAGGCGGGAATGGGAGGATGGTGGGAGCACACCCTCAAAGTAATTGGAGGAGGGGGACATGGGGTAAGGGGTTAGGCATCAGTGGAAGTGGAGGACCTTGGTGCCTGAAAGTTTGGATTCCCTAGTGTTGGGAAATTCGAGAGCAGGGAGGCTGGAATGGGAGGATGGTAGGAGCACACCCTCATAGAAACTCCCAGAATTATGTGGATTAGACATCACAGAGGCAGGCCGCCAGAAGACTAGATTCCAGAATTCAAACAAAAAATTATCTTGATACTAAAATTTGTTTTGAGAATTGTATATTGCAGAATATACAGCCTTGGTGTATCTACTCATCAAGCAAGCTGAGCAGACCTGCTTGAACCTCTGATGTCCTAGAATTTCAGCTGGATGCAGTGAAGACACAGCATCAGAGGCTTATCAATGTACTCTTCCCCCTTGCTCCTCTTCTAATATCTCAACGCCCTCTGGAGGGTTTAGGCTTTCTTGTTTAAAAGAGGCTGGGAGATTATTTACTGGAGCAAAGTCTTTTAAACAAGAAAGCCTAAACCCTCCAGAGGTTCAGAAGCAAAAGAAGACATCAAAGTAAGCATTACACATTTGAGAAGTATTCCAGCAGGAGAGGGAGGTTATGAGGGAGAAAAACAGAGGTGAAAACAACTACAAAACTATATGTGTGTGTGTGTATACATATATATATATATACATGCATATATATGTGTGTATATATACATATATATGTATATGTGTGTATACATATATATACATATATATACATGTATATATGTGTGTATATATACATATATGTATGTGTGTGTGTGTGTGTAAGACTATCAAACAAGATTTTCACTGAGCTCTTGTCTCAAAAAAAACAGCAACAGAAACAAACTATCACAAAGAAAATGGATACATATTAGTGATCCAAATATGTTCTGGCTCCTCCTGGTTTTTATTTGTTTGTTTTGTTTTAAAACAAACAAAAACTTTTCTGATTAATTTGCATGAATTTATTGTACTATTAGTAAAAGTAAACCTGTATGAACATTCTAAAGCTGACATTGAAGTAACCTCATAAAAATTCTGTCTTTCCATTTTAAGACACACATCTGTAATTTCTAAGTGTAAAGTCTGGCTGTCATAGAGACTGAAACAGTGTGGTTTCTCACTTCAAATTCACCTCTTATGACGTGGTCTACTTCTATGGGCAGCAACACTTAGGGGATGGCAGGTGGATTTCTGAATCCTGGAGAAAACAGGAGCAGAGAGAAGTTGGTGAAACTATCTCTCAGAAATAAACATGCCTCTTCCTTTTTTTGGGGGGGGGTGGCTTTTTTTTTTTTTTTGTTTTTTTTTTTTTTTCAAGACAGGGTTTCTCTGTGTAGTCCTGGCTATCCTGGAACTCACTCTGTAGACCAGGCACCTCTTCCTTTTTCTTCTCCCAAAGTAGGCTGGTAATGAAATAGGTCCAGACTCTCTGTAAGAAAGTGCCTTGACTCTACCCTACTCAGTTGCCTCCGTCTGGAACATTTTTCCCCAGCTGGTGTGTAGTCATTGCACACAGTGAAGGGCTTCATAAAGACACATTCATGCCAGTGTATCAAGTCAGTGAATTCTATCATGTTCGCTCTCACACCCTCCTCTTCATCTCACTTTCTCTCCTAAATCACCTTCATTCCTAAAAGTACAGATATATATGTTTGTGTGTATACACATATATGTGTGTATAAGTTATTTTTATCTATAAAATCTATAATCTGCAAGTGAGAGAAAACATGTATTTGTCTTCCAAAGTCACACTTATTTTGCTTACTGTGACAGTCTCCAGTTGCAAACATCCTCCTAAAAATGACATCATTCATTGTTTTTATGGCTGAATAAAACTCCACTGTGTGCATACTACTGTCTACCCATTCATTGGTTGTTGAGCAACCAGAATGATTTTAACTTGGCTATTGTAAGTGCTGCTGCAATAACAGGAGCATACGAGTACCTCTGTGGGACAGTGAATCAAAGTTCTTCTGAGTCTTTAGGAATACATACTCCAGAGTAGTATAGTTGAGGTATGTAGTAGTTCATGTCCCTATTCACCCCCTGTGCATCCTTTAAGCCATATCTCAGACATGTCCTTATTTATTTTACCAGTGGTGGATTGTTGGAATTTTCTAGAGGCCATAAAATATAACAGCATCAAATTCAGAGAAGAGCAGGATCTCTAGGCCCCTCTCCTAAACATCGTCCTCTACACTAGGCTTGTCCAAAGTATATGGGTACTTGGTGTTTGGAAAATGTTATATCTAGCTCTCTTCTGCTTCTGCTTAATAGATAAAATCATAGCAATGATAAAAAATGCCTTGACACCAAATGGCTATAGAAAAATCCTACATTTCAGCAGTAGCTTAGGAACCAATTCACTTTTGTTTTATGAATCATTTGCAACTAAGTTGAGTCTTTCTTCCTGAACACCCACGCATTCTTGATCTTACAAAGGACCAGACCAAAGCAGCTTGGAGAAGAAAGGTCTTGATTGGACTCACAGTTCAGAAAATACAGTCCACTGGAGAAGGAAAGCACTGTAGCAGATGTCACCTCAGCTCCACAATCAGGAAGCAGGGGGAGATGAATGTGCACACTCCACCTGCTTTCTCCTTTTTATTCAGCCAGAACACCAGCTAAAGAACGGTGACACCCACGTCTGGAATGGAAGGTTAAGCCTCTCTGGAGAACCCCTCATAATCACAGCCACGGGGTTGCCTGCTAGGTGACTGTAAATCTTAAGAAACTAATGATCAGAATTAACCACAACAGCATGACCTGCTGTGGGCTGTGACTTCTCACACTGTCCTCTCCTGCCGCTTTACCTGAGGAGCCTAAAGCCACCTGGATTGCCACATTTTTCATAGTTTGAAAGAGAGTTCTGTTTCCAACCTAAAGAAGAATCCTATAAAAGAGAAGAGGCAGCTTAAATGAAAGTAAAATGTTTTACTAAAGAGAAACAAATGGTCAGCAAAGGAGTGGTTTTCATGAAGTATTAGCAATGTAAAGACCATAATCATCAAAGATAGTTTCAGTGCTGCTAAAATTCCTTAAGATTGGGTACTTTAATCTTTTTTTTATATTTTCTAGACATTAGCCAATTAACAAGTGGAATTTTTAAATTAAAAAAAGTTCCAGACTCATGAGAATTCCTTCACAGGGCCACCATATCTTGCTTAAGATTTGCATATTGAAAACAAATATATATATATATATATTTCCTAGTCCATGGAGGAAATCAGGAGAGGGATAGGGTTTATTTTAATAAAGAAAAAGAAGAAAAGAATCTTTCCCATACTCCAGGCAGTTGCCTTTCTCTTTTGTATACCTTGGGTAAGTCCACCCAAGCTGCTGATTATTGTCAAAGCTGACCAGGGGCCTGAGACCTAAGCTTTCCAAGCTCCTGGAAGAGCAGACTCTGAACTACTTAAGCTATGGGCTCCACTGAACGGTCCAACAGAGAAAAGAGACCAGGAGAGGGGAGACAGCAGCCAGTCCTGAAAGGATCATGGGCTTGCCTTGGAAGCTTACCTGTTCCCACCACTGCCATGGACTGGAAGAGTCTGTATTGTCTCTGAACAACTTCTTTTGAAAAGGGAATGAACAGAGGGAAAAATTCAAAGCCGGGGTAACACTTATGCCAGATATAACAGCTAACTCCTGCGTTATGGAGCATGGAACTTTTATTCCTAGAAAGATCTGGATAGAGCCCACAATCCCAGACTATGAAAGTCTGATGCCTCCTACACACACCTGCAAACTCAGAGGGAAGGCACCTCTCACCCAGATGTATATGATTCTCAACGTTTATTCTCAGACTACTAATTTTATTTAACTGACCCATATATGATTATTCAGAACTTTGATTTCTTCCACTGGTAGGGATGAAACCCAGAGCTGTGTGCATGGCTAGACATGTGCTCTAGCTCTGAGCTTCAGTCCTGGCCCCTCGGAGCCTTTAACACTTTCAAGTACTAGCAACCCCAGCAGTGGCAGCAATGTAGGTCACTGTGTATCAGCCACAGTAGTACTTATTGACATCATCATAGATGGTGAAATTTTTTTAACTCAAAGACAAGTAACTTCTCATTGAAGGTGTGACCTGTTTACTGATGCCCTGTGGACTCCCTCGACCCATGATACTGTGCCATGCTAACTCTGCTGGCTTTTCTACCCAGTACTCATTCTGCACTGGCCCTTTTCCTTTTCTAGAACATGAAGCAAATTCTTCTCACTTTGGCCATCAAGGAGTCATAACTATTCCTTTTGTGTCAATATTCTCACTAGCACTTGTAGTCCCAAATTGTCAGGTGTTTCTCTAAAGCAAAATCATTCTCTCCTGAGACTTATTGTGCTACCATGGAGATGACGTTTGGGTTTTGTTTGGTTTTATTTTCGTTTTATTATGAACACAACAGAGGCTATGTACATGGCATGGCAGTAAGGGATGAGGTGGAGATGCATACCGAATTTACTTTAGAAAATTTTTTCTTTAAATCCAATGCTTTCCTATGTGAAAACTGATGGTTATAATGTTATTAGGCTTAGAGCATGTTAAAAGAATTAAGCTAGCTAAAGCTAGGCCTAGTGGAACACACCTGTAATCCCAGTACTCAGGAGCTAATACCAGGAGGAACATGAGTTCAAAGCTAGCCTGAACTAGATGGGGAGCTCCTGTTTCCAAAAGCAAAGCAAAACACAACACAACACAAACAAACAGAAACCCAAGGAATTAAATTCATTAATAGATGTAATAAACTTAGAATTTCTTTTCACATTGGCGAAAACTCTGAAAATATTACTTATCACACACATTTACTAAACAAAGGTTTACTGCATTCACTGTGATGGCTTCTCCTAAACACAGGATCCATTCCAATTGAGTCACCTTCTCAAACTGTCGTCAATAAGACATGGCCAAGAGGACATCATTTTGACCATGGAGCTCTTTTTCCAGGAAGCTTCTAGGTGGTGATATGTAACTAGAGCCTGGAAACAATTATACAGCAGCACCAAGCTGGAAGTATGGGATCACAATATGAAACACATACCCAAGTTCCAGACCCGGCCCTGAAACCCATTTGCAGTCTGATCTTGGACAGATTTCTCTAGTTCTCCATGCTGTGGCTTTCCCTCACTTGTAAATGTGATTTAAAACTAAAATCTACTTATGGGCTAAAGGATTATCAGATATAATTAATATACAGAGAAAAGTATCACATACACAGTGCATATAATATGAAAGTATCATGTACATGGTGCACGTTCAGCGATGTCTCCAGTGATGGCCGCAAACAGCAAAACACAGGCACTTATATGGTAGAAGTCCAGATTAACATCTTTCATTCATCTATAAGATCCTTATAGAGTCCAGTGATACTGCCAGCAAATAGTCATGTGTCAATGATCTCTATAACAGCCTGGCCATCCCAGTCCCCAGGAAACATATCAGTAGCAATAATTGCCAAGTAGGACTCCAGCATTTATGTTTAGTTCATACTATTTTATTCCACTGAAGTCATTTCTGTATATTTTATATCTTACTTTCCCACTTGTCATGATATTACAAGTATGTTCTCACACCCTTAAAGTTTTTATACTTCAGTAACCACAGAGTATTCTATTGTAAGGTCTGCTGTAATCTTTTTCACCACCCTCTCGGTACTGGGTATTTAGCTTGCTCCTGACTCTACATTATTGTGAGTAACAGAGCAATGAATGTTTTTTGTCCAGAAGGTTCTGTCCTCATTTTGGATTTTTTTTTTTCCTTGAGCTGAATTCCTAGACAAGAGGACTGAGCCAAAACCTATGAGCTCACAATACTTACTGCCATACTGCTATCCACATCCTTCACTTATCTGAGGCAATCACTGCACTCTCCAGTCTTCTCTCCAAACTAAATGCCATCAGATCCCCTCAGCCCCGTCTCCTGTGCCAGCACTGTCCAACAGAGACTCATAAGCAGGTATTGCAACTCAACCCGAGCTTGTCTTTATGGCTCTCTCTCCTGCTTCCCCTCACCTTGCTTGCCAGCCACCCTCTCTCTCTTCAGGGGCTGCTTCCTGCACTCACACTGAAACTCCACTCAGCCACTCATTCGGTCATTCTGTAACTTCAGTGTAGGATATCTGTGTTAGTCAGTTTTCTGCCTTTGTGACAAAATGCCCAAGACAATCAGCCTTACAAAGAGGATATATTTATTTGGGCTTATGGTTGTGGAGGTTTGGATCCATCCATAGCCCCTGCCTTGGGGCTTATGAGGAGGCAGCACATCATGGTAGAAGCATGTGACAGAGGCTGCTTGACTAATGGCCACTGGCAAGCAGAAAAAAGAAAGAAAGAAAGAAAGAAAGAAAGAAAGAAAGAAAGAAAAAGTCTCAATCTCTCTTTAAGCTCAAATGGCCACTGATCAAACTTCTTCCTTCTAGACCCCATTCCTAAGGGTTCCAATATCACCCAAAAGCACAATAGGTGGCCAGCCACCTTAGCCTTTAATGTCAGCCTTTAAACATGCATGCTATACCTATGTTCTGAACATTCCTGGTCATAAGGGCCTGGACCACCATTTTGAATACAGGTCTAAAGTGCCGACATTTCTCTTTTTTTTTTTTTCTGTCCATGACATAACTAGTAACTGATGTGTACACTCAGCTTCTGTGTCTTCTTGTACAGTAGCAGTCAGGAAACCATGGAATGTTGGCTCACGTGTGCTTAAATAACTCCAGGAGAATGGATGCATGGCTGTGTTCAAGAGCTGGCAACGCTCCTACCATCCTGTGCCTGTGGGAATGGGATCAGGAAATGGAGAGAGTCTGATAGAGAAGCCCACCTGGAGAGGACTGTGACTCTCATCAAGGGACAAAATGAACCCAACTAACCCCACAGGGAAAAACTCAGGAGAGTAATTATCTTTATATCATGTTTCCCTCTCCTCTATCTCCTACCTAGTCTTTCTTTAGTAGAGCCCATTTTTTTTCCAGACAGAGCCACGAGTTATCTTCCATTCCAGGGATGGAGTCTGGTAGGGAATGGTCGCAGCTAAATATGGAGGGTAGAGGAAGAGTCTGTTCACAATAGTAAAGCTCAGTGCTTTTGGTTATGAGCAGGCCAGCCTCGTTGTCTGAGCTGAGTATTGTCTCACTGAGAGCTATCTTCTACAGCAAGGCATCACCATCATGCTCCCTTATTCTGTCCCATGCACTACCCACAAATGCAAACTGAGGGCACTAGATTTATGAGCACCTCCATGCCTGTCTTAGCTACACATGCTTTGTTGTAGCCGCCCCCTTTTCTCCTCACAATCCAGCCTCATGAACAGCTTGCTCATTCCACCAACAGCACATTCTCTTAAAATGCTCTATACTTCAGCCCTGAGCACTCATACACACACACACACACACACACACACACACACGCACGCACGCACGCACGCACGCACGCACGCACGCACGCACACGCACCCTGGATACTTTCTACTATGTTTCTTTGTCGCTCAGGTTGCTTCCACTATGAAACTTTCCCTGCTTCCCCAAGACAGAGTCCAGCCTCTTTCTTCAAAGCCTCTTCTGCAGTTTCTATTTTATGACATTTTATATTACAGATGTTTATAAGTCTGTCTCCACAAATAAACTATAAGCTTCTTTACAGCAGAGACTGTGTCTTACTTCATCTATTTCTCCAGAGCCCAGCAGAGATTTTGGCACATTACAGAAATGTAGTATTAAGTTAAAGGATGAATCACTGAATTGAATAGATATTTGCAGCTAATACGGGTTTCTTCTTGTGCATGGTTTTGCTTTCAGTCTATCATTATTCTTTATGCACTTCCAACTCACAGTTTTATAGCAGACACATCTTATGTCCTGAGTATTCCAGCACAAGCCGGCACTGGACATCGTCTTCCTGAGGCAGGACCTCTGCCTGGAGGCAGACATCTTTGGGAGGTCAAGCGTGAGATGATCCATTCAGAGCCTGCCCATCGTACATCCATTTGACAGATGGACCTTGTTAACCGGTAACTTGCCAACAAGCCCTTAGAAGCCCTTGTGCCTGCTTCCTAAATCCATTTTGGAGCAAAATCTATTTTATTAGCTGAAGACAGAAGAGACCAATTCCAAATATTTAGAAAGGCTTAATCTTGCAAATTAGCTAGCTGTCCTCTGGCCACATGGTGGCCACTTGTGTGGGAGGGAAGCAGGCCCATTTCAGGACAGACCCTTCTCTGTTTCTTGAAAAAACACAATAAAACACCCTTCTCCTTTCATCCACATCTGGCGGCTGCAAAAACAGTGACCCGTGGAATTCACATTTTCATAGTTGACTATGGCAGGCCAGCGTCCAGAGGTTGTTCTTGCTGCATTCATGAAAGCCTGTCAGGGTAAGCAGGCTTCTGACGGAGTGCTTATTGAAAAAACATACAGAGATTTCAGTTTCCCCAAATTAGAGAGGGCGCTTATGATAAGAATTCCTTTCATTGATTTCTCCTCCTCGGCTTCCCTGCTGTCCGGTGATATAATTAATAGCCCTGAGTTTCCAATTTGTGAAGAACGTTCCAGAGAAAATTCCCTATGGTTAAATAGATCAAGAGATCCTAACTCTCAAATGTCCAGAGTTACGAAGAAATCACATTGTGCCCTAATAGAACCACTTACGAGAACTGAGTTAACAAAGGACTTTTTTTGTTGTTGTTGTTCCCATTTTAGGCTGGAGATTTTTTGGTGTGCCCTATTCATACTGCAAGCTGTGGGCTAACTGTGTGACCATCCTCCTAGAACACAAAACCATGGCCCAGGCAGGTAGAAGACACCTTCAAAGAGTATCAAATTGGGACCAGATGGGTCCTATGATAAAACATGGGTCATCAGTTCAACTTGAACTCAGCAAAAAGGTCATGAGACAAACAAGGAGACAAGACAGAATGTTGAGAAAGACACAGTGGACATTGGGAAGGGACACTTAGGGAAATAACTTTGTGGAGGCACTAACGTTTCAGAGGAAAAAAAAAAACCTGAAGGCCAAGAAAGTACTAGCAAGAAAAGAGGACTGCACTACAATGTGCCCAAGTAAAGTCCAAAGCAAATGGCTGGAAGCAGAGATCTCTAGGTAGGATGAGATAAGAGGGCACAAAGAGGCTGAGAGACAGAAGGAGGCGTTGTGCCAGGTGAGGAGGCGGCCTAGTATCTCTTCAAAAGCAAGATGCATCCCAGTGTTGAATCTGGGGCTGGATGCCCTGCCTGTTTTGTAAAGTCTCTGGAGGAGTGAGGCACTCAAACCAGGAGAGGTCAGTCTGAAAATCACTGAGGCCAGTATTCTTCATATTCACAAGCTATGTGAGGGTGCAGAGAATGTTTTATTTGCCCCTTCAAATCCAAGTCCTCCAGACAGCACCTATTGTGGAGCTTGGTAAGGCATTTGTTGAATGAATTAGTGAGACATCTGTTGAATGCGTTGATGACTCAACAAACCAATTTCCACCAATTTTATGTTAACTCTGGCTAAAATTAGTGTTGAACATAGTTTCTGATCGGCATCCATTCTGTGCCTGCCTCTTTGGTAAACATGGAAACAGATAAAAGTGATTCCAAACCTGCTTTTAGTTTGCCAAGCACAAATCACCTGAAGCACTTTCATCAGTCCAGTGAGGCACTGACTAGCAAGCTTGAACATCCACCATATCCAGACTTATCCAGAAGACAAAAAAAAGATTGTCACTTCCTGTGCATATTAGGGAACGTTTATTGTTAAACTCAGCACATGTGTCCTGTCTTGGTGGAGGGCATGAGCCGTGTCTCATGCTCCTGGTGTCTCACTTAGTCAATGACTAGCCAATGACTAAAGTCACAAAATACATTCAATGAAAAAGTTTTCTGGAAGGAAATTTTATGGATGATTTTATGTAAGGACTTAGGGGACTTTTAGCATCTGCTGTTGAGGGCAGCATCTTTTGTTTTGTTTTTTTTATTAACCTACCTTTGACCTAAGGAAGAATGTCTTGCCAGCATCCTGAGATGGAGAACATAGCAAGCCTGCACTCATTTTGCTTTTGCTTTATTTATTTGCTGCTAATAGGGTTGAGAAAATGACTTTTACAATTAAAAAAAAAACAAAGTCGATCCTATCTAGCTAAGGATGAGTTATGAGCTGTATATCTGACTCATTAGATGCTAAATGGTTCAATTAGCATTAATATCCAGAAAATTCTCCCACACACCGCTGGACTGAACTAAGTGAGAGATAACGTTGAAATAAAGTTTTGAGGTTGGGTCTTTATTTCATCATCTCTTCTAGCCTGTCATTGCCAAAAGCTATGCTTTTTGATTATTTGTGGATGCAGATTTTCTGTGTCTCAAGATGAACTCTATAAGTAGTTTCAATCATATGGAGAATTCATACATTGAGTCCATTTACTGCCTCATCCCAGTCTATTACTGGTAGCTTTACTTTGAGTCTCATTGTGGGACCATCATGTCTATAGAATATAATTTCTCACATCAGACAGTTCAGATCTAATTTTAATAGATAGGACACTTTGATTATTTTGTCATTGGTTTTTGTTTTTGTTTTTTGGCAAAAGAGCAGTCAATAGG
This sequence comes from Arvicanthis niloticus, assembly GCF_011762505.2. Taxonomy (NCBI): domain Eukaryota; kingdom Metazoa; phylum Chordata; class Mammalia; order Rodentia; family Muridae; genus Arvicanthis; species Arvicanthis niloticus. The sequence goes on from NC_047662.1 coordinate 44,929,515, forward strand.
AAAGTACAGCTGGTGGGTACCGTTTGAATTACTTGCAGTTTCCTTTTGTGGTAACGGATCGTCTACATGAGGATATTTTGCCATTTCCAATAATACCACTGTGTCATGATGGCCATACTTACATCCAAATTAAAAATAAGATGGCCTAAATCGATTTTTTTTTTATCTATCTTAAGTAAGACTAAAGGGAGGGGAACAGATGCTTGCTGGAGCAGACTGTGATATAGGGAGAGCCCCCAAACACAAGAGGCTACATCACAAACACTGGAAACTTTTGTTGAATCATGGGGAGGGGGCCGTTTTGCAGAGTGTTTTGAATACTACCCACACATAGTAAAATGGCAGCTGCCATTGCAGGACAATCCCTCTGCCTCCTAGTGCTTCTACTCCCTGCTCAGCAGTTTCCTGACTCCTGGGGACCCAGGGTGCTGGCTGATGGTAAGAATGCTGGTGACAAAGAGGACAGACTACAATTGGTTTGAAAACTATCCTGAAGAGCCAGCTCATAGATATTCCTCATCCTTTCTTAGGAATCTGCCACAGACTTGAGGCAGAAACTGACCAAGACAAGGAAGGGGCAGTGGGCAGCTGGTCTTTGTCCAGGCATTGCCAGGTCCCAGGTTGAAATGAAGTCACAGTGTCCTTATGCACTTGCCTGTCTTCCTGTCCTATGCTTGCCCTAGCATCCTGAGTGTGTTACTTAAACTGTCCATTTCCTCCTTGTATAAAAGAAGACTATTGGCAAGAAATCTTGAAGATAACTTAATTCACTTAGTGTTAGACACAGGCCAGGTATTCCAAATACTCAGAGAATGAGCGGATTTATCCCAGGTAACAACGAAAGCCTGTAGGTACCTTCTGTACAGAGGACTTCTCTAAAGTGAGTAACTACAAGCAAAAACCGCCCTTTCTGATCCCACCACCTCCACTCCCACCCTCCACCACCACCACCTCCACCCTTCATCCCCATCCCCACCACCACCACTCTCGACCCCACTCCCATCTGCCATGCCCCATACCACTTAATCACATGAGCTAGACAGCTGGAGTATTTAGCACGGAGCCTACAGCAGCATGCATAAGCCTGCAAAAGTCTGAGAGGCTGAGCACCTATCCAGCACGAATGACTATTTCTTTAGAAATGTCAGGAATGTGCCCTAAAGTTGGACCTGAGCCACCCTCCCTAGTTTGTGGGAAGTTAGGATTAAAACATAACCGAGGCTTTAGATTATAGAGCAGGAAGGGCCTGGGTGTATCCATTGGCCCAGCCAACTCTCCATCACTTGAGTAACATGAGATCCTCTGGAGGGAAGGATTTGGGATAGCCCAAAGTCTGAGAGCAAGCTAGAATTCAATTCTGGCCCCCAGGTGCCGTGTTAGGGTTTGAATTCGACATGTTCTCCTAGGGGTGATGCACTGGGGTTGGAGAAATGATTGGATTTTCAGAGTTCTGACATGTTCAAGGGGTTAATCCCTCTGGATATTCATGATAATGTGGAATTATTAGGAGGTGGTGAAATGTAGGAACTGGGGCTTAGTTAGAGGATGAAGGTCACTAGGCGTGTGCCATAGAAAAATGTGACTCCTGCCTCTTTCTCTTTTCCCTCCTCCCTCTCCTTAATCCCCCTCCCCCTGCCTCCCTTCCTGTTCACCAAGCAGTATGGCAATTTGCTACAGCCAGTATCTTCAGTCTCCTCTCAGGCCCATGCACAGAACCAGCAGACTTTCTGAAACTCCTAAAAACCATAAGCCAAAAAGAATTATTCCTTTTTTCAGTTATTTGTTATGGTAACAAAAGAAAAATTTAACTAGTATATGCTTATAATTTCAGGTCATGAGATAGGAAGGCTGAAGACTCAAGGACAATTTCGTCTGTTTGAGGTCAGTCTAGTCTACATGAGACAATATAGACTATACAAGCTGCTACCTAAGATCCAAACCTGTATTCCACCACCACCACCACCACCACCATCACCACCACCACCATCACCACCACCATCACCATCACCACCACCATCACCACCACCATCATCACCACCATCATCACCACCACCACCATCACCACCACCACCACCATCACCACCACCCTACACTGTTTAGACACGTCATCTATCCAGTAAAGAATCGAACATGGGAGCTGGGCACTGCAATCATATTGAGTCCATGGGCACATGTCTTCCTTTTGTCTACTGCCTGCCCTCTTGGACTTCTTTGGAAATAACAAAGTCTTCTTACTGACATCACCAGTTTCTAGCAGTCACCACTGGCCTTTTCCTTGGAACAGAAGTCCTCAGGGGACATCTGCTTTGAATGCCCAGTTAAGAAACATTTGAATGGTGTTTAAGTAGAGAGCTCAGAGCCCCAGCCCTTCTGACATTTTTGACTTCCTATTCTGCCCAGGCCTAGAGCCCTAAAACTAACTCATAGACCCTTCTTTCCTTTCTCCTCTCCACTCCACCTTTACTAGCCAGACCTAGAATACCAGGGCTTTGGAGATTCCTGAGTTTGACTGGAATCAACACTTCACTATTCAGCAATTGGGCAGCACTTACCAAAAAGTTAATTAATTATGAAACTTATCTGAACTTCTGTTTTCAAATATACAAAATAGGCTTTTTATTATCTTCCTCAAAGGTCTCAGTGGAACAGAGTAAGGAGTTCAGGCTTGTACAATAATTATACACTGTCCAGTCATCCTTATTGGTGATAAACCCAAGAAGTGTGTCACTGAGAGCAAAATGGAGACACGGGGGCGGGGCACTAAAATGTAACTTTATCTTCTTAAAGCACTTGAAGTCTACAAATTAATTCTGCTTACTATCACTTTTGGTTCAATTTACCTATAGATTAGTTGTATTCCATTTCCTACTTATTAAAACTTAAGAGTACCTACTACGTAGGCGTATTCTAAGGATTAAGAAAATTAGTACATCCAACTCTTCAGAAGAGAGTCTGTGGCTCACACATTAGCACTCCCGAAAGCCAAAAGCTCTAACAGATGTTTAAAAACATAGATAAGAAAAAGACACAGCTGCTTCAAGATGGGTGTGGGCATCTTGTTAACTTCATTGGATGCAAAGGAAAAGCAGGGCTGAGCGGTCGTTGGCTGCAAAGGGTGTCAGATGGTGTGCGACAGAACAGGGCTCAAACACATCCTCTCCCCAAGCTCAGCAAGCACCACGACTCAGACAATGTTGCTTTATTTCAGTACCCGTCAACATGATTACATATCGAGATCTCTGAAATTACATTTTTCTAAGGCTGCCACTCTCGGGTGGCAATTGGTGGGTTCCAAGTATGGAGAATGGAGAGGGGAAATGTGGGGTGTGTGTGTGTGTGTTGTGTGTGTCTGTGTGTCTGTGTGTGTCTGTGTGTGTGTCTGTGTGTGTAAAGAGAAGGCAAGGGGAAGAGAGGAGGAGGGAAAGAAAGGCTAACTTAAAGTACCTTTTCCAGAATCTTGGTAACATTTATTCTTTTTCTTGTGCTGTGTGCATGTGTGTTGTATATACACGATGCAAATGTGTATGTGTGTGGGAGCGTGTGAGAAGGTCATGCATGTGGGAACTTGTGTGAAGGTCATGTGTGTGGGAATGTGTGTGAAGGTCATGTATGTGAGAGTGTGTGTAAAGGTCATGTATGTGAGAGTGTGTGTGAAGGTCTTGTGTATGGGAGTGTATGTGAAGTTTATGTATGTGGGACTGTGTGTGAAGGTTATGTATATGGGACTGTGTGTGAAGGTCCTGTGTGTGGGAGTGTGTGTGTGAAGGTCCTGTGTGTGGGAGTGTGTGTGAAGGTCATGTATGTGAGAGTGTGTGTGAAGGTCATGTATGTGAGAGTGTGTGTGAAGGTCTTGTGTGTGGGAGTGTATGTGAAGTTTATGTATGTGGGACTGTGTGTGAAGGTCCTGTGTGTGGGAGTGTATGTGTGAAGGTCCTGTGTGTGGGAGTGTGTGTGTGAAGGTCCTGTGTGTGGGAGTATGTGTGTGAAGGTCATGTGTGTGGGAGCATATGTGAAGATCCAAGGCTGACATCTGAAGTCTTTCTTAGTTCTCCATGTCATTCTTTCTTTCCTCTAAGTCCAGAGGTCCTGATTTGCTGCTAAGCTATCTCCCCAGCCCTCGGACAGCATTTTATATCATGGTCCTCGTTATTAGTCTTTAAAAACCAAGTCTTATGAAAAGAATTATATACTTTAGAGTACAAATATTTTTTTATTTTATATTTTATTTACATTTAAGATGCCATCCCCTTTCCAAATTTCCCCTCCCTAGAACACCCCTGTCCCATGCCCCCCCTTTCCTTTTTGCTTTTATACGATTTTTTTAAAATGTTAATCAAAGGATTTATAAGTTTGGTAATGCTCAATCAGAAGCGTAACCCAATACCCAACCTAGATATAAAAACTATCTTTGACTGGTGGAGACATGTGAACATCTGCCTCCATGCCCCCTCTCTCTTTCTTTCATCACCTAGCTTCTCCTCTTCATCTTCTCTCCTTGTTCCATCTCTTCCTCTCAGTACTCCTTCCCACTTAGCTCCTCCTACTTATCACTCTTCCTGTTAAAGTAGAACTTTTCTCTCAAAATACAATTAGAGCATACTTATTCCTAATTGTACCAGTGAGGTACAAGATAGTCCTAATACCCAGTCCATCATTCTGTTGACTAACCAGAACCTCTGTCATCTCTTCTAACTAAAACACTTACTTTTGATCCTGGCTTTTTGGCTTTAGAATGAATGTCAGCTGAAAACCATCTACTCAGATCTTTTCTCTCAAAGTAAATAGCCAGGATTGGTTATGAGACTATAGGTCTTCAACCCCATCAGAAATCCAGAATGACTGAGTTAACTGAAGTTATGGGAAGCACTAAGCATAGCTTCTAAAACTTAGCCAATTTATAGAGACTGCTGAACACCTGAAAAGCCCCTATACTACCAAACGTTGGAGCATCAAATCTTCAGCCTTCTGGCCCAGAATCATCTGACAGACCTTAGTGATGCAGGATTATTAAGGGCTGATTACTCTGTCTAGGCAGATATAATCAGTCGACTATTCTGCATGTGTGTCCTTTTCTGGACAGTAATTTGTCTGTAGATGGAGACAGGCAATTCTTGCCTAGTGGCTGTCACCGCACAACTGGAGTATCTCCAAGGATGCTCGATTTCTTCTTAGAATCCAAGACAGGAAGCTGTCAGGAGCAGACAGGTCTCTAATCAAAATGAACATTAATATATAAATATTTGTAGCGTCAGTTCTATGGACTTCTGATGTTTTAAAAACCAACTATCCATGTAAGGTAACCTGGACTGTTGTCTGTTCACTCCTCTCAGCTATTTCTAAATAAAATATGGAAAACACCCTAACAATAAACTCAAAACCATGAATTTGCTATAGTCCCTTAACTCATAGGTTAACCGTCCCAAATCAGTTAAAAAAGGTAAAAAAGGGCTGGGTCTAGGCCTTGTATTCCTAAATGTGTTATACAGGCACAATGCCCATGAGAGTATCAATATTCATCTCACTTTTATATTAATAAGAGGCTCATACCAATGAAAACCTTAAATTTGAAATCAAAGTAAATTTTGTACCATTTAAGAAATTATAACTTCATCTTGATAATTATACAGATTTCTACCAATAGGTTATGGCTATGCAATAAATCCTAGCTAATCCCCCCTGTTCCAACAAAACCACTACTTGTCCCTAGAAAGACAGACCATTATTAACCACATTAGTCCCCAAGCTCAGGGAATAGGGGTGCTGACTCTTCTTTAACTTCTTCAAGCTGATTAAGGGTGTTGAGATTTTAGAAGAGGGGTGGGGGGAAGAGTAAGTTGATAAGCCTCTGATGCTGTGTCTTCACTGAATCCAGATGGAATTCCAGGACATCAGAGGTTTGGGCAGGTCTGCTCAGTATGCTTGATGAGTAGATACACCAAGGCTGTGTATTCTGCAATATACAATTCTCAGAACAAGTTTTAGTATCAAGAAAAAAAAATTCCCACCCCCAGGGGGCTGACCTTTTTTTTTTTAAGATGTTGGTTCTGACGACTTTTTTTTTCCCGCTTGTTAAAATTAGTTGTAGTATTTACGTTTCAGATTTTATCCCCTTACCCTACTTCCTCCCACCACCCAGAAACCTCCTATCCCATCCCCCTCCTCATGCTTCTACCCCCCCTCACTATCCCCTCCCCGCCCTCACATCCCCCCCCCACTGTGTGTTCATTTTTTTTTTATGGGACCAAGAAACTCCTCTCCCATCTATGTCCGACAAGGCCATCCTCCCCTACATATACCTCTGGAGTCTTGGGCCCCTCCCTATGTGTTCCCAGGTTGGTGGTTTAGACCCTGGGGGGCTCTGGTTGTTTGGTATTGTTGCTTTCCACCTGGGGTCACTAACCCTTTCTGCTCCTTCAGTCCTCTCACTAAGTTCTCCATTGGGAAACCCCTGATCATATCAGTGGTTAACTGTGAGCATTGTCCTCTGAGTGTGTTAGTCTTTCACAGACCTCTAAGGAGACAGCTATATCATGTTCCTCACTTCCAGCCATCCACAACAGTGTTTAGCTTAGGTGGCTGTACATGGGGTGAATACCCAGGTGGAATGGTCTCCTGATGGCCCCTCCTTCAGTTTCTGTTCCATGTTTTGTTTCCCTATTTGCTCCCTTGAGCATTTTTGTTTCTCGTTCTAAGTAGAACTGAGGCATCCCCTCTTGGTCTTCCTTCTTCATGAGCTTCATGTGGTCTGTGGGTTGAGTCTTCACTAATCCAAGCTTTTGGGCTAACATCCGTGGAGATATGTTTGTGTAACTATCTTCTTTTGGGGTTTTTGGAAGATTACTTTCTTGCTTTTTCTAGGTTGTAGTTTCCCTCCTTGTGTTGGAGTTTTCCACCAATTATTCTTTGAAGTGGTGGATTTGTGTTGAGATACTGTGTAAATTTGGATTTGTCATGGAATATTTTGGGTTCTCCGTCAATAATGATTGACAGTTTTGCTGGTTATAGTAGTCTGGGCTGGCATTTGTGTTCTCTTAGGGTCTGTATGATATCGGTCCAGGATCTTCTGGCTTTTATGGTCTCTGGTGAGAAGTCTGGTGTAATTCTTATAGGTCTGCCTTTATATGTTACTTTGCCTTTTTCCCTTACTGCTTTTAGTATTTTTTTCTTTGTTTTGTACATTTGATGTTTTGACTATTATATGGCGGGAAGTATTTCTTTTCTGGTCTAAACTATTTAGAATTCTGTAGGCTTCTTGTATATTTATGGACATCTCTTTCTTTAGGTTAGGGAAGTTTTCCTCTATAATTTTGTTGAGGATATTTACTGGTCCTTTTAGTTGGGAGTCTTCCCCCTCATCTATACCTATTATCCTTAGGTTTGGCCTTCTCATTGTGTCTTGGATTTCTTGTATATTTTGGGTTAGTAGCTTTTTGTATTTTGCATTTTCTTTGACAGTTGTGTCAATGTTTTCCATGGTATCTTCTGCACATGAGATTCTCTCTTCCATCTCTTGTATTCTGTTGGTGATACTTGTGTCTATGACTCCTGATCTTTTTTTTAGGTTTTCTATCTCCAGGGTATTGTCCCTTTGTGATTTCTTTATTGTTTCTACTTCCATTTTTAGATCCTGCATGGTTCTGTTTAATTCCTTTTCCCGTTTGGTTGCATTTTCTTGCAATTCCTTAAGGGATTTTTGTGTTTCCTCTTTAAGGGTTTCTATCTGTCTACCAGTGCTCTCCTTAAGTTCTTTGAGAGTGTTATTTATGTCTTTCTTAAAGCCCTCTATCATCATCATGAGAAGTGATTTTAATTCTGATTCCTGCTTCTCTGGTGTGATAGGGTGTTCAGGGCCTGCTCTGATGGGGGAGCTGGGTTCTGATGATGCCATGTAACTTTGGTTTCTGTTGCTTACATTCTTGCTCTTGCCTTTTGCCATCTGGTTAACTCTAGTGCTGCCTGTACTTGCTGTCTCTGACTGAAGCCTGTCTTTCCAGTTATCTAGCTTGCGTCTGATCTCCTAGGGGTCCAGATGTCTCTGTGATCTTTTCCAGCTGCACTGATTACAGTGGTACCTCTAGGATGCCTCAGGATATGGTGCCTCCAAGGTAGCAGTCCAGCTAGGTATCTGCTGTTCTGGGTGCAGTGTCTCCTCTAGAATATCTCAGGATATGTTGTCTGAAGCTCTGAGTTCATTTGTTCCTCTGTGGCTCTGGGTTGAGTGGACCTTCCAGTATGTCTCAGGTGGAATCCGGGGTCCACACAACAGCAGACCTGGCAGAGGTCTGGTCCAGGCCTCAGATCTGAGAACTAGTTTCTAAGACACTGTCCAAGTTAGAGAGCCTGGGATCCCTGCTTCCTCTGGGTTCTTGGAGGTTGGGGGCAGAGCTGCCACCCAAGATCTGCTCAATGCTCTGGCCCAGACTGGAAGGAACCAGTGTTCCGGGACGGGAGTGACTTCCTGGGTCCTTTTGGTTCCCAGTTACTCCCTGTTTAGGGTGGGCCCTGCTGTCTGCTTACCTAAGATACTGCCTGAGTTAGAGCACTTGGGATCCCCACTTCCTCTGGGTTCTTGGAGGTTGGGGGCAGAGATGCCACCCAAGATCTGCTCAGTGCTCTGGCCCAGACCGGAAGGCTATATACTTTAAAAGTAATTACACAATCTAGGATTTGGGCTCTTCTTTTTTATTCCTGGTCTAAAAATTCATAGATTTTTATTGATAATCTAAAATTCACATAAAATGGCTTCTTATATCCATGATAATCTTCTTAGCAAGAAATTGCTAATTCAAAATTTTATATATATATTTTTTTCTCCCCCTGGCCAGGCTGCCAGTATAACAGAGTTTTCTGCTGTGCTTCATTCTTAATTATACATTCCAAATCCAGGCTTATAGACACACGTGTCTACCAAGCATGGGGTCAGCTAACAGCCTCGTGCTTTGCTGTTTAGATGTGTCCTTATCACTTCCCCCGTTGATCATTTCTGTTGTTCTTCAGATCTTTTATACTTTTTAATTGTATATTCCATATATGTGTGTTTTAACTGCATGTAAGTGTACCATGTGCATGCCTGGTGCCCAAAAAGATCAGAAAAGGTCCCCACATGCCTGGAGCTGGAGTTATGGTTGGTTGTAAGCCACCTATGTACACTGAGAACTGGATCTTGGTCCTCTGCAAGAACAATAAATGCTCTTAACCTCTGAGCCATCTCTCTGGCCCTCCAGTTCATTACTTCTAAATGTGGGCCTCCTTGAAGTTCTAGGGTATGGGCACAGTTCAGCAAAATTCATTGCAATGATGGCCTTTATTCTACTTTCCGAACAGAATATTTCTCATGTTTGTCAGCATCCTGGTCCCAGCAATTCCCCACCTCTGAGCAAGTCATGCTTTCTTGGTCTTGTCTTCTGAGCCTGCACAAGAATTTCCTGTCACACTCTGCATTCCACATGCTAGGGACTTCCTAGCTTCACCCTCCATGTTTCTTCATCCTATGCCTCTTACCCAATTCCAAAGCCGCCATCACATCTTGTCTCTAGGTGTCCGTTATTAGTAGCAACCCTACCTCTTGATACCAATTTTTCATATGATTCTGTTTGCCATTACTTTAATAGAACACTAAAGAATGGGTATTTATAAAGAAAATACATTTATTTAACCTCCAATTTAAAAGGTAGAAAGTAAAAAAAGAATATAGCACTGGCTTCAAAAGAGGTCTCACTGGTGTCACCCCCCTGGTAGATGGTACCATAGTGGGAGTGTGCAGAAGAGAGGTCACATGGTACAACTAGGAGTAGGGACAGAAAGAGAGGCTGTCCTTGTGTTTACATGAACACCTCCACAGCTCCCCAATGACCTAAAAACCTCTCATTATGTCTCACCTCTTAGAGCTTGTATTAGCTTCCACAACTTCACACCGAGACCAAGGTCCCAATATATAAAACTTTGAGAAACATACTTTAACTGTATCCAACCCAGAGCAGAGACTAGTGGGTTGTAACAAAAAAACAGCCAACTCAATGAGAATCTAAATTAACTCAACCATGAATTGTGGAAAGCACCATGGATGGTCAATAGAAGTTCTAACCCATGACTGCTGCACATTGCAGTGGTCCCGTTCCTGGACTATACAAGGAGAATGGAGTCCAGTGTGTTGATCTCCTCCAAATTTATCACAGTGTTGCTCATGAGAACCAAGACATTGGATCCAGGGGACTGAAGAGATGGCTCAGTGGTTAAGAGCACTTACTGCTCTTGCAGAGGATCTGAGTTCAGTTCCCTGCATCCATGTAGAGTGGCTCACAACTGCCTGTGACTCAAGGCATCCAATTCCCTCTGCCTTTCCTCTGGATACCAGCACTCACATGCATGTACCTCCAACAAAGACAGACAGACAGACTGACTGACATACACATATACTTAAAAATAGAAATAAATAAAAAAATATTGAATCCAGCTTTATTTGGGACTCTATTCAACAAATGCATGGATAAAGAACTATATATCATATGTATAATATATATAATGTGTATATATATATATAATGTGTATGTATAGTGTATATATAATGTGTATATATGTATAATGTATACACGTATACATAATTATGTGTACATAGCCACAATACAACACTATTCTTCCTTCAAAGAGAAAGAGACCCTGCCATGTGTTGTAAATGCTATGCCTCTCATTCTCTGTTGTCCCTCAGCCATGCTCTATGTGTGCATGGCTGCTCACAGGCAGGAGTCAGAACCAGTCCTCTATGTCACCCTTACTTCAGAGGCCCATAATCGAGCCTGGCTTCATGGAGGCCTTTACTCTTGTTTTGAAGAAATGAGAGCATGGCTTGACCCTAGGTCTTCCCCTTGAGGGAGGGATTCTAACTGCTCCTCACACCAGAGAACATTTTCAAAAAAGTTTTATTGCACTTTTATTTATGTGTGTGTACTTGCCATAGTGTCTCTCTCTTTCTCTGTCTCCCCACCCCGTGTGTGTGTGTGTGTGTGTGTGTGTGTGTGTGTGTAGGAAAGAGGACACTTTTAGGAGCCACTTCTCTTCTTCCACCATGTATGTGTACTTGCAATAATGTGTGTGGGGGGGGAGGGGTACAAAAGAGGACAACTTTTGGGAGCCAGTTCTATTGTTCCACATGTGGTTGTGTATATGTGTGTGCACTTGCCATAGACTGTGTGTATGTGTATGAGTGTGTGTGTGTGTGTGTGTGTGTGTGTGTGTGTGTGTGTGTGTGTTTGTATGTAAGAAAGAGGACAATGTTTGGGAGCCATCTCTGTCTTTCCACCATGTGCGTCCTTGAATAGAACTCAGGTCATCAGGTTTGGCAGCTAGCACCTTTACCCACTGAGCCATGTCACTACCCTAAAAATTCTCTGTTATCCTTTTATCTCTTGATCAGTCTCCAATCTTTTATCTCCTGGATGTGTACATAGGACCCAAGAACTACAGAATCAATTTAAAGCCATCTCTTCTGTATGGTAGTCTTGGACAACACCTCCTTTTAAACATCTTGTCACATAAACAAGATAAAAAATTTAAGAGTGGTCCCATTTCCCAAATGACCCAGCACACAAAGCAGAAATAATTTCCCAAGTGTCTCCTCTGTAAAGGACTCTTTCAAGATCTTGTCCCAGTTCATTCTGATTCCCTTCTCAGTTGGCGTCAATGGATGTTGACATCACTCTGTTCTCCTCGCCTGATTCCTTCCTGGTTTGTTTCATGTAGGTAACATAAAGTCTACCTCAAACATAGTAGGACCTCTTGATTTACTTGTGGTTCGTGTATTTGAAAAGACTGTCAAATATAGCTGCACTATACCACACAACTGCTCTATTGTATTTACTGCTGATCTTTTTCCAGGAGCTTGCAGCATTCACTCATGCAAGGAACTATGGGTATACATGAAGGAAACCATTGCTGTGGGAGAAAAGGGTATTTCTCTGCATTTATTAAGCAAAGATACCAATCTTTTCTGAACCCCCACATGCCATATGCCAATCCTGATGACATCAGTTTCCAAAATAGCCATAAAGAATATGTACTCATTGGCCACTTTTCTAGATAAGAAAGCTGGCTTCCAAGCAGGATAACTAGACCCTTAAGACTCCAGCATCTCAAATAGTGAAGTTAGACTTAAGTCCCTTTGATTCCCAAACTCACGGATGTAATGACAGGAGACAGGTTACTAGGCAGGAGACATGGTTTTTATTCAGCTCTGCTGTAATTTGACTAAGGCCTTAGATTATTTCCTGCCTTTGCCTGAGTCTCCTCATCTGTACATGAAGGAATTGGCTGCAGTGGCTGCTCCTGACCTTCTATAGAGTTCAGAGCTACTGAAAGGTGCTTATGTTAAAGTCCGCTTCACTTTGGCTTGCCCAGATGTTTTAATCCAGAATATCCCGTGTGGTAATCAGGCCCATCATGTTATTTCCTGTCTGCACTTCTAACCTCCCTCATTTTGGACCATTTATATCAGTTTTTTTTTTTTTAATGTTGCTCATGTTTACCAAGGACTCGATTTAGAATCATCTGTAAATTTCATCAAAGGGCAATTATTCACCACCTACCTAGGGAAATGCTATGCGCCAAGTGAAATACGGCAGAGCCTGCTTCCAAATAGCTGGTCTTAAAATGTCAGTGCTGTCTTGAAAAAGCCATGGATCCGGGACAGGCAGACCCGGGTAGAAACCTTTATAATCACCTCTTCTGAAATTCAGATTAGCCATTTAGGAAGCGGGACAAGCCATGCCCAACCAAACTGTTGGCTGAAGTATAATGATTTTACCCAACATATCATAAAGAGCCTGGGCTAGCTTCTGCCTTCCTAGCGGCCACTTCCATAGGACTTCAAGTAAACAGGGATCTTTGCTCCTGCACTTAAAAGTTCTCTCTTTCTGTATTCAAATGGCATCCAGTGGGGTTTTCAGCATTGATCTATAATATCACCATAAACTTCTTAGCACTTCCTGAGGAATATAATGAAAGAAATAAAGAAGAAAAAAGAACTTCAGGGTATCTCTAGTGAGTGCTTGGTGGAGAGTTATTCATCTTGCTAAGCCTCTTCTTGTTTAACTGACCTAAGCTTTTGCTTAGAGGATTAAGTGAAACAACACTGGTATGGTGTCAAGTCATAGTAGGCATTCAATCCAACATATGGGTCTGGATTTGAACCCATCACCTTGGTTTACTATATTAGAGACCCTTTTAGAAATGAAGTTCTGAATCTTTGAAAAGGAGATGATGATTCTTCCCCTTAGTGTGGCAGTGAGAGTCTAGGCAGTAATGCTAGTGGGATGTGCCTAAAACAGAGAAGGTACTCAGATTAAGGAAGGGCCCTATTCTCTCTTTCCCTGAGTGAGTGAGTGTGTGTGTGTGTGTGTGTGTGTGTGTGTGTGTGTGTGTGTAGGGTCCCAAATAGGTTAGGAACAGAAAAGTTTCCTGCTAATAAAGCAGAAAATCGCCAGGACAAAACAAGTGAGATGTGAGTCTTCCTCTGGAGGGCTCCTAAGAGTTAAACTTAAAACTGTTCTGCATAAATAAAAGCTACAAGATGATCACATTTGGTTCATATCAAAATCACTCATATCCAAAGATGCATTCCTAATGGTTGACATTCATTTCAGTTGGATTCTAATCCAATTTTTAAAAATTAATCCAAACATGACAAGAAGCTGATCTCATGTATCTTTCCAGAACATTCTACTCCCAGTTTATTTCTTGAGAAGGAAATTGGTATCATGGCTTTCTGAAACTGAGCCAGTTTCACTCATGTCCTTTCATCCATTAGATCCTAAAGCCTGGCATGGGAAGGGCTCTCAGCAAACTTTCTTTTTCCTTCCCATCAAGAAGCTGCCATATTCTATCTGTTCGTTTCACCATTTGCCAAGTACTTCTGTTCTATGTTGCTTTCTCTTACTGTGGTAAAGACCATGACCAAACGCAGATTGGGGAGGAAAGGGTTTATTTGGCTTACACTTCCACATCACAGTTCATCTAAGGGAAGTTGGGGGAGGAGCTGAAGCAGAGACCAGAGGAATACTGCTTACTGACTTGCTCCCCATGGCTTACTCAGCCTGCTTTGGTCTACAACCCAGGACTACCTAACCTGGAATGGCAGTATTTATAGTGGTCTAGACCCTTCCATATCAATCATAAGTCAAGGAAATGTCCTATAGAGTTTCCTATAGAAAATCTGATTGAGGAAATTTCTCAGTTGAGGCTTCTTTTCCCAGACGACTCTAGCTTGTGTCAACTTCATAAAAAATAAAAATAATTATCATCATAATAATGTCACTTTTCACTGCAGCGTTTGCTTCTACTGAATCTTCATCATTATACCTTAACATATTATACTCATGTCCCATATCTCCAGGACTTTACCTTCTCTAATATATCCAAGATCTGTAGACTGCCCATAGCCCCAGAACTCAATGCTTCAACTAACCTTCTCTCATCTCAGAGAGAAATGCAAAATGCTTCACTAGGCTAGCACTCTGCATGTGTCCTGGGTCCTACCTTTCTCCTGACATTCTGCTTCTGTAATTGTCTTTTCTTTCTGGAAAGCTCTTATATGGCAGGCATTTCCTGAGAGACCCTATTTGTTCTTCAAGACTGACATAAATATAATCATCCCTTAGGCACCAGGTTCTGTATCCATTCTGTTTACACCCTTCTAAAAATATCTACCTGTATGTCTGTATGTCTGTTTTCATCATCATGCTTTAATTCCAAGAAGGCTAAACTTGCATCATATCCCCTTGGATTTCCATGGTTCCTGAGTGGGTATCTGTGTATGATAGTCTGGGGTAGTCACTGCTTGGATCCCCACGGTCCTGAGTGAGTGGATGTGCATGTGTGCATAGTCTGGGGTAGTCACTGTTGGATTCTCATGGTCTTTTTGAGTGAGTGGGTGTGTGTGTGCATAGTCTGGGGTAGTCACTGTGCATCTACTACAGATGCAGCTCAAAGACTGGAGAACTGAGAGGTTACACAAGGAGACAGGAGACAGTGCATAAGATACTTTTATGGAGTCCTAAGGAGAGGCCCCCACCAACATGAATGGGCAGGAAAAAGGGAAACAAGCTTCCAAACAGAGTAGGTGCAAAGCTCTTTTAAATTTAATAGGTTTTAGTCTTGGAACTTCAGGGTTGTAGTGTGAAGTGGCAGACAGGGCATCCTAAATTCTGGTAAGATCCTAAGACAGACTACATAAACCTTGGACGTTGTCATTTTCAGGAAGGAGAGTTATCTCCACACGGTAGAGCCTTATAGAGATTTCTGAGAGTAAAAGCAAATGGCATTGCTGAGGCACAGGTAGGGCACAGAACCACACAGGTTATTGTCTTCCCAACTTGGTCTTGATTGCCTCACTGTGGCCATTCAGAGGCTTTCCCTGGGCTGTCCCTCCATCAAGTGATACTACTTACACACTTGCCATGCTCTGCTAATACCCTACACTGAGTTCTCAGGCCCTACCTAAGCCTCAGCAATACCATTTGCTTTTCACTCTTCAGGAATCTCTATAATTATATCACATATACTATATAATAATATTTATAAATTAACATAAACATAAATTTATGATTATAAATTATAGTTACGCATATGATTATATAATCCCTCATTCCAATGGTCTATTCACTGCAGAAACTGAGCACACAAGCAAACTTGTATGCTCCCACCATCCACAGTAAAGGCAAGCTTATCACTCAACAAGACCCATTCCTCGACACAGATCTCCCCAGTGGCTCTCCCATCTGGAGAACAGGCTTGCTAGGAAAATCAATCTTCTGAGTTACCAAGGAAACCCATGCCTGATACTTCTGCTATTGCACAAGAGTCTTTAATAAAAGTAACATTTGGTCAACATTTGAGGAAAACTGAGGGGAAAGAAATAGACACAAAATAAAAGCCAACTAAAACTCAGTTTAAGAACTGAACAAAGTTTAAGAAGGAATAAAAATAAGCAAGAAAAAGGGTAGAATTTTCAAACTATATTCTATCAGTCTCTTTAAGAAATTCAAGAAATTCTCTGAGAAACAAGTAGTCACCGGGCAATGGTGGTGCATGCCTCTAATCCCAGCACTTGGGAGGCAGAGGCAGGTGGATTTCTGAGTTAGAGGCCAGCCTTGTCTACAGAGTGAGTTCCAGGACAGCCAGGGCTACATAGAGAAATCTTGTCTCAAAAAACTAAGAGAGAGAGAGAGAGAGAGAGAGAGAGAGAGAGAGAGAGAGAGAGAGAGAGAAGTAGTCAAGGGTCCTTTGAAATACAAATGACGCTTTTCGCCAAGATGGCGCCGAAAGCAAAGAAGGAAGCTCCTGCCCCCCCCAAAGCCGAAGCCAAGGCAAAGGCCTTGAAAGCTAAGAAGGCAGTGCTGAAAGGAGTCCACAGCCACAAAAAGAAGAAGATCCGAACGTCACCCACCTTCCGGCGTCCCAAGACACTGCGGCTCCGGAGGCAGCCAAAATATCCTTGGAAAAGTGCGCCCAGGAGAAACAAGCTTGACCACTATGCCATCATCAAATTCCCACTGACCACTGAGTCAGCCATGAAGAAAATAGAGGACAACAACACGCTTGTGTTCATCGTGGATGTCAAGGCCAACAAGCACCAGATCAAACAGGCCGTGAAGAAACTCTATGACATTGATGTGGCCAAAGTCAATACCCTGATAAGGCCTGATGGAGAGAAGAAGGCGTATGTTCGCTTGGCTCCCGATTATGATGCTCTGGATGTTGCCAACAAGATTGGGATCATCTAAACTGAGTCCAGATGACTAATTCTAAATATACACTTTTTTCACCATAAAAAAAAAAAAAAAAAAAAAAAGAAATACAAATGACTATATCTGTCCAAAAATGTAAATTAATGGAAAAGACAAATAATATGTGGGTCATGGGGAAAAGCCAAGTCATTAACCTAGAAAATTAAGACAAAAGAAAATTTCATGGTGTGATGGTTTGAATGAGAATGGTTGTTCCATCTGCAATAGTCGGAACTGTTTGGGAAGGATTTGTAAGTGTGGCTTATTGGAGGGGGTGTTTCACTAGGAGTGGGCTTTAAGGTTTCAATAGCCCATGCTATTCCAAGTTAGCATGCTCTTTTCTCTCTCTCTCTCTCTCTCTCTCTCTCTCTCTCTCTCTCTCTCTCTCTCTCTCTCTCTCTCTGCCTGCTGCTTGTAGATTAGATATAATCTCTCAGCTATTGCTACAAGCACTGTGACTGCCCATGTTCCCCACCATGACTCTAACTCTCTGGAACCATGAACTCCCAAATTAAATGCTTTTATTTATGATTTGCCTTGGCCATGTGTTTTGTCATGGACATAGACAAGTAAGACATTTGATATGCAAAAAAATCAGAAATACTACTTAGCTTTCATAGCACTGGAAAGTGCTGTGTAGACATCTGGCAGATGCAAGAAAGACTCATCAATAATCTTACCCAGCTTTGAACATTATGAACTACAAATTATAGTAATGACTGGTGTGCAAGATATACCCATGGAAGCAATAATGGCATGAATATAAAAGAGGCTACCAACTGCTTTCTGGTTGGACTGAAGACCTGCTCCATGGGGCAAATACATGCTTGGTACTATAAGCCTCTCTAAGAACCCATGTCTGGAGGCTCATAGGCCCCAATGGTGTATAATTACTTAATTAAGTGAACATAGTGTCAAACCAACCATTGAATGTGTACTTTGATACTCATAGTGCAGCTTTCAGACATATTAGAGAAGGGTTATATGCAGTGGGCAGTAGTTAATGTAGAAACTCATCACAGATCAAATGCTGAGAATAAGTGTTAGTAGAGTGCTCAGCCACAAATGGGACATCACTGCAACACACAACTTCCCACAAGGCTCAGGACCATCACAGAAGATGAAGCAGAAAGACTCAGAGGTCAGGGAAGACAGGGTCTTCTTGACATTGTTGGACTGCTACTATCATACACTCACAGCAGTAATGGTTGCTTACATAAGACCTACATAAAATCAAGCCAGTAATCAGTCCAACATGAAGGGTGTGGCTCTGCAGCCACTGGTATGTCCACCATGTTCCTGTGCATGGCCTCACACCCATGGATATACGATATGTATGAGCTGTCCTCCATGGTTTTTTTTTTGTTTTGTTTTAAGACAACATAAAGTTGAGGGTGTGAGTAGGCAAGTGGGATGGATCAAAGAGGAGTTAGGAGTTGAGATGAACCTAAAGACATTGTATGGAATTCTCCAAGAACTAATAAAAATCCTCTCTTCTTTAAAGGTGAAAGGAGGGAAAGTATGAGAATATTGAGTTAAACTAAATGGAAAATATAGAGAGAAGATTCACTATTGCTCTAATGGGAGCTTCTGATATAAAGAAAATAGATGTAGAAGTTTGTCAACACAACAGGGACGTATATACAGTTGAAAAAGAAAAGGGGGGAGGAAAAATCCCTCAGAAATATCCTAAATAGAGGTGCTGTGGTGGAGGTAGGAGGAGCCATTTCAGGGTGACTCATGTCCGATTTCGAACACAAAGTCACAAAGTCCCTGTCATACTCTGGTAAAGGTTCAGGGAAACAGTCCTGAAAGTGCCCAAAGAATATGGCAGAGCACGGACCTATGCAGATAAAACTCAGATAGCACTCAGACCTCCGCTCCAGGTAACAGTAGAGGAAGATCTCCTGAGTGGGTGGCATTGAGTCTAAACTTCTATGAGCAGTTGTTGGGGTTTTTGTTTGGTTGGTTGGCTGGTTTTGTACTGTTTGAAACAGGGTTTCTTCGTGTGGATCCCTGGTTGTCTTGAAGCTTGCTCTGTAGACCAGACTGGTGTCAAACTCACATAGATCTGCCTGGTTCTGTTTCCCAAGTGCTTGGATTAAAGGTGTGCATCTCCACCCCATTGCATACACATTTCAAAACATGCTATGCATCACAAATATGTACAAACTTGGTCATTTAAAACCTTTAAAACATTTATTTCTTTAAAAAGTGGGCCAATTTCCTGTGTGGTTAAAAGGAGTTGTTCCTACAAGTGAATAGAGTGATATAAATTTTGGATTTGAAGGTGGATGAGTGAGGTCATTAGCTGAAGGCTGTGAACAGTCTCCAGAAGCTGGAAGACACAGGCAGAGAGAATTGCCTTAAGAGCCACTGGGAAAGGAGCCAGTCCTGTTGCTGCCCCAGCTTTAGCTTGTGTGGGACATCTCACCTACCTAAAAAACTTTAAGATAAGAAATCTGTGTTGACCTGAGCTACTAATTTAGTGATGATATGTTATAGCAAAAACCAGGGACAAGACAGTGAGGTTCTATGCCACCCTTCTGGAAACAATTACTTGAGGCTACAGACCAGCAAAATGAAGGCAGATGCTAAGGAAGACAAACATCCATGATACAAGGGAAGCCATCCAGAAACAAAGTGTGAGTGAGAACTGCTTGGCCACCTTGCAAAGCATCCAGCGTGCACCCTGCTGAGATTCAACTTAAAGGACGAAATAATTCTTACTGCAAAATTTCCAGGATTGAGAAGCTGGGTGACCTTAAATGTTGGCTGAAGGCAAAGCTGAGTGTATTTTTAAGAGGCTAACCATTAAGAACGTGGAGAGAAATTGGAAGCTATATACAAAAGTCGTAGCCTAAATATATGTGTTTTTCAGCACTTGGTAGAGAATTAAAAGAGAAGCTACTTGCTGCTCCTAGGAGGGGCTCTTGCTCTTTATGACCCATACTTGAAACCACTGGAAATAATGTTACATTGTTAAAATATCTTAAATGCCTTCTTATGGGTGTTAGAACATTTTCTGAATTGACTTTAGACAGAACAATTAATACGTATTAACAGTGTTGGTGCAGAATGTTAAGTGATGTCAACACTGACAACAGGGTATATCAGGAAATATATACATCCATGCTGAGTCAGGAAAGACGTGAGGACCAACTGAAGAAAGTGAGATCCAATAGAGGCTTCTAAACGGACAAAAAGTACATAGAATCCATCTAAACAAGTAACAAAGTGAAATCTTAAACATGAATTTTGTTTGTTTGTTTGTTTGTTTGTTTGTTTTTCGAGACAGGGTTTCTCTGTGTAGCCCTGGCTGTCCTGGAACTCACTCTGTAGACCAGGCTGGCCTCGAACTCAGAAATCCGCCTGCCTCTGCCTCCCAAGTGCTGGGATTAAAGGCATGCCACCACTGCCCGGTAAACATGAATATTTTTAACTATGAAAGACACTCAGTCATTCACTTAGCAAATACTAATTAGATGACTATGCTTGGCATCCTTCCAGGTATTGGGTAAATAAAACAAATGAAGGAGGCAAAGCTCTTTTTATCCCAGAGTTTTCGTATTCTAATGGTACAAAAACAGATTAAAATACAGAAGCAAGCCTTTCTCTTACCTGGGGAGTTAAGCAGAAACCCACACTGCACAGCAGAGATCAAAGCATTGCTGCTATGAAGAGCACATACTTTAGATTTTGCAGCCCATGGGAGTCTGTCTTGATATTTAACTGTCTCTGTAACGGGAGTGTAGTCCTAAGGAACACATAAAATGAGTACATGTGACTTTGAATGAAACCTTATTTACAAAATCAGATGTGAGGCCCAAACTGACCTGAGATTCATAGAAAAGAGTTGCCACCTGAAAACAAGGAAAGAGAGAGGGCTTGGGGGGGGGGGACCAACATTGGCAGGTGCCTGAAGAAGCAGGAGTGAGTCTTAGAAGCCTTAGATCTTGGAGATGAGTGCAGAGAGCAGGAAGAGCAAGAGGGGCAGCCTGCAGAAAAAGATGGTAGGGCTGGAGCAGGAAGCCAGAGGAACAGAGGGATTGGTGGCAGTCCCAGGGCAAGGTTAACTGTAGGTCCAGAGAGGAGAGTTGTTCTCTAACCAGTTAGAAGCCCCAGGATGTGCACTCCAGCAAGATACCAAAGTAGATCCTGTGCAGATTAAAGTTAGATATGATCTTAAAACTGATGTGGCGTCTGCTGGGCATCTGAAAGCCTTTGACTTTTTGTCCAGAGCAGGTGGAAAGCTGATTTGATTGAATGGCTGACTGATTTGAAAAGATGGCTTGGATCACTATTTAGTGACCACTCTGCAAGAGTGCAAGGAGACAAGGCTTTCACCTTGGAGGTGATGAGGCTTTGGAGAGAAGCAAGTTGGCAAGCACTGGTCAACATCTGGGTACAAGCATGGGTCAGCATCTGGCTAAAGCACTGGTTAGCATCTGGGTACAAGCATGGGTCAGCATCTGGGTTTAGGCATGGGTCAGCATCTGAGTATAGAATGAAGGAGAACCAGCAGAGTTTCCTTTCATTTGGACATAATGCTGAGGGAAGCAGAAAGAACTAGAGAATTACAGTTTGAGACCTGAACAAGGTTGAAACTTGCTGAGGAGAGAAATCTGTGGAGGAACTGATAGGGGTGGCTAAGGGACATGGAGCTGAAGACCATGATGTCAGTGTGGAGTACTCCATACATCTGAGAAGTCTGTCAGACACCACGTGGAGATGCTAAACAGGTAGCTGGGGATGTGGGTCAAAAGTTTAGTAGAGAGAAAGAACTGTTAAAAAATCTAAAGAGTGCTAGTAAGATGGCCCAGCAGTTAAGAGCAATCAAAGGTGGCACACACCTTAACCTAAGCACTCAGAAGGCAGAGGCTACACAGAGAAACCCTATCTCAAAAACAAACAAGAATGAAACAATTATTGTTCTCACAGAGGACTCAGGTAGGGTACCAGCTCCTACTGGAGGATCCAATGTTCTGTTCTGGCCTCTAGGGGAACCAAGCATGCACATAGTTCACACATACCACACATATGTGCTCACGGAGTCAGAAGGGCAGGCAGATAGATGATAGAAGATAGATAGATCGATAGATAGATAGATCGATCGATCGATAGATAGATAGATAGATAGATAGATAGATAGACAGACAGATGCAGGCAAAACTCTTTTACACATAAAGTAAAATAGTAAAATAAATAAATCTGGGGCTGGATAGGTATTTGGGAGTTAAGAGCACTTGCTGCTCTTCCAGAGGACCGGAGCTCCATTCCAGCACCCACCTGGTAGCTACAACTATCTGTAACTCCAGGCCTGGAGAATCCAAGCCCTTTCTGGCATCCTCTGGCACTAGGCATACCTACGTGTGGCACATAGACATACATGCAGAGCAAACAGCCATACACCTAAAAATAAATAAACAAACCTGAAAAATCTAAAACTAATAAGAAGTCACGTGAACAGTAGAGAAAGTAAAGAGATTATAGAAGGAAGGCAATTACCACAAAATGTTCATTATTTTAAAAAATGTTGATAAAAACTGTTTGAGAGATTAAATAATCTATATAAACATAAACTAGAACTATGGCAGTCATCAACTAGAATGAGGCAGTCAACAATAAAACTGTACGTCCTAATGACAAAAGCTAGTCATGAAAGCACAACTCTTTTATGAGTCTCCCTTCATACGACGTCTTGAACAATCACATGCACAGGGACAGAAATTGTAATGTTGGCGACAGGGTGGGAGCATGCAAAGTAGGGGGTGGAAGACGCTGGCTGTACAGCAATGTCAGACACTTGAGTGCGACTGAACAATATGGCTAAAATGGTCAGACTCATTGCAATGAGCATTTTCAAGTAAAGATGTGTAGACAGAACGGTGTCTACCATGGGCCACACTGACACACTACAGCCTTCACAGTGAGATGTGTTTTCTTTTGGCTTTTGTTGTCTGGTTTGTTTGGTTTTGTTATTTTATTCTCTTTTTTTCTTTTGGTGGGGAGGTTGTGAGGATGAAAAGTAGATATGAAGGGACGAGGAGCTGAGTGGGATTAGGATGCATGGAGTGAAATGCACAGAGAACCAATAAAAGAGTTCTTTTAGAATGATTGAAATAGGAATGTTTAGGTGATGTGTATGCATATTGCCACAAAAAAGGTGGATGTGTGGTGTGTGTGTGTGTGTGTGTGTGTATGTGTGTGTGTGCGTGTGCCCCTGCACACGTGAGATTAACCATGTGTGGAGGCTGCAACCCGCCTTTCACCTGTCTCTCTGCTGCTCTGTGGCTTGCTCCAGGCTACCTGGCTCATGAGCTGTGGTGGATTCTGCTGCCTCCTCCTCCTGTCTTGGTGTAGGATTGCTTCGACTACAGATGCTAACCACATCTGGATTTTTGCAGAGTGGCTGAGATTGAACTTGAGCTATCAGCCATACACAGCCAGTGCTTTTGCCCAATAGCCATCTCTCTAATCCACAATAAAGCTTCCTTAAAACATTTTTATGCTCACTAAACACATAGGTAAACTTCTTATGGGACTAGGAATGAGAAAGGAGGGTGAAGCGGGACATTTTATTTTATTATTTTATACCTTTTCTGTATCATTTGCATTCTTTAATCATATGCATGCATTATTTTCCCATTTAAAAATAAAATGTTTTTGAAAGAATAAGTATGGAAAGGGAGAGTTTCAGTCCACGTTTCTGCTTGACTTACACTCAAATTCTCAAAACACTATTTTATAGAAACTGATTTCCAAGAAGCCTTCAAAGCCCTCTTTTATTATTATTACTAGAAGCCATTCCCTTGGAATCAGACACTTGTGTTTTTCCGATGGAGCTTGAAGTCAAAGCCTGGAGGGTGAGTGCATTTGGAAAGCCTCTCAGCACAGCCCAAAGCTTTGAACCGCTGTGCTCTCCAGCCTTCTCCATTCGTCCTTGTCCAACTGGCCTCCCATCCAACAAACCCGTCAGAGAAGCGAGATTTACAGAGCTGCTCGTGGGGGTGCCTGGTGCCTGCTGGAGGATGCCCATTAAGGGAAGCAAACCCACCCACAAAGCAGACCTCATGAAAGCCTTAAACTGCAGCTGTTCCTTGCTTGGACGCCCACCAATATGCTAAAAAAGACGCCAATACGAAGACCTTCCCCTCTTACAGAATTCACCCAAAATTTCAGGTTCCAGGCAGATAATTCTAGCTTGGTAGAATTGAAAGAGACCTCAGAAATTATCTTCTTTTATATTGGGGAAAATAAGGCCTAAATATACATAACAGGATATGGAGCCAAGCGGTGAAGTATTTGTAGATATAAAGAAACATGGCAAGCTCTAGATTTACGTCTGAAGGCCTCTTCCAGAATGAGAGGCTCTGTCCTTTGTAGGAGTTGAGGACAGAGGTGTGAAGGAGTGCAAGAAAGTGAAGCAGACAACTCTCATGGCTTTAGTTACACTGGCAGATAGGATCACAGCATACCAAGAAGGCAGCTGTTAGCCGAATCATTACTGTTTATCGTGACCTCATCAAGGTTTGTTGTTGATTGGCTGTTTTCATGCTTTGTGCCAGACCTGGCTTGAGGTGCTGTGGATGCAGAACTGAATAAGACATGCTCCTTCCTTGAAAGACTCGCAGTTCAGGAGAGCAGATGGTAACCAAGCTGCTGACAGACACACAGCTTGACAACGGCATGAGATGGGACACTGGTGTCCTAAATTTTTCCGATTGTTAGAATGCTCACCCCAGGCTTGGTAAGTTAGATTTTTTTTTTTTAGGGAAGATCATGGTAATCTGCGTTGTCACAAAAGCCCAAAGTAATTCATGTGAGCAGTCAGCCTAATTGTAGAACAATTCAGAGTTGTACTCTACTTCTGGCTCAGGCCAGTGGTGTCATCTGCACTACAAAATGACTTATCAGGAAGGGCACCTTTGCCTATTCCCAGAGTCCTCAGGATTATACACCACCCTCCCATGACACCTTGGAGTCACTCTGTTGTACAGGTCCTGTGTGCTGTAGAACACCAGCCAGGGGACCAAATGTTCAAAGTACCAGTCCATGCTATGGGAATTTCTCCTCCCAAAGGAAAATGCCCCGTTATTGCTTTATCCAAACACTCTTTAGCTTAATTCTTTTGAGCTGTGTCGTCCCAGTGGGAGTTCTATTTTTCTAAGCTATACAAAGTTGCCATATAGACTATCAGGTCCCAGAGGGCCCTGTTAAACATATGTGTCTGATGATACTGAGACCTGTATGGGAGACTACTCCCATAGTACCATGCCATGTTAGGCTCCTGTCCTCATTAGAGTTACTATTGCTGCAACGAAACACCATGACCAAAACAGTTGAGGAAGAAAGGGTTTATTTGGCGTATGCTTCTAAATTACTGTTCATCATCAAAGAAAATCAGGACAAGAACTCAAACAGGGCAGGAACCTGGAAGCAGGAGCTGATGCAGAGGCCATGGAGGGGTGCTGCTTACTGGCTTGCTCCCACATGACTTGTTCTGCCTGCTTTCTTATAGAACCCAGGTCCACAGTCAAGAGGTGGTCCCACTCACAATGGCATGGGCCCTCCCCCATCAATCACTAAGAAACTGTCATACAGCCTGATCTTATGGAGGCATTTTCTTAGTTGAGGTTCTGTCCTCTAAGATAACTTTAGCCTGTGTGAAGTTGACATAAAACTATCCAGCACAGTGCCTCACATCTATTCAGTGCCTACACCAGGCTCACATGTGAGCTCTTTCCTGGCCTGAGTCCTTGCCAGTGCTCTCTGTCTCGTGATAAAGGATGCACTCTCCCAAGGACTGTTGGTCCCATGCCTGGAACAGGAGGTCACATAGCTTGAGATTAAAGCCATGATCTGGAATCAGATCTGAATTCAATTCTCAATTTTACCCTTAACTGTGTGACTTGAACAAATTGATCATGTTCTGTGTAATGCGTATTTAAAAGTTCCGTGTGCACATTTTTTTGTAGGGTTGAGCAAAATAATGCATATAAAAGTTTGTGGCACAGAGCCTGGGTCATAGCGAGCCTCTGTTTCCTGCATGACACTTCATTTGATTTTAGCTGCACCTCAACATTTTCAGACAGCTATTGTTATCACCCTATTTGACAAACAAAGAAAATGAGAGTTGGGAGTGAGATGGAAGAAGTTAACATAAAAGCCAGGATCCATACCCAGCTATAGTTGTCTAAGCCACGTTCTTTTCTGCTGTCGCCTTTCATCCAGACATTAACCCTTCCCAGAATTCCAGGCTCAAGATGTAGAGAGGATAAGATTTCAGCCTCAATTTACAAATGCACCTGGGTCAGGCCTACCATCATAGTCAGAATAGCCATTGGGCTTGTGATCCTAGTGCCAGCTCCAATCTGTTTGTAATTACTGCCCAGAAGGCTGTGTTATGAAGAACTGCGGGGTCAGGTCAGGGTTCACAGAGCATCTTGATTGATTAATGGCATCAGCCATGGGAAAAGGATCCAGGAACGAAGGCAGGTCCTAGAGAGCACAAGCCACCTTCTTTAGGATTTTGAATTCTTCTCAAAGCCAAGCACACTTGATAAAAAGGCAGGTCCGGGGGACTTAAATAAAGCTGCTAAGGACCATTAGCGCCTTATTAAGACCTTTTCCCAGATGTAGTCTGAAACAGCCAAAGAATACAGAATGAAGGAACATTTTTTGGAGAGAAAGCATGGATGTGTTCAACGGTATTTTATTGAAGGATGAATAAAGTCTCCGAGGCTTTATGCTTGCTCTGCTATCCCTGAACCTCCAGGTAGGTGGAGGGAAGCCATTTTGAAATTCTGAAACCTCCTTATGAGGTTCAGGGGAGCTGTTGTGTGACCTTGGGAAATGAATTCAGATTTTCAGAATTGCAGGTGGTTTTGCCTGTGAACTTTAGAAAATAACCTGTGACCTCTGGTGTAGTATGCTATGCAGGTGTTAACAAAGGAGGAGCCACTGAGAACCTCACCCAAAGTAGGCATTTGACAACATCCACTCCCTGTCCAGTCCTTTCTCCCTCAAAATGTGTATTTTGATATGCTATTAGAATATATAATTGTTGTTGAAGTGCAATTTACAAACAGTCAGAGTCATTTATTTGGGGGTAAATAGTTATATTCATTTTGACAAACATGTACAGCCATGTAAATAAATACTGCACTAGAGATAAAACGTCTCCATGATAACCAAAAGTCCCCATCATGCCCCTCTCCAGGCAATCCCCGAGCCCTACCCCCATCCTTGGCAAGCTTGGATCTTATTTCTACCCTTACACTTTTACTTTTTATTGCAGCCTATTTTAAATGCATAAATCCAAAGAGCAAATAATTCTCCTGAGTTTTTCCTTCACATCCTACTCAAAATAGCTCAGCTCTGATGGCAAGCTCTCTGTTCCAGGAAAATTCTTCATTAAATAAATGAATTCCATGTGCATATTAAAAAGACATTCTGCTCCATAGTCCTTCTATTTATAGGCAGAGTCCAACCACCAGAGGCCCAGCATCTGTCAGGGTCTCCGTGTCTTCTTCAGCTCACGTCCTCTCTCCTCCCTGCTCTGGCCTGAGTGTAGGTCTGGCTGCGGTGGGTGGTTGTGGAGAGGTGAGGTGCTGAAAGAGCCCTAAGACATGTTTCCTGAGGTGTGCTCCCCAACCTGAGGGGCCAGACTTCAGGATGTTTCACAATTTCTGTGGGCTTTCATAGCCATGCTATAATTAACAACAGCATGGGTAAGCAAAGGATCAGGACTTCATGTAAGGCTGAATAAAGTTAGGGGGTCTCCAAAGTCCTTCTTATAGGGGCTCCAGCAATACGGACAGACCATGCAATAGTCTAAGGCTGCCACCACCTGCCCCTTGCTCATTTTCATGTACTAGATTCTGGGCTAGGCACAAAGCCTAAAAGTGGGCAGGTATTAATAATAATAATAATAATAATAATAATAATAATAATAATAATAATAAATTAGACTTCTTTTGTAGCCAACAAAGAACTTACTGTGCAATAGAGAAATTAAATAGGCAAAGAAGGATGTGGCTGGGTGAGAGAGAAATGACTTTGAGGGTGGAGTTAGGAGCAATGAGGTTTTAATCTGACTCGGTCACTTGCTGATTGTGTGACCTTGGGTATGACGCTTCACATCTCTAAGCTTCAATACTCTAACCTGTAACTTAGAAATTATACCCACCCTTATTCCAGAGGGCTGCAATGAAAGAGGAGGTAGCCCAAATTACGCAGCCCAGCTTCTGTTGTGTTCAACTCAGGAAAGGGAGGCTTCCTCCTTATGTTCTGTGTTCATAGTTTTTTCATTTGGCTTTTCCAAAGAAATACAGCCAATGGAAAGCAGATAGATGATAGATAGATAATAGATGGATTTATAGATAGAAAGACAGACAGGGTCAATGTGATAGATAGATAGATAGATAGATAGATAGATAGACAGACAGACAGATAAACTAGGGGAGGACTTACTACGAAGATTGGCTTATATAATTATAGATACTAAGAAGTCCCCCACTCTGCAATCAGGAGCTGGAGCCTCAGGAAGCCATGGCTCTAGTTTAGTCTAAAGGCTAGAGGACCTGGAGAGTCTGTGCTGTCAGTCATAGTCCAAAAGGCAACTTGAAACCAAAAAACCAAAATAAAACAAAAAAAAAAAAAAAAAAAACAAAAAAAAAAAAACCAAAAAAAAAAAACACAAAAAAACATTTTTTTCAGTTTGATTCTGGAAAGCCAGAAAAGAGAATGTGCCCCATTCCAGCAGTCAGGCAAGAGAATGCCTTTGCTGTTGTGTGTTCTGTCAACTCAAAGACTAGAGCCATTTGGGAAGAGGGAAGGACGATTAAGAAAATCCCCCCCCCCCCAGATTAGCCTGTGGGCAAGCCTGCAGTGCATTTTCTTGATTGATGATTGATGTGGAAGGGCCCAGCTCACTGTGGGTGGTGCCACCCCTGAGCTGGTAATGCTAGAGTGTATAAAAAAAAAATCAAACTGAACAAACCAGGAGGAGCAAGCCAGTAAGAACAATTCCTCCATGACCTCTGCTTCAGTTCCTGTCCTGACTCAAGAGATGATGGGATTGTCTGTAATATGAAATAAACACTTTCCTCCCCAAGTTGCTTTTGGTCGTGGTTTTATCATAGCAATAGAAACTCAGATATCTGTCCTTTAGCCAATTGGTCAAGTCCCACCCACTTTGCTCAGTCTATCAATTCAAATATTAAATATTACTCTTAAGCAGAACCACTCATATACATACACCTAGAATAGTGTTTGACCAGGATACTCCATGGTCCTATCAAACCAGTATACCCTCTAAGAAAGAACTTAGTGATCGAAAGGGAAATTGTATAAAAAAGTGGTTTGAACATGATAAGGATTCATTGGATGCAGGGCTTGGCATGGGTAACACTGAGGCTTTACATGATATATACTCGTATTATCTCCTAGGAATCTGTTCTTCCTACAAGAGAGTCCTAGGTGTAAGTCTCATTCACACTCTAGAGGTTCCAATGGCACCTCAAGATAAGCCACCTCACTTTTTACCTTGTATTAGTTTCCCTGTCTTCACCCTACTGTTCTACAGTCTTTACACAGGCTTTGTCAATGACTGATACAGGCTCAGTGTCTGCCACAAGGTAGGAGTCAGGCAACAGAGACTGTGCAAATATGAAATCTAACACAACCACATGTGTTATGTTGAAGATAACACACTGAAGGCTGAATACTTATGTGTTTATTCTGCCGGTATCTGCTGGGTTCCTACTGTGTTCTGTGACAAATCAAGTCAAATATATAAAGAAGCAAGCTGGCATATATAAGAGTGAGAGAAAGTCCTGCTATGTGCAAATCTCCTTATGTGCATCAGTTCCTTCATATTGCCAGTGTCTGTCTATTCATTCATCCATTCATTCAAAGTCATCAATGAGCAGTAACAGTGCCAGTGCTTGCTCTGGGTTCCAGGGATACTCTGAAGAACTAAGGAGGCGGAGTGTGTAATACAGAGTTCAGTCTAGTAGGAAACACAGACAGATAGAATAAGACAATTGTTGACATTAACACTAATCGAAAAGTGTAGAGGAATCAAAGCAGGAAGCAAAGATGAACCTTCCAAGGCACTCCAAAGTTTTAATAGGATTTGAGCTAAGAATTTAAGACAAAATACATAGTGTCTAGTCAGAAAAGGAGGGGAACACTGTACACTCAAGATGCTCAGCTTGAGGGATGAAAATGGCGGCACAAAGGATCGGGTATGTGGGAGAACATAAACTAATAAGAGCTTCCCCTTTGTGACAAAATCTCCTCTAGTTCAGGGTTGTCAGAATACTATACACCAGAACAGACGAAGCAACCTGCACACTACTGTCAGCCTCTGGTTCTGTAATGAACATATACCTGGTTAAATATAACAATGGCCAAAAGCCAACAGTTTCCAACAGTCATCACTCAGAAAGCCAGTCCCCCTTGGGCTGTGACTGTTCAATCCAGGAATGCCAGAAGGCGTGGAAGGCAAGGAACTATCTTCTACTATACCATGTTCACTTTTCCTATATGGTGGACATTTTCTTCAATAATAATTATCACCTCTTTTACATAAATCTTGCTTTCAAGGACCAGAGACATGGAAATCTATGCAATGGCTGAACTGGTGGCTCATGCAACCTCGTTCTTGTTAGCATAATCAAAATCAGCTTCTTTGGACTCATTTTCTCTCAGTCAATAATCCTTCTTTTGATTGGTGGTTTACTGCCTGTCAGGCAGCATACTTACTGGGCAGGCAACACAAAGCCAGTCAATCTTCAGGACAATCAGAGGACATAAATGCTTGTATTTGTGGAAACTGACGCCCAAGAGTAGTAACCGGATCTGATCAGTCACACAGATAGAACCAACGTGTGGTTCAGAGCTCACCAAGCTCAACTTTTCCCTCTTTGCCGACTCCCTTCCAAAGCTAGAAGTAAATACTGCTCACCTGGCAGGAGGTCCTGACAGTGGCGCTAACCTTGCCTGGTAAGTAAAGAGCACACACTCTGTATTCAAAGAGACCTGGGTCCAAGGCCAGCAACAGGACCTTGGCCTTGGGGTCCACCTGCTCTGTGCTGTGAAACAGAATGCTGATGGCACCTGATTTGAAGATTATCAGAGTAAGCAGGCACACGGAATATAACACGGTGGTTGCCAGGTAATAAATCCCTGATGCCAGTATCATGTCAGTTGTTTTGTGCCTGTGCAATGTTGGTTGACAGATTTATGAGGAAAAGCATAAGACAGTGTTGAATTTCCCCCTAATATAATTCACCTGAGAACTCACCAGAAAAAAAGGGGGGGGGGTATGGGTATGTATTCATTTATTCCACTATACAGAGAAAAGACTATTCTCCAAGGAAAAGCCCACTTTTATGGCTTAATAAACACTGGCCTCATGAGTGGACTTTTCTAGAAACCTCGGAGTCCTTTCAAGACCCCATGGATGAGCCTGGACCTGAGGTCTACCTGCCATCTTTGTTGCTAAAACACCTCTTCTGTGTTGTCCTCTTAAAATCTTAGATGAGACGATGCAGAGCTGCCATGTTTCTGCTTCCTCTTGGTGGATAACACTGTGTGATGTTGGTCTGATGTCCACTAGGCTAGCGCTGAGCATCAGCTCTGTGATCTAGAACAAGCTATTTAATCCTCTGGACCTCAACTTACACGTAGATTAAGTGGCCATAAAAGACTAATGGGAAAACTCAACAAATTAATTAACAGAGTAATTCAATAAATATTTGTTTTTGGTGCTAAGGATGGAACCCAGGGCCTTGGGCATGCTAAGAGCCTACTCCCCTGAGCTACACCCTAGCTATGTGTTCCATTGCTGTTATCTAGGTATTTTCTAACTCACAGGCCTTTCCTGTCTGGATGATTTTAGATACACTCCTGGTCAAGGGCAAGTCTTTTTCTGCTCATAACTAGAAATTGGGAAGGAAAGTGTTGTGGCTTGGTTCAGGTCACAGCTGGTGGAGCCGGGGCCAGAATCTCAAGGCCACAAGGGATGGCTAAGTGTTTGTGTTCCTTCAGACACCCAGTTCTGCTATACCGTGAAGTAAAGCAAGGAGATGCCACTGGGAAGGCTTCAGTTCAAACCAGCTACCTCAAAAAGCATGTACCAAAGTCAGTAAGTATTGAGAGAAGCAATAGCTCTTGAAGAAAATTTGTTCACACTGGCATTGTCAGGGTGGTGAAGTCCTTAGTCTAGAATGAGGCCTGGCTTCAATTTAACCCTCTACCACTCACTGTCTGCATCCCTGGAAGACCCTTCATCTCTCTAAGGTTCAGTTTCTTCATATGTAAAATGAGGGCCACTGAAGTATCTAACCACTTTGAAAGCATTTCCTGCACTTCAAGCAGATAGAACTCTTAAACAAATGTTAACTGGTAACATTAACATTGATTTGCTCCTTTAATGGATGCCTACAGCTCTTGGACTTTTGAAGGAAAAAAATCCTCAAGTTCTTTTATCTGTTCCACAAACCCAGAATTTATCCCGATTCTCCCTTCAGCCTAACGTTCCTCTTAGCTTAAATATGTCAGCCACACAAGTGAAACAACAGAATTCCTCACCTACTGGTGACACTTCAGCAAGTCCACAAAAGCTGGCTCTTGAAACAAACAAACATGCATTTGTTTTTATTGTAGGTGCATGAATGTTTGCTTTCATGTGTACCACAAGTGTGCCTCGTTTCCTTGGAGACAGGAGAGGATGTTAGATGGCCTGGAACTGGAGTTACAGATGGTTCTGAGCTGCCACATGGGTGCTGGGGACTGAACCTGGGTCCTCTGCAAGAGCAGCAAGTGCTCTTAACCACTGAGCCATCTCTGTAGCCCCCACAAAGGCTTTCTTATTGAATATTCCAGACTTAAACAGAGACTACCCATGGTAGACAAAGGCAGGTGGTCTCCTACCCACTGACCACTCCCAATCTGTA
This sequence comes from Arvicanthis niloticus, assembly GCF_011762505.2. NCBI lineage: Eukaryota > Metazoa > Chordata > Mammalia > Rodentia > Muridae > Arvicanthis > Arvicanthis niloticus. Next base: position 44,962,258 of record NC_047662.1, read on the forward strand.
CTTAAAGCGTCATGAGCGCTGGTTTACTCAACCAGAACGCCTTTGCCTCTCCTTCCCTTCAGTGTTCCATTTATGACTCGCCCTTCAAGTCACTGAAAGTGACACTTGTGTCCCCATGCTCTAGCTGCACCCTCAATTCCTTTCTAATGTTACTGATCATAATTCTTCTTTAGGCAGTTCTCTCTGTCCAGCCTGGGAGATGTCAATCCCTCCCACCAGCACCACACACTCCATTCGCATGTCTGCTGTGCCTCTCTTTGTATCTCAGGTTTCTAGCAGGTACTGAACCTACGAATGTATTCTCCTGGATCTGTGCAGCAGCTCTGTAAAGATAAAAAGGCGTCATCATCTCGATTTTATAGTTGGAGAAATGAAGCTGGGGATGTTAAGAAACATCCTGGACGTTATACAGGAAGCCACTGAGGAGATGGGACTTTGGCCCAGACTAATACTCCCTGCTCAATACACTTCCTGCTGTTTCTTCCTGTGTCTTCACATTTCATCCCTGTGGGTTCTGGAGCTGAATGTCTCAAGCTCTACAGCTAGCAGTTAAGCAGTGCAAGAGAAATGACCGCGAACATAAGAGGCTTTCCTCTTCCTTCAGTGGAGGATCATTGGAAAGGAAGTTTACCTTCAAACAGGTATAAAAAATAAACATTTTCTCCAGGTTGGATGGAGCCCATTAGATTAAAACTCTGAAAACAGCACCCAGGTTAACCCCATCTCTCCATGGAGCTCTGGAGCCTCAGTCCAGCACATAAGGAATTAGTTCTCGGTGCCCTGGCTTCCAGGCAGCCTGGATGGCTGAAATCTGAGAGGCTTCCTGAACTTGGAGGAGAGGTCAGTCACCAAATGCTCCATTGTCCACTGAACCTAACCCACTGCAACCCCAGAGGCTCAGGAACAATGCTGTTCTCTTACAGCAGAGCACTTTGCCTTATTCAAAGAGTTTCCATAAACAGCTGTGTCTTCCTTTGTCCTACCAGTTATGATGGTTTGTTTTCTAATTAAATTCAATATAAAACTAAAGAATATGGAAAGAGGAAAGGCAGCAGGAATGGTTGGTATGGAATTTGATACCCAGTGGGTTTCTGTTCCTTTTAGGATACCTGCTAGAGTCAGTAGAATTACCCACACAGGGCATCCCCATTGCAGCAGTCAGTGGATATGAACAGATTGTGTGGCAGAATTCCTGGATCCCATTTCAAGATGAAGGAGCAATGAGGCTCATCCTCCAAAGAACCTCTCTTCAGTTCATCTCCACAGCTAAACTGCAGCCTGAATAAATAGTTGTAGAATGAATGCATAAACCAGTGGACCTCTGTCCCATTCTAGTACCAAGTAACCACTTTCTCACTCCCCCGATTCAGAACATAAATACTTCTGGAAAATCAGGTTGTCTCAGAGTAACAAGTCATGAACTGGTAGGCCTCCAGTGCCTTCAACGCAATCAGGTTTAAAGGCAGATCCTTCTTGGCACACTGATGAGAGTGAAGGAAAGACAGCCTGGCTCTTGATGAATCCCACACACAGCCTGACAAGGTGAGTGGCAGCCTCCGTCAGATCGACCCTTGGCAGAGGCTCTGGGGGAGTTCTTATTTACCAGCCTTTGCAGACCTGTCTGTCTGTCCACAGCAGCTTTGGCCCCTCACTGGGGAAGCCTGAGCCAGGCAACCAGGGGGCCCTGCAGTTGGAGTCAGCTTGCTAAGCTGTCAGCTAGAGAGATGGAGATATTGAATTCATCAGTCATGCTGACAGGGGGTGTGAGTGGGGGCAGGAGCTGCCAGAGAACAGAGCAAAGCCTGAACACAGGGAAGCTGGGAAGGATAACTAGCTTGGTTTGGAGCAGGGTGACCCCTCGAGCCAGATTAACAGTATGCAGATTCCTGGGGCTTGTTTCAAATTGCACTAAACAACGACTGGGAAATGTTGACCTTTGGTCTTCCCTCAGCTTGTCTTTTAAAAAGCTGTGAACAGTCACATACAGTTTTTATGGTGTTTTTATATATTCTTTATGCTGTTTAAGAGTTCGATTTTCAATAATTGGATACTCTCTGGGAACAGGGCAAGAAATTGGAATGCATGTCCCATCTGTTTTGTGGCATGCTTGCATGTGCAGCTAGCTACCATTTCATAAACTTCTCTGAGAGTGGACATGAACATTTCCCAAATCGTAGACAAGGAAAAAGAAGCAGAGAGGAGACTAACCCGCCAAATCGCCTCTCAAGACAGGGACAGAAACAGAATTTCAGTTGAAAATCAGGCAACACTGGAGTGGGCTCAGCTTATGCTCCATCCACTGGCCCTCAGCTCAAAAAAAAAAAAAAAAAACCAGAAACAACTGATTTAGCCCAGCCCGTTGTTCACTTGTTGATATGATTGATAAAGCTTTTACTGGTTTAATTTTGAGCTGAATTGTTTCCTTCTCCATATGTTGGCTGGAGTCCTCTTAAGACACCTAGTTGCCTGGGGGTGGGGGAGGATACATGACTTTAATCCCAGCATTCAGGAGGCAGAGGCTGGTAGATCTATGATTTTAAAGTCATCCTGGTCTACAAAGAGAGTTCTAGGACACCCAGAACTATACAGAGAAACTCTGACTCAAAAACAACAACAAAAAGACACCTAGCTAACCCTGCAGGTTGTTTACCTTGGGTTCTTGGTGCCAGAAGCAACACTAGTCTAGTGTGTCTATATAGGAGTTCCTCACAAAACCTGCCCAGGCCTGCTCCACACCAGTGGCCATCAGGCACCAGGTTCTGGATTCTCAGACTTGGAGCTTCTTCTTTTTCTAGTCATTGTGTCTCCCCTATTTGGCATGGAAGGAGAGGCAAGGAGGGATTTTTGCTGTGGGTGCAGAGAGCTGACCTCAAGTCTCCTGGCTGTGATGCTTTGGTATTATGTGAGTTGAAAGGTCCCCTCTGGGTCAGAATTTAGCTCCCTTCTCCTTTCCCAGCCGGGCTCCAAGTTCAAAGAATGTGTGCCACTTTCAGGTTAATGATCCTTAATTACAGAGCAGAAACGACTCTAAGAGGACAGAGGAAAGTCTGAGCAGGGGGAAGCTTGGTTAGTCTCTCATCAGTAGTTGGATCTTGTGTCGGCTGGTTTCCATATCAACTTGACACAAGCTGGAGTCATCTGAGAAGAGGAAACCTCAGTTCAAAAATTGCCTCCATAAGATCTGGCTGCAAGCAAACCTGTTGGGCACTTTTTGGGTGGTGCCATCCCTAGGCTGATGGTCCTGGGTTCTATAGGAAAGCAGGCTGAGCAAGCCATGATGAGCAAGCCAGGAAGCAGCACCCTTCCATGGCCTCTACATCAGCTCCTTCCTACAGGTTCCTGTCCTGTTTGAGTTCCTATCCTGACTACCTTTGATGATAAACAGAAATATGGAAGTATAAGCCAAATAACCCCTCCCTCAAGTTGTTCTTGGTCATAATGTTTTATCATGGCAGTAGCATCCCTGACTAGGACAAATTTCATCTCTGCTATCCTCACTTTAACTCTCTGCTTACTTTTGATCAGCTCATTTCTCCTTCATTGTACCTAAAGTGATGCAAAGTTATTCTTATCCATGAAGGTGTTTCAGGCATAGAGAACAATAAAAGCATGGGCATGGAAGACAGAAACAGCCTTGGTCTTCCAAAGAAGACTTGAAACTAAAGACTAGGGTTCAAGTCCCATACCTCCAACTTCTTAGTTGCTGATCATTAACAGACTCATGCAACATTTGTAGGCACTGATACTTCTTTTCTTAGTTATATCCTAGTTCCTTCCCTACCTACCCCACAGGTGAGCATGAGGATAAAAGAAGATAGTGAAAAATTATTTCCACAGATTAAAAAAAAAAAAATGCTATATACTGCCTTAGTTCATTTTCTGCTGCTGTCATAAAATATTGGAGCCTGGGTTGATGTCAAGAAAAAAATTATTTTGTTCACAGTTTGAGGATCTCAAGCAGTGGTTCTCATCCTATCATGACCCCTTTAGGAGTCGAATGACCTTTTCATGCAGGTTGCCTAAGACCATCGGAAAACACAAATATATGCATTGAGATTATGTAGCAAAATTACAGTTATGAAATAATTTTACGGTTGGGGGTCACCATAGCATGAGAAATTGCATTAAAGGGACACGGCATTAGGAATGTTGAGGACTACTGGTCTAGAGGGTTAAGATCAAGTGCCCTCATCCATTCGACCATTTGCCAGGGCCTTGTGATACACAGAAATGGCAAAGAGTATGTACAGAATCCCCACAGCGGAGACACACTCAACCCCTACCCAAGCGATGGCATCTGCATTTCTAGTTTGGTGATTATCATCCTAGATGCATGCTTGCACATTTTTCCCCCTTTTAATGAGAAAGGGACCCAGACACTCACTTTTGTTCCCTTTTGTTGCTGTTTAGGTAGGAAGCATAGCACCTGCCTCTAAGCCCAGAGGTAGCTCTCTCTCTCCCAAGCTTCACTTTGGTTTAGTCTTTCCAGATGATACTGGACTTGCTTTCACTTACGCCCAGATCCCATTCACATGCATGCATGCTTTTTCTCTAGCTACACATGGGGAGGAGGCTAACTTTGTTGTTCTTGCACCCAAGCAACCTAGGACTCACATCTACAGAAGACAGAAGTCTGCAGGGTAAAACCAACAAATTAAGTTTGCCCAATCACTTAAGCCAGATGTGTATAGACACCTTCCAGAAGGAAGGGAAAGGAGGGGAAACATTTTGACCTGTCTCCACTGTGCCACAATAGACTCTATTTTTCTGAAATCATCTGTATGTTTCATGAAGTCTTTATGAAATGGTATCTTCATGTTCTTCGGATTTGAGCATCTCCAAGTAATCCTGCCTTACTTTGGGAACAAGACTTATTTAACAATTTTCCATGCAACTGTGGCATGGAAAAATCTAAAGGCTGTGGCATTTAATTTTCAAAATAACTCTGCATGGTAAGTTTGCTCATTTCCAGTTTATTAGATATGAAAAGTGAAGCTGAAAGAGCTGAAGGCTGACTGTCCAAGTTCTCAAAGTCAGCAGAACCATATCTAGAACAAAAGAAATATGGAGACAGCCTCTGTGAAGCACACATTTCATCTACCAAACCCCTTCTCTAAAGCTGTAACCAGAAGTACTGGAGGTTGGTCCAGATGCAGGCGAGTTCTAGGGAGAGAGTAGGGAGTTTTCTCTTATAAACTGTGAACCATGAGATTCATGACTAATGCCCATTTGTCGAATGTTAAATGATGTGCAGTGCATATCAACCAATGCTCTGATTGTAAAAACAACAACATGAATGATGCAGTGCCACAAAATGAAGAATATACATCAGTAGGAAGTCTCTCTACATTGTTAGATAAATGCACCATCTAAAACTTATCTAGGGAATTTGGGAGCACAGAGAAGTACAGCAAAGGAGAAGTCAGAAAGACTGCTGGAAGGGGTTGTTATTAGAAAGTCTTCAGAGTCAGCTATGGTTTATCCAGTCTATATGAAGTAGGAAGTCCATAGTAGGGATGGAGCCAAAAGAATGCAGTGTAAAAGAAAAACACAGGGAGTCTGAAGATGTAGGGTGAGACTAGTTGACCTAAGAAGTGGTCAAATATTTTCATTATCTTAGTAGATACTCATGTAGACAAAGACTCGGAGACCCACGGTGTTTGAGTGTGAGGCAGTTTTTTTCTCTAGGTAGATTGTGTTTCTGAAGATGTTTAATAATCATGATGGATTCCAAAGTGACAACTGCTCTGTCAGAGGAGGAATCTTGGAGGGTTGACTAATTAAAGCCAAAACCAAAGGACAATTAGAGTTAATGATCATCAGCACCATTTTAAACATGTTAATACATCCTGAGCATTTACAGTGAGCCTTACATACACGGGGGCCTACGCACAGTTTTAACACCATCTTACCCTCATCTAAGAAAAATATTGGTCTAGAAAGAAAAAGGGAGCTGAGGGTGAAGGAAGGCACAGAATTCCATACATCTACCTTGTTGTGACACAACTCATTGCTTTCAGCCTAAATTGGGTCCTTTGGGAAAAAAATCAGCTTTATTGAGGTAAAATCTATAGACAAGAAAACACACCCACTTAAATCATACAATTTGATCGATTAAGATATATTTCTATTACTTTAAGTTTATGTATGTCCCTTCCAAATCTAGCCTTGCCCTGTCAGCACCATGACATCAATGCAACCACTGACATCCCTTCTGCGTGTTTATAGTCTATCTTGGAACACTGTTATGTTCTTCCATATAGTTGAATGCTTCAGTAGTTCATTACTTTGCATTCTTGATTAGAATTCCATTGGATGAATGCACCATGGTTTGTCTGTTTACCTGTTGATGACTCCTTGGCTTGGGCCATCATGATTAGGTTGTTATGGAGATTGGTATTTGGAACATTTTGTGTAGACAGGTGACTATTTTATTTTCAGTAAAGACACATGACTAGAGTTGCCCACTTGCACCCACAAGAAACTTATGCTTAACTTTGTAACAGATGGCCATGGTGTTCTCCAGTGTGTCCCACTGGACAGGCTCATTGGCAGTCTGCAACAGTCCTCATTAAGCTTCTTCGCATATATCTGGCATCAATCCCTTTCCATTTTTAACCATCCTGAAGTGTGCAGGGAACTCTAATTAAGTTTCACTTTGTCTTTCCCCTAATTACTAATGACTCTGGGTCTTTTTAATCACCACACTGGAAAAACAACAAAAACAAATTATTCTTTACTCCTTGAAGAAGGGTCCATTCCTATGACTCAATGATCGAATTTTTATTCCTTTGCTCCAATGGTGTCTTTACAAGGCATCGTGGTATAAGTTGGAAATGCAAGGGGATTTGAGAAAAAGAAATCTTTGACAGAACATAAAGATAAGGAGGAGTCACTCTGAGGCTCCGTGTATTCCTGGCAATGACCCATTTGCTGATCTGTTGGCTCTAAGCTTTTTCCTATTCTTTTATTGAATTGGTAGTAACTGGAGTAAATTGCACAAATTCTTTATTTTCCATAAAAGACCTTTGTGAAGTACATGTTCCTCGGTGGTTTTCTCTCTATATATGCCTGGCCTCATCATTTTTAGCAGTATTTATGAGGGAATAGAATTTTAATGCTTATGAAATTCAACTTATTGCTTTTTCCTTTGAAGACTCATGATTTTTGTGTCTTAAGAAACCATTGCCTGCCATATTGTAAAGATTTTCTCTTGGTTTCTTCTTATTTTATAATTTTAGGTTTTATGTTTGGATTTTTTTTATTCATTTGAATTACTTACTGTATATGGAATAAAGAAAAGATCAAGGTTAATTTTTCTCCACATGAGCATCCAATTATCCCAGCATTTGCTGAGACGACTAACTTTTTTCTCTTGAATTGCCTTGGCACGTTTACAAAACATCAACTGACCATGTCCATTCCAGGACTCTGTACTTTGTTCCAGGGAAATATATGTCTTTCCTTATCCCCAAACCACACAACTCATTAAATCATAAAATTATGTAAAGTTGTCCAATCTTGCTCACATTAAAAAAAGAAGGAATATTTTGGCTATTGTAGGTCTCTTATATGTTCAAATAAATTTAAAACTACCTTGTCAGTCTCCACGAAGTTTACCCTGGTCTATTGTCTGAAACTGCACTATAGCTATAGATGAACTGGACAAAAAGTAATGTCTTAATGATTTAATTTTTTCATCTTATAAAGCTAGAATAATTCCCCATTGGTTTATTAATATTGTAGTTTTATTGTCTCCGTTTTGCACATATTTGACTTGTCAATAAGAATATCATGATTTAAATATAGTTATACATATATTTACTTTTTAGTCATATTAATTTCCAATTTTCATTTTCTAGCATGTGAAAAATATTAATCTTAATTGATTTAATAGATCTTTTATTTTTGACCATTCTAAATTCATCTTTAAGTTCCTCTGTATATTTCTTATGAATTTCCAAGATGATTATGTACTGTATTCATACAGATAGTTGTACTTTTTACTGTAAATACACATTTTTTAAAATGTCTTTTCCTTGCCTTAATATTTTGCATAGGAACTCCACTATAAGGCTGAATAGGCATGGCAAGGGTTGGTGTTGGCTTCTCCCAAGCTTAGTAAAAATGCATTATAATCTCATGTTTATATATGTCAACTATATTTTAAGATAGGCCTTATCTTAGTTTGAAAACCTCAAACAAATATAGACTGAGTGTTTGGTAAGCAGCAATGGCTTGTTCCTCCTGGTTAGGGAAGCTGAAATGCTATAAGGAACGTAATAGCATGTGACATTCTATTGAGAGCCCCCTTCCAATCTTTAGGCTCCTGACATAGCACTAATATGCTGAGGTTCCATTGAGGGCTGACTTCTGAATTCTCACTGTGTCTTCACTCCAAGTAAGGAAATTGAACTATCTCTCTGGTCCTTTCTTCCTCCATTAAGAGTATTGTTCTGGGATCTTCTTTATTTTATTTTAAATAGCCACTTCAGTTTGCTTCAGATTAATGCTTGTACAATTCCCTTTATAAATTTTTTTCTTCTTTTTTTATATTCTTTTTCTTTATTTATTTATTTTTTTGTTGGCTATTTTATTTACATTTCAGATGCCATACCCTTTCCCCATTTCCCCTCCCTAGAAAACCCCTATCCCATGTCCCCTTCTCCTTTTTGCTTTTATACAATTTTTTTTAATGTTGGTCAAAGGCTTTATAAGTTTAGTAATGCTCAATATCAAGATGCCCATACAATCAGAAGTATAACCCAATAGCCAGCCTAGATGTATCAACTATCTTTGACTGGCAGAGACATGTGAACATCTGCCTCCATATTTCTCTCTCTCTCTCTCTCTCTCTCTCTCTCTCTCTCTCTCTCTCTCTCTCTCTCATCACCTAGCTCCGCCTCTCCTTCTCCTCCTCCTCTCCTTACTCCTCCTCTTCCTCTCCTTACTCCTCCCACCTTAGCTCCTCCTACATATCACCCTTCCTGTTAAAATAAAACTTTTCTCCTTCCAGTCTGAGACTGGGCACTGAACAGATCCTGGGTGGCAGCTCTGCCCCCAATCCCACAGAACCCAGAGGAAACAGGCTTCCCAGGAGCTCTAACCTGGCAGTATCTTAGGTAAGCAGACAGCAACACCTGCCCCAATCAGGGAGTAACTGGAACCCACTAGGACCCAGGAAGTCACTCCTGGCCCAGAGCACTGGTTCCTTCCAGTCTGGGCCCAAGCGCTGAGCAGACCCCGGGTGGCAACTCTGGCCCCAATCTCACAGAACCCAGAGTAAGGTACAAGATAGACCTAATACCTAGTCCATCATTTTGTTGACTAACCAGATCCTCTATCATCTCTCCTAACTAAAAGACTTAGTTCTGAACCTGGCTTTTTTCTTGGCTTTAGAATGAAAACAATCCTCTCAAATCTTTTCTCTCAAAATAAATATCCAGGATTGGCTATGAGACTATAAGTTTTCAACCCCATCAGAAATCCAGAATGACTGAGTTAACTGAAATTATGGGAAGCACAAAGCATAGTTTCTAAAACTTAGACAATTTATAGAGACTGCTGAACACCTGGACAGTCCCTATACTACAGAACATTGGAGCATCCGATCTTCAGCCTTCTGGCTCAGAATCATATCTGACAGACCTAGTGATGCAGAATTATTAAGGGCTGATTACTCTGTCTTGGCAGATATAATCAGTCAACTATTCTGCAAGTGTGACCTTTTCTGGACAGTTATTTGTCTGTAGATGAAAAGAGGCAATTCTTGCCTAGTGGCTATCTCACCACAACTGGAGTAACTCCAAAGATGCTCAATTTCTTGTTAGAATCCAAGACAGGAAGCTGTCAGGAGTAGACAGGTCTCTAATCAAAATGAACATTAATACAAAAATGTTTGGAACATCAATTCTGTGAAATTCTGATGTTTTGAAAAACAACTATCCATGTAAGGCAATCTGGACTGTTGTCTATCCTCTCAGCTATTTCTAAATAAAATATAGAAAACACCCTAACAATAAACTCAAAGCCATGAATTTGCTATAGGCCCTTAACTCACAGGCTAACCATCTCAAATCAGGTAAAAAAAGTTAAAGAAGGACTGGTTCTAAGCCTTGTTTTCCTAAATGTGTTATATAGACACAATGCCTATCAGAGTAACAATATTAATCTCACTTTTATATCAATAAGAAGCTTGTACTAATGAAAAACTTAAATTTGAAATCACAGTAAATTTTGTACCATTTAAGAAATTATAACTTCATCTTAATAACAATTATACATATTTCTACTGATAGGTTATGGCTATGCAGTAAATCCTAGCTAATCCTCCCTGTTCCAACAAAACTACTACTTTTCCCTAGAAAGACAGCCCAATATTAAAGACCTCAGTCCCCAAACCCAGGGAATAGGGGACGCTGACTCTTCATTAACTTCTTCAAGCTGATTATGGGCACTGAGATATTAGAAGAGGGGCAGGGGGAAGAGTAAATGGATAAGCCTCTGACACTGTGTCTTCAATGCATCCAGATGAAATTCCAGGACAGCAGGGGTCTGCTCAGCTTGCTTGATGAATAGATACAACAAGGCTGTGTATTCTGCAATATACAATTCTCAAAACAAATTTTAGTATCAAGATAATTTTTTGTTTGAATTCTGGAATCTAGTCTTCTGGTGGCCTGCCTCTGTCATGTCTAATCCATGTAATTCTGGGAGTTTCTATGAGGGTGTGCTCCCACCATCCTCCCATTTCCACCTCCCTGCTCTTGAAATTCCCCAACACTAGGGAATCCAAACCTTCAAGTACCAAGGCCCTCCACTTCCACTGATGCCTGGCAAGGCCACCCTCAACTACCTATACAGGTGGAACCATGAGTCCCTCCCTTTGTGTTCTCAGGCTAGAGATTTTAGAATGGCTACTCCAGCTTGTTTCTGAGTATCATTTGCTTGAAAAATTGTTTTCCAACCTTTTACTCTAAGGTAAAGTCTGTCTTTGTCATTGAGGTGGGTTTCCTGTATGCAGCAGAATGCTGGGTCCTGTTTACATATCCAGCCAATTAGCCTATGTCTTTTAATTGGGGAATTGAGTCCATTGATTTTAAGAGATATTAAGGAACAGTGATAGTTGCTTCCTGTTATTTTTGTTATTAGAGTTGGAATTATCTTTGTGTGGCTATCTTCTTTTGGATTTGTTGGAAGAGGGTTACTTTCTTGCTCTTTCTAGGGCATAATTTTTCTCCTTGCATTGGAGCTTTCCTTCTATTATCCTGTGTAATGCTGGGTTTGTGGAAAGATATTGTGTAAATTTGGTTTTGTTGTGGAATATCTTAGTTTCTCCATTTATGGTAATTGAGAGTTTTGCTGGGTATAGTAGCCTGGGCTGGCATTTGTGTTCTCTTAGGGTCTGTATGACATCTGTCCAGCATCTTCTAGCTTTTATACTATCTGGTGAGAAGTCTGGTGTAATTCTGATAGGTCTGCCTTTATATGTTACTTGGCCTTTTTCTCCTACTGCATTTAATATTCTTTCTTTGTTTTGTGCACTTGGTGTTTTGATTATTATGTGATGGGAGGTATTTCTTTTCTGGTCTACTCTATTTGGCATTTTGTAGGCTTCTTGTATGTTTATGGGCATCTCGTTCTCTAGGGAAGTTTTCTTCTATAATTTTGTTGAAGATACTTATTGGCCCTTTAAGTAGGGAATCTTCACTCTCATCTATACCTATTATCCTTACTTTTTGTCTTCTCATTGTGTCCTGGATTTCCTGGATGTTTTGTGTTAAGAACTTTTTGCATTTTGTGTTTTCTTTGACAGCTGTGGCAATATTTTTTATGGTATCTTCTGCGCCTGAGATTCTCTCTTCTATCTCTTGTATTCTGTTGGTGATGCTTGCGTCTATGACTCCTGATTTCTTTCCTAGGTTTTCTATCTTCAGGGTAGTCTCCCTTTGTGATTTCATGATTGTTTCTACTTCCATTTTTATGTCCTGAATGGTTTTGTTCAATTCCTTCACCTGTTTGGTTGTGTTCTCTTATAATTCTTTACGGGATTTTTGTGTTTCCTCTTTAAGGGCTTCTACCTGTTTACCTGTGTTCTCTTCAAATTCTTTAAGAGTGTTACTTATATCCTTCTTAAAGTCTCTATCATCATCATTAGAAGTGATTTTAAATCTGAATCTTGCTTTCCTAATGATATGGGGAATTCAGGACTTTCTTGTGTAGGAGAACTAGGTTCTAATGATGCTAAGTACCCTGGGTTGCTGATGCTTATGTTTTTGCACTTGCCTTTCGCCATCTGGATCTCCTTAGTGCTACCTGCCCTGTCTATGACTGGAGCCTGTTTTTCCTATTATCTTGGTTGTATCAGAACTGTGTGAGGTGGGTATTACTACTGTGGTTAGAGCTGGGGCCCAAGATCTGCTCAGCGCTTGGGCCCAGACCGGAAGGAACCAGTACTCTGGGCCAGGAGTGACTTCCTGGGTCCTAGTGGGTCCCAATTACTCCCTGTTTGGGGCAGGCGTTGCTGTCTCTTTACTGCCTGGGTTAGAGCTCCTGGGAGGTCCACTTTCTCTGGGTTTTGTGAGATTGGGGGCAGAGCTGCTCCACCAGGATCTGCTCAGTGCTTGGGCCCAGACTGGAAGGAACCCTTTATAAATCTTTAAATATCTGTGCTTTTATATTTCAAATGGATTGTTGTAACAGTGTGTAGTTATGATTTGCATTGTTTACCTTGTCTGGCAACTTCTGCCTTTAATTGTACAATTTATACCATTTACACTTAATACTATTGATTGTAGCTAAGTTTAAATCTACCACCTAATTGTTTCTCTTGCTTTTGTTTTATTTTATGCCATATTTTGTCTTCCTTTCTTTTCTTAACTTTGTTAAAGAGAGTGATGTTTTCTCAAGGATTTGTATACATTAATGATAAATGCTTGCAGTTCTTTTTTTACCATTTTTTCTCAGGAACATTTTAATTATCAGCATTATTCGGATTTCAATTTGTCATAAACCTCAAAGATTCTGAATTCTGAATCCTCTCATGACTAAAGTCCTAAAATAGCACTACCTTATCTTGACCTTTCTACTTTCTTTTCTTGTTTTATTTTTGAGATTATATTATAATTATATCATTTACTCTTTACTGTTTCTCCCTTCTAACAATCTCATATACCCCTCCTTCCTCTCTTTCAAACTGATGGACTCCTTTTTAATATCATATATATTTTTAATTAAAATAAAGTTACTCTTCCTTCCCCCTTTCCTTTCCTGCCTCCAATCCCTCCCAAGTCCCCATCATCCTCCTCTCTAATTGATACCCTCAAATTGATAGAAAAGAGGCTTTTAGGTCTGATCCAGCACAAATAATCTAAGCAGCCTATGTCCTAAGTGTATAGTATCTTGAGTGATGGGGGCTTACCTTCACCCTCTGAGGGGCAACCAAGGGCAACAGGCATACTCTATATTGTTTTCAGATTCACTTGGACTTCCCTGATCAACCATTCTAAAGTATATTTCTCATACCTAGTACTGGTTTTGGTTTTTGTTTTTTAAGTCTATGGTTCTTATGGGGAGCAGTGCTGTACCTAATGGCTTAACTTCCACACATTTTATACACACACACACACATATGTGTATATATATTTATATATATATATATATATATATATATATATATATATATTACCATATTAATATAGATAATAATGTCTATGCAACAACAAAACCTCAAGGGAGTTCATCAAGCAAAAATGAAAACAAGGTGATCAGCTAGTAACATATGTCTAGACAAATAAATGAAGATGTCAAATAGTGTGGATATATATTAAAGTAACTTTTACTCATTTCAAAATATCTTTAACAGAAAATTGATTATTTCAAGTAAAAATAGTAACAATTATTATGAATTTATAATAATATAAAAAAATAGAGATAAGAGAAGGAATTAGAAGGCTAATGTGATCTTATACCCTACATGAAGTAGGACAATGCTTTATGTAGACTATGTTAAAGATGCATAGTGGAAACCACAATTGATCCACCAAAAAAAAAAAAAGTGATTTAGCTAAAAATCCAAAGGTAAAAATAAAATATAATACTGAAGAAATATTTTTTAAGCCACAAAAAGAAGAAAAGATAAACAAAGAAAAAAGTTTAAATTGAAACAATATATACCTAAGATTTTTTTCCCCTCTAGATTCTCATCAAATGTGCCAGCTGATTACCAAGCCTTTTCCAGTCAAAGTAGCTGGAGTTGACTATTCCTCAAATTTTCTGTAAGCTGGGAATTAACCTGACTACAAAACCCGATTGTTCTTTGCCTAGTCATGTACAGTTTTACTCTATGCATGTATGATGTTTTTAACTTGGTCACGGTGTAATCTATGCACATTACTGAAGATCTTTTATTTAATTCTTTCTGTAGCTCTGACCTGAAACCCCAGGCTCTGTGCTGCTGGATCCTTTTGGGCCTTCCCTTACTGAACCTGCACTACAGAAGCTGTCCTCAGGTCAAATGCTAAAGCAACTTTGGCACTCACCATATTTACAGTTCATGTTTTGGGGTTCTGTTTTTTTTTTTTTAAGATACTGCCTCGTGTTGGAAAATGGTTTTTCATGTCACTTGTTCTCTTGCTCACCTAGACATGATGTTCTCACACAAATGAAGTCTCTAATGCCAGAGCCTCCTTCCAAGTTTCTTCCTCACCCAAGTCTAGTCAGTATCTAAGACTTCTGCCTGAGGTTGTTTTTCCCCTTTAAAGAACATTCAACATCCCATGGGGTTTTGTTTTGCTGCTAATGTTTGTTGCTTGCTTGATTGATTGATTTAATATGGCTTAATTTGGTTTGGCTCTTTTGTCTTATTTTACAGGGGTGTGTGATTTGTTAGTTTTGTTTTGTTTTATTTTGTTTTGTTTTGTTGAGACAACGTTTTACCCTTTAGCTCGGCTGGAAACTCATTAAATAGATAAGGTTGGCCTGGAACCTTCAGAGCAATTGCCTCAGCCTCCCCAGTACTGGGATTACAGAAACCATTGGCTTCAGATTACACCATCTGTTTTTACTTTGCTACTTCTAATTCATCATTTTGTCTAATATGATTAAATGTCATTAACTCTGCTTTGATGTCACTGTTGACTCTGAGGATAGAAATTACCCATTTCTGCATGGTTAGAGCCATAGAAAATTTTTCTGCACCATCTATCTGTTTATCTGTTGTCTGCCTGTGTGTCTTTGTATCTGTCTTTCTGTGTATTTATGTAACTATCTGCCATTTATCTTTTATCATTCATTTACTTGTATTTTTTATGATTTATTTATTTTATATATGTGAGTACACTGTCTCTGTCTTAAAACACACCAGAAGAAGGCATCAGATCCCATTACAGATGGTTGTGAGCCACCATGTGGTTGCTGGGAATTGAACCCAGGACCTCTAGAAGAGCAGTCAGTGCTCTTAATCGTTGAGCCATCTCTCCAGCCCTACTTATTTATTTTTAAGACAGATCTCATGTTGTCTCATGGGCTGTCCTGATACTATGTAACTGAGGATGGCAGTCAACTCCTGAACCTACTGGTTCCTTCTCCCAAATTCTCAGGCTTGTGCTATCCAGCCTAGTTTCAGTAGTTCTGAGGGCTGAACACTGGGCTTCATGCACACTAGGTTAGCTATTGGAATTGTATTCTCAGCCTCATTTTATATCTCAGCAACACTGAAATTGCTAAGCCTTTCTTTCTTCTTGAAAACGTTCTTGTTTGAAGAAGAGAGCACTTATGTGTATGTCCAGTTAAGAGCATGGATTTTCCATCAGAGCTTTCATTCTAATCTAAACTGTTGCTCCCATAAGTATAAGACCTGGACAATTACCCAGCCTCTTTGAGTCTTATTTTTCTCATTGATTAAAAGAAGTAGTATGTCCCTCAAAATATTGTGGAGAGGTTAAATGGCGTACATTCCTAAGACTCATCATTAAGGGTGGCACGTAGAAGTCTCCTCATAAATGCTCTCCAAAATAGTTAACTTTCCGCTAATTCTAGGACTTTTATTTTTCTTGGCTGTCTTGGCCATTAAATGACTTCATTTTTTAATTCCTTGTCTTCTGACTGTATAATCTTTCAGGCTGTTTTATTTCCTATGTTCAAGCCTTCATTATTATTTTAATTTTTAGATGATTACCAAAAAAGTAAGTAAGTAAGTGGTGAGGCTAGAGGTGGTAAATTGCTTGTCATACAAGCCTTAGACTCTCAATTTAATCCTAGGACCCTCATGAAAAATCAGGCATAGTGGTGGGTACTTAGGATACCAACCCCAGGGAGACGAAGACAAGTGAATCCTAGGGTTTTCTGGCCAGCCATGCTACACTAATCAGCAAACCTCCAGCCAGTGAAAGACTCTGTCTCAAAAATTCAAGATGGCGCAAACCTGAGAATTAACACTAGAGGTTGACCTCTTACCTCTACACACACATATATTCACACATGCACATGCTCATCTACGCACACATACACAAAAGTAAGTATTAAAAAGTATTGAGTGTTGCTATTCCATGTTATAAAAGTTACATTTAAAAGGGGAAAAAAGAAAAAGGAATATGTTCAGCACTGTGTTCTCCCTTCTGCTCTTAGTCTAAATTCACTACTCCAGGCTCTGAAACCCTGTGAACACCACTGGGATCCCAGCCCTTCCCCACCTCCCCCAAAACAACCACTATTCTTATTTTTGTGTTTATCTTCTCCTTACTGGGTTTTTTTTTTTAAGTTTTACCACATGTGTTTAGTTTTGCAAGCCTATGAACTTTATATTAAAACAATCATACTGGATGTTCTCTTATGCAACTTTCTTTTTCCACTTAACATTCTGTTCTTGGGGCTCATCCATGCTGCTGCACGAAACCCTGTCTCATTAATTTTTTTGTCATGGTGCTATTTCATTGTGTGAATATTCCACAGCTAATTCAGCCTCTCTGGTTTCTATAGCTATTAGGGTGGTTCCCAGGGGTCTGCTAGTGTACTCTTGCTTCTGTGAGGGTCCTCTATATGTCTTCTCTGACTTTTTCCTAGAATCTATACTCAAAGGTAGCATTTCTGGGCAAAAAGATTTACCCATCTTTATCAGGTAACTGAAAATTATTTCTCAAAATAATTGCGTCAGTTCCTACTTCATGCTCCTGGCATAAACGGTCCTCTTTAATTTCCTTCCCTACACTTCATTTCCTGATTTATTTTTTTATTCCACTCACGTTCCTTTGGCTTGAGCCATCAACTATGAGTTGATGACCACTGAATGTTTATCTCTGGTTCATACCTTCCTCCCAAGTTCCAGATCCACGTATTCAATGCCTTAATAGTTCTTCTAGGTTGTCTTCTGGGAGCATAAGTAACATGCTGTTACCTGAGCATAACTTTTCCAGTGAACTGTGCCATCTCTATCCCATCATCCAACAAGACAGCAAAAACAGAGGGACTGTCTGACATTTTTTTCTTTCCCCTTTGTCCTCCCTTTGACTGATTCCTAAACTCTGTTGGTTCTACTTCCCTGGCACCTCAGCAAATCTGTCCTCTTTCTTCCATGTGCTTCTAATATTTCTAATGCTCTGCTCTGGAGCTCCCAGCACAGCTCCGTGTCCTCACTCCTAACCATGATGCTTGCCACACAAAGTAATGAGCCAGGGAGTGAGAGTCTGTCAAGGATACAGCTCAGCACCCAGTAGAATCAAGGCTTCTAAGTGCTTGCTCAGCAAATTGTATTTGTTTCAGGATGAAAACCAAGTGTACTGCTGTTAGGTAACTCCACGGCAGCCTGCACTGAGCCCTGGTAAGTCCTTGCTGTCCCTGGCACCCTGCCACTGGTTTAATGTTTAAGTCATACACATTGCTTAGATAATCACATGTCTGACCTATCAGGTTGTATTGCCTGGGTGACCTTAGCCTATTCCTCCTGACAGAATGACTAGTGGTGCTACATTAATGGTGGCTCTCCCAACCTTGATCTTGAGTGACAACACAGAACAGCTCTCCTCTCCCACAGTCAACATGAAGTATATGCACAAAGTGAATCTCTGCCCTCTCAAATCTTTGGAATTACAACTACAGCCCTGGAGGGGTGAGGGAGGTGGTACCATTCTTGCAAATACAACCTTCTTTCCATGTTCATGGCTATTGGACAGAGGCAAGCAGAAAAGACCCGAGAACTTTCCAGTTCCCTTGGAGTTCATTGCTATGGAATCTGATTTCTTTTTCTTCTTTGCAACTTCCTGAATAAATTCTTACGTTGGCATAAAAATAATGGCATTTGAATACCCGACTTCAGGGCACACTGAGTTCTTCCAGCTGGCATTAGTCAAGGTTTTGGCACTTTCTCCCAGAACACAGGCATTCTCTATCGGTACAAAGGTCAGCTGTTATCTTCTCTCCAAAGCCATCAAACCCCAGAATAGCACTGGCTATGAGAAGACTAATGTCTTCCTGGCACAGCCCAGTGTCAGCTTTCAAGGGTACCGTTTCACATCCAACTGCCAGGGCAACATAAGTGAGACTTGTCTCTAATGCTCAAAGACCCTACAGAAGTCTGAAGGAACCAGTCAAGCTCCTGCCATGCTATGACACTGACTGGGTGAACGGAAATTAACTCTGGTTGAACACCTTCTAGGGCCAAGCACTTCATGTATACTGTCTTGTTTAATCCTCAGAACCACCTTCTGTGTGGGATATTATTAGTCTAGCTGACAAATCATTCCAAGAAAATAAATTCAACTTGAGTAAATGGCTGACCGAGGTCAGAGGAGAGATTCTGGTCTAAGCCCAGAGCTTCCTTAGAACTTACTGTAAGGTACACTTTGACTTTACCTAATGCCACTTAACTTAGTTTAAAAGAAAACAAGTCAAATGAAGACAACTGAGTTTTTTGAGTCTAGACGCAACTGTCTAACAAACACTGTATCCCACTTACTCAGTGTGAAGAGCAGTTCTGAAGAGTAGCAGAAAGACAAAATAGAATAAATAAGGTCAATAAATACCTGCTCTCAAATGGGCTTATGGTATGCAGTGGTATACAGTGATAGGCAGTTGTAGGCAGTTGTAGGCAATGATAGGTAGTGGTAGACAGTGTTAAGCAGTGCTATGTGGGCAGCTCCACGACGATGTAGTGGGATTAATGTATCCATTCACTTATTTCCCAAACACTGAGAGCTGAGGACTTGGAGCTACAGAAACAGACTCTGGCTTCCAGGAGCTCACAGTCCAGCTGTAGGAGAAACAAGGGACATCTATCAAGCAAGGGCCTCCGGAAAAACATGTCAATTCCTCCTCATGGGTCCACAAAGACTGCACACCTGGGTGGTTCTGGAGATGAGTTTTGAAACAGCGACACGTGACAGAGAAAGAGCTTCTCGAGCATGATGAGTAAAGGCCCAAAGGGCAGAGATGTGAATTCTGCGCTGAGGAAGGGACCAGGCAGCTGGTCTAAAAGGATGAGTAACAACAGCCCAGGTGACAGGAGGGAAGGCAGCACCAGAGGAGACAGGTCAGAAGACGCCAAGGCACCAAGGTTTCTTGGAGTAATCAGACAAGCAGGCTTGTGCAAGGGAATGACTAGAAAATAAAGGTCAGGGTGCATTGTGGAGGCACCAGTCTTGCCAGGAAGATTGAGCTCTCTCTTATAAGCAATAGACAGCTTATATCTTCTGTCTCTGTCTGTCTGTCTCTGTCTATCTGTCTCTGTCTGTCTCTCTCATATACACACATACAGAGAGAAAGGAAGAGAGAGGGAGGGAGGGAGGGAGGGAGGGAGGGAGGGAGGGAGGGAGGGAGAGGGAGGGAGAGAGAGAGAGAGAGAGAGAGAGAGAGAGAGAGAGAGAGAGAGAGAGAGAGAGTTTAGCAATGGTAAGTCCTCAGCGTTAGCTATCGTTGTTTTAAATGACTGTAGCTTGGATGCTGTGACAAATACCACAGTCTGAGTGGTTTATAAACAGTGAAAATGCATTTCTCATTGGAGGCTAGAAGTCTGGGATGGAGGTGCTAGTGCAGTAGGAGTCTGCTGAGGGCTCTCTTGCTCATGTATAAAGAATCTTTCCTTCACTGTGTCACCACAGAGTAAGAGAAGGGACAGGCGAGTTCACATCTGTTCTTATGAGAGCACCAACTATACACACAATTCTAAAACCTCTCAAAGGCTCTGTTTCTAATACCAAGCCTGTGGAGGCTATGGGTTTAATGGAGACTTTGAGGAGATACAAGTATTCTGTCTATGTCAACTAATTTCATTTCAAAGGCATACATAAGAAATGACATGGCCACATTTACCGTTTAGAAAGCTCACCAATGCAGGCGTATGAGATGCTGCTAATGAATCCCTAATGACAGTAACTGACAGTAAGTATCATGTTAGCTCAGGGTCCCTACTCTGCCTCAGCCACTCTGCTCTGCCTGGTGTCTCTCACATTTAGTTCACCTTCCGGGAATAGTCCTCTAATGAGTTGGTTTCTGACATCATAGTTAGAGTTTCTTGTGGCTGATGGTTGTATTGCGATCCATGTCACTGCATGCCACAAGGGGTTGACCTGTACTGCACAGCAGGGGCACTTCCTTTTGGCACTGTCCATATTTGAAAATCTTACCATTGCAGCCTTACCTGGTTCCAAACTTACGACATTATTTACTTCAAGAGTTCCTGCTGAGACCATGGATGGTAAGGATGGGGTCCGTGTGCCCTTGGCTTCCCAGAACCACCTATATCCCAGCTTCCAGTTTCTTGGCCCTTGCCTCGAAACTGAGGACAAATGAAATTTGCAGGTCCATCTAGGAAATTACCTCAACAGCCAGGTCATTTCCTCGGCGCCATTTACATTTCTTAAGTATGGAGAAGCTGAGTTACATTTTTTCCCCATATTCTCTGGGCTGCTGGTAAATCATTCTCACCCACATAAATGAATGGCAGATGATGTCACAGCACAGGACAAGTTCTTACTGCTCCAGCTCCCCCTTCATATTTAATGACCGACCTGGGTTTCTCTGACTATCGTTCTTTCTTCCATGCTGACAGGCGAGAGTTCTGTAGCACATCTCTGCCACTTGAGACCAGGCACATTGATTTTTCAATCTCATGGTGCTGGGCTGCACATCAGACTGACACATTTCAGGTCAATCCCTTATCTGTCCTATGATTCAAAAACATTTTACAGAGCTTTTACCTGTACTAGGGTGGGCACAGAGTGGGAAAGGCACATGTCCTATTCTGGAGGGGGCAGGGCATCACACTAGTTCTAAGATAAAACAATAATGACTAGGATCTGCTTCCTTCATATCAATAAAGAATATCAGCCAAGGATAATAATCCTTGTAATCCCAGCACACAGACTGAGAAAGGAAGATTGCAAGTTTAAAGCCAACCTTGGCTATATACCAAAACTATGTCTCAACAAAATACACAGACCATTCATATGCATATATTATACATATCTATATATATCTAGTCTCTGTGTGCATCATATATATGGATATCCATATATATGGATATATATGGATATATGCATATATAATGCATATATGCATATATATATATATATATATATATCTTATATGTGTGTGTGTGTATGTGTGTTTACTACAGTTGCTTACTACAAACTAGGTGTTGCTGACTTTAAATATTTTCACAAGTTAATTCATTCAGGTCTTAAACAATATTGTCATAAAAGGCAAACTTCTGCAGTTAGCCTCATTTTACAGACGAGGGAACTGGAGTGCAGACAGTTAAGCAATGTGCCCATTTCTAATAAACTGCAGTGTAAAGATCTGAATCAGGCAGAATATACTCCAATTACTAATCATTATGCTACAACTGCAAATATGCTCACAGTAAAATCCTTCTCAGAAGAAAGGCTTCATAGAAGCCTTGGGGTGCAGGCAGATAGACTTTGTCTTCTTGCTTTTTGAGATTCTATGGTTCAAGCCTAAGACCGTATATTAGGAAACTGTTTAACCACTGAAATACATCCCCAACCTGGGCAGAAACACTTTGAATTAATCCTTTGCGTCAGGGTTCTGTAGACTACTCACACACAAAGGAAGACAAATAATGGGGTTTGGTTGGAACAAAGGTGCATTTGTCTTCTGCTTGAAGAAGTGACACAGTTTGCAGGGAATGTAAAATCCAGTTGATAGATGGCACAGATGCACAGATACTGCCTGGTGGAAATGGCATCATTTGCCCCCCATTCCCTCACTGTGACTAGGTTTGGTGCTCTGGCTGGCCCACTCATCTTGGTGGTAAGGGACACAGGCTCTGGGATCCCAGGGGAATGAATTACTTCAAGTAATAATGCTGGAACCTGTACAACATCCCCTCCATGGGAAGTCACCTTTAGTACCCATGGCCTAACATAAAGACTCTGAGTACCTAAAAGTTAGCTGGAAGGCTCTAAAGCCAAGGTGTCTTGAGGTAGAAGATGAAGATCCCTTTATCCACACATCTGGAGTTGATGCTGTATGTGGATGAAAACTTCAATCAGCCTGCTGATTGCAACACCTACATGAAGCCATCCCATGTGGCTGCCTGTGCTTCCTCACAATATGGTGGCCAGGTTCCAAGAACCACCATCCCAGGAGAACCAGATGGAAGCTCCGCTGCCTTTGATGGCCTCATCTCTGAAGTCAAGTGAAACGATTTATAGTCTAGTCAGAGTCAAGAGAAGGAAACCAGACCATCTCAACTGAATTCTAAATGGCAAGACTGCATAGGCGACACTACTGTAGCTAACTGTCTCACAGAGATTCATATTCAGCATTCAGAACACTTACCACAGAGACCAGCCATCTTGCTAGAGAGCTTGGGGTGTATGTTAGCTCAGAGAACAGGAATGATCTTAGCCCCACCACATTTCTGTATCATTTCACTATAGGATCTAGTTCCTATAAGATTTCTAAAGTGGGGGGAGAATTCCCTAAGCCTACTCTTTTAAAAATATTTTTATTTTTAATACTTCATGCGCTATATTGTGATCATCTTCTTTCCCCTCCCTAACTCCTCCCAGATCCTCACACACACAGCCAACATCAAGTTGTTCTCTCTCTTAAGAAAAATAAACACACATGTACACACACATATGCACGTGTGCATTTTGTACTGGCCAACTACTCCTAAGCATGAGGCCTGCCCTGGAGTGTGGTGGAGATTTATAGTGTCTTTCCATTGAAGAAAACTGATTTTCCCTCTCTCAGAAGTTATCAATTGCAGATAGCTTTTTGGTTACTGATAGGTCTTTGTGCTCACTTCCCCTTCTCCATGCTCGGATTTTGTCTGTCTTGTATTTGCACAAGTCTTATACATGCTGTCGCAGTGTCTGTGAGTTTATACGTGTGTCAACCCTGTGTTTAGAAAATACTGCTTCCTTTAAGTCAGCCACCACCTCTGGTTCTTACAACCTTTCTGTCCTCTGTTCTGCACAGATCTCCTAGCCTTGAGGGGACAGGTATGGTGGACACTGTCCATTGGACCTGAGTGCTCCAAAGTCTCTCACTGTTTGCACATTGTCTGATTGTGGGTCTCTATGTTAACTACTATCTACTGCAAGAAGAAGTTTCTCTGATGAGGGCTGAGTGATACATTGACCTATGGGTTTAGTGATGTGTCGTTAGGGGTTGTTCTATTGATAGGCTCATTTAGTAGGATAATAGTAGTAGGTTTTTCCCTAGCCTTATCCAGACCCAATTTTTAAAAATAGTAATCCAAAGATTATTTATGCACTCTGTGATCTCAAGACATGTAATGGCACACAATTGCAATTTCAGCACTAGAGGAGCTGAGGCAGGACAGTGGGTTGGAAGGTAGGCTGAGCTATGTAATAAGACCCTCATTCCAAAGGAAAAAATAATTAAATTAATAACTGATCTCACGATAAATCATCTCCCATGTTCTTCCTCAGTTCTTCCAGACCAAGTCTCCCTCTGCTTTGCTCACTTCACGGGATCATCCCAAGGTTGAGTTCTTGTTTCAGTTCAAACATGCTATCCTTGGAGACGCCATCTTGGGTGACCCAGGTGAAGCAGTGTGTGCCTCGGGGTTCATTTTGCTGTTCTTTCCCTGTGATCCCAACACCTGTTGACTGTTTATTTCTGGGTCTCAGGCCCACTTCACTCCCTCAGCATGATGAGGACCATCAGAACACAGGCCCTGTTTCTGTTCTCTGGCACACAGCCTGGTGTCTGGCACATAAATCCATTAATATGTCCATTAAATCGTCAGTGAACGAGTAAGTGGGATGTGGTGCCAAGTGCAGAAACTTGTTTATTTCTTGTTTGCAAGGTCCCGAGTAAGGAGAATAAAGAGATTTATATATATCTTAGTGAAATGTAAACATTTTCTCTATCATCTCTACCTCTTGGATATTGTCTTCACTTTTATTCTTTAGAAAGATAATAATAACATAGAGAATAGTCTATACCCAGGACTTTGACAAAATCTAGAAAATAAATGACTTCTTTTTAAAGTACTTCTTCACAGGATTTCAAGAAATTCAATATGTTTTATTGTAAATTCACTTATGAAATTACTTTTTTATCATAAGTAAGCTAAAAGTGTACAATGAGAATATATTATAAAACATAGCATACAATATTATGTTTATACTTTATTATATATTTATTGTTGTATATAAATATATGACATAATATTTATTTAAAATACAAATGTATTTTATGATTTTTATATAAGGTATAGTGTTTATAATATATTTATTATATTTATACAAAACATAAACTATTTATAACACTAGTTTATAACCTCTATAATTACAATCTTTTCATGATTATAAACTTTATACAAATATATTTATAAAATTTATGTAAAGTTTAAAGATATATTATAAGAAATGTAATAGTACCTTAAAATGTTTGATCTTTCCTTTACATGTTTGAGTTTTGAAAAATTCATTTTTGTGGGGGGAAAAACATCTACAATGTACATAAAAATGATACAGAAGTATACTGCCAAGAAAATAAAAATATAAAAAGCACTGAAGTGGCTTCAATGAAAGAGATGAAGGCCATCGGTTAGGAAAAGAATCAAGCAGAAATAAAATGAAAAATTTAAAAAAATGAAATTCTGTCTTCATCTCCTTTATTTTCCACATTCTTGTTCTGTGAACAGTGAAGTCAGAACCATGAGTCTCTGAGGATCACATGAAATGAGTGCACACTTTTCCATCCAAGATTGCTATGATCACAGTTGCAAAGGAAAGGGGGCTTTCTTGACATATAATGCTGGAGTCTTGGCTTCCCATATTGATCCCAGCACACACTCACTGACTTCACTCAGCGGGACTGACTTAGGCACTGTGGGACTTTACCTAGCACCTATCCTTTTTCATGGGACTTAAATTATACACACCTCACACCAAAAGAGAGGTCTGGTAAGAATCTATTCAAAAACCGGGTGCTTAATTTATATGAGACGGTGTCTAGACATTTATTTTCTGGAAATATTTAACTTGGATAAAACATGTGGCCCCCAAGATGAATGCAGGATTGAAATATTTTACTTGAAAATTTGTTCAAGGAAATGTCTGGTTGGGTGCAATGAGCTTAAACATCAAAATATTTTCCTAGGATGGAAAGGTCATCCGGAGCCTGTGCCCTGGACGGCCATCACATCTGCATACCTCTGGCTTCCTAAGCAGTCATTGCCTTTGTGATCACTACATTTCTGCAGCTATAGACATGTTCATTAATCTAAGTCTGTATGCAATGACTTTAGCTCAAATGGCTCCTGGGGTAGAAAACCTGAAGATGAAAAAATCTGAGGATTACATGTGATTTGACTTCAAAAGGAAAGTTTTGTTTCTCTCTTTGGAAGTCAGAGGAGAGAGCCATTTTTCTATAAAGAACCAAATAAATAGTAAAGGCTTTGTTGTCCATACCACATGTTACAAGTAATGAACTTGGAATTATGATGTGATAGTGGCTTAAGACCATACAAGTGGAAGTGGCCGTGTTTGAATAACCTGTTCACAAGAACAGATGTTTGCCAATACATCTCAGACCAGTAGCTTTTGAACTGCTTTGACTGTGACACACAATAAGAGAAGAATTGTCCACCTTCACCCAGAGCAAACACATGTATGTATCACTGTAGGATCAGGTAGGATCACACGTAGGATCATGTAACCTAGTATTTTCTATTCTACCCAGTTTGAATCTAAGTCATTTTTTATTGCTGACAACCACCATCTGAATTGGGTCACAACCTCCAGTACAGGGAACACAATGAGGCTAGCTCTATACTTGTGCATAAAGTGAATAGCGTGCAAACAGCTGAAAGCAGACAAAGACTCACTGTCCTTCTGCTAATGAATGGGGATGCTTGCCCTGAGCCCTCAGCCTCGGCTTTCTGCTTGGATTTTCACATCACTAGGATCTGATAAAGTTCTGACCCAGTAACTACAGTGAACAAGCACTGCTGAGAGTGAGTGGAAAGGTCTGAGGGAAGGCTGAGACACAGGAAGCTAGATGCTTATCCTTATCAAAGGAGTGGGGAAACAAAATCTGTTCTCTTTGGAAGTCAGGCTGGAAGAAACTTTTCTTTAAATGGAGCTCCTGTGGGCAAGAAAACAATGGGGAAGAGTCTCACAAATGCAGATGCAATAGCACTGAGATAACTCTCTCCTCCCTCTCCCTCTCCCTCTCCCTCTCCCTCTCCCTCTCCCTCTCCCTCTCCCTCTCCCTCTCCCTCTCCCTCTCCCTCTCCCTCTCCCTCTCCCTCTCCCTCCCCTTCCCCCTCCCCCTCCCCTTCCCCCTCCCCCTCTCCCTCTCCATTATGGACATATGTATTTAAGAGTGATTTACTAGCCAGGGTAACACCTGTAACCCCAGCACTCAGCAGGAGGAGGAGGCAGGAGGATTGAGACTTGGAACTGTTGCCATGAGGAAAAGAGGAGTAGGAAGACCATTGTACTCAACCCTGTGATCTTCAAATCTTCATGCCATACAACTCTAGCATAGGACAGCAATGGGTCAGTCTCTATTACTCCAAACAAGAGAAACTGTCTTCCATCCAGAGCACCATGGGACAATTTTGCTATCTTGATCTTCCCTCCTTTCTCTGATCAAGATGCCCCATCTGATTGGAGAAAGCCAATGTATCAAATGGGCAAGAGCCATCCGTTGATGATGTCACACAAACACAGCAGAGGTTTCTGGTGTCACTCACTAAGGACATGTAATTCAATGAGCCCCAGAGAAGGAATTCTGAAGAAAATGAGTTGCTGGTTCTGCCCAGATCTGGCTTTGGTGGGCTTCACTGGAAGCTCAGGGGTCAGCTCCTAGACAAACAAGCTGGCATTTGCTCATAGAGAACTACACTGCTTTGGGCTTCGGGATGAGGGAAAGGGTGAGGAGTGGATCATTGGTGAAGTATGGCAAATGCAACTGCATGCACCTTGCTACTGCAACACTCATTACAGAGGAACCACCAAGAGACAGGCAGAGCCAGTCCACCTCGCTCCCTTCGTACCTTACATTGTATTCCTCCCCACGACATACTCAGGCAACAGGGATCCTAGCCCAAATTTAGTTGGGCTGCCTAAGGCCACGCAGATAGAAACTAGCAGAGCAGGAGTCTGGCTTAGCCTGTCCAAGGCCAGTTTCCACATGCTTGTCATTTGTGTACCTGTGTGTTTGATGTAAATGTGAGATTAAACAGACCTTTTCTCAAAACTTCAGCCTTCTGTCCCTCCTAATTCTCTCTTCCTCCTTCTAAATGACTCTGCCCCATCATAGCTCAGACCCTTTCCTGGGGTAGGGGGAACAGAGGAGGACAAAAAAGAATAACTATTAGCTTCTTTTTTTTCACCTGTTCATCACCCCGGGTCAGCTCAATACAGAACCATAGACAGGACAGCAAAGGGCTGGACCCCAGTGTGCAAAATCTCCCTTCCTCTACTGGCCTCAGTGAGAATCAAGTTAGGCAAGGTGTAGGGAAGACATTCTTTGCTGGTTAGGTGTCTGCTCTGTAAGATGCCCAAACACGAAGAAAAGTTCAAAGACAGATTTACAAACTCTGAACCTATCACCTGGATCTGGCAGTGTTCCTGTTTTTTGCAGTTTGCTTTTGTTCTCTTGGCTGCTGGTGTTATTTTAAAAACAGCCTGTTGGGGATTCATCATTAGTCAGTCCCATCCAAGTCACCCTGTCTCCAGGGGTAATTACTACTACGGGGAGGAGGGAGGACTGGTTCTCCCAACCAGCCCTATGAAAATGGGTGGATGGGAATCATTTTAGACACGTGGCACTGTGCATGGTTTTTTTTAAAGTGTCTATGCACGATATCCTGCCTGCCCCTTTCCAGTCTCATTTATTCAGCAAAGAGGTTGAATAGATTGCTGGTATTTAACCATGATACTAAATGGAGCTCTAATTTACTATTTAGATTGCTGGTTCAAGAATCATCTCCAAATGACCTATTAATTTATTTACCCATCCTTCTAAAAGTGTGATAATATCCATTGTCGATTTGACAGAATCTAGACTCTCCTAGGATATATGCTTCTGGGCATGCCTCTAGGGGAGTCTCTTGACTACTTTAATTGTTGTAAGAAGCCTTATCTTAATTGTAAAAGGACCAGTCCCTGGGAGCTTGAACTGCACAGAGTAAAGAACGTAAGCCAAATACTAACAAGTATCCACTCACTGCCCTCGGCTTCCTGGATGTGGATACAATGTGACCAGCCAGCCTCCTGCTCCTCCTCCCAATCCCCAGCTCCCACCCTGCCACCTGCCCGTCCCTGTCTGCTGCCGTCTCTCTAGCCAGGATAGACTGACTGACTATATATAGCCTTCTAAAACAGCAAGCCAAATCACCTTTGTCTCTCTTAAGTTGGCTTTGTTAGAGTATTTTAGCGCAGCAGCAAAAAAGTAGCTAAGACATGTTCAGTGCTGAGATAGATGCCTGCACATCTTTTATTTGTGCAGGTGTGCAAGCATTCTCTTCCACCCAAGGTGTCTCTCTCACCTTGTTAGGCGTTGCCAATTGTTCTGTCGACCGATCTTGTCAATGGCCTGCTATAGCACCTCCTATTTCCCTTCATCCTCACCAGTAATTGGAACTGCATGAGTGTCATATTTGCCCACGTGGTGGACAGAAATAGTACCTTCTTGCGCTCATCCGAGTTCCCCCACTGGCTAGTAATGCTGAACATCTTTTCATGTGATTGCTGCCTACTTGAATTGCCTGCTCATAATCTGTCATGTTTCCAGGATCGTTGGTCTTTTTCTTATTAACTTGTATGAATGATTTATATATCCTGGATAATAATCTTTTAAAACTCAAATGTGTAGTAAACATTGGGACAAGCTTTGTAAACTTCAAAGATATATGTGTGTGTGTGTGTGTATATGTATATGCATATGTATATGCATATGCATAGCCCTTTGGTTTTTCCTAGTGTTTCATTCTACACTTACATCTCTTACATATGTCTTATCACCTTAACCAGAGCCCCCAGAGGACAGAGAACATGGCTTCCTTATGTTTATTTATCCGGGGTAAGTGTTAATAGGAAGCAGCCTGGGATTATGGGGAAAATTACGGCTTTGAAAATAGAAATGTGGTTAATGCTGCCTGTTCCTCTGAGGAGTTGTGGGGACTTGCTCAGCTGCTGCATCTTCCCGAAGCCTTGCTTCCTTTGCTCTAAAATGGGAAAGAAACTCAAACAAAACAAAACAAACAGCTCCCAGGGTTGTGTGAGAACCCGTCTAATATACTGTCAGTTCTTGGTAAGGGGCAGAGTGGATCCTAGATCTTCAACGGAGATCAGCTGAACAGAAATACTAGTAGACATGTATGGCGGTTTCATTTGTAATGACTGCATCATAGCTTCCTTCTCTTGGGCTCTCCTTGGTGCCGCTCTCCATGAACAGCCTTTCTCTACAGCAGCCGAGCCCCTTTGTACAGATGATGAACGTAAGAGAGAGCTTGGAAAGAAGTCCAGCTTGTGGATGATGGCACTGAGGTACAAACATGGACCTGTCTTATTCTCGTCCTGAAATGCATCCCTTATTCAATAATGCTTGTTGAAGCTTTACTTTGGACCAGGTTACCGTGGGCACTGGGCTGTAGTAGTCAAGGAGATGCAAGGAGCTCTCATATCCAAATTGACCAAAACAGGAAACAAGTAGAAAGTAAATTGTGTTTACACTTCA
Organism: Arvicanthis niloticus; assembly: GCF_011762505.2. NCBI lineage: Eukaryota > Metazoa > Chordata > Mammalia > Rodentia > Muridae > Arvicanthis > Arvicanthis niloticus. Next base: position 44,992,447 of record NC_047662.1, read on the forward strand.
CAACTCATGTCTGTCTCAGGCAGCATAAGCCTTGTGCTGTAAGGCTAAAAACTGGGGGGTGGGAGCTTGCAGGAAGAAGATCATGGCAGCTTTTCCAAGATTGTGATAGTGAAGGCAAAATAAAAGACATGGGAGAGAGCAAGCTGACACTGAGGAGTTGGAGCACTTCAAACAGGGTGACTAGACACAGATCCAATTCCGATCAAAAGCAGGAACTGAACTGAAGCCACTGCTTTTCCACTGCCTTTAACCCAACTCATGGCAAGGAAGAAAAACACCACGAGTCCCAAACAGCTGGGAAAGCCATCCTTGTCCGCGTCCTCAGATCATCCTGACTAAGCAACAGCTAACTGGACAGTCTCCAGTACCAGTTACCGGCTACCCTCCTACCAATGTCCTTCCACCCCACTACTCCAGCTCTCACGCCCCAGCCTATAGACTGGGCCACATAGGCTTAGCCTTGTCTCTCATAACAATTTTTTCACCCCAGCATCCCCAACGCCATCTATAGGTGGGAACTTGCAGACCAGTCTGTATGTATTAGCTGAGAACACCAGAGGATTGAATCAAGCCTGGAGGGGCGCCAGGTTTTCATTAAATCCCTTGTAAAGCAGCAGCACACTTCTGCAGGGCCGCATCTGCTGAGGGAGCCATCTGGGATCCATATCGCCGTGCTCCAACAAAACGCCAGCAGTGTGAAAAACCTCTCCCCTCTGCTCTGCACTGAACTGGAAAAGTAACATTGGTAATCACTTCTGCAGGTTCCATAATGACATAATGGGCATTGGCTGAAGCCTTGAATGGAGGCTGGCAGTCGTCACTAACAAGCTGGGTGCATCCATATTGTCCCAAAGAATGTAGGTCATCTCTCATGCTCATCTCTCTACCTAACAAGTAACAGATAAAAAATTTCCACTTTGAGACATGGGAAGAAAAAAATACTAATAACGGATGAGTGGCTGCTGCTGCTGCTGCTGCTGCTGCTGCTGCTGCTGCTGCTGCTGCTCCTACAATTCAGGAGTCATTACACTTTTCTTACAGACGGGAACCTGAGGCCAGAGACGCTAACTGGCTAACCCGCATAGGCAAGCCATAAACACAGGTAAGAGCCTTGATTGGAAATCAGACCTGTGTCTTCTTAACTTGAAAACCTGGGAACACTAGTTCTACTGCCCAAAAGAACTCTGAAAGCGGTACATAAACCACGTGCTCAGGAGCTTATCTTCATTTACTTACCTTTGGCCATCTATAATTCGAGAACGTAGTAAGCATGACAGGATATACAGGGTGTCTTCCATACACAGACTCCTGGATCTCAGGAGAGCTGCTAAGTAGAGGCTACTGCACACAGCTGACTTAAGTCCCTACAGCCTTCAGTTGGTTGAGCTGAAAGGAAGTCACCTCCCTTCTTAATTCTTCTGTCTTCCTCTCCAAAGCTCAACCTAATTATCTGAGAAACAAATATAGCCATGCAGCCTGTTCCTGATACCTGACCCCACACCTCAAAACAGAACCAATAGCCAGTATCCATTTAGCGAAGAGCATCTCCCATCATTGTCCCCGCCCAGCCCCATGTTGTCCTTCAGTGCAATGTGAGAAGTCCCATATAGTCGAAGAGTTAAATATTATTTTTGTTTTGAACCTGCAGGATGTCTATAGCATTACACAGGACATAGAAATGGAGTCTTCTTAAAAGAGAAAACAATGGCTCCTATTAATACACACAACACAAATTCCCAGGCAGAAAGTAGCAGAAAAGAAGATAATAGAAAAATTAACAGACAAACAAATCTGTCTGGGAATGGCTGCATAGTCCTGGATGACCTAAGAAGACTGACTCATGGAAAGAGGAGGAGGAGAAGAAATAGGTGGAGGAAAGAAAAGAAAGAGAGAGAGACAGAGAGAGAGAGAGAGAGAGAGAGAGAGAGAGAGAGAGAGAGAGAGAGAAAACACCTGAATTTGGAGGCCAGACAGGCTAAGGTTTGAATTTTGGCCTTGATGCCTAACCATTGTGTAGCAGCCAAGACATCTTACCTATCTGAGCATCCCTCTGTGAAAAATAGACCTGCTGTCTTACAGAGTTACTGCAAAAAGTAGAGCAGACAACGTATCTAGAGCCAGGCACATGGTAGACATCAGTGGAAACACATTTGCATTCCTTGACTCTCACATGCATCTCATATACAGCTGATACTTCAAAAGAGAAGTGTGTGTGTGTGTGTGTGTGTGTGTACGCGCACACACATGTGAAAGAAGCTGTTGAGGTTGTTTTTTTTTTTTGGTTTTGGGGTTTTTTTTTTTTTTTTTTTTTGACTTTTTGCGGGGGAGGACAGTTGCTGATATTTCAGATATTGGATCATCCAAATGTCTGACTTTCAGCAGCTTTTCCTCTTCCCTTATATAAACACCCACTAATGATTTCCTGACTTGCATCCCATTGAAGGCCCAGAGCACCTGGACAAGGGAAGGAAAGTCATTAAATTTCTTCATGGTACTCTGCATTCTACCATGGATACCTGGGTTAGCCAAAGAAAACGAGGTAAGGGGGTAGAGGGAGTGCTGAGAGTGAAGGAAAACCCCATCACCAGTGCGTCAAGCTTGACGAGGACTCGCAGAATGTGCCCCTCACTTGCACATCCATAGTATACTCTTTACAGAATGATCCCAGTTGGAATTCTGGCTTGAATGCTTGAGCGAATTGCTCATCAACTCTGAACTTGCAGGTTTCCTGGTTCTGCAAGGGAGACTGGAGATCATAATGGTTATATTTGCCTCATGGATAGGGAACTACAAATTAAATCCATGAAGCTACTCTGCAGTGCCTGAGAGCAGGTGCTTAATAAAGCCCTGCTTACAAAATGCATCCACAGCAGCTGTGTAAGGAGAACCACAGAGCCACTTTCCTAGATGAGGAAACAGAGATGCAAGAGGGGAAAAAAAAAATCACATTCAAGTTCCAAAGGTTTGGCTTGCTGTGATAGGACCTGCACATGGATTTAGTTGACTGCAGAGTTTATCTCCCTTCCAACACACACACAGGGCTGTCATGCCACCGACAGAAGAGATGGAGATTTGAAATGCGTTTTGTCTCCATCTGAGTTGCTTCCTCTCTTCTGGCTGTGCATTCTTGCCCTGTAGCCCTGGCAGAAGCATCTGGGGGATTGCCAGTTTCCCCCGCCCTACCCTCTCTGCCAACAGAGGCTCCCACCCAGCCAAAAAGGCATCTGGACAAGCATGTCTCCCTCACCTCCCCACCACTGACCTTTGACATGTGCCTGTCATCTGGCCAGTTCCTCCTTCAGCTCCACACTCATATGCTACCTTCAATGTTGGGTCCTTTATGCCTCGAGGTAGCCATTAGATAAGGAGCTTAACCTTAGTCCAACCTGAATTTACTAAGCACCTATCCTGTGTCAGTCATAGACTTGGCTCTGGAAATAAAAAATGAGTGAACCTTAAACTTTGAATCCATGGAATAAGAGAAAACCCAGTCCAGTTAACCAAAGACTACATTGTGCCAAATCCTATGGTAGACACGGATGGGGTGTGCAGGTGCAGACACAGCAAGATGATAAATAGTTCTCTGGAAAAGCTGATGTGTGGGTGGAACAGAACCCCCAACACACAAATATCCAGCCTGATAGTTGTCCATGCCCCCTTCTCTGGCTTCTACTATGCTTTATATACGGATATTCTCTTTGGACCTCAGAAGAGCATCCAGATAGATGCTTTAAAACCCAAGGAAGGTCCTCAGCTCAAAAACAATCATGGGGATGAAGATTCTAGACTCTGGGTCTGCTTTTTCTCTTAGATGATGCTGTTTTCTTGGCAGTGTGATGGCAGACTCATTTTCCTATTATTACCTCACAGTTGAATAGAGTACAAGGATTTTCCAAATCACATTCCCTCCATTGTCTCATCTGAGCATCAAACTCTAATTCTGAAGGGCTTTCTGAGAGGCCCGAGGGGTCACAAGACAAGAAGACCGGTGCCAGACCCTGCAAGGCTATTTAACTCTTGTGACCCTCTGTGAAAGAGGCAGTCTGATTCCTCACCCCATTTCTTAGAGCAGCTCTCTCAAACTCCCAGCATGATTCCAGAGAAGCCCTGAGCATACCCTGTATTCTTACAGCAGCCAGAGCCTCTGTCAGACAGGTCTATGGTCAGAACAAGCCCTCACTCTCCTCCCCGAACCAGAACAGCCTGTCTGTCCATGAAGAAATAAGAACAGCTTTGTAGATGCTCGGGGCTCCTGTGGTCCTTTGCTATATGACTTCAGGAAACTCACTAAGCCTCCCGGGGCTCCAGGTTCTCCTTTGCCTCTGCTGCCTGTATCAGGGCCTCTGCAGGATGCTGGTGGGCTACAACACAGAAAGGGGGACGGCCTTGGGGAAGCCAACAATGCAGGAAGGTGTTCTTATTAAAGGGTCTGTCCATATGTTAGTGTGCAATCAGAAACCCAGGAGACAAACCCCAGTCCCTTTAGGAGTCCTGCTCTGACTTCAAGGGGCCCTGGTAAAGTCTGAGCCCTGAGCACTGGTGATTTATCTGTGTCTTCAGCTAGGCTCCGCTTTCAAACCTGGCGGGAGGAACTTTCACAGAGAGACAGGCCTGGTCATAAGGTGACAGCATCTACGCCAAGAGCCCACTTTGGTTTAATGGATGACACCAAACACTTCGGCCATAAAGTCTTCAGGTTGCTATGTCTGGCAGTAATTACATGGCTCCCGTTCATAAATCCCGTTTGTGAGTGGTTTACTGCCCCCTTCTTCCACACAGGCAGGCCAAAACCTGTCCTTGGGGCCAGAGGCAGACTTGCAAAGAGAAGACAAAGTAAGGCTGCTTTCTGAACAGGAAAAGGTGGCAGCCACTAGGAGCGAGTGAGCAGCAAGCTCTCTCCCAGATCCCCCAAAAGGTAGAAAGGCTCAGAGTCACTCACTGGTTCCTCCAGGGTCCCCACGCCCAAGTTTATCTAAAGTTGTTTCTACCCACACTTACTTGATAATTTATCTGTCTTTCTAGAACACAGTGACCATTCAAATTTCATAAGGCCAAACAAACGCCCCACACACTCAGATAGACAGACAAACAGACAGAGAGGTACAGGTTTTCGTACTACTGTCTAAAGGCCCAGCAATGGTCCCTGATGATCCAGAAGAAAGTCCAAACCCCTCAACTAAAGGTCCTTTAGGACTTCCCTGACCCAGTCACCCTCCTCCACCTTGGAGGTTAGTGAACTGTAGAAACGAGCCTTGAGAGTCATCTTCCTAGCACTTTCAAAGTGGTGCTGTGGGCCCTTTCAACAAATGCTACAGCTATAGCTTTAGAATGCAGTGTGGCCCCGGGCAGCTTGGTCAGAATAAAGCCTCAGGGGATCCACTGCATGCCAAGGTTGGAATACATTTCTATGCCCACTTTTCTCATACTTTCAAGTGCACAGATCCACCGTGACTTTGAATGTCTTGTTAAAATAATGGTTCTGGTTGATTCCTTTGGTCCAGGCAGAGCTCCATGAAGTTCTCTGCCACTGTCATTGCTGCTGGTTCTCAGGACACGCCTTTAGTAGCAAAGGTTGGCACAACTGTGGATAGCAGTCCTGGCCATTCCGCAAGCAGTCTGCCTACTTACCACTACACGCTTTGAACCTTTGTGGATGATGGTACCTCTCCCTTTTTTCCCCCTCCCTTCTTTACCTTCCTTCTCCATGGGACAAGTTTACTCATCTAAAGTCAGTCGAAGGTCAGTGTGACAGGAAAAGTCTCAGTCTCTACAGTAGATGAGAGTCTTCCATTCCCTTTGCTTTCCTGTAACTCTGCACACACACCCTTTTTGAGAGATGGTGCTAGACACCTGTCTGTCTGTCTGTCTGTCTGTCTGTCTTCTCCTGCCTCTGTGATGATGAGGACCTTACCTCTTGCATCTTGGTATTTTTCTTTTCTGTTTTATTTGTTGGTGGTTTGTTTGTTTTTGATACAGGATCTCGATTTATAGTTGGACATGGACTCATGATCCTCCTGTCCTGGTTTATCCAGTGTTAGAATTACAGGTGTGTGGCATTTACCTTGTCTCTCCCTCCAGTAACTCTTTGCTTAAACCAACAACATAGTGCCTGGCTTATAGCAGAACCATGGATAGTCTGTCAGTGAGTAAATATTCAACTACTTCTTGGTGGGGAGAGCAGTAAATGAAATATGTACAAGCAGAGTGAGCCCTCACCAGCACTGCCGTTTCCCCCAGGAGCTACTCATTAACTGCTAGGTAGCTTTTACAGCAGGCAACAGCAAACTGTTTTCTAAAACAAACCAACTGTTTAATCCTGGAAGACACAATACAGAGATGCTCTCCCTGAACTAGGAACATCGTCAGGAGTTTCCAAGAGGCAATATCTAAACAGCAAGTGTGCACAGGTACATTTCTCAGACAGGAAGACTCCCACTTCCCACCTCACAAAGTTCCTTCCTTGGCATATGGGTTCTCCGTACTGTGATGCTGACTCTCTGACAAATGCAGTAAGGAGCGGATGGAAGGTGAATCCACATCTTCCTTGATCCCCAAAGAGATAGGTGTGGGAACAAACAGGAAAGGACAAAGTAGAGAGACAAGTCATGATGTTTAATGTGTGTGTGTGTGTGTGTGTGTGTGTGTGTGTGTGTGTGTCTGTGTGCGTGTGCGCGCGCGCGCATGCGCATGCATGCGCTTATCCATCTAAAATAGAAGCTATGTTCAACAGAGAGAAATATGGTCTCCAATGCACACACATGCTCTTGATCTTGACAGGAAGATAGGGACAAGAATGAGAGAGGAAATGAGCTAACATCTGGTAGGAAAATGCAAGGGTATTTCCTGTTTTAGGAGGAGGCAAAAGTGAGGAGAAATGTTGCACATTTGGGGATGGGAAGAATCTGGAATAACTGGTGGGGGTCGATCCCACACTGAAACTGAATATAAAATGACATCACTTGCAATCTTAGGGATTGTGATTAAGAAACATGAGTTCACACAGCTCTGGAGGAGAGAGGGAGAGTCAATCTTATGTAGGCAAAAGGCTCTTAAACCATTCCAAAGTAATTAAAATTATTTGAAGAGAAACTTCTCTTGGCTTTGTAAAGAATGCAAAGGCTGCCTGACACAGGCTACATGGCAAATGGTGAGGGGAAAATACGTGAACTGAAGAGCAATGTTCATGAAACAAGAGTCTAGTGGTCTTGTGATAATCATTTCATAGCCCCTGGGTACCATGTAATGGTCCAGTCATTTTGACCATTCCAGGTACCTGCTTCAAAGACTAGAAGTGACCAATATTCACTCAGATAGCACTTGAGATGGACATGAATCCTGATCCTTTAAGTTCCTTCTGGCTGAAAGTGAAGGCGTGACACTCCTGGTGATTTCCCCTTTTAATTTCACATTGGATGTACACAGGTAGGACAGAAGGTCAGTAGAGAAAGCTGAGTAGAACCAGGCCAGGTATTTAGATAGTATTAATGGAACATCTATTATGTGCAGACACCAAGGTAGGTGCTGAACACAGAGATGAGAATATAACACAGAAATTACTTCTGCTTTCCTGGAGTTCCCAGTTTCTGGCTAATGGAGTTAGTGGAGAAAAATATAAGCAAATCAAAACAAGACTCTAAATAAATAAATAAAATCAGACACTATAATAAATAAGGAATTAAATAGCAGGAAATGAATTAGAGTTTTAACTATCAAATGAACAAGGAAGGGCTGTCAGAGTTAGGCATAATTAATGAAAGAGAAAGAGAAGGTGAGAGGAAAGAGTACCCTGAGATGAGAGAAAACACTGGATGAACCCTTGGGGCAAGCAGGGACTTCAAAAGCTTGAGAAACTCACTGTGGATAGAACCCATAAAAACAGACAGTGATGTGCTTTGTCACAAAACTCATGGCCGTGGTGACAGTAGACGCCTCTGAAAGACTCATTAGCAGAGGACAATTTGGGGTAGTTGGTTTTTTCCTTTTTCTTTTTTCCTTCCTAGAATGATGACTCTGAAGAAGTTGAAGGAGATGGGAGATAGACCATTACCTGTGGGGACCATGAAAAAATCCTGTTGAGAAGAAAGTTAAGGCCACTGTGGTTGTAGAAGAATGGGTGGAGCAGCTGCAAGAGTACCTTGCTCTGGAAAATTCTACACCAGAAGCTCCCAAGCAGAAATGTCCCATACCTAAATGGTATGCACACCCAGGACAGAGCTCCTTGAGGAGGTAACTAGATAATATAGAGCCTTTCATCTGTGGCATATGCCTGTCATCTACTGACTTCCGGTCTAGACCCTCAGCCCCATCATCTGTTTGGCTCAAAGCATGAGGAACATTCTGGTAGTCATGTGTGTTGCTGTGTGCACAGTCAGCTCTACACACTGAAACTGTTAAGGAGAATATAGGCATTTTCTACCTTGCCTCTGTTAGGCCAATGTTGAGCCAGTATTGAGAATGAGTAATTAAAATAAAACTGCTAATGGACCAAGTTTCTCATCAAGTTTCTCTGAAGCTGAGCTTCAGAGAAGTTTGGATTTGTTGAATCCTGGAAAGAAATGTGGCCCCTAAACACGCACATCAAAAAATAGCTATTCATGACATAGAGGATTAGGGCATTGCTCAACCTTCAACTAAGAAGCTTCTCTTTGCAATAGATTGTGATTAACATAGAGACCCACTACCGGCCAAGGTCCAAAGAATAAAAGACTGCAGAATGTTCCACCCTAAATGGAACATATATGCTGAACATCACACACACACACACACACACACACACACACACACACACACACACACCTGAAAGGCTCAGGGATCATTACAAAACAGGACAGAGTCTAAGAGCCAGAGGTGGGGGATGACCACAAGGAGACAGTCTCTTCTGCACAGAGCTGGGAGCTTTTCATAAGAGCTCAGCAGTTCTCAGACAACAAGCCCAAGGCCTGTACAAGCCCAAACTAGGCCAAATCCCAGCATGAAGATGCAAGGTGGGCACGAAGTCCTACCCCTAGCCACAGAACTATTAGCAGTTGATCCCTGCTGTGGAGAAAGAGACAGTTTTCTCAAGGATGTAGCCCCAGATAAGTTGACACACTCCAGTGAAAGACCACACAGGCAAGAATATTTGAGCACTACAAATTGGTCTTGACAGGTTAAAATAATAAGAGAAGGACATAAAATTAGACGGGTAGGGAAAGGGGGTGGGGTGGGAAGAGTTGGGGGGGTATGAGTGAATGTATCAAAACATGTACAAAACTCTTAAAGAACCAATCATTTTTAGTGAGGTGGAAGAGTGAACACCACAGACAGACATCTGTTTCCCTTTTATTTTCGGAGCTGAAGAGTTCAGGTCTTGGCACATACTAGGCCAGCACTCTGCCACTGAGTTATGACCCTTACCCTCTTCCTGCCTCTAAATCCCCTATGATGCTCATTCAAGAAGAGCAAATTTGAGGCTGTTAGTAACATTTTAGGGAGGAGATTGACTTTGGAGTTCTTGTAGACCACTTGCGAAATCCTAATCTCAGAGCTGAACTACCTCCAAGCATGACTTAATCTAACCCCCTTTTCAGTACAAACTAAGACTCAGAGACGACAGCCCGTCTGGCCTTACAAAGCTGGTTTAGGCAAAGCTGGAGGTATAAAGCTGGTGTACCTGTTCTTGATCTGAAGTCCTTCCTCTGTGACACCCCTGCCCCTGACACACACACATATAAGCCGTCAAGCAGTGATGAACTCATTGAGCCTTTAATATACACTGAGCTCTAAATCATCAGCCCAGGATTGAAAGGAATGTTTGAAAGATTGCAGCATGCATGTGTGAAGGCCTGGCTTGCTCTGAACTTTGAATAGAGTCACAGAAGTTCTACTCCTCTACATTCTTGAGTCCAGTCGTGTCTTCCTCACCTCTACATCTGCCCATTGAGGAACTGGGCAGAGTGTGTCTCTGAAGAAAGGGATGCATCATCTGGCTGTCCTAGGATTGCTCATCACTGTAAAGTAAGGCCAGCTGAGCAGCTTAGCTTTCTCATTAGCTCTGGTTGGCGGAGACACAATGGGGAGCGGGTGGGTGGCACTGGTGATCTCTCCTTCACAGGCCAATTGCCTGTCCGGGTGGTCTTTATGAAGCCATCCATCTTTTAACCCTGACAATCACTGTGCCCCGCTGTAGTTTAAGAAAGAAATCTTTCTTAATTATCAGACCTTTCTTGCTCCCTTGAGATCCTTGAGTGCCACACCAGGTGGGGGGCCCTGGTGTGTAGCCTGGTTCTACCAGCCAGAGAAGCATCTGGTTTGTTCAAACTCAAGGGCCGAGCTTGCTGGCTTGGTGCATCTGGAGAGACGACTCCATCAAGGCACTCATGTTTTATGTCTCCAGGAAAAGACCTCTGTCCTCCAGCACTTGGAGGGCTTCTAAGTGGTTGATGAGTCAGACCCACGAGGTCAGAGTCAGACCCATGGAGCTTAGGTTTCCATATTGACCCTTACCATGAAGCAAATAGCCTGGCATCACAACAGATTCATCTTGCCTGAGCCACTTTGAAATCCTAGTGAGTTTGGTCCCTATGCATGTTTCTGTCTCTACTCATCCCTCGGTGACCTTTGAAACATTATTTATGTGCTGTCCTGGTCAGTTGCCTATTACTATAGTTACATCCCTGAGACAGCCAAAGAGACAAGGCTGGAAACATTACTTACGTGCTGTCCTGGTCAGGTTCGTATAAAGAGAAGAGGCTGGAGTGAAAGCATGATAAGAAAGGCTCAACAGTTGTCCTATGGCTGCATCACCTTATGCTGGTGCAGTTAGCAAAGGTAGGAAGGAGCAGCGGCATCCCTGTGGAGATAGCTTAGTGTTCTGAGATAGTCCTCTTAGTAAAAAGAGCATAGTTGTTGTGTGCCCAATTGGTAATATGTTTAAGCCCCTATTTAAAACTAACCAGAAAGATAATGTGTTCGTAATATGTAACAATGTGTTCTATGACTGGGAAGATTGCCCAGTCAGTCAAGTGCCCTGCATACACGAGGATCAGACTTCAATTTCTAGGAACCATGGGGTTTTTTTGTTTGTTTGTTTGTTTGTTTGTTTTTTGTTTTAAAGGTTATGTGTGTGGCAGTAGAGTTACCCCAGCACTGGGGAGGTAGAGACAGGTAAATACCCAGATCTGGCTGGCCAGCCTGACCTACTCTGCAATTTCCAGGACAACTGGACAAGTGCAAGATGCTATCTCAAAATAACATGGAAAGGCAACACTCAAGGTTGACTGCTAGCCTCTAGACTCACACACATTTGTGCATACATGTCTGCACACACACAAACGCAGACAGATACATAGATAAATAACTACACATTGTGATTGCAATTGCATCTAAGTAGTAGATATACAGTCATCTAAAGCATTCTATTTGGAAGTGTGCTCAATACTGGACATGAAAGACTGGTAGAGATGACTGTGTTGAATTCTTGGTGAATTCCCAAAGAATGAAAACAAATGAGTAAGTAGCAAATGGATGACCTCAATATCCTCACTTTCCAATATGGATGAAAATGGACTTCACCTCCGCTGCCTTGCAAGTGCCCTGGACAACCAATGCTTGAAGGTACTGAGAATAATCCTGGGGTGTTGTGCTGCTCTGTAAATGTTCTGTCTCTACTTCTCTCCTCTGTTCCTCTCATACACCACCTTAAAAAATCTTCTCTTCAATCCTCTTTTGAGTTGTTGGTCAGGGTGCTAGGACTCAGATCCCTGGACAAGCAGATGCCTATTTAACATATCAAAGCAGATCTGACCTCCAGGTTCTCCCAGCATCCCTCATTCTCTACCTGTTACAGAGCACGGCTTATGGGGTGTTACAGAGCACCCCATAACCCAGGGGCTAGGCTTCCTCTCAGCTAGAGCTATTCCTTATATAATCCAGACATTTTGCATTTTGCATTTTGCATTTTGCATTTTGGAGTTCTCTCTCTCTCTCTCTCTCTCTCTCTCTCTCTCTCTCTCTCTCTCTCTCCATCCCCCACCTCCATCTCCCAGACTTTCTGTCTCCCCATCTGCATGGTGACTTCACTTGAATTGGTTTATCTTGTTGGCAGAGAATACCTATCATAAGGTTATCTAGGAAACTCCCAAAATGTACAGCCCAACTCTATTGCCCTCCGTTGCTTCCAAGAAGTGGAAGGTATGTCTCTATTGCTGCAGGCACCATGCACTTCAGACATAGGGCCCAGAGGCCTCTGCGCTGGAACTGACCTAAAGGCTTCATCCCTGAAAACTACATTTTTTGATTCCAGAAGGTGCCATGCAAGCTTCCAAAGGAGGGCAACAAATAATAATAATCCCACCCAACTATGATACCTAGGAACTGTATCAAGGACAAATGTGGTACTATAATCCTAAAGGTGCGGGGGCCCGAGCACTGAGCAGACCACCAGCAGCAGCTCTGCACCCAACCTCACAAAACCCAGAAGGTGCACTTGAGGCACACATACCTGGGTGTAACCAACAACTCCCTAATTGGACTTAAGACCCTCTCAACAAGAGAGAAATCATACCTAGTACTAGAACTTGAGCCAGGTACCTAGGGCTCGTGACGTCATGGATCTTGGAGGAAAACCTACAGCATTCCCCTTCTTAAAGCAGGATAATCCTTAATTACATTCTAAATATTTGCCTTTATACCCACAGATAAGTGTGGTCCCCACCCTTCATAAAGGAAGCTTCTATTTGCAAGAAATGGGGACCATTACAGGAAACCACAACCAATCAAAGTGCAGAGTCATGAAGCCCAGCCCCAATGAATACATCAACAATACTCCCAAAACTAAAGTTCAAGGAACATTGCAGAAGAGGGGACAGAACCACTATAAGAGCCAGAGGAACAGTGAGTTTATTGTGAGGTTGTATTTCCTAGGAATGTCAGAAGCTACACCCACAGTCTCACCAACATGACTGCCTAAATGTGTGCTGAGCCAGGACAACAGCAATAGATATGCTAACATGCACAGGGGAAACTCCCAGAAGCCTCAGCCATTCACGAAGCATTACAGGCAGCTAAGGAATGCCTAAGAGCAGAATTTATCTTCACCAGAGAAGAAGACATCAACTGATTATCCAATACCAAATGGTCAGCCCTGAAAACATATGTGTGTGTGTGTGTGTATATACACACACACACGTGTGTATATGTGTGTGTGTGTGTGTGTGTATGTGTGTATGTAACATTATACAAGCTGAGCAGATGAGCAGGTTGTTCTTACTTAGGAGTGTGTGTGTCTGTATGTCTGTGTGTGTCTGTGTATGTGTCTGTGTATGTATGTATGTATGTATGTGTGTGTGTCTATGTATGTGTCTGTCTATGTATGTCTCTGTGGTTGTATGTGTGTATGTCTGTGTATGTGCATGTGTATGTTTGTGTGTGTGTGTCTGTATGTATGTGTCTGTGTATGCCTGTGAATCTGTGCATACACATGCTTATGTGTGTGCATGTAACAATAGCGAAGAGGCTTTAAATTTGAAAGAGAGCAAGGAGGGTACACAGAAGGATTGGAAGGTAGAAAATAATATAATTATATTATAATCTCAAAAACTACAAGAAATAATTTTTAAAATGAACTTCCCTTTCTTCTTTCTTAGGTCCCATAAACCACCTCTTACCTCACCAGCCTCTAGACTCTATCCACCCTGACTATAATTTTCTAAAACCAAACCAAGTAAACAAAAAACTGACCTGCTCACTTCACATCCACTGCCAGCCTGTGCTTGCCCAGGGACAAACTTCAGCGCTCTTTAGTCCTCATTTTACATTTACGATAGGCCCCAAGCTTCCTTTCAGGCTAGGTCAGTGGCTCACCATGCAGCCCTTTTCATAGTTATCCACTGGGCTGGAGATACAGCTCAATGGTAGAGCATTTGTCTAGCATGAACAACACGCTGGGTTCTAACTATACAAACATAAGAAAAGGTGAATATGAATTTATTCTGAACCCTTAAAACAACCACAGGATGGGCACTGCTGGTGACATCTATAGTTACACCCAGTTCTCAAACTGCACGAACATAATGGAGTCAGTGTAGGGAGGAGAAGAGAGCAGGCTAAGATGTGTGACTGCCCAAAGTCACAGGAGAGCAGGCTAAGATGTGTGACTGCCCAAAGTCATGTAAATGGAAGTTTATAGAATAAAGCTTTAACAACTGTGCTGACCCCAGGGCCTGCCTCCTTCCACCTTCTTATCTGCCTGCCTCATGGGTGCACCCTTCAGGTTACACCTTCAGATTCACTGGTGCACACTCATATCCGGCTTCCTTCAGTTTTGGCTATTGCCTCTTTTGGAATGGCCTACACACAGGCACCACCCTCTCCTCTGCATCCATGCACACTCACATTCCTGTCTAGTTCCTTGCTCTTGCTCTTGTTTAAATACTATCCCGGCCTTTGTGTAGCATCTCCGTTACCCTGCCTCATCCACACCTTCTGTCTGCATCACAGTCGGGTTTTCATCTGTGGGAACTGTACAATAGAGAGAGAGCCACAAACTTGATACTTAGTATTTGCTGAAACTTTTTAAAGTTCCTATTTAAGCCTTCAATTCAACACACACACACAGAGAGACAGAGAGAGACAGAGAGAGAGAGACAGAGAGACAGAGACAGAGACAGAGAGAGCACCAGGGCTGAGTGTGCCACCCACCCCTTAGTTCTTGCATTTGGGAGGCAGGCAGGTAGATTTAGGTGGGTTTTGGGCCAGCCTGGTCTACAAAGGTAGTTCCAGACCAGCCATGACTACAGATTGAGACCCAGTCTCAAAAAAGGTAGGGAAGGGCAATGAGAACATGGCTCAGCAGGCAAAAGCCTTTGCTACCGAAGCCTGAACATCTGAGTTCGATTCCGGATCCCACATGAAAGTGAAAGGAGAAAAGCAAACCCCAAAATTGTCCTCTGGCCTCCACAGGTGTGTCCTCACACATGCATGTTTATGCACACACATACACAGAAACTCACACATACACATGCACACTCACACACTATACACATATACGCATATAATATCAATAACAAATACTTTTTAAAGAGAGAAAAAGGAAGAACACATAGCAGCATCCTCTTTAGTGTTAGCACTTTCGTGTCAGTGAGAGTAACTGAGCATGTCCTGTGTATGAAAATGTCTCTCAAATGAGAACGTGAATTAATACTACTATGAATTACTCAAACTACTTATCTCAAGGCAGCATGACCTCGAACTGAAGTTTGTAGTTGAGTATTTATTTGGGAATCTTTAAATGAAGCAGGTCAGGAAGGATATCAAATACTGAGGTGTCTGGCTAGAAGGCCAGTCCACAAGCGATGGGCTGACTCTACCTCCAAAGGCTTGCACTGGAACACTGACAGTCAGCCGCAGGGCAGGTCTCTGGGGCAGGGCAGCAAGGGTGGAGGAAGCAGGAAGGCAGTTTGGCTTGACTCAGAGGAAGCATTTGATGGGAATGAGGCCCACATCCTGATTTAACCAAACGTCTCTCTGGGCCACAGTCTGACTGGATGCAAAAATGGTACCAATAAGCTGGACATCTGACCACCCTCATCCCCACTCCAAACCACAGTAGGATGTGATAGGTGTTCATTAAATGCTTCCAGATAGAGTGAACTCCAGTGATCTAAGAGCCGGTTTAAGACAAGGCCCAGATGGGTCTCAGTGGAGGTGTTCTTCCAGTTCTACCAACTCTAAGCAACCAGTAAATGATTCTTCTAGGGCAGTGGTTCTCAACCTTTCTAACACTGCAACTCTTTAATACAGTTCCTCATGTTGTGGTGAACCTGCTCCCCAACCAAAATATTATTTCAATGCTCCTTCATAACTATAATTTTGCTACTGTTATGAATCATAATGTAAATATCTGATATGCAGGATCACTGATATGCAACCCCTGTGAAAAGGTCATTTGACCCCCAAATGGGTCATGACCCACAGGTTGAGAACCACTGGTCTAGAGCCAGAAGCATCGCCTTTTCTCCTTTCCCACAAAATCCAGGCCAGGTTTTCTCTGAGACCTTTAACTAATCTTAAATACAGAGCTTTTAATTATTTCTCTGAGTCCCCATGCCCAGCTGGATAGCGTGAATAAACCAGCCAGGTCTTTATCTTAACAAGGAGTCTTAGGTTCAAATTCTTTCCTCATTAAAGACCTGACAGCAGTAGGAATGAAGCAATTTAGTTTCTTCCTGAATTCTATCGTGGGCATAAGCTTTGGACTTGAAGACAGTTTAGAATGAGAGAAAAGAAAATAGAAGAGGAGATAAAGAAATGAGGGAGAGAGGAAAGGAGTGAGGGGAAGGATGGAAGAAAGGGGCAAAGGAAGAAAGAAGAAAAGAAGGGAGGGAGGGAAAAAGAGAGGGAGGGAAGAAGGGAAGGGAAGGTTAGAAGAGAGGAAGAAAGAAGGAAGGGAAGAAGAGAGGGGAGGATGGAGGAGGGGAAAGACAGAAGAAAAGATCAGAAGAAGGAAGTCGGGAAGAAGGAAGGAAGGCAAGCAATCAGGCTTGCTCGTGTTGAGACCCAAAAACGAAGCAGGAAGGAGCCTCCCAGGTGGTATGGTGTGGTTATTGAGGCAGATAAAATCAGTGCACTCCACTCTCATGCCCTTAGACTGGAACATCTGAGACCTGGGGAGTCTGGATTGTCATCTGCACAGTATGAACTTGGGAAACAGAGAGAGCCCTCCTGACGGAGGACTGAGTTCCCATCTAGGGAATGTTGAAGTCGCCTCTCTGACTCCCAAGCCTTTTCTCTGTCCATGACTACACAGCTTTCACCAAATAGATTATAAAATACAGTGGCTGCCAGGGACATTCTGATACTTATGATTTCCTAGTCTCCCGACTGCCACACAAGACAGGCACAAAGCCAAAGAGTTCTTGCCTTTTAAGATGAAGTTAGTAGAACTTCATGTCTACAAATGTATATTCAGAGATAGAGAAATGTATGTATGTATGTATGTATGTATGTATGTATGTATGTATTCTGGCCAATTTTTTGCAAGTATTTTTAACTTATATTAAATTTGTTCTCTGTAATTTCATACTTGTGTATAAAACATTCTAATTACCCACACACCTCACCTTTTCATTTCTCTCCTACCCCTGACACTCCCTACTTACCATAACCTTAAACAAACCCTTGTCTTTTTTGTTTTGAGTTTAACCAGGGCTATCTGTACAATGTGAATTTAGAACTACCCTTTGGAACTTAGTGGGCTCAGTGATGAATAGACAACTGAATGCACACACTGTCCCTCCCCTGGGGACCTATCAGCAGCTAATGGAAGAGTCCCTACTTGGTGAGCCCCTCCCCTATCCCTGATCCACTACTGACAGGCCTAGTCTTGTCTGTAAGATGTTTAGCATATACATCCAGTGTACGTGTCTGTAGACAGATGCCAATATGAAACTGTGGGAAGTAAATTTGAATCACCTGTGTGACACTGATGAGCCCTTAATCTCTTTGAGATTCTATTTCCTTGTTCATCAGATGGAAATAACCCTATCCTAGCCTACACAGTGCCCGGTACCCTGGGAGTGCTAGGAAGCTTGTGTGCATGCTGGGTGAACACAGTGCACATCATACAACGGGGCTGGAATGGGGCAGACTCTATAAGCAATTATGCTACTGTGTTCTTTTAATCATTTATTTTTCTTTTTCAACTGGTAAGATACAATAAACAATAAACTTATATTTTCATGGATATAACACATTGTGGCTATAAAGGTGAAACCTGAAAATATGCATAAAAAGGAGACCTGCAAGCTTTGCATAGGCATTCTTCAATGTTACTACACACCTAGGAGTGCACACGTGTGCACACACACTAAAACCCATGGCTACTTATAGTGCGGAGCATGGCCCTCACCAGGACCTTATTCTCAGACATCTGTTTCTAATCAGCTAATAATCTCATCTTAGCTGGTTCATCTGATAAGTGTGAGCATTACCAGCCACTAGATGCCAAGGAAAAGAGAATACATAGTTTTAAAGAATTATAGGTCAGTCTCTTAAGGCTTGGAAGAAATGATTCCTTTTCCTTGGCAAACTGTGTTGTGTTCATACACAAATGTGTGTTTTTATGTAGCTAGCAACTCCCAAGCCCTGGGTATTTTAAATATTGTAAGCATTTTATTTCCCTAAATATGTTCCAAATCCCCCAGCACCATGTAGGGTGTACCGATTATCTCTGTAACACAGATGAGCTAAGTAAGACTCTACTCAAGACCATGTAACAGGCTAATGCAATTTTCTTTCTTAGCCCTGCATGATTTTGAACTTCGTCTTTCCACCTGAACTTTTCAACTGGCAGGATTGCGGCCCTGCAGCACCAGGCCAAGCCCTGCAGTATCGGCTAAGACCTGCAGTACCAGGCCGAGTTTCTTGAGTCTGGGGATCGAATCCAGAGCTTCATGCATGCTGAGCAAGCTTTACACTAAACAGAGCTAAAACCCCAGCCTGCAACTGGTTTCTGAACTCGGACTTCTCTAGCTCTAAACAGTATCTCCACTGCCCCTCTGCTGGAATAGCCCTATCTCCTTTCCCCATCCTAGTCTACACAGTGCCCAGTACCCTAGGAGTGCTAGGAAGCTTGTGTGCATGCTGGGTGAACACAATTATGCAATGGGGCTGGAATGGGGCAGACTCTATAAGCAATTATGCTACTGTGTTCTTTTAATCATTTATTTTTATTTTCCAACTGGTAAGATATAATAAAAAATGAACTTATATTTTCGTGGATATAACACATTGTGATACAGGTATGCATTGCCATTATATCCTGCTAATTTATCATATATTTATCCTTTCAAGAACTTGAAACCCTACCCTTTAATATGCAGCATAATTCACAGTAGCAGAGATAGAAAAGTCATTTAGGTGCTCATGGAAGATGGCTGGATAAAGGAAATGTAGTTTATGTGCACAGTGGCATAGTGTTCATCCCTAAAAAGAATAAACACCACCAGATGGGGTGGCACATACCTGCTATTTGTCATGATATAAAGTTCTTTTGTTTGTAACACCATGAATGAGTCTAGAAATCTTCAAGCTAAGAGAATTATCCTTTCTGGCTTTTTCCCCACATCCACACACCCTCCCATTGATTGGGGAGTTGCCCACGGGGGTTGGAGGAGAGTCAGCAAAATTCAAAATTGAGAAAGAATCTCAGAGTCGTAGACAAAATAAAGTTGATGGCCAGGGCCACAGGGTTGAGCAAGCAAAGCAGTGGATTTGAAAGTAGTGTGAACCAAACACAGTATAAAAAGCAGCACCAAAGGAACTGCACCAAGGACTCAGTGTGTGTACAAAAAAAGAAGGCACCCCATAAGTTCCCACTTTAAAACAGTGCTTGGGATATGGCTGGTCTTAGCAATCACAAGGGACAAGCCTTTCATTTTTAAGTGAGTTATGCACACAAGCCTTTGGGCCAGAGCTGAAAAATGATTGTCTACTTGTAAACTCTATGGATACATACGGAGCAAGTCAGTTTAATAGTTCAGTCCCTAGTCAGACTTAATGACAAAGGAAATATGGTTTATGCCTGTTTTTCTGCCTTCCCTGAAGGCTACATGCTGGAAAAGAAGCCAAAAATTGTCCTTGAAGGATAGGATGGAGCTGAGTTGCTGTAAGGTGATCAGAAATAGACCATGTGTGAAAATACTGGGAAGTGTGAGCTGCAGTAATCTGCAAGACTGAGCACACAAGATAGGGTCCGATGAGGTTTGTAACAGGGCCCCAGACCTTAGCACAACTAACTCCATGATGGAAGTACTGCTCAACACGTAGACAACACCACCTGCCAAAACTAAAACAAAGGCCTAATCCATCAAATCCATAGTTCTGGGAAAGTCTCAAAGTATACTAACCTTACTTTTTTAAGCTTCTGTAGTTCCGCTTCTGGCTAACTGTTCTTGTTAATTGAAGTATGTCAACCCAGAACATGGTGTCTGTGCTTAAAGGCTCACCTTGAGGAAAGATGCAGTGTAATACTGGGATCCAGCACACCCAGTTTAGTCACAAGCTGGCTAATAAAGACTTTCTATTGGCTGAAACCCATGTCCAAGCAGTCTTCTCTGGTGAATAGCCAGCAAAGCTGAACTCTCTCGTTCCATCTCTTTCTCTTTTGCTTCCAGGACAATGGGGCTGAGAGAAGTTAGTCTCTTCTGTGCTCCTCACACGGGCTGCATTGCATAGTCTGAATGGCCACAACAAAGCCATTCTAGCCAGACAGAAGCTTGTGATCTTGCTCCCGTGCTCACTTGCTTGGTAGGCTACTGGGAAACCAGGAAAATAAGAAAGTGCAGTCTTCCTCAGACTGGTCCTGGGAGACCCATTCCCATAAGACCACGACTTGGAAGCTATAGATCTGCTTGTCACCCATCCATAGTCTCCAGTCAGGAAATCAAGTTCTCAGCCCTCTGCCACCTCCATCCATGCACCCCTGCCATGTGGCCTTGCCCTGACCCTTGCAGATTCCCTACACTTTCTGTCTCAGAGCCTAGGCACCCATTGTTTTCTCCTCAGGGAAGACGTTTCTTTGACTAGTCTCACCAGTACTTGGATATAAACCTCAAAGGCCCTCAGATCAGCATGTAACAAGCAGCGCAAGCAGTCTGAGACAACAGAGTGAGGTTTCAAAGCTACAGCATTCCCCCAGGAAGACCAATGGGGAAATAAATCCTTGCTTTATAAAGTGAGACGCCCGCTTTGCCTTTATTTAAAAAATAAAATAAAATAAAAAAGATGTGAATGAGAATTTCCCCATTATCCCACACAACAGCCTGAAAAACAGTCATCCAGGATGACCTAAATTAGCTTGTACACTAGCTAGATGGGAAGACAGTGCTGGTTCTGACTGAAGCCGAGCGTTTGTGCTCAGGCCCCTAGATGTTTCCACCTAATAGTGCAGGACACTGCCAAAGAGGCTGGAGGACTAGGAGAAGCCACAGGGCAGCCATGAGAAAATCCGTGGCTGATTCTTGCTAGAACCCTTGTCTAAGACTAAGGACTTGCTGGTAGATTGTGTGGGCTCACATCTTCTCTGAAGAACATGCTGTTGGTATCTTACTGGCTGTGGTTGTGACCCAGAATTTCTTCCCACACAGCCAGGGTGGAGAGCAAGGGAGCCTCCTCGTCTAAGTATTTATCCCACACAGTTGCACCCAGGCACAAAACATCCACGCTGGGACACAGGATGTTCACACTCAGTGACAAAATTCCATCCACTACCCAGCCCCCGGAGGTCCTTTACTGTGTGTTTCCTACTTGTATGCAAGAAGGGGCATGCACACCTCCTCAGAGAGAGCTAGTAACTGACCAAAAGTCAGATCTGGATAACTAGATTGGGGTCCCCAGGTATACAACTTTGGTGAACCATGTGATCCACTCCTCCAGCCTCTGTTCCCTAACCTTTAAAACAAGGGGCTTGCATGTGGTACACATACACACATGTAGGCTATACCCTCATACACATAAGATAATAAAAAATAAAGTTGCAGGGCAGTGGTAGAGCATGCCTTTAATCCCAGCACTTGGGAGGCAGAGGCAGGCGGATTTCTGAGTTTGAGGTCAGCCTGGTCTACAGAGTGAGCTCCAGGACAGCCAAGGCTATACAGAGAAATTCTGTCAAAATAATAATAATAATAATAATAATAATAATAATAAACTTAAAAGAAGCAAAGGGCATGTTGCTAATCTACAATTCCAGTTTCCTCAACAACAAATGTATCATCTACAAAGCATCACACAAACACGGGAGCCTACAAACAGTTCAGTTTAATGATGAGAAAAGTCTCCACTGTCCTAGAAATATACATTACTCTCCTTTCTATTCATTCTCCTCACACTGTCCAAAACCAATCAGTCGATGCTCAGACTTCAGCACCTTTGCTTGATTTCACTCATTAAACAAATTCATGCAAATGCGACGAATCACTGCCTGCTCTTGGTAGGTGGTTTAACCCAATGGAGTTCAGACTTATCAGTGGTGGGTGTTGCATGAATCAGTCAGTAGCTAACTTGTTTTTATATCTGATAAATATTCCAATGTGAACATACTTTGAATTGCATTGAAACACACATCACTAAGGCAACAGTTTGCATAAATTAAAATGAATAGGCTTTGAACAAATTATCTGCTAAGTGTTAATATGAGTAGGAAACAAAGGGAGCCTCCTTTCCTACCCAGCTTTTCCTAGGTTTCACACAGTTTGGTCTATAGCCTAGGCTTGTCTCCAACTAGAAATTCTCCTGTCGCAGCTTCCCACAGTCTAGGTTTACAGACATACTTCACCATGTCATACTGGAACCCACAATCACAATGGACTCAATTTCAAAATGCTTCTAAAATCACTGGCAACCTCTCCTAAGCTTCTGCCTTCAGTGTTCAGGTCTCAGCTAGCCATCAACCTGATTTTTTAGTTACCTTAGCTTTGGCTTTCCAATCTTGACTATATATAAACTGAATTTACCTTCTGTCTCATTTTCTTCAATAATGTTTGGTAGTTAGAAGTGTATCTATGGTAATATTTTTATTCCTTCTTGCTTCATGGAATTGAGAATTTAGACCATTTAGTACTGAGTAGTGTTACAAAGTAATACTGAACAGTATTTATTCTCCTGTCTATCAAGGGTGATTTATGCTACTTTCAGTTTTGAATAGACATGACTAAATCTGTTATGAACGTATTTTATAAAAAGAGGAAGATGCCCAAAGATTCTGAAGAAACACAGATGAAGCATCTCCTTCCTTCAGGAGCTCTTGGCAAGGCAATAGCACTGAATTATAAGCAGTAGCAGCAGCAAATTCACATTAAGCTACTGGGATACTTTAGATTGGAAAGTCCCATGTAGTCTGAGAATGAGCTGACTTAAGTACATTTGGTCTGTGAAAATTCAGAAACTAAGACTCATCCTAGCCTGTAAAGTGTGTGCCTTCACTGAAGCGGATGTATTCCTCACTTGTCCTTTGGGATGATGGATGACCTTCTGCCTTCCTTTGTCCCCAACCACTTGACAATTATTCAAGAGCTGTGTTTCTTTTAGCCACCAACTAACACTTACTGCGAGGCTGAGCAAGGTTCTAGCTGCTGTCATTCATTATCCCCAGTAGATTGGTAAGGTGCAGTTCCCAGTGTGCACACAAGGACACAGAGGCTGGGATGTTAGGTGGCCTTCCTAAGGTCTTTGTGAAGATGGTTTTAGCTCCCAAGTCCTCACTCTACCCTCTGCCTTGAGAAGGCAGATGAACTTTCCACAAATACTATGTCTCCTGCCTGCCTAATGCTACTACTACTACTACGATGACGACAACGACGACCACGGCGTCTAGGAAGGATGATCCTCTCCCTTCTTGCATAACCCCCTGGTCCCTGCCAGGGCTCAGGCTCAGCCCACACAGCCTTCTCTGACTTCCCCTAAAGCCAGCTATCCGAGGGAAGTTCAGGCAAAGCAGGAAAGCAGGACTTTCCACTCAGCAGAGGATCCCCGACTTGCCAAGTTCTCCCGCAGTCAGGCGCCTGGAGGCGGGCCCTGTGCATTCTATCATTGCATAAGTGTTATTGCAGCCAGTTCCTGGAATCGGAAATATGGCAAACCATTCACCTGGTGGAAAGCCCTTGCCAGGAGCAATGGTTGTTTGGTTAGCTGTGCCTTCAGAGTCCTTTCCAAGAGACTGGCCAGAGAAGAGGTTTATCTAACAGGACCAGTTTCTTAAGTAAAAGTTCCTGTGTTTTCACTATTCTTCAGCAACTCAACATAGATCTTTCTTCCCAATAATCTCTCCATCCTCCTCGCAGCTGGGTCAGGTTTCCTATCCCTTTCTTCTTGGCCTCTGAGGCTTCCTGCTTCTCCCAAGACCCAGTAAGGCAGCCCCCTTACTGCATAGGGAAGAGCTTTCCTTATGCCAGGACCTTCCCAAACGTCAGTCATCTTACAGGAGGCCCACCCTGAGTGTCTCCAACAGTTCTAGTGTCTGAAAGTTGAGTGGTTACTCCACTCACGCTGGTCCACAATGAAGTTGTTTCATTCTAATCTCAAAGGAAATGCTTTAAAAACACTTATTTAAATAGGCCACTCCTTCTGAGATGGCAAGTTTCTTGAAATAATAAGGGTGGTGTTTTGTTTTGTTTTATTTTGTTTTTTCGTCTCTACATCGTCAGAACACAGCTTGCTGCCAGGCACACAGTGTTAATTGCCCAAGACATGATTCAGTGAACTGGGCTGAGGATTCTCTGTATCTGTGGTAGATTGCTTGCTGATGCCTTAGGTTCAATCCCCAGCACTTCTGAGAAGTTCTGTGAACTGGTAGTTACTGGTTAATCAGAGCTTGTGAAGATAAAGAGACAGCCAGTGTAACTAGTCTTGAGCTGATAAAATTCCAGCCAAAACAGTTCAGTCCATGTCTGCAGCTTTATCTGAGACAAAGAGACACAGTTTCCATCGTAATTTTTCTATTAAAAATGGTTCTTATAACTCTTTATTAATTCATAACTCTTTTAAATTCATTTTAGACCAGGATTCTACATTGGGATTCATTAATTTGTTCAACTCACTCTTCCACCAATGAGGACGTTACTGTTATTCTAATTGCCTTGAGACTCTCATTAGGAGACACATTCAAGGTGGTGCAGCTGTCGATGGGAACCCTCATCTAATGAGCTCCCAAGACATTATCAGGGAATAAATAAAAATTACTAAATTACCAGTGGAACAATTTGTGCCCCATGGTGTATATTCATGTCTATTTAGGATTTTCCTGGAGCCTTTCCAGCACTTTGTGTCTCAGGAATTCAAATCTACATTCTGACATCTTCTTACTCTATGCTATATAGAACCCCACCTAACTTATCAAAATTTCATGGTTTTATATTTTCATAGATAAACTGCAAAAGATGTATATCTATATGAATATATATATAGACATGTGTATATATACATGTGCATGTATGTATGTTTTACATGCTGACTGATACATATGAAAAGCACACACACACAAAAGCCTATAAAATTGATAACATAACTTCAATATGTTTCTCCTACAAGATTTGGTACTTTAATGGAGAAATGATGTCCTACACAGTCTTGTCTTCATCTCCCCAGTTGATAGTTCCAAGGTGTCTAAATAGCATTAGACAGTAATTGCCAAAAGTTCCTGGGTATATTGGTACCATCGGCCTCTAGCAAGAATTAAGACAAGACCAGGAATGTCCATGGCTCTGATTCAGGCCTATGTCCATGAAGTGGGAAAAGCATTGCCAAACAAAAACAGCAGATGGTCCTCTCTCATCAGGACCACCCAGGGCATGTCCCTCACTCCTTTACTAAACAAGACTTTCTCTGCTGTCTCACAAGCTCAGAAACCTGGTTTTGTGATACCAAGAGTTGACCCTTCTCTTCTATTGACCAATGCAAGCAATTTTTCCTATGCATTATTATATACTGAGAATAAGGACCCACCTTGTCATAAATGTGAAGTTCTCATGTTGGCTCAGCCAGCACAGCATGTCTGTGAGGTTGCTCGGCTTAGGATAGCATGTCACACTCTAAAGACCCCCAAGTGACCAAGTATCAGCATGAACAGAGTTAACTGAATAAAGCCTATCTAAGAACCTAAGCATGTAGTGACACATGCCTGTAATCCCAGCACCTGAGAGAGGTAGTAGAGCTAGGAGTGTAAGTTTGATTCCAACTTGAGCTACTTAGTAGGACTTTGTCACACAAGACACAAAAACCCAGAAAGTGATCCCTAATATGAAGCATGGACAGGTACCAGAATGTTCCTGTTCCTCTGTGGCTCTGCTGGCCCTACTTCTTCAAGAACAAGCATAAAATCCACAGTTGAGGAACCGGGGCTAAAAACAAGCTCAGTGATGAGAAAGCCTTCATCCCTTCTCGGATCTATCCTTATCTATTAAATGGGAATAAAACTTTAATAAAAAAACACACAGGATAGTGGCAAGGGTCAGACTGGGTTTCGGTGTCCTCTAACTCATTCAACATGTCTGTCATTATTTTTGCTATTCTTATATAAGGTCTGCAAATAAGAAAAACAATGTGTCTTTCATTAAAGCAGTTTGTAATTGACGCAAACAAAAAGAAAAAAAAAAACCTACCCTTCAAGATGATGCAGGATTTAACACAACCACTACTTGGCTGTCATCTCTTCCAGAACATTCTTGTCTCTTCTGCATCTGAAATACTGGTCCCACATTCCCCTAAAGGCCCTGTCTGAGAAAGCATCCAATTGGATGGATTTCCTAAAGGGGGGAAAGATCTGTCTGGTCTTGCTCCATCTTGCTGGAAGCTCCTGTGATGTGAGAGCTCCACCCAGAAGCTCGCCAGACCTTCTGGGTACCAGAAGGAGGTCACTTGAGGGTGGAGGGATTCCAATGCTGAGTAGTTGCAGACACTGGACTCCTTGTAGACACAAGGAGCTAAGCAGCCCCGCTTTGTTGAGAATGAACCGTGGGAACAACGTTGGCAAATGGATCAATTTACTAGAGGGTCGTCCACCCACAAGTGGCTTAACTGTGGCCGAAAGAACTGAGAAGAGCTGGCAAACCTCCCACTGCTGTCCATCAGTGGGGGTATGCTGTGGGAACCAAAGCAGATATTGTCAGTTAGTCTCATCATGCCATAGACTCTCTAATGCCCATCCTTTGCTTCAACAACAAGGACCTCTTGACTTGGTTGTCTCGCCCAGACTGTTTTCTATCCATTTATGGATATTGGGATAGCATGTTGCCAGTTAAATGTTTGGGTGGATGAAAGGGGACACAAGGCCTTGTATATAAAAGCATAGCATTGAGCATGAAATATAGAGAAAGTCATATCTCATTGGCGTCCTGTGGATAGATGGATGACTGTGTGACTTTGTGAATTTGCAAATTGAAACCTGTGGTTTTTCTTTCCTTATCATTGCACCAGTTGACTCCCTTGTTCTGTTCTAGGATGAACCCAAATGCATGGTTTCTAAAGTTGGCAAAAACCTAAGGGACCCAAGTGAATTTCAGATATTTTAGTTCACATTCCCAAGTAACACAGTCAGAAGGCAGCCTTAGGGCTGAGGTCTAAGTGGACTGACTAGGTAGGCCATGAGTTAAGTAAGACTGGTAATGTGGGTTAAAACCCTGGCTTTGTTGTTGTTGTTGTTGTTGTTGTTGTTGTTGTTGTTGTTGTTTGGGGATTAGGGGATTGTTTGTTTGTTTTGCTTTGTTTTCAATCTCAGGCTGTGTTTCTATGAACTTGTGTGAATGACACTTCTCTTAAGTGAGAAAAAGTCCACAGAAGTGAAAACAAAACTAATGTTTTTCAAGTGTCCATTTCTTACATTTCCCATAAGTAATGAACATCACTATTCTCCATTTCTCCACTGAAGAAGCTCAGTCTCCTACAGGGAGTGCTCTATGCTGAGAACCACATCACTGACTCGTGCATCCCAGGGTCGACATACCTGACTGTAGTATCAAAGAGGACTGTCAACTGCAGTTAATAGACACCAATAGAGACATTTGCAGGGGCAGAGAAAACAGAACATTTTATTATAAGAATGTTGGCGCTTGACCTGAAACACACACACACAAAGAACCATAACAAGACCAGAGGGATATTTATGTTTAGGACACAGCAGCATGTGATAAAATGCCCCTAGAGTTAGCCAAATACTTCTCCAAGTGTGACCTTTTGCATTATTTTCTTCTTTGGAGACTTGTGAGAAGCACAGATTCCTGCTCGGTCAGAAGAACAGAGATGAGGCCTGGAATCTGTGTCCAGGCATTCGTGTTCTACAAGGACTCAGTCATCTCTAGCAATGAGTACAAAGCACAGGAATGAGCTTTGAACTTGAAATGCTTTCAATAAGAGATGGTACTTCCCCCCACCCCGGACTAAGATTTATTTATTTGTGTGTATTGGTGTGTGCCTGTGTGAGTTTACGTGTGCCACGTGCAGGCAGGTGCCCTAGAAGGTCAGAGGGCTTCCGATGCCCAGAACAGGAGTTACAGACAGTTGTGAGACACTTGATGTGGGTTCTGGAAGCTGAACATGGATATTCTGCAAGAGCAGTGAGCGTTCTTAACCGCTGAACATCTCTGTAGCCCCAAAGTCAGCTTTTTAATCATATCTTCCATCTGTTTCTCTCTGCAGTTTGTTCCTTCTCCATTTACTTTACCATGCTTTTGAACCTCCCTTTCTGTCCATTGCCGGCAATGTGACTAGTAGTAGCGTTTATTAACATTATATTATTTTAGGTAAATGTCCCAAAGGAAGACTAGTCCCACCCTCCCACTGGTCCCAAACATCCCAAGGCTGAATGTCTTGTGATGCACGCTCCTATTCTTGGTCTTATCAACTGTGATCAGCATGGCGATGCAGATGGCAAACTGGTGGGCAGGACTTCATCACTGGTACAAAGAAGTTGCCATAGAAGGGCAGCTGTAGGGAATGCATTTGAAAGGTCAGCCCCACCACTGAGCATTCTACAGCTGGTATGCCTGAAATGTGCATACAAATAGGTAAGAAATGAGAAATGCTCCATTGAACAAGCATACAGACCATAATCCAAGTGGACAATGGCCAAGAAAGCATACCCATCTTGGTGCTAATGGCCTTCAGAAATAATATTATTTTCCTTGAACTAGAGGAGACATGGTAAACAGTCAGCCCATCTGGTTTGCAAATTCCCCACTAAAGAAGCCTACACAGAAGATTCCTAAGGCTAAATAGAGCCAGTTCTGTTTTCTTAGAAGGAGAACAATGGAATGTGGATGTCAGCCCAATGCAGCTGGCCAGGCTGGGTCAGAGAAAAGGCACAGATTACATTCATTAATGCTTTTGCAAACCCACCCAACTACCCACCTCCTCGCCCATCTTCACTCCACGGTGCAAGAAGAAACGCCTGAAGTTGCTATCGAATGATTCAGACTAAAATTGATGTTGACCTGGGAGGTACTCAGCGAGTGTAGTCAGCACCAGTGATGCTCCGTGCTGCTCTTCTAGGAAGGAAGGAAGTGTTTCCAGAAGATGCTGCTCCAATCATTGCTGAGTCAATGCTTCCTCTCTTTGACCTGTCCTGGAATAAAAGCTGGACCATTGCTCTGGGATACTGGAATTCTTGTAACTGGAGTCATGAAGGAAAAGAGTACAGTCAGGTATGGTGTGAGAAGCACTGGTCTATGTCAAGGAGAGTTGGAGAAGGACCAAGCCTTGTGGGGACTGGGCTGGACCTGGCAAACTGAGAGGCTACTTCACTAAGTCACCTAAACTCCTTGGCCTTCCATCTCCTCCACTAAACTGAGTAGGAGTTGCATTGTAAGTTAGCAAGGTCTCTTTGGTCCATTCAGCTGCTTTCAGCAGCTAACTTCATCAGCTGGGAATATTATTCATGAGATTAACTCCATAGGGGCAAGACCACCACTGGTCGATATTGTGTTTACTGTGAATCAGTAAGAGATGATCCTTCCTTCTGTTAGGATTCTTGGCTCACCAAGTATTTCGCCACCACAGCTAGGCATCACCTCCCTGTAGTTTCTTGTATCTGTGTGTGTGTACATGTCGGTGTGTTTGCAGGCCCATGTGCACGTATGTACACATAGATGTGGAGGTCGGCGGTCAGCGTCATGGTCCCTCGTCACTCTCCACCTTAATCTTTGTGTCAGGCCTCTTTGTGAACCAGAACCTCACTGATTCCATTAGGCTATCTGGTCATTGAATCCCAGGGGTCCTCTGTTCTCTGTCTTCCCAGTGCTGCGATTACAAGTGTGAGCCACACATGGCTTTTCATGTGGGTCCTGAGAACCCAAGCTCCAGTTCTTCATGTGGCAAGCCTTCACCAAATGAGCCATCTCTTCCTCCTCCCTGCATAGAGGTGTATGAGAAAACTGATGAGACCATTTGAGCAGACAGCAGTTCACGGATCAGAAAGCCCCACATTCCCAGCTCTTGGGACTCCATTAGTGAGAGGAGAGAGGGATTTATAAGGTAAATAAAAAGACAGAACAAAGAGCTATTTTATTACATTGCAAATATTCACTTTATTTGAGCCTCACAGAAGGAAGTTCCAGACAGTGTAGCAAATGCCCAGCCAGCCATTAGGGACTGGCTGAGTTTAAGATCCACTTATTTTCAATTCTGAGTTAGGCTTCAGTTTGTTTCCATAGAACCTAGAACATACCAGCCACCTATGTCTAAAGAACTCGCATTTAAATATATGAACCCCAGGGAACAACTGTCTTCGTGGTAACTCCCAGGTGATGGTTCCCCCTTTTCAGAATAAGATGAAGAGTAGTATATAGCCCAGCGGTGGCACGTTTGCCTGGCCTATACAAAGGCCTGAGTTTGCTCCTCACCACTACAAGGAGAAAGAATGTAAAATGAATCTGTCCCAGAGCCTGGGGATGATATTCATTGGTCTTGCTGATAGCAAGAGGCAAAGAGAGTCATCAGGGCTGCAAAGCCCAGTTGTCCCAAAGAAGATCTGGACAGTGGGTCAAAGTGAGCTCCACCCTCCCTTGCTTCAGAAACAATGCAGAGGTTCACAAATGGTCTTCACAAAGATGCATAGCTGGAAACCTCTATACCATGAAGGGAAAAAAAAAAAAAAAAAAGCTTTTAGAAGTTTCAAGGTAGTTGGTTAAAATTTATCCTCTCCACAAAACCTGCTCCATCAGCTCCGTCCTAGGTCTTCCTTATTAAAATCAAGCTCTCAGTACCCCTTGCCACTGTGTGCCAGGACACAGTACAAGGCAGCATTCCTGAAAATCTAGCCTATACTCAATGCAGTGGAAAATAGCTAGCAGCTATTGAGAATCCAAAGCCTCAATACTTCCCTAGTCCAGTCCCGAGAGATCCTGAGTGTGTGTCTACTTCCAAAGGAACTTCGCTTGCCCCAGAAGTGACCTTAACACCAAACCTACCCATCTCAGTGTTTCTCACACTGGGTACACCCACACACACACATGCACACTTCTTCCCCCTGTTCCACAATGAGCTCTCCTGCAGGCTAGCTTCCCTTCTACTTGCCTCCCTTCCAGAAGGTTGCATAGAAAAAAAAAAAGAAAATCCAAGTTTTCTTTTAAGAATGAGGGCCCCTCTGCTGCTCAGCAAAGCTGAGTCTTCAGCTGCATCCCCATAGACTTTGGCTGCAAAGTCCTCTCAAGGTTCACTGCAGTGAGGCATCTGGGATCAAAACCGCCCAGAGGGGACACAGGAAGCAAAGGTCAGATCTATCCTGTGGACAAACAGGTACTTGCTTGCTTTGTTCACCAGATGACATCTCTGTTTACTTGACTCCCCAGCAACAACTTGAGTGGTGTGTGGAGTCAAAGAAGCAAGCCAACAAGAGAAAAAGGGTATCAGGTCTTTGCAAGGCTGTGGTTATTTGGCAAATCATTACTTTTTCTGAGTCTTCTTTGCCAAGAGTCTATATAATAGAGCAAATAATAGATCTGTCAGGTGTTTGACAAGTAAAGGATCAGATAGGTTATACCTTCCTTGGCAGCCAGTTCCTCTCCCCTAGAAGCCACAATTCTCCCTTGAATCTTCTCAGCAACTTACCGAGGTCTAGAAGCTTCATGTCTTTCCAAGATCTTACAGCCACCATGCAGATCACGGGTAGAACCCAGCTATCTCTGATTCCCAAGCATCCTCGGAAGTCTCATGCTTCCAACATAAACAATCATACACTCCAGTCTCTACCTCCAGTCTCTACCAGTCAAACCTCAAGTTTTGGAGGATGGAGTTTTATGACTTGGATAATGAAGAGAGTCAGCTCAGGGAAGAAGAGTTGGGTGAAATGGGTTTGGAAGAGTAGTTTTCACACAACACATCTGCTTTTGGTTTTGGTTTGTTGTTATTGTTGTCATTGTTTTTAATGTGAGTAAACTGTCACTGTCTTCAGACACACCAGAAGAGGGCATCAGATCCCATTACAGATGGTTGTGAGCCACCATGTGGTTGCTGGGAATTGAACTCAGAACCTCTGAAAGGGCAGTCAGTGCTCTTAACTGCTGAACCGTTTCTCCAGCCCAACACATCTGTTCTTGATGACTGGAAAAACTGACACAAACCTGTGGCTCCTTGGGAGCTGGAGTGAAGACTGATAACATGTTTGAAATGCTTTCCTGGCATGCCCATGGCTGATCTCCTTCTTTCCTACTTTCTTTTTACCACATAGATTTCTGGAAATGTACTTCATTGTGTTATTTTGAAAGTTAGATGCCTGCAGGTATTCCATAAACCAGGTAGATGATGCTTAAGGAATTCAAAGACGAGGGCCATCCAGCAGACAGGAAGTCGTTTCTCAGCTTTACTCCCTGTCAGTCCACTACCACAAAAGCCTTCTCGTTCTGCAAGTGCGACCTTCTCACATTTGATCTATATTTGGATATAGGATATGAAGAAGCCCTAATAATAAGCAGCTAGAATTTGAAGAAAGGGTCAGTTGAGATGCTGGGCCACCCAGTGAGTGGTGCTCCCAGCTTCAACACAAGTGTACATGATGCTCTATCAGAAGTACTGAGACAACCTGTCCTGTCTCCAGCTCTTCTTAAATTA
The DNA here is from genome assembly GCF_011762505.2 of Arvicanthis niloticus. Taxonomy (NCBI): domain Eukaryota; kingdom Metazoa; phylum Chordata; class Mammalia; order Rodentia; family Muridae; genus Arvicanthis; species Arvicanthis niloticus. The sequence goes on from NC_047662.1 coordinate 45,025,018, forward strand.
TGCTTTCAATCTTGTTAAACCTAGACACTCAGCTCCACCCCAGAAGGCTGGCAGAGGAATGCTAAGAGGCATATAGAAGATCTCAGAAATAACTCTGAAGTGACAGGGCTGCATTCCACCTGCCCTTTCAGATCCGTGGATTAGAACAGAGGCAAACCAATCACCTTGGGGAGCAGAGAGGAACTCCCATGCAGAGAAACCTGTATTTTTTCAAGTGGCCATTGATAGTTCTAGAGAAAGATGAGTCTTCCTACCCATGAGCTGGCTAATCGTTGTTTTTTGAAGAACAGGTCATAAACCCAAACCCAAAGGTACTGGGCATAAAGAAGATAATCATTCAATATCTTGTAGCACATCCAGCCGACTTACAGTAATTGCTGATGTCAGTAAGTATTCTTTCTATCCATCTCTCTTCATTTGCATCATCTCACGCTATAATAAAGTCTGGGTCTTAGTTTCAGTAGGTCCGTCTACTTTCAGGGAAAGATTAAGTGTGTGCTTGTGGAAGAGTATCTGCAACCTTGGGTCACCAGCTAGTAAGTTACCTTCTGAGAACTCTTCAATGTGCACAGTCTGCCCTTGAATCCCTCTGCTAAGTACATCTGTACACAAAGCTGTGTTAAGTCTAAAGTCCATGGGATTAGGAAGAGTTCAGCAGGGGGAGACACACCAAACCAGGAGACTCTGACAGCTGAGCTGGTTCAGATCCTTGAATCAAACATGAGTCACTAAGAGTGCTTTTTCTGACATTTCAACTCTGTTTTACCCCACAATTCTTCCTGAAGCTGCTACCACAGAAGACCAAACAAGTGCTGGCAAGCTTGTTGGCACCAGCTTTCTGACTAGCCTTCTCAGCACAGTCCCTGGAAGATACTTCATCAGGTATAGCCTAAGAAATGGCCCTGGGTTGGGCCACTCTAACCAGAACCTGTGGGTGAGTACCCACTGCCTAGTCAGACCCAAACCACAAGGACCACTGGCCAGGTTTCCAGCCCATCTCAGACCAGAAATGCAGATGGTCACCTTGGAGGACTAACAGGTCATGAGTTCCCATATGTCAGCACAGTCCATTACTTGAACTAGATCCAAGAAATAAGAAGGTAAAATATAAAGTGCATGGATTTAATAACAATAAGCAGGCTGGCAGGGATACAAAATCAGGATTATTTGCACTGCTGGTAAGAATTTAAAATGTTATAACTCGGCTTGGGGATGTAACTCGGTGGTAGAGTATTCACCTGCTGTGTGCGTGGGTTCAACTCTGGCATTTAAAGTAGTTTGCAGCCTCTCTAGTTGGGAGTGACGGTTTGTCAATACATGAATTTGAAACATCTCTAAAGTCAAGCTGTGCTTTATTGTCAATCCAGTTCTTGCAGGGCTTTCTCCTAAGGAAATAAGACATATTCAAAGATCAAACTTCAGAAATGCTTATTGTAATTTTTTTATACTAGTGAAAAGCTACATGTAAGCTAAATATTTAAAACAGAAGATTGGTCAAATAAACAGTATGATTTGCACGACAGAATACTATGCAATTTTTGTAAATTATATAGAAATATATCTAAAGGTTTAAGATGGTTCCTGATACATCGTTCAACAGGAATGTTGGCTACAAAACCATGCCTAGAAAATTCTGAAGGTGATGCTGCAAAAGGCCAGACATTGTAAACAGGTCTTGTATCTGAGTGATTAATTTATGGGTACTTGTCCCTTTTCACATGCTCCTCAGTTAAAAAAAAAAAAAAGTGGGGGGAGCTTCTCATTTGTGCACACTAAGTGTACACTATGTAAATAATAACAAATAAAATACAGTTTGTTTTTCCAAGGGTTGCCTGTGTGGTATTTACCCAAATGTGAGTTCGAATCCCAGTTAAGCCACTGATCCTTCAGACACTACGTATGCCCAAGCCTGGATTGAGATATTGCTTTTCTTACAAGGTGGTTGGGAGGTTTAAAGGATAAAGCATAAAGTGTGGCCTAGTGAACACCCTGAATAACACTTTTTCCTTCCTTCCTACATGCACAAAATCACTTCAGCGGGAGATTCCACAAGTGTGATGGCTGAATGCAACCCTAATCGTGTAAAATGTAGGTTTGAAAACTCTGTAGAGGCGCTGGGGGTGTGGCTCGGTGGTAGAGCACTTCCCAGCATACACAATGCCCCTAGTTTCAATATCCAACAGTGAAAAAAATTATCAGAGACTTGCATTAAACACCCCTGTCTTAGTAACTTTAGATCAGATCTTAATCTTACCCAGCAGAGAGGCTGACAGACACCCCCACCATAAGTCAAGGTAAAAAACCAGTTGTGTTACCCAACCCCACCAGTAGGTGGAGCCGGTCTTTACCCTTGTGCCCACGCAGTCTGTCACACCAACCCATTAGATAATGGGTATCACAGCGTTGATGGTGCACACCCTCATCAAAACTTACTGCAAACATCCAGGGCTCTCCTTTCTCATTCCCACATACTCCTACCTCAAACCACTTCCTGCCCACAGCTTCCACACCTCCATCACCACTCTGCCCCTCCTTGAAGACTCAGTCTTTGGAACTAGACCTCCTCATCTGTAAATCTGATTCTCTATCAGAAACCTTTTTTAAAAGTGAGATTTCAAGATGCTCAGGGAGTAATAAAGGTGCTTGTCACTGGGCAGTGGTGGCGCACGCCTTTAATCCCAGCACTTGGGAGGCAGAGGCAGGCAGATTTCTGAGTTCAAGGCCAGCCAGGGCTACACAGAAAAACCCTGTCTCGGGGAAAGAAAAAAAAAGTGCTTGTCACCCAGCCTCAGGACTTAAGTTTACTCCCACTACCCACAGAATAGAAGGAGAGAACCAAGTCCTGTAATTTTTCTTCTGACCTCCACACATGCTTTGAGGAACATACATACATACATACATACATACATACATACATACAATAAAAATTAAAAATATAATGAAACAAAACCTGATTATTCCGAAGAGCTACATGGGTCAGATCTAGTCATGCTTATCATATTATAAATTATAATTTAGAAAGATTATATATTAAGTAACTTATACATGATGAATTAATCTATTAATTTAGAAGAATTATATATTAAATTATACATAATTAATCTATTACATGTCAATCTTAATGATATTTATAAATTTAAAAGCTACATAAAAATTCTTGAGAAAAATTATATTGTCTCATGTGTTCACAGACATCTTCAATGTCTGGCTATTTTTTTTTTATAATAATGCAGATTGAACTCAGGGCCCTGCACATTCTGGGCAAGTGCTCTACCACTGAACTGTGATACACACACACACACACACACACACACACACACACACACAAACACACCCCAGCCCAGGATCTGACTAACTAGCAAGCAAAAATAGATTCTGGTATCTCATCTTAATTCTCTCCATTGGGATTTGTAATTTGGTTGAACTGTGTGAAAAAGTTTGGCCTCACACAGAACTGGAATAGGAAAGGAAGGGATACTTGAACAGACTATTCATACATGCAAATAGTCTCCTTGGATAGTCCACCAAAATGTGACAAGTGCTGGTTTCTTAAAAACTTGCTGCAGAGTGGAATCTGAAACTGATAGCTGTGGTTTGCATGTTTGTGTCTCTTCCAAACTTCGTGTTGAAACTCAGCCTCTGGATGCTTCAGTATTAAGCAGCTAGGCCTTTAGAGGGTATTGGCAATCTTATAAAAGAGCTGGAGAAAAGCATCCAGCCCTGTTTTGGTCTTTTATGGTAACTTTCCATCACTATAGTGAAAATTTGCTATAAATCATTATTCAGGAACAAAATGATTATTTGGACACAAAATTTTGCAAGTTTTAGTTTATGATCTGAGAGTCCTACTGTCTTTAGGTCTGTAGCAAAGCAGCATTATCACAGTGGGGAGACATGACAGAGCAGACATGTACCCCAGCCGAAAAAAGAGGAGGAGAAGAGGACTTGTAGTCTTACATCCTCATTGAGGGAGTCCAATGATTGTAAGACCCCCACTAAGTCCCACCTCTGGAAAACTATTGCCTTCCAATAGTGCACAGGCGGGGGACCAAGCCTTTAACACATGAGCCTTCAGAAGACTCTCTCTCTCTCTCTCTCTCTCTCTCTCTCTCTCTCTCTCTCTCTCTCTCTCTCTGTGTGTGTGTGTGTGTGTGTGTGTGTGTGTGTGTGTGTGTGTGTGTGTCTATGTCTCTGTCTCTCCTCCCTGTCTCTCTCTCTGCCAACCACCCAAGGATCAATAAGCACAGCATGGCTCCAAGCCATTCTACCAAAGAAAAGTGGCACCCACATAAAATTATGTAGTTCAGCTCCCACCTCAAACACTCTGTCCAGCTTTTGTCATCAGATTGTCACCATCCTTCAAGGGACATGTTCCATGTACCAGCTATTTTGTCACAGAGTTTAGGGGTTGAAAGGCAGTGCTAAAATATGAACTGTTCCTTTGGGAAACATTTTTCTAGTGGTACAATTTTTTTAAGGATTTATTTTAAATAATGCCTAAAATTTGTGTCTGCATGTGGGTTTGTGCACAAGTAAGTACAGGTGCCCACAGAGTCCTGTAGAGGGTACCAGATCACCTTGAATTGAAGGTTGAGAGTTGCCTGACATGGGTGCTGGGAACCAAACTGGGGCTCTCGGTGGAGCAGAGCACGCCGTTAACTCTCTCTCCAGGACAGGACCATGACTTTGATTCAAAGTAGAACAGTGTATTTAATTTTTGATTGCTTTTTACAGCATCACGTCAAACATCAACCCCTGACCTTCCTTACCCCTCCTACCCACTTCCCCCATCTTCTGCTCCCCTACCTCTGCCAAGAAAAAAAAAGTGCAAATAGCACCTTAGGAGTTATAGAATTGCTGTTCAGTAACAGACTCATGGGCGTACTCTGGGTTCTTCTGAAAACCTCCAGCCATGTTTCGTTATACTACATTACACTATGACCCTGCCTGAATCCAGAATGTTTGTGTGAGCTGTTAACCCTGACCAGTCCCTTTCCATATCCCCTTAGAGTCCTTGAATTCCATGTCCCAGTTTTGATGGTTCAATGACAACCTCAGATCCACCAAAGCAGACCCAGTGTGGACTGGGTAAGACACAGTTCTCCCCTAGACACAGGCTGGGAAGAGGATTTGACTTGTCATCCAGGGCCCATGCTGTGTGCCCAGTTCTCTTCACCTCTATTTGCCAATTAGGAAACTGAGGCTGGGGAGGAGAGACTCCACACAGAGCTGTCCAGCATGAAAGCCCATGTCACATGTCATCCTGTCCGTTCCCACACTCCCTTCCTGCCTGGCTGACTTTCTTCCCCCCAGTGCTTCAGTTGCCGAGGTTCTAGCATGTCTCATCGCCAAATTTCCTGAAATGAGAAAATTCCCAGCACTGGCTGGCCACTTGAATCTCTCGGTATCTGAGTTGCTAATGGTCACAAATCACTAAGACACTGGGAACTCTGTGCCACGTCAGAGTCCCTGGCACACATAATTGATAAAGTTAGCAAGGTTTGTGTCTGCTATTGTACATAGTTTTGGTGACTAGGACACACACGCTTTCCTCTGGGGCACATTTCCAGCTGAGCTGTAAGTTGGTCATCTCTGTCTGGGCCGCACAGAGAGGAGGTTGACATCCTCTGGGCCCTGTGTCTTCTCTGGAAGAGCTGAAGTCACATGGCAATTCCGGCAGGATGCAAGCAGGATGAGAATCACGTCCTAAGACGCAGCTTCAGGAAAGTTCAGCCCAAAATAAACCTGAAGTCAAAGTAAATAAAGCATTGGAAATATTTTGGGAGAGCAATTCCACAAGCTACCAAAAAAAAAAAAAAAAAAAAAAAAAAGGCAGGGAAGGGGGAATACTATTGTCCACAACCTTTGTGGTATGGTTCTGTCTTCTGATACAACTTGTTAAGGTCTGGTTGAGTATCTGACATTTGTAAAGGCAGGAATGAGCCAGGTTTAGGAAAATTACAGTTTCTTCTGAGGGACTGGTGTTATTTAAGCACTGGTTTGAAACAGGGCAGAGAGCTTGATGAGGACTGGGGGCTCTGGTGACTAAAGCAGGATGGAGGGAGCATGTAATTTGTGCCAAGGGACCTGGAGAGTTCCGGCTAAGGAGAATTCTATTGAGTCACACAGGGTCTGCCGGGAGCCTTGTCTCCACAGGCTAGAGGGGAGGTACTCACAGTCTTCATGATCTCACAGGATGAAAGAAGAAAGAAAGCTGTTGCAGAAAGGGGCAAAGTGCAGGGCTATGCATGTGGCTGAAGGGCAGGGCATGTGCTTAGCGTGTTCAGGACATGTGCTTAGCATGTTCAGGGCATGTGCTTAGTGTGTATAGTACTCTGTGTTCAACTGTCAAAATAAACAAAACAAAGTTGGAGTGAGATAATACTCATATATTAATTGTCATCTCAGCGAGCACTTGACAACAAATCGAACAGATCTATCATTGTGATTAATGTAATCCTGCACTCCTCATTCATCCAACCAAAATCTAATTAATGCTTATTATCCCCCAGCTAAGTACTGAGACTATTACAGTGATAAGAAACTAGCTGCTCTCTTAAGTCGCTTGCAAGCTCGTGGGAGACAGAATGGTAACCTGAAGCTATGAAACGATCAGTTGGGGAAAAAAGCACTGAGACAGGCTGCCTCATAACTTTGACCTTAGTAGGGCCAGCGAGATGATTCAGTGGGCAAAGGTACTCGCTGCCTCGCCTGACAACCTGAGTGTGATCTCTGGAATATACATGATGGGAGGAGAGAACGACTCCTGCAAGTTGTCCTCTAACCGCCACATGAATGCCACAGCTCACTGTATACATGCCTCCACAATTAATTAATTAATTAATTAACTAATTAATTAATTAAATGTGTTAAGATGCTAAAAGAACAAAAGTATCCATAATGAACAAACAAATGCATTAAGATGCTAAAAGAACAAAAGTAAATTGACTTAATTAAAATCCCAGAGAGGAAGTGGCTAGGATTTTGACGGATGGAGACAGACATTGACTACAAACCCAGTGACTTACTTCTGTCTATGTTTATTGCTTCACTTAGATCCTTCAGAATTTCTGGCCATGGTAGCCCATATCTTTAATCCCAGCACTTGAGAAGCAGAGACATCTCTGTGAGTTCAAGGCCAGCCATGTCTAGTCCACACAGAGCTACATAGTGACAGTCTGTTTCAAAACAAATCAAAACACAAAATAAATAAATGCTTCAGAATAAGTAAAGCATGTATGACCTTGATTTAAACATGAGAAGCAAATACTTGTTGGAATTGACTTAGACAAGCAGTTTGACACAGCAGTGGAAGTCTAGATGGCACTGTTTTTAGGTTTGGAGACAGATAGGCCTGAATTTGAATTCTGCTGTTGCCATGTGAACAAGTTACTTAACATCTCAGGATCAGCTCTACCCATGACAACTCGACAATACTGCTACCCAAACAAATGCTGGATAATGATAAGACCAGTTGACAGGCAAAGTTCGAAGGGGGAACCTCGAAAGGCCTCAACCCTAGGTGAAGCACTACAGGTTATCAGTGGCTACTGAGAGAATCAGCTCTCTCTGGAGACCAGCTCACTGGCAGGTTCTACAGTCCCAAGTGGGTCGGCCCTATATATGTGTAGATACCAGCAACTCTAAATGGACTCAGTAGGTTGCATATTGTATACACATGTATGAGTTACGGAACAACAACTAAAGAAGTCAGGAACTTGAGGGTGAGTTGGGGCAGGGAAGTTGGAAGGGGTCAGAGAGGAGTGGACATTATGTAAATACAGTACTCATGTATGAAATTCCCAAATAAAATAAAACACACACACACACACACACAATCTTGCCTTGGGGGTAAGGGAGGTTGTGAGAGAGAAAATACCAGAGGACCTGTCACAGAACATTCTCTTCTTTCTCTGAGATCAAACAGGGCATCTCTCATCTTCAATTCCCTCAACATGTACTTCTCTGCACCACCAAGCCTTGGTTGGAGCTGCTGCCGTCTCTCAGCTGCATTATGGGAAGACATTAGACATTTGTCTCTGCTCCACAACCTGCCCGACTTCAGTCCTGTCCTTTGGTAACAACTAAAATTGCTTTGAAACACGTGGCAGGGACTCTCACCTTTCTCCTGTCCCAGTTCCTTGCTTGGCTCCCCTGTCTTCATAGTCATCTGATGGGCTTCAGTATCTAGCCCACAGATGCCTGTTGACCTGTTCTGCCCTTGCCACTCTGTCAGATTCCATGTTTGCCTCTGGAACTTGGAAGGCCCTCCTTCACCCTTGGATACCACATCCCTGCTAACCATATGTTTCTCCTGATTCCCAAAAGTGTCAGGCTTCTAAGCTGCTCCTAGAAGCAAGTCATGATTCCCTTCCCTTCCTTACCTCAAGCAGATGTGAATTCAGTGCCCTCCCCCCTCCCCCCGTCTGTGCTCTCATGACCCCCTCCCTGCATTTCCTCCATGTAGCATATGCTGTTACCGTCCACCTCCATGTATCCATCACAAGATAGAGACCTTTTAGGAGTACGTAAGCTTTTATTCGTTGTCTGGGCTATCTGAATGGATGCACAGATGGGCCTGGTGGCACGTGCCTGTAATCACAGCTATGTGGTGAGACGAAGGCAGGAAGATTGCAAACTCAAGGTCAGGAACTTAATGAGACCTTGTCTTAAAAGTGAAAAGAGGGCTGAGGGTATAGATCAGTAACAGTGACTGCCTCACATGTGTAAGGCCCCAGGTTCAATCCCCAGTACAAGAGAGAAAGGAAGATGGATAGACGGGTTAACGAATGAATGTTTTCCCAATCTCCACCTAGTGAAGTTAGAGATGAGATTAAAACTAAAGTCAAAGCAATGGTCAAACTCAAAGACTCTCATCATCCTGGCTGAAACCTAATTAAAGCCTGAAGGAACCACAGCCCCAGAACATCCTCCCCTTCTCGGCCCTCCCACATACATCTTCTATGACATCTCTGTTTAATGTGGACTCCTTTTGGTGAGGAAATTATGCCCCTTGAGGACTGAAGGACTCCTTGTCTTGTATAAAATCATTGTTGTTTGAGAAAACATCAGCTTCTCTGATTCAGTTGACATGGCTTTTCACGACAGTGATAAGCAGGGGCTTTCCTGGGTCCAGGGCTCTGGTTGGCAAGAGGGGTTGGAGAGTGGGAAACACCTCCGTTCAACAGAAAGTTCCTGGAATTTTGAGCAAATGTGTGTGTGTGTGTGTATGTGTGTGTGTGTGTGTGTGTGTGTGTGTGTGTGTGTTTTCCTTAGTCATACAAATGCATTGAGCTAACTATTCTTCTGTCAATATTTGTGAACTGAAAATACGACAAACTGTTCCCTGTACTGTTCAAAGTCTAGACATTGACTGATGGGACCAGGAACAAAATTCCCTGGGGGAAAAAAAAAAAACAACCAAATATTTCAAAACCAGAATAATGGATTTCTGGTTCTGGAGAACTCTGCCCCTGGTGAAAAGGGTACTCTGTCAGATGAGTTGAAATCTGTCACCTAACACCATGGGGACATGAGAGGTTGAAGCCTTTAAATGCTACGGGAAGTAGTAATAGTGCCTTGTGCTAAGGGCACATCTACTGGCTCCACTTACTCCTGAGCCCTAAGAATTTCTACCATGCTCTCTTGCTCTTGCCTTCCTGCCCCCACTATCTCCCCATTTCCTTCCCCTCTCTCTCCCCACATGCTCATGGCCAGGCTCTACTCCTCTACTTCTCTTCTCTTCTCTTCTCTTCTCTTCTCTTCTCTTCTCTTCTCTTCTCTTCTCTTCTCTTCTCCTCTCCTCTCCTCTCCTCTCCTCTCCCCTCCCCTCCCCTCCCCTCCCCTCCCCTTCCCTTCCCTTCCCTTCCCTTCCCTTCCCCCCTCCTTTCCCTCCCCCCCACCTTTCTCTGCCTCTATTACCCTCTCAACTCTCCTCTCCATGCTCTGAGTAAACTCTATTCTATATTTTTTTAAAAAAGAATTCTACCACCAATTTCCAATTTCAAAAACCATCCACAGAGAAGTTGAAGGGCTGCCACTGCTGGTCAGGGAGCGGATGTCTGAGATGAGTTTACATCTGACTCTTTTTGTTTTGTTATCCAGGACCCTTAACCTTACCCTGCAGCTCAGCCACTACTGCCTTTCCCTGAGTAACTAAAAGAGTCCTCTTTGTATGCCTCATTCAATCATCTCTCTAGGGAAATCTCCTTGAAATATGTAATCCCAGTCATTTCTATCTTTTATCTGCAGCGGACATTATTGCTGCTTCCTAGTATCCATCCTCCCAGTTGCCATCAGGACTATCACCAACTCTGGAGGTGAGCCAAATTCACAGACTCCACTGATACCCCTGGCTCTGTTACTGGGGTTGGCATTCAGATTTTTGCATGTTCTTGGTCACTGAGGTTAGGTGGATGTAAGGAGGGGCCCTCAGATGGGCCCCAGCTTGACTTTTTGAGTGGAGGAAAATGTTCTTGCTCTCATTCACATGACCAAGTGAGTGAGAAAACATGGCCTCCATTCCTGTTGGCATCCATGTTGTGATCTGGTGATAAACTGGGATGAGGGGTGGAATGTGTCTGTCTGCAGAAGGGTGGAGCCAAAAGGAGCCTTGGCTCACTGCAGGAGCCCTCAAGGGTGCAACATCAGAAGCCTCCCCATCTTTGAATCCTAGTTATAGGGAGCTCATAAACTCTTTACTACACAAGCTGGCGTGGGCAAAGTTTGCTGTAACTCATCACAAAGGGCCTCCTGGGTGACTCAAATGCCTCCTAGAGCTCTTGGAATGGCATCCAGACGCCTACCTTGCTATTAAATGCCCTGCTAAACTCTAAGATCAGTGAGTGCTCATGGCCAGGACTGGGTTTTCATTGGCCCTGGTAGTGCTAGCCCCTGCTAAACACCACTCTAGCACGCAGAGGGCACGCTGAGTTTTTTGTGTTGAACAAGTGCCCGGGGTCTCCCGATAACATGTTACCTGTTTCCTCAAGGCAGGAAGGCCCTGGAGTCTCCCTTGATTTTTCTTCCAGAGCCACCTCTGCACATGAGCTGTGCTTTCCTAGACACCAGCTTTCTTACACAGGCAGCTTCCCATCATCAGGGAAAGGCCAGGTCTAATCACGAGGCTTTAGTGGGCCTGACACCCAGGCTTCCAAGAACAGTGGCCAGAAAGGGCCAAGGTGAAGAACTTTATGAGCCCTCCCAGGAACAAGCCTGGATAACAAGTTGGAATTCTCCACATAATCGGAGAGGGCCTTCAAGCTATTTGTGATTTGAATAGGGAGGATCCCCACGAGGGTCAAAAGAGCATTTCATTCCTTTTGCGCTTTTGGCCATAACCTCAGTACTGCCTGCAGCTCTGCCCGCCGCCCTTTCTTCTACCTGATCCCGAGTTACTCCACTCTCTAGCCAACTTTGCCTTACTTCTCTGCAAAGTGATTTTTTTTTACATGATTTTATCTTTCACTACTTCCTTCTCCAAAATATGAGCTCTCCATGAGACTGGGACCTTTGTCTCATCTTCTGTCAAGTATCCCATGGAGTTGAAGAGATGGTTCTGCACTGTCCTTGCAAAAAAACAGAATTGGATGCTCCAGCTCCAAGTGATCAAACGTCTTCTTCTGGCCTCAGTGGTCACTGCATTCTGGTACACGTACACACACACACACACACACACACACACACACACACTTAAGAGACACATGCCATATTTGGGTAGCTCAGTATCCTCCTTAGCAAAGGAACATTAGAATGCAGCCTCAGCAGCAGGCTGACCCTCTCAGGCCGACTCATTCCCCTCTCCCACAGGCAGCTTTGTGCCCAGCACACAGTTATTTCCTTTACTGTCCTTTTCAAAACAGAAGGACCAACTGTGTTTGTTTGTGGGTCCATGTTGGTCAGCAGAGTATAACTATGCTCAGCCTCCTAGGTGACCACTTCCAGGCTGTAAATGGGTACTGAAAGAGGGAAGGGGAGATTGCGTCTCCCAGGCTCTGGAAACAGTGGACATGAAAAATAAAAGGAGAGGCAGGACCTCTCTGACTTGGAGAAACTCCCAGGTAAGTGGGGTCATTTCATCAGCAAGGAAGTGGAGTTTACACTCCACTTGTAAGTTTTTCAAAACTAGCCGTCTGGTGGAGTCTGTATCTGACCTCAGTTCTCTCTCCCTCCTCTGGTTTCCAGTTTATAGAACAATGCAGCTTCCCCCCAAACTTACCCGTGTATTTATAAAGTACCAACAATTCCATTCTCCAAATCAACTGGGTATTTGAGAAACCATCACAGAACCTCTAGGCTTGTTTGTCTTCTCAGTGCCTCAATTATGCAGTTTAGTGAGGCCCCAGCAGCCAAGACCAGCCTGGCATTTTAAAAGATTCTCGGCACCTTTGTGCTGAAGCCAGCCTCTGCTCTCTCTCTCTCTCTCTCTCTCTCTCTCTCTCTCTCTCTCTCTCTCTCTCTCTCTTTCTCTCTCTCTCTCTCTCTCTCTCCCTCCCTCCTCTCTCCTTTCTCTCTTCTCTCTCCTCTCTCTCTCTCAATTATTACCGTAACCATGCCCGGGAGACCTAAGGAGACCGTTTATTTTGACTGGTAGATTGTTAAACTGCAGGAGGCAAGCCAGAGCCAGCGCCAGGCTGTGATTTCCATTGCTCCATAGGCCCAAAGTCTTGGTGCTGAGAATAGCCAAGGCCACTTCCTGCTAGAGGAGGAAATGGCAGTTTCCTCAAGTCCCGGAAATGTGGCTTCCTCTCTGGTGCCTAGCTCAGGGTTCACCCATTAGACAGTCTCTTCCCACCCCAAACCCCGGGGAACCTGGCTCCAGCATGCAAAAGACATCCTGTTTCCCTGAGGAAGTGGCCCAGATTGGGGCAGCCACCAGGGCGTTTGAGTGGGTGAGAGTAGGTGTAGCACAGCAGGAAGGGATTGACAGGGAGGGATGATGCTAATAATGTTATCCAATAAGAAGAAGGCCAACCCACTCCTTTGTCCTGACCCCAGAGATCTCAGCAAACCTGCTAAAAATTCTCACGGCCTTTAGAAGCAACGTCTTTCTGATACCTCTTTTTGCGTTTTTCATCTGTGTGTACATTTTTATAGAATATAATGTGATTGTGCCTGTTTGGCACATGTGCATCTTCTGTAATAATCAAATCCAGGTACTTACTATCTCCTTCTTGAACAGTTACCATTTCTTTGTGTTGAAGCTTACAAATCCCGCACTTCTGTATCTTTTAAACGAAATCTACCAGTATAAGGTGCTGTGAATTGTAGTCACCCCTGTGTGTTGTGAAACACCAGAATTTATTCTTTCTATCTAACTAGACTTCCAACACCCTGTGATCTTTCCTTTCAACAACATTTCTGTTTCTGTCTCCTCTACCAACTCCCCTAATCCAAAAACTTGCTTCCAGGGTCTGGAAAGATAGCTCCACAGTTAAGAGTACTTTGTTGCCTACTGCAAAGGACCCAGGTTCAGTTCCTAGCATTCACGTGGTGGTTCACAACCAACTGCTAACTCTAGTCCCAGGGGGTCTGACGCCCTCTTCTGGCCTCCAATGGGCATCAGATGTTCACATGGTTCACACATATACATCCAGGAAAAACTCTCATATCCAGTAAAATAATTTATTAACTAATTAGTTAATAAATTAAGAAAACTTAATCCTTCTCCTATGCTAGCTCTACAGATTTCAGGAGTTAAGGATGCTGCTAGGCAGAAGGCTAATACTACAAGGCAGTGCTAAAGCACTTACCTATCCTGAACAAGACCCTGGGTTCAAACTGAAGGGAGGAGGGAAAGGAGGAAGGCTGGAACAATGGCATTGTTAAGCACTGACTGTCTCAGGATAGAGAGGAGCCCTCTTGGCTTCAACTCTTTTCTCTTCCTCTTTCCCCTCTTCCTCTTCTTCCTCCTCCTCTTTCTCCTCTTCCTCCTCCTCTTTCTCCTCCTCTTTCTCCTCTTCCTCCTCCTTCTCTTTCTCCTCTTTCTCCTCTTCCTCCTCCTCTCCCTCCCCCTCCTCTTCCTCCTCCTCCTCTTCTTCTTCCCCCTCCTCCTCTTCTTTCTCCTCCTCCCCCTCCTCCTCTTTCTCCTCTTCCCCTCCTCTTTCTCCTCTTCCTCCCCCTCCTCTTCCTCTTCCTCCTCTTCTTCTTCTTCCCCCTCCTCCTCTTCTTTCTCCTCCTCCCCTTCTCCTCTTTCTTCTCTTCCTCCTCCTCTTTCTCTTCCTCCTCCTCCTCTTTCTCCTCTTTCTCCTCTTCCTCCTCCTCTCCCTCCCCCTCCTCTTCCTCCTCCTCCTCTTCCTCCTCTTCCTCCTCCTCCTCCTCATCTTCTTCCTCCTCTTCCTCCTCTTCCTCCTCCTTCTCTTCTTCCTCTCCCTCTCACTCTCTCACTCTCTCTTTTTCTACACACACAACCACACACACACACACACACACACACACACACACATCAAAAACCACACCTGGTAAGTAGGTAGGTAGGTAGGTTGTTAAACTCTCTGAGCCTCAGCTTCTATGGGGAGAAAGGCATATCTGCTTGTCCCCTACCCCCTTTAGAGTTGTTAGATTTCATGAGACAGAGCACTCAGAGTAGATAAAGCACTTTCCTATAGTTCAGGACTCAATAAATGGTCATTATTGTTTCCACTGCCCTTTCAGAAGGGGAGTGTCTTTCCCTGTCTCTTGATGAATAATGCTCGCCCTTCTCTGAAACCTTGGCACCAGCTACCACCCGTGCCTTTGGAATTTCAGCCTCTGTAGAGACAGGCAGGCCTTATGAGGGTCTTTCTTTGAATGCTCTCCTTGTGGGCAATTGGCTTGAATAAAAACTCAGTCCGGTTATCATTTATAATAATTTAATATGAACTACTTGCCAAACAATTTTTATGGCATTATCTCATTTTTATTTATTTATTTATATTTATTTTTACATTTTAAAATAGTGTTAGACTTACAGAAGAAAATTTCCAAGGATAGTAAAAAAATTTCCAGATAGTTTAAATCCACTTTTTCCAAATATTGACAACACACAGTAAATGTGCCACATCCCAGTTAATGGATGAATACTAGTGTGTTTTTATTAGCTGAAGTCCATACCTTATTTGTTAGTATTTAATCTAATTATTATTTTTATGTTACAATATACCATCATAATATCAACTTACATTGGGTTGTCCTGTCCTTTGGGCTCCTCTAGCCTGTGACTATTTTTCAAGCTGTCCTCCCTTTTTTATGGCCTTATGAGTGTTACAGCATACTGGTCACATCTTTTGAAGACTGCCACTTAATTAAACATAGTTTCTTAGCATGGTGATACAGGCTGGGCCCTGGGGCTTTAAGGAGAAACACCACTGGTTGCATCCTATATCAAAAGTACACACTGTCAGCCAGGCATGGTGGTGCATGTTTGCAATCCCAGCAACCTGAGAAGCTGAGGCTGAAGGATCACAGTGAGTTGGAGGTCAGCCTGGGCTGCATAACGAGGTCACAGTCAACTTGATTATATAGCGGAACCCAGCACACAAAAAAGAATATATACTGTCACCAGATGTGATAGCACATGTCTGAAACCCTCAGGACTCAGAAGACTGAGATAGGAAGAGTGTAGTTAAGTCCACCTAGGCTATAGAAAAACCCCGCTATTAAAAAAGAAAAGCCAAGCAAAAAACAGCAGGGGAAATGCTGTCCACATGTTTTGTCACTGTTACACTGACCCTCATTACCTAGATGAGGAAGTGTTTTCAAGGTAGCCTAACTCTGAAATCTCTTCTCTCTCTCTCTCTCTCTCTCTCTCTCTCTCTCTCTCTCTCTCTCTCTCTCTGATATAGTCTCCAGAAGGAAGTCACTGTGCACTGTGCACTGTGCACATTACCTTCCAACTCCTGTGGGCAGAACAGCTACAAATTGCTTGGAACTCAGTTGTGTGGAAATTTGTGCATATCCCCTTCCTGATGTATTTCCTCTGTTATTGAATTTTATCAGTATAAACACAGAAATAATTTTCATATTTTGCATTATAATTCAGTGCTGCTTTATTTATTTTGTTGTCCAAATTACTCCAGCTTTGGCCATTGATATCCCTTTAAGCATTTATTTGACATGTTCATCATTATTTTTCTTTATCTCATACCATGAGATAAATATACGTATACATATATAACTGCATATACATACATCCTAGTGTCTCCAGGGAAACATAGGCATTCCCTACCCAGGAATTCCTTGAAGAAAATCTAAACCTACACATTTCCTGACCTCAATGGCTTTTCTCTTGTCTCTTGCATTCTTCAAGCTTGCAACACCAGCATCTTTTGAATAACATCATGTTTTACTATGAGCTTGCGATATAGCCTAGCTCCTAGACATAGAAAAACATGTCTCTAGGCAGTCCTTTCCTAGCGGGGCACCGCTTCGGTTAGCATATTTATTCCCTAGAGCCTTTGGTGGGAGAAGAGTCTCATCTTCAGTGTATGTTTCCTTTAGTCTTAGTTCTCCTAATGACCTTAATCTCTTTAGCAACTATGTCCATCATATCTTCACTTGCATCATCTGACTTTGGCCACTTGCAGACTTCTTTCTACATGATTTTTCAATTTCTCTGCTTTGCTCTTTGCTCTCTAGTCTTACTATTAAGCTGACTAAAAGTAATGAGCAACAACCATGCCACAGCCTGCAGGTTATGCTATCTTGAAATCCCCTCCACCAAACAAGTTAGTCCATTACTTTGTAATTTATTCTCACCCATACTTTCAGGACACAGAGAACATTTAACCATATTCTTCACCAGAATGTAACATGAATAGTCTTTAGCCCAGTTTTCAATAGACTTTATTCCACCTGGAATCTCACAAGCATAATTTCTACTGTCCACATTTCTATCAGCATTCTGGTCCTCAAATTCCCATCAGAATTGCCTATTCATTTCTGCTAATAATATAATAAAGCTTCTCTAGCCTGTATCTCCATACTTTGCTACAATTTCTTTCTGGCATCTTAACAGAGTGCCAGAACACTTCTCTGATGCCAAATCTCTGTACTGGCTCTTTTTTTTTTTTTTTTTTTTTTTTTTTTTTTTTTTTTTTTTTTAAATTTCACTATTTTGATAACATACCTGACAGAACCAACTTAATGTATGATGAAGAATTTATTTTGGCTCAGTTTCAGAAGCAGTCCATAAGAGTGGGGAGGGCATATCACAGGGGAGCAGTCCAATCCACACCTGTGGGAGCTTGTGGGAACTGTCATGGTATAGACCAGGAGGCAGAAAAGCAGGCCAGAATGAGGATGCAGCCATAGCATTTAAAGGCTTATTCCTAGTAACCTATTCTGCCAGCTAGATCTGACATCTTCAAAACAAGAGCCAGAGCCAAGGAGAAGCCATTCTGGACATGAACCTATGCTGGACTTTCCAGAGTCAAACCATAGCAAGGACTTGAACACAATTTATTTTGCCTTTAATTTTGTAGACCTCATTCATCACCAAAATTACTTAAGACAGCAATATTTTATTCCCTACCACAAACCTTCACTGTGATTTTTACATACATTTAAATAATACTATGTGTGTGTGGGGGGGTTGCTGGAGAGTTGACTCAGCAGCTGAAAGCACTGGCTGCTCTTCCAGGGGAGCCAGGGTTGATCCCAGCACACACAGCTCATAACCATCCCTAACACCAGTTCCAGGAGACCTGACCCCCTATTATGACCTTTGGGGCACCAAGCAAGCACTTGGTACATGAAGGCAAAAGTTCTCAAACACAAAATAAATAAATTTTAAAAAAAATCTTAAGGGTTATATTGTTTTGTCACGTTGTATAATCTATCCTGGAAAACGTTTGAATGATGTTTAGCATGTGATACTTTAAGGTTATTTGTGTACTACTTAGTTTAATAAGTGCCTACTATCACGTATACAAACTTACAGCTATATACAATCATTTTGATACTAAAATACCTTCTATTCAGTCTTTAGGAACCCTGGAACTACTGACCCTTTTATTGTGGCTGTTGTGTTCCTGTTTCTAGAGCCACATGTGTGGGCTTATACGGTATGTGGCCATTTCAAATAAGATCCTCTTATTTAGCAATGTGTACTGTAATCTAGCTTTGTCTTTTTATAACTTGATAGGATTTTTTTTATTTAGAGAGTAGTTTCTTAGTTTTTGTAATCAAACCCATGTAGATAAGACCTCACATATTTAGTACAGTGTGTTACCCTTGTACAAATGGAAAAAAAATTTAAGTTCAACAACTTGATAGTTTTTTAGTTTTTAAAAATCCCGAAAAATGCTGGGTGTCGGTAGTACATGTCTTTAATCCCAGCACTTGGGAAGCAGAGGCAGGAATATCTATTGAGTTCAAGAACAACCTGATCTGCAAAGCTAATTCCAGGCGAGCCACAGCTAAAATGAAGAAACCCTATCTAGGAGGAGATAATATTCCATTTTACATACATGTCACAATTTGTCTAGTTGTTTGCTTATTGCAGGACACTGTATGGCTATTCTCCCATGGTTAATATGGAAGTAAGACGCTAGTGTGGTTTTCTTCAGGTCTGTTTTAAACCAGTTGAGACGTATCTGCAAATATGATTGCTACATCACATGATGAGAGTATATTAAATAGTTTGTAAGAAGTGGCCATGTTTTCTTCACAGCTAAACCTAGAAGCACAACTTTCATGCACAAACAGTGCCTGAAACTCTCGTTCCACACTGGTTGGACTTCTAACAGTTGCAGGGCAATGCCTCATGGTCTTGATATCTTGTAACTCCCTGATAACAAATTACTTTGTTCCTCTATCCTCGTAAGCGTTTGCCTTTCTGGTATCTCATTTGATAAGGCCTCTATTTAGATAAATTGTTTTCTTATCACTGAGTTCACAAGCTCTGTGTATACTTTGGATATAACTCTTTATCAGACATGTGTTTTGTAAATATTTTCTCTTGTCTGTGACTAGACTTCTGGCCATCTTAATAGCAACTTCCAGAGAGAAGGCTTAATTGTAGTGAGCAACCTCTCCTCCCACAAGTGATGCCTTTGATGTACCTAAGAGTTCATCACCGAACCTTGAGGGGCTCTGAATATGGCCTCTTACACAACTATTGTATCACTGCTCTTAAAGGGAGAGGATATTAGCCTCATTTTATAGGAGAAAGTTAACTTCCACATATTTTTCCTCTCAAGAATCCATAAACATGCAAAAGGTACCAGAAGAAAATAGACAGTCAACAGTAGCCTAAGACAGAGCCTGACAATCCAAGAGCATCTGATGCTCCATAGCTGTATTTGCTGTAATGAGAATATCAAGTTGTCATTTCTGAAGTACACATTCAGCCCTACCACTTACCAATACCATCACACTATCAGCATTTACCCCAACCACCACCACTGCTGCCACCACCATTAGAACACACACACACACACACACCACTAGTTCTCTGACAAAGCAAGTGCTTTATTAGCGAATGTCGTGTTTTTAATTGGTTGATGTCACTTCACCCAGCACAGTGATGTGCTTCACCAGGAACTTTCCTACCTCAGTTTGGGAAGTAAACTGGACTGTCTGCAAGGAAGGTCAAGTTTAAGTGCCCCACCAGTGTCACACAGCTAGCAAGTGCCAGGATCCATCAGGAATGAAGTACTCTGTAGCCAGTGACCCAGAGGCCTGGGGGCTCAGTGAAGGTGCCAGGGCCCTTGACAAAGACAGCCCCATGCTCAGGATGACAATGTCATCCCCATTTAAAGAGATACTCCTTTCCTTTCCTGGCAACTTTCCTTCCTCAAGCGCCACAGCCTCAGCATCTACCATGTAATTTAGATCCAAGGACGCATCCCTCACTGGATCTCAAGACATGTCCCTCACTGGATCCCAGAACATGTCCCTCACTGGATCTCAGGACATGTCCATCACTGGATCCCAGGACATGTTCATCCCTGGGTCCCAGGATGTGTGTCCATTGCTAATGCCTGTGAGTGTTGGAAGGAACCCACTTTAAGGAGCATAAGAAACCTGAGGGGAGGGGTTAAGTTACTATTTCTTTAAATGATAAAACATACACCCAAAACTTTTGCTAAAGCAAACAATTCAGTCAGTAAAATATATTGGGCGAGTTTAAAAATAATTATTATAACTATGATTGTTATTATAATACAAATGAGCTGTGCAGAAGCTGCTTTCCTGGCTGTGAAACTACTGATCTCTTGGTGTAGCTCTGCCCAATGGCCAGGGCCAAAGTGGCCAAGGAGACAGAGCTCTGCAAGCTCCACTTCCTGAGAGAAGGAGGCCTTTCTCTGAGGGATGCCTCTGCCCTCCAGTGCCAGCAATGGACCGGCTCCTGGGGAAGGAAATGAGAACAGCAGGCATCTCTGAGAGAGCTGCTTTCAGACCTCCGTATGGGAAAAAAGACCCTCTGCTCCCTGCCACCCCATCTGAACTGGACACAGGCAATAAACTGGCCATATGTCCAAGCTCGGACCTGCCCCCACCACTGCAGCTTCCTCTTAGGAGTTCAGTGGCTTTAGAAGTATTCTTCTCCACTGCCAGCCGCCCCCCAAACCCGGCCACCACATACTTCCCTGCAGTCCAAGACCTAAATTTAAGATCTATTGAACTAGTGACTAACTCTGTGACCTTGCTTGACCTCTGAGCAACTTCCTTTCTGTGTGTAAACCAGTAGTAATAGGATTGGGGCGGGGGGGGGGGGGGGGGCTGGGCAAAATACCACCCTGTGCCTTGGTGTCATTTGAAAGAGATTTGTATTCCGCAAGAGAAATGACAGAGAGGTGACTGGTCTTGTAGTCTTTGGCATCACAGCTTTGGATTCTTTGGGTAATGTTTTCTCTCAGATGCATGTAAAGCCCAAACACAGTGTGCACACTCCACACTCCGTCAACGACCATGCCCTTTCCTTCCTTCCTTTTTTTTTTTTTGCAAGTGCTTGAAGCTCCCCCACGCATTTTTGCATGCCTCACTGCCTGGAGCCAACAGCTTTGTCCGCCTTCCTACCTAAGCCGTGAACACCAACACTGCAGAGAAAGCTTCAGGGTGACTGCTGCTATTCACTTTTCGAAGATCCCTGAACAAGAATCAGAGCCCCCGCTCTGATCAGCAAGGCTAAGATGCAACTGGCAGTTTGGAGGATTAAGCAGTTCTCCTACAGAGAGGCCAGCCAACCCATGTAACTAAATCTTCCTATGGGATTAGTCCAGAGCCTGTAGATCCCCTACAAGGCTGAAAGGGTACAGCATGATGGGGCACTTTCCGGGCTGTGGTCCAAGGAAGTAGCTAAGAGTAGATGGAGCACAGGTGCACGGAATTTGTTGCTCCCTCATGCCTCGTGCTATTTGTAGAGGCAGTGAGCTCTCTTGGAAAGAACATGGGCCCTAAAAGCTAAATTGTCCCTAAGTTGTGCCAGCTATATGACCTTGGGTAGGTCATTTACTTCTCCGGACCTCAGTTTTTCAGTTTTATCAAAAGAGAAATAGGGCTCCATGTATGGATCACACACAGCTATGAAAGATTCTGAAATCTTATATATATATATATATGTGTGTGTGTGTGTGTGTGTGTGTGTGTGTGTGTATAACTTTGTACATACAAATAAATATTTGTACACACACATATATACATATATGTGTGTGTGAAAATCATACACCAAATTATATATATATGAATTATATATAAATTAAATATATTCACATACACATGAATATATTCTGAATATATACATACACACATATATACATATATGCATCTTTTTTAAGGTATGTGCTCTAAGACCCTGTACATAGCACTCAAATGTGACCATTTTGACTGGAATGAAGGCCAGGCTTAAATGTCAGGTCAAGCCCATGGTGCTTTCTCTCTTCTCAGTGTCCTTGCTTACTTGGTGTTACCATCACCTCACAGCTTCCCCTCACTAAGTCATCTGTGACTTCTCAGAATCAGGGGCTGCTACTGTCTATGTTTGCTCTTCCACACTTGGCCGCCCCTGTGTTCCTAGAGAGGCACATCAGCTCCCGTCACTTTGTGACTGCTATGCCTCCTGTGATGATTGACTAGGCTGTCCACAGCCTGTCCCACCTCCTCTCCTCTCCTGCAGACATCTGGATGGTAGGGCTGGTTCTGCTGCTGCCATGCATCTGCCCGGGGTTTCTAGGCTCCTGTGGTGGGTGTTCAGTGAGTGTGCATAGAAAGTGAGGACAGAGATCACAAACGGAGAGAATGAAGTAGAACCGCCCCCAACAGCAATGGCTGTCCATGGACATTCTACTCAATCTCTCACCTGCTTTGCTCCCTCATGATTTTGTCTGCTTTCTATTCTTGCAACAGAATGACACAAACAGTTCGATTAATAAATAATAAATATTAATTTGGCTCATGGTTCTGGAAGACAGGTTATGAGATGCCATGATTTGAAACTAAACTGTCTCCTACAGCCTCCTACTTTGAAAGCTCAAACCTCTGCTTGGAACGCTATTTTAAAGGCCATAGAGATGACTGGAGGTAGAGCTAGATGGCAGAGTAGGTCCCTAGGGATGGACTTGTAAAGTCATACCTACCTCCAGGGCCAGTCTGAGCCAAGTGAGGAGCCCTCCAACACGTGGCTCTGTTGCCATGGACACCACCATGCCTTCCATACAAATGGACACCAACTTATATGATGGATACAAATCCCTCTGAAGCCATGAGCCGTTAGGCTGTTTCTGTGAGCTATTTTGTCCCAGCAACAAGAAGAGGGAGTGTAAGAAGGAGATAGAGTCTCTCTGTGTGACTGCTTCATGGAGGAAGACTAGCCTCCAATTCTTTGCCTTTAGACCCAATCTGCTGTTCTTAGTTTCTCTTTCTCTGTCTTTGCCCAGGCTGTTTCCTCTCACCTGAAAGGCCTTTTCCCAGCCTCCAAACCATTCTCAGTTATCCCATCCACCGGCTGCAACCAGTTTACCAAGTTGCCCTATCTTGCAAAATGGAGCTCGGAGTGTCACCTCACTAACGAAAGATACAGTTTCCAGCATTCATGCAGAGTAGGTTCAAGAGCCCAAGCCTGGACTCCAGCATCAGTGACCCTCTCTGACCTTGGGAAAGTCCCCTTTTATCTCTTACCCTCTGTTTGCTCAGCTGTAAAATGGAATGACGATGCCTTCTCTGGGTGGGAAGGGTGGGAAGTGTGTTGGTTAATGGATATAAATACCACAGCAAAGCACTTGGTGCACAAAACCAGTGATACAGCTGCCTTGTGTCTGGAGTGTCAGAGACACCCCCCCCTCCTGTGGCACCCAATGCTTACTCCTATATATGACATTTATCTCAGTGTCTTCACATCTGTGTACTACATGTGACCTCACTAAGAACATAGGCAGCTTATAGGCAGGAACTCTGTAAGTAAGGCCTGATGCTATCTGCTGCATGACTGAATAAATCAGTGAATGACACACAAAAAGAGTGGGTCGCTAGACTGGGATTAAGCCATATGGGCACAAATGTTTATTCTGAACCTCACAGGGCTGCCTCTGCTCATTCCAATTACATGCGGAGTCCCACTTTATTCCCCAGACAAACCCATGTACTGTAGAAGGAAAGAATATGTTCATTATGAGAGGAGATTGGGAAAAGGGAGTCTACATTGCTACAGTTAGACTTGCAGAAGGGCCTTAGACAGTTACTTTCCTAACCTAAGGTGAGGTTAGATTCTGATTTGGTTAGGATGCTTGTAGCTACAGGAAAGAAAACAGTATTCCATCACCAGCAAGTGGCACAGCCAGAGGGGCCCAACTTGGCTATCAGAGTGGCTAAAAGGTGTCAAGGCCACTCAAGCCAGTGTGAATGATTCCAGTGATGTAAAAACGGTTCCCTTCACTCTGTCCCTCAGCAATGCCCACAGGCAAGAGGCAGGGAGTGTTTGTTTGGGGGCAGCTGTTAAGTTTCATGAAGGGTGGGGCAGAGGGAGAAGAATGACCTAGACAATTACTGAAAAGAGAAAGAGAATTGCCTCTAAGCACAAGTGCATGCAGAAGGAAAGCTGAGATAACCTCAGTGTGTAACACAGATGTGGGCTCTCCACAGCCCACTCAAGTCTCAAAGTGCAATAAACTGAGGTGAGTCTGCAGCCCTCCTAGTTCCTGCACCCATCTGCTGCCCCAGGCTATGCAGTGTCTCTGTGTGTGTGTGTGTGTGTGTGTGTGTGTGTGTGTGTGTGTGTGTGTGTGTTGGAGGTGGGGCAGTAGGTAGGACTGCTAAGGAACCTTCAGGAAACTTCCTTAGCCAGGTGACAGGCACCTGGCATCTTCCTAAAATCAGCCTAGCCCATCTAGCCCAAAGGTCATACTCAAAGCCTCCCTTTATCTTCTAATAAGCAGAAACCAGTAATAGTGACCTAAAGCCATGTACAGAGGCACACCCCTGTAATCTACCTACTCGAAAGGCAGAGGCAGGAAGAGCAAGTGTTAGGCTACAGCAAAATCATGGAGAAAGGGGATGGAGTAGGGAGGGAGGAGAGAGGGGACAGAGAATAAAAGAAAAAAAGAGAAAAAAAGAAAAGAATTATTTGGGATGAAGAGATGGTTTAGGCTTAAAAGTATACACTGCCCTTGCAGAGGTCTTTAGCTCAGTTCTCAGCACCTCTGCGCCTCCAGCTCTTCTGGCCTCTGTAGGTATCTGCACTCATGTGCACAGACAAACAACACACATGTGTACACATAATTTATCTGGGAAGAGATATGAGTAAACATGATCAAAATACACTCTTTGAAATCCTCAAAGAATTGATAAAATATTTAAAAATAAGTAAGTAAATTAAAATTTTAAATACAATAAATAAATATGACTTGAGGCTGGGATCTTTGTTCTCTCTCCTCATGTGAGAAGTTAGCAATCTAGGTCTCAATGGCCCCTGGGAAGCCAAATTCCTTCTGCCTTTTTATTCGTGCCCAGCATACACCAACCCTCAAGGTTTCTTCATAGTTCAAGATCTGCCAGTGTGTCTTATTCCAGTTTTTAAAGGAAGAAGATGGAAGGAAGAAGAACAAAAAAGAAAAAGCTGACGAGCCAGGGACAACACTTAGATTTGTTATCTTCCTGTCTGTCCCTTCCCTCAGGCCTTCTTACAGCTATCTCATTGGTCAGATGTGGTGTTTGCTAAGGTGGCTAAGAGATAAATAATATCATCACATACATCACATACATACACATACACGCGTGTTAACACACACACACACACACTAAATTTAAACTAGTAAGAGGAGATTGAATCTTGAGGGGAATTGGAGTGTGGATTGTGAATCTTGCTGAGAAGCTCACGGCCTACACAATTCTGGGACTGCTCTAGAAGGGAGCAGTGTAAACCCTGTACAAAAGCTCTGGACTGTTGGTAACTGCAACCTCATAGGACAGGGCTGAGTGTCATGCTCCCAGGCTGGCTAGCTATGGGCTTCATTTCACCCTCTCACTATCCTCAGGGCTAATACTGAGAGTGGGATCCTGGCCAACTGTGAGAAATGCATCTGAAGACAAAGCTCATTCATTTGCCCATATATCTAATAACAATTGATCACAGCCCTTGCATGTGTTGTTCTGTTCTAGCATTGAATGGTCAGAGACCCACTAAAGAACTGTTTCTTCACATTCAGAGTGGTTTTCAAAATACCTGGGAAGACATCTTCTAGGAAAGACTGTGTTGGCTGGGCACAATGGTGCCCATACCTTGTAATACAGCATTTATGGGAGGCAGAGGCTGGTGGTGAATCATTGTAAGTTCAAGTCCAGCCTAGACTATGTAGTAAACTCTAGGCCAGCCAAGGCAACATTGTGAGATCCTGTCTCAAAGGAAAAAAAAAAAAAAAAAAAAAAGAGGAAGACTGTTAAATTCTATTAAGGGTTGGGTACAAATGAACGAGATAGGGTTCTCAGCAAGACAGCCAAGATTCTTAAAGATGGACAGACACTTGTGCACAGAGAAGCCAGCATGTGAGTAGGTAGGAATCCGTAGAAGTGTATATAGCACGTTCTGGAAATCCTTCTCACAGAACACTGACCCTCAGCAGAGGACCTGGCTTCTAAGCCTTACCTGCCCCCTACTATTGTTTACTCTACACATTTGAAATCAAACAGATCTGGGCTGAGGTTCCAGCTCCACCAGCTCACAGTGAGAACTGAGCCAGGGGCTTTGTCTTGCTTCTCTCTAGCATCCGGCCTGTCACCGTCCCTGGCCATTGGTGGCAAAGACTCGACAAGATGTGTGTGCAAACATCCCCACATGACTGGTGGCTGCACAAGAAGGGCAAGGGTCGTTTTCTAGGTTGCTGGTATTTTTAGGAGATAAGTAGAAGGGAGAAAAAACAGGTGAGAGAGAAGCACAGGGCCTGCCAGGGAGCAGAACACATTGTTACTCCCTGGGAGCTTTTAAGGCAGGATAAAGGTCACTCTTCAGAGAGAACAGACAATGGAGTGTGCCATGCAAGCTGTGGCCTGCCCCCTGTAGTTCCTCTGACTGGTTGTGCTGCTTTACTTTTCTGTAAAATAAAGAAATGACCCTCATCTGCTGAGTATTGAGGCTGTGTTGAAACTCACAGCGGTTTGAGAGGATGATGGGCAGGCACCTGGCCAAGTCACATGTCACTGTCTGCATAGTTCGGCCAAGCCAGGCTGCTGGACCCCATGCTTCTTGTTCAGTGATGTCTCTGTGCCTCCTTTTGAGTTGCCCATCACTTACAGTTTTTTCCTCTTGCCTCCATCCTTAATGTTTCCCAGAAGGCCCTCTTGAAGACACTAGTGTACAGTGACCTCATGCCCTGGATATGTTTTAAGACTAGCATATTATGGGATAGCCAGACTCTTCTACATTCTGTCCTGTTACTTTCTCGCCTTTCATCAAGGGCTATCTGGTCTACCACTTCCCCTGTGCCATTGTTTTCACAGGGAAGCCTCTGCCCCTCAACCCCCCCACCTACTTCAAATCTGGCCTCTCATGCAGCAGTCAAGACCACCTGGTTGGTGCACTCTGCCATGACGATTTCGGTTCCTCAAATGTGCCATGCTGCGTCTTCCTTTTTCTTCATTCTTCAGGCCTCAGTTGTGTTACTACCTCTTTGGCTTTTGCCTCCAACTCCATTCGGGTTCAGTTCACTGATGTCTATTCCTTCCGCAGCCTATGACTCCCTCCTCCCCCAGTTCCAGTTCAAATCATTGCTGAAACTGGTTGCTCTATGCCTTTCTCTCCCGCTCAATAAAGTGCATAAAGCCAGGGCTAGGCTCTCACTTTTCAGAGTTCTACACATCACTCCAGCTTAGTGTTTGCCCAGGGCTGGTGTATGAATGATTTACTTCTGCTGCTTGCATGGCTTTGGTTCCAGGATCCTGACTAAGGGTGACAAGGAAATAAAGACAGACAGACAGACAGACAGACAGACAGACAGACAGACAGACACACACACACACACACACACACACACACACACACACACACACAGAAAAACCAGGATAGGGTAGACTGTGCTTTCCAGTGCAGAAACCACAGCACTCCAGAAGCTCAACATGTTTGTTATATGCAGTTGAGCAGGGAGGCAGGTTTGTTGCATAAAACTGAAAATGCAGGGTTTATGGTGTACAGAATCAGGGAGGTAGGCTTAGCTGCTCTCAGTAGGAGTCTCTGTGGGGGAATAGCCTTTAAGGCTGTGAACATCTGGGAGGAGGAAGTGAATGTCTTCGACACACTCTATCAACATTCACACTCAGACCCTGAGGGAGGCCTTACCATCCCACACCAGGTGAGGGCCTTCACACGCCCCTGGGGATGAAGCATGACCATGACCATGTCCACAATACACATTCAGTCCAGACTTTACATGTTCCCTACAGCCTATCACAAGTCCATCCTGGGTTGGAAAGATGGCTCAGCAGTTAAGAGCAGGCACTGGCTACTCTTCCAAAGGTCCTGAGTTCAGTTCCTAGCACCCACATGGTACCTCACAAGTCCATGTTATTTACACTGTTTCACCACGCACCAGCTCCTATGACCATCAAATGCCATCATCAACACATTGGGTCCACAACATTTCTTCATTGCTACTATGAATCCAATGATGCCTGGCTCACTGGAATCAGATAATCAAGAGAGTGAGGCTAGCAATCTGTGCTTAGACAAGCCTTCTACATAATGCTAATACACTTTCAATTTCAAAGACTACAGGACCAGACAATCCCATGTCCTTAGAACAGAAAGGATGGGTGGCAAAGTGCTTCCTTTAGCTCCAGAATTCTCCAGAAATACACCCAATGTGAGGCCCGCCCATCATGATACATTTATTCTTTCCTCCAGCACAGATTATTCTGCACCTGTTGAGTAGGCTTGGGAGGCAGGATGAATTATCAAATATTCATTTGTTCAACTTACCTGACTGAAAACTGAAGCAAATGCTGTGTGTGTTTCAGGGCTTACTCCAAACCCACCTGAGTTTGAATATGGGCTCACTCGTTTTTTGCAAGAATGAAAGTAAAGGTTGGCAAAGGTCTAGGTAAAAGAAAAAAATAGCAGAGAATTTCAGGACCCAGCTCTGCCTAGCGGGAGTGGTGGTCTATAGATCTCTCGAGGTGCCTGGCTCCCACCTCTGCTAGAGGATCCTGAGGAAGGAGCTCCCAGCTGTGCTGGGAATGGCACAGGCTGGGGTGCTCCAGCAATAAGCACTCGGATTTTATGTTATATTCAGCATTCTTTGTGAGAGCTACTGGGGTTTTGTTTGTTTGTTTGTTTGTTTGTTTTAAAAAAAAAAAAAAAACCCACGACATGGCCAATCACCCTTCTCAGAAGGAAAAGCCCCAGGAAAGGGGACTTTGGGTTGCTGGCTTTATCAAAAGTCAGAAACAAAGGGAAGACTCTGTGCTTCTTAAGAAAACAAACTTTGCATTTGGGATTTTAACTTTAAGTCTAGAGAGAGGATGAAAAGATCAGTGGATACCTGAGGAGTCCACCTGGGACTCAAGACAATGGTAGGAGGCACACGGGTCTTCAGAACCTCCCTGTTTTCCCTGCTGTGTGACAGGAAGGGACCCACCTGCCACCCTGAGCTTCCATTACCCGATCCTCAACTCCAAAATAACAACTATCTACCTCAACCGGTAGGCCCTATATACACACAGGGAAATGACACTCCAGTGTATCTGGTAAAGCATACTGGAAAAAAAAAGAAACTTTGTATATGTAGACAAGCCAGAGGGAAATATTGTTCAAAAATAATCTAGCAGCATCATATTGTGGGACGAATATGGTAGATTGGCTACAGTACGCACCTTCACTTTTTCCTGGCTCTGTGGCCTCATGACTTCTCTGAAACTTCACTTTGTCATTGGCAAAATAGGGGTAAAAATACCCCCCATGAAATAGGGCAAAAGCCAATCCTGTTACTCTCTTTCAATATCCTTGGTAAGTAGAACCAGATACAATAGCTCTGCCCACCCACCTGCCCTACTCTGCTTTTTCTCGTTTTTGTTTTTTTGTTTGTTTTGTTTTGTTTTGTTTGTTTGTTTTGAACCTGCCTCATCCGGCAGGCTGAGACAGTCTGAGAGTCCTTAGTCCTTATGGTTCTTCCAGTGCTGCTTAAGGCCTCCATCAAGATGCAAACCTATCAGCTTTCCCCTTTGCAAATCGAAGGCAAGACAACTTCCTCTTTTCCCCTAGAGCATGTAAGCCCGCCAGAGTTCTCCCCAGAACTCCTCAGGCAGACATAGGGACAGTGTCACCTCTGTCCCCAGGTTTATTCCCTTGTATGTTTCTTCATCAATTTCCAGGTCCCCAGAAACCAGCTCCTGCCTCCAATTCTTCCCAATTAAGTTACTTGGGGAGGGGGAGGGGCTTCACACCCCAGTGCAACCCAGCAGGTATTAGTGAGAATTCTGACCAGGTCAGGGAGCAGAAACTAACATTTGCAGCCTGTCTCCCACTCTGCAGCTCCTAATAGGCTGGGGTTACAAATGTCATTATGAGTGCCACTTTCCTTGGGCCCCTCCCTGTCTGCTTTGAAGATTCAGTGAAGTCCCGCCTCTTGCAATCTGCATTTCTTCTTTCAATACTTTGTTTTCCCCTCAATCTTGAGCATCACACTTGTCTCACCTACACTCTGTCACTGAGTTGCATTCCCAGCCCTACGGAGGTAAATTTCATGGGGGAGGAGCAGTTGCAATCAAGTATGTAATTTTGTAATAGGTCCTTAGCATCCTTTCACTCATTGACTGACACAGAGAAGGCACTTGATAGGTGAATGTTGAATGAATGGGTGAATGGATGAATGAATGAATGAATGAATGAATGAATGAATGGACGAACTAATGAATGCATGAAGTAATCTCAAGACTTTCGATGTGGAAAAGATGACCACCTTCTGGATTGCCTTGTGCAAGGCTCCGAAGTGCAAAATGTACTTACCAATGCAACTCAGTGAGCAGTCGAACTAAGATTTGAACCCAGGTTATCACTGGGCCTCGCTGCCTTTGATTTATTTTAGGTTCAGGCTGGGAACATTGTTGACAAAGGCAAATAAAGAAGTGGAATGTGTCTGCCCATAAGTCCTTCCCCGCCCCCAACATAGCCTGCTCTGTGCTGCTTATGAGGCTTCGGAGAGCTTTGTGCAACCCACGCAAGGCCGCAGGATGGAGACAGGGGCTGCCCTTGTCCTTCTGCTGAGTCTCACTGGCTCCTCCACGGAGCCCCTCCCTGCCTGTCCCCACTAGAGCAAGACTTGGATAAAAGTCTCAGAACAAAGCCCACATTTTCCCACCCGAGTAGAGAGGCCGCTGCTGGAGAAACAATGGCCTTGCTACGGATCAAAGGAGCTGGGCCGGGGCTGTGGACAAAAGCTTAGCTGGATAGGAATGACAACCTGTCCTGCCCCTCCTTTCATGGAGGTCTAGGGAGAGCCTGCAGGCCACATTGGAGGCCCCACCTTCTAAGTGCACGTCCCAGCCCCTGGCTCCTTTCCCGTGCTGTAGAGCACTCAGAGAACCAGCTGAATGGCCTGTGTCCCTGGGCCGCCTCCTTTTGCATTCTAGGTTGTTGCCCCTCCCCCA
Source organism: Arvicanthis niloticus (assembly GCF_011762505.2). NCBI lineage: Eukaryota > Metazoa > Chordata > Mammalia > Rodentia > Muridae > Arvicanthis > Arvicanthis niloticus. Next base: position 45,056,065 of record NC_047662.1, read on the forward strand.
CTTTCTCCTTTAAGGCCTCTAGTGGAGCTTCGGCATTTTAGCCTCAGTTACCTCCCATCGACTTTTAACTGGATTTCATCACAGCCCACTGTGTCCACGCATGGGCATGGAACTGTCTCCTCCCCTGATTACAGCACTGATCACACCAAACCATCACCACTGGATTGGATGCCTTTCGTTCACCTGGACTGTGACCACACAGAGGCCAGAACACTCACAATCTGATAAGTGCATGGCCTAGGTCAAGATGCGGAATGCCGATAGCAACGGATGGCAGGGAGGAGAAGGGTTTCAGAGGCTGGATGTGCACTTGGGTATCACTTCCTCTGTACAAATCCCAACTGTCTGGTCTCTCCATCTCTTTTGCTTTAATTTACTCCACTAGTATTTTTAAAGTGTAACTGCCAGGTGCTGGGAACGAACCGAAACGTACTGACAGTCAAAACAATGGAGTGAGTTTAGCTGGGCAGGGATGGGCCGGCAGATCCTAATCGATGGTTTAATGTTGTGGTACTCGTGGTGAGGTAAAAGCAAGAGGCAGTGCAGTCAGAGGGCTCATCCCCGTGCTGAGGGGTGGGTCAGTCTTTAAGACTGAGCGTGCTTCTCCTCCGGAGGATCCGAGTTTGTTTCTCAGTACCATGTGGGGTACCTGGCAACCATGTGTGACCCAGCTCCAGAGAAACTAGTCACCTCTGGCCTCTGCAGGCATACATACACATATGCACATAATTAATTAATTACAGCCTTTTTAAAATTAAAGAGTATATATCAGTATTTATACCCAATATAAACTGAGAGCTCACCAAGTACAGAGAGAGCAGTGTTTGGGGCTAGGGATGAAGCAGCTTCCACGCAGCTAACCTCTCCTGTAATGGGAGAAGCTGGTCCAGGCTGAGAACACCTTCCAGAGGAAGCTGGACGAAAGAAGCCTCTGGGATTGGAGGACAAAGCATGGCAAGATGATGGCTCTGAGGGCCAGGCTTTGTCTGCAGCTCCCTATGAAAGGACTGACGTCCACCACAGCAAAAACAAAGCATGTCATGTTCGAGTTCATTCAACACGAGTTTGCAGTTTGCCAAGTACATTCACTTAAATGGTCTTGTTTCTCAGAACAAAGTTCAAGCCCCAGGTTTCAGAGCCAAGGAGAACTGGCTTCTAATCAGTCATATTAACTGTTACCCCTGTGCCAAGCTATTTCACCACTCCTGGTCACTGTTTTCTCTTTGTCACTTGAAGCCTGTGCTTTGCCATAAAGGATACAGGTAGAACAGTGTACTCTAAGGTTGCCATAACCATGTGCCATGGCCTAGTGACTTAAGTCACAGAAATACACACTCTTACAACCACTGGGACTGGAAGTCTGTGGTCAAGACAGAACACACACATACTGGGTTTCGTTTTGTTTGTTATTGTTGTTGTTGCTTTGGTTTTGGTTTGGTTTTGTTTTTGAGACAAGAGTCTTCTTGTATAGCTCTGAATGGTCTAGAATTTGCTAGTACACCAAACTGACCTTGAATTTACAGAGATCTCTTCCTGCCTCTTCTTCCTGAATGCTGGAACTAACAGCATGAGCCAGTTGTTCTCTCTTACAAGACCCCAGTCATACTGAAGAAGGGACAGACACAGAAATCCTGAAGGTGAGACCCTCAGCACAGACTTAGAGCAGTGGTTCTCAACCTTCCTAATGCTGTGACCCTTTAATACAGTTCCTCATATTGTGGTGACCCCCAACCATAAAATTATTTTCAATGCTACTTAAGAACTGTAACTTTGCTAATGTTATGAATTGTAATATAAATATCTGATATGTAGGATATCTGATATTCAACCCTTGTGAAAGCGTCAGTCGATCCCCAAAGTGGTTGTCACCCACAGGGTGAAAGCTGCTAACTTAGACAAAACATCATCTTCCCCTAGCAGATGGAATAGCATATCAAGGTTTCTGCAGAGGCTGGCACACAGCACACCCTGATGAGATCCATGGACCATGTCTTTGACAGGATACCATGGGAGGTTTGGCAGCCACCAATTCTTGCCCTAGGCTGAAGTTCCCTTGGTTTTAAGCTTGCCTTGCTGACTCAATGTTCTTGGCCAGATCTTGGTGCGTTATCCATGATAACAAAAGGCCGTTGCACACCATAAATCCCATGTTTTTTTTTTATTCTTACCAGGTCCTAATGTGAGTTGCTCAGTCTGCCATGCCAAGAACGCAGCCTGAGAAAGGAGGAAAGAACCTGACATTTTCAGAACCATTTGCTCACCAGGGCCTTAGCCTCCTGCCATTGCTGCTGAGAAGTAAGCAGGACAACTCTAGGACATTGTCCTCCCCACCCTTCCTTACTGTCCCTCAGAAAGGGTGCCAGCAGCTGTCTGAGAGGAAGTCAGTGGTAGTGCTATCAAAGACCTAACTTTGGAAACTGTGCCCATGAGGTTCATCTGTCCCCAGATCACCCACTGGTATTTTAGGCCACAAGCATTCCTCTGTCCACCTGCCCTGTTCTGGTATGCTGGGGACAGCTAACTTCCCTCAACTAGTGAAGTCTTTTTCCTTGAGGTCACTTTCTCATTGTCCTGCTTCCGGGGTGACATGTTAAAGAGTGTGTTGAGTGGTTTGTTTTGTTTGAAGTATTATTGTTTGTTTGGGGTTTTTTGTTGTTGTTTTGGTTTGGGCTCAGCTTTGTTTTGTAAGATCATATGAGCACATCCAATTTGTAGCTTGGGCCCAGGCAATTCCCAAAGACCAACTTTAGTCTACTGTTCATGCTTTTTTCTTTGAGCCCAGTCAAATCCAGATAGTAATTGTTGGCTTACAGACAGTTCCACTTAGGCTCCTCCCAACAACTGCCTAGCAACAGCTTGCAGCATCACCTGCCGTCATTGCCCGCCAAGTGCGAGCCAGGTGTGGCAGCATATAAGGAGTATGAAGAGGACCGCTCGATACCCCACCCCTCCATTCTCTCTTTTTCTCTCTAACACGCTCCCCCACACACACACACACACAGGCACACACTCTCTTTCTCTCTTTGTTCCCGTGGTTCCTGGCATCTCACTCGTGCTCTCTGTCTCTGTCTCTTTCAGTCTCTCTGCCCCCTCCTTCTGTGTCACCCCTTTCTCTGCCTCCATACCCTTAGCAGGTTCCTGCTCCCTTCCGTTTCCCACAATAACCTTCCTTATATCAGGTCTGTCGTATGGCATGATTTCTCTGGGGGACACCTTGGCTTGGGCACACCAGGTACTCCATTTTATGAGTGCCATATTTTTGAATTAATTTTCAAAACAACTCCTGCTCATTACGGAATTGGACAATGGAAAGACAAACTATGTGTACATTCGTGCAGATGCACAGCCCGTGTCCTGTCAGTTAAGATCATTGCTACTGGTGCTGGTTTGTCTTCCTCCAGTCTTCCTTCTTGAGAAATTGGGAGCATGCTAGAGTTAAAGTTGTATATCTTTATTGTTTTAGCTCAATTTTTTTTTCCTGAAATGTCTGCATAGCATTCTGTTGAACTGACGTGCCTCCATTAACTTAGCCATCCTGCCCTGTTAACTGAGCCATCCTCCCGTCTCGGATGTCTGCTGCTTCTGTTTTCTCTTTGGCTGTTGATATATTTTGTATTTGCCTTATTTTATTTGCACAGTCTGGCCTGAGTCCTCCACAAAGCTATTTCTGACACCCAGCTACTTTGCCCACCTTTTAAAATCACATCCTTAATTTCAGATACTATCCTCTTAAGAGCAAAGTAGTCACTTAGAGTGAGAAGCGAGGACTGTCGTGAGCCACAGTCATAAGGAGCTGAAATACAGCCTGCTCTGCTTTGCCTGTTTGTCTGCAGCACTAGCGGTTGGACCTAGAGTCTTGTGTATGCTAAGCAAGTGCCCCCGACCAGTCCTCTTCTTGATTCTTTCATTTTTGAGATGGAATCTCTCTTATTTGTCCAGTTTTTACTGGAAGGTTGTGATTTTCCTGCCTCATCTTCCAGCGAAGGCTGATATTACAGGCATGGACCCACTCCTTTAGGTCTAAGGCCCTTGCTCTTCCTGCCCATCTGTGCTCTGAGTTAAGAGGCAGGTGACAGGAGCTAACACCATTCTCCAGTTGGGAACTCACCCACTGGACAAAGTTAGAAATGTTATACCTTTCGAAACAAAATGTAGAGAGCACAAATGTCTCTTGGCATCTGCCATGCTGACAAATGTGTGGAATGAAAATAAACGGACGTGTTGTGCACCTCCAGGAAGGGAGAATTGTAACTTCTACAGGCAAACTAGAGCGGATTCCCATTCGACAGAAAGAGCACCTGTTATGCACTCGGTAAGCACAGGAGGTCCGACGTACCACAGACTTGAGTTTGATCCTTGTCCTATTGCTTACTGGCTGTGTGACCTTGGGAAAATCCTGTGTGCCCTCTAGAATTCATTTCCTACAGATTCAAAGGATTCTAAGTTGATCTGGGGATCAGAGGCCGTGACCACTTAGCATATGAGTGAGTTTGCAAGAGAGCTCACAGAATGAATGGCCCTGGCGGGTTGTTTGGTTTGTTCCTTTGGGATTCTGTTTGTTTATTTTAGTGCTGGATTATAGCTGTCTGACCCTGGCTGCCTGGAATAAGCAAACAAAGCTGGGAGGCCCATGTGCCCAATAAGTGGAGGAGGCAGATGGAGAACAAGCTAAGATCCCTGGTGCCTTTGAGGAAAGAGGGAAGCCAGAGTTAGAAGTTGCAAAAGACTGCCCAGTGCTTATCTTCAGAGCTGTTATCAGCAAAGCTGCTTTGAACAGCCATCTGCTTTATTCACCTTGATTCATTAATTTGGATTCTCATTCAGCTACAGCTACTCAGTGAGACGACTCTCCTGGGAGCACGTGTACAAAATAAACTGTGCTTCTGATAAAATGGCTGTCGTCAGCCTCCACTGCCCTTAACAACTATCCCTGGAGTTTATGGTGTTTGAGAAGAGAGGCAGCCTGGATGGCAGGGCACTCCTGCAGCTATCAGGGCTTAGGATACCATCTGTGGAATTAGCTTTCCTTCCCCAGGAATGCCTGCAGTATTTACAGAGTAGGCTGCCTCGTCTCCAGGATGGTTCGTGGGCTATGAGGGCCCTTCCCTGGCCCCCTCACCTCCAGCTATGGGACATTCATGGGTTTCAGATAGTTGGCCATTGCGGTTGGAATGTTAGGAGTGCAGCTTGACACATCTTCCATCAACTTCCTTGAAAAGAAAGATCCCAGAAAGGCAGCTGCCCTCCTCCTTTGACCTCATCAGCCCAGCATCTTAGGCACTTATCTCTTCATTGATCTAAACTCTGACTAGTGCCCTTCACTTGAATGCCAGTTACAACAGGCCACACATTCCTAGTCTTCACTGAACAGACTCCATTCGGCACTAAAGAAAGGACAGAATTGCATTCAGGAGGAGGGGTGGCTTGAAGCTGCTTCACCTCGTAAATTCTGACTTGGGTCCTTCTCAGCCAACTTTCCTTTTCCTCCGCTGAACATTTCTGACTTGAGTCTCCTGAAAACAGAACCAGACAAATAAAAGCTCTGAAGCCAGATAGCCCAGATCTGGCATTTATTATATAACATAAAGGCCATGACATGTCAAACCCTTGTCCCATGGCCATAACCGAGTGAACACTGCTAAAGTTCGCTGTCTGAATAACCGCAAGACCTTAGGCAAGTTCTCTTTGCCTCTCTGGAGCTCTTTCCGCATCTGGGAGAGGAGACAGCTATAAAAGGTGCATGAGAAGAAAGCAAAATGTCTTTCCACTCACAGTCAGCTGGGCTCAGGCCTTGCTTCTTTCACCTTATAAACCATGTGTCCTTAGTGTGTTGTTTAATTGTTGCCTGGTTCAGAGCTAAAACATTGAAATAAAAATATCCATCTTTCAAGGATGCCGGGTAACATAGAGATAACGCCCAGAGAGTACTTAGCATGGAAAGCAGTGTGACCTTCACTGATAGAGTGACTGCCACCTTAAGTTTCCATGGCAGCAATATATATCCTTATTAAGAGACATCATCCTCTTCCCCGGGTGACATAGATTATCACTAGCCAACTCTGTCTCTGCCTGAGGCAGGCATTGTGGGTATGACTGTGAGCTTCACTAGTGAGATCAAAATCAAGATTCCAGCCCCAGAAACAGCACTGCACACCCTTCAAACGCTGCCTTTAACCCTCCCAAGCCTGCCTGCTCCCTGCCATTGATCAAGGGTTAGTATTCCTCTCAAGTGGAGTTCACAGATAGACTCGGTGCTCTGGGTTTCTACCCCCTCCCACCTCTCTGCTTTCTCTGTGTCACTTACTCTTGCTGCCCAAAGTGCAAAACAAACTTCTAATCTTCAAAACATATCATGAGGCCTTCTAGAATTCTCCACAGTTCATCCTGATAAGCAGAAATAGAAAAGTAGGAGCTGGGGCCTCCAGACTGGGTCTCATACACTCTCATTCAAGTCTGCTCCGTGCTATCTGCCTCAGGAGTACAGAGAAAATTTCCAAGAAAAGGGGAGTTGAGGGCTAGTGAGATGGCTTAGTGGATAAAGATGTCTGCCACCAAGGTTGACACCCTAAGATTGATCCTCAGGGCCCACAAGGTGGGAGCAGAGAAAAGTGTTATGCTACAGTTTCCATGTGTGCACCATGGCATAAGTGCAGACACATACACACACACCTCATACACACAACATAAATTAGGTCATAATAATTCTTTTTAGTACTCAAGTACTACAGGACAGTGCATGGTGCTGGGCACATCCACTTGTCATTTCCATTCCTTCCCACAGCAACCTCCCTGAAGGCGAGGTTCCTATCATCTATGCTTTGTAGGAGAGAGACAGAGCCATGACCAAGCAACCCAGGTAGTCTCTGGGCTGCCTTTCTGCTTGTTCACTGGGGATGCTGAACAGGCTCCCCCAGAAGTGTGAGGACCCCTCCTATTGTGAGGGTCAAGGTTTTCCCGTATCACCAAAACTACAGTAGTGCATGCTACTACAAGTGGCCTCTTCATGCTTTCTTATAGGAAAGCCGTAGAGACCAGCATGGTGCCTGGAAGTAGCCCAGATTTGCTAAAGATCTGCAAAGATTTTTAGAGCTGGAGACCTACATGTCACAGCAGAGTCCCATTGGTTCTGGGTGGGACATGGCTTGATCGTTTACCTAATATCTCCAAGATGGGAGGGTTAGTTTGTAACGTAGAATGTTGGGAAGTTGGGTGCCATCATATGAGGTAGGGACTCAAGGTTTCTAGGTCACTGGGGTATGCTCTCAGAAGGGATTGCAGGACTCTCCCCCCCCCCCCCCCCGGGCTCCTTTCGCTGTATGAGCTCTTTTCCCCACAGGGCTGTGGTGCCATTTGCCATTTGCTCCCTCACCAAGGGAAAAACAAGATTCCCTTCCACTAAAGTAGGAGCCAGGTGAATAATTTTTTTTCCTTCTCTGATGTTCGTCAGCCACAAGTATTTCCTTATGATGATAAAATAAATGAATCTGTCACAATGCAGTCATGGACAGGACACTTCCACCACCCAGCCTCCTTATTCCATGAATGGATTTCCCAACTCACGTATTAATACATGTGGGGGAGGGGGCTGTAAAAAAGTCATGATGGTAAATATCATATCTCCTTAGCTCATCACTATCTCCTCTGCATTCTCTGAGGGAATAGAAGAATGAGTAAGGCCACGTTGCCTGGCAACAGTGCACACACATGACTCCCAGTCAAAAAGAACAGCTGAGACACATTAGCTTGGTACACATGGATGAACTCAGGACCTGCTGGTGAGGATTTATCAAGTCAAGTAGCAACAAGTCTAGGATAAGATTAGGTACACTCTCCGGAGAGGAGGCAAAGGTCTAATCTTCAAAGGTCTGAGTTCAAGTCCCACCTCTATCCCAACTCATACTGTCTGGCCTCACAGGAAGCAATCTTCTTCTGGAGTCTCACACAAGCCAATGAGATCATTTATCTGGTCAGAGAAGGAAAGAAGCCCTGATAAGGAGCAGGTTAGGAGGCAAGGCTGTCATTTACTATTGTGTCTACTGCCTGCTCTCTGGATGCTGGATGCTTCTTTGTTCCAGCCTCGCCCACCTAAGGATAAAGCATGGCTTCATCAAACTCACTGGAGGGACCAACCATAACAAGTCTGTTAAATGCACATTTTCCAGCTGCCCTGTTGCTCTAGTTCCACTTCTGATGTTATGATAAAATCGCCCGACCAAAATCACACTCGGAGAATGAAAGATTTATTTAGCTTACAACTCCAGGTCACAGTCCATCATTGAGGGAAGTCAAGGCAAAAACATCAAGACTCTCCTGTTTGTTATTCCACATAGCAAAGGAAGTACAGAGTGTCCTAGTTTGCTCTTATTGCTGTGTTAAACACCATAACCACAAGCAACCTGGGAAGGAAAAGGTTTATTTGTCTTATAGGTTACAGTTCATCATAAAAGGAAGTCAAGGCAGGAACCTGGAGGAATGCTGCTTACTGGCTTACTCCCCACAGCCATTGAACCTGCTTGCTTGCTTTCTTCCTTTCTTTCTTCCTTTCTTTCTTTCTTTCTTTCTTTTTTTCTTTCTTATCTGCTTTCTTATAAAAATGCTGAACCACCTATTCAGGGGTGACACAGCCCATAGTGGACTGGGCCCTCCTACATCAATCATTAATCAAGAAGACACCCAAAAGACAATCTGATAGAGACATTTTTTTTTTTCAGTTGAGCTATGTCTTCTCAGATGACTCTCTAACACAGATAAGCAGGAATCATGACAAATCTTACTTGTTAGTGACCGGCACACTTATACTCAGCTAGCTTGCTTTCTTGGTTGCTTGTTTTTAGGCTTATATTTATTTTATGCATATGAATGTTTTGCCTCTGTGTATGTATTACACCATGCTCATACCTGGTGCCTACTGAAGTCATAAGAGAGCATCAGATTCCCTGGGGCTGGACTTAGTTGTTGGCTATTGTGTAGGAGCTTGTAACTGGACTTAGGTCCTCTGCAAGAACAGCAAATGCTCTTAACAGCTAAGCCATTGCTCCAGGCCCTTGGCTAGCTTTTACATAGCTCAGGTCTACTATTAAGGAATGGTACCATAGTCTGGGCCCTCCTATATCAATTAATTATCAATAACCCTCCCATGTACCCAAAGTCCAATCTGATTTAGGCAATTCTTCAACCAAGTCTTTTGTCTGAGATGACTCTAGGTTGTGTCAAGTTGACAGGCAAAGCAGATAGACATCCACAAAGCTGCTGCGTGAGAACTTTTCACACAGCCCTCACCATCCCAACCATTCCCTGTACTTCATAACATTTGTGGGACACTGAAAAATAGCTCAGTTTAGCGCCTCTCCAACCATGCTGGGCCCCTAGCAGCACAAAGAATCATATGACATTTCTAGTAATCTAACCTTTGAGCCTCAATAATAGAAATTGCATGTGGCTCAACCTACTTCATTAATGTGCTTACTTTGAACCTCATTCCCATCTTCCTGGCGATACGATGATAGTTGGTATTTTACAGTAAAAAGACAAGGTTTCCAGGGCTTAGGCTGCTTGTGTGGGATACACGCTTATTAAGAAACAAGTCATTTGAAATGCCTGGTGCATACTGCCTTTGTCTGATTTCAAGCAAGCAACTCTATTCCTCAGAGGGAGAGAGGACAAATGTGTGTCATCTCAGGCAGTTCTGTGCCCTCAGATAGTTTCGGCCTCTGACTCCAAACAGAGTCGTGAATGTCTCTGGAGGCCTGAACTGTGTGCAACAAGCTTTCCAAAAGCTTCATTTCTTGTTGAAGACTGATGTGTTTTTCCTGGAAGGGCTGTCGGGAGGCAGCGGGACCGCTGGTTTGAAGACAGTGGCTTACACCTAAGTGTCTTTCTGAATAACGTCATGCTTACTCCTGCCCAGGAAGGCGTTACCAAGGGCCCTGCCTGGATTAGCTATGACTTTCACTTAGCCTTTGGGCCTGATGCCCCCAAGGGATCCGTGTCCTCAAGTGGCCTGAGAGCTGAAAGGGAGTGTCTCTGCTTCTAGAGTCCTTAGCTCTTCAGACTCAACCTTGGAGGGAGTCTCCATTCTGGGGCAGAAGAGGAGGATGAACATAGATTCTCATTCGTGGTTGCTTAACTGTCAGGGTGGGCCCTAGAGGAGGGGAGAGAAGGTCAGCACTGTCCAGAGACTTTACAACATCATGTCTGTGATCTCTTTGGCTTCCTCAAGACACCCTTGATGTGCTCCTTTTTATAGAGAGACCATGAGTTTTCTTTTTCTTTTTTTCTCTGAAACATATTCTTGCTCTGTATCCTGAACTGGCCTTGAACTTATGATCCTCCTTGCTTCATTCTTTTGAATGCTGAAATTATAGGTATGTGCCAGCCTGTCCAGCCATCATGACTTTGTAAGTATGAAAACCAGGATGAAGTTAATGTTTCCTCCCAAGTTCTTAGAAGATTTGAGCCCAAGCCTGTCTGATTCAGAAGTTAATTCTATGAAAGGTGGGGACAAAGGCAAGAGGCTTAGATAGCCCAGAGCTAGCCTAGGCTCCTCTTTCTCCAATGTCTTTATTTGTTCTGATTCCTATAGAGAAGGCGTCCTTATATCCATTGCACAGGTAAGACAATTGGAGTCCAGACCATCAGGGGCTTGTCCAGCATCACTTAGGTAATAAGTGGAAGAATCAGGCTGTAGCCCCATCTAGTATGTGGGTGCCACCCCTCAGGTTGCCTTTTGAATACCACATCCCAATGTCTGGGTCTTTCCCTTGCTGTGCCACCTCTCCATGTGTGATTTGGAATGAATTTGTTAACTTCATCAACTTCTCCTATATTATCAAAGGTTTCAAGTGACCTCCAGAAGCCCATCTTCCTCCTGCTGGGCTTTAAGTAAATATTCCATTGCCAGCTGTAGAGACACACATCCTAACAGACATCAGGGAGTTAACATCATTAAGAACAGTTGAGGAAAGGCTGCAGGAATGGGAGTGTGTGGAAGAGGGGCAAGAAGTCTGGAGAGATCCTTGAGCCAGCCCTGAAGCACAGCAACTGAGCAGTTAAGGTGCTGGGAGCCAGGGGATGGGGTTGGCTCTGAGCTTCCTTACAGAGGCATGGCGTTTTCTCTCCACTGCCTGTAACAACTGTTCTCCAGATCCTCACCTCCACAGTCTCCTCCCTCTTTCTCCTCACTGTCAGGGATGGGCCCATGGTTTTGCACATGGGGGGAGGGGGGTGAGCATTTCTACTGCTAAGCTACATCCTCTGGCTCCCCCTTTCTTTCTGCAGTTCCCTCACATTGGTGAGAGTCCCTTTGCAGAATTTAATCCTAGGGCACCAATGAGAGCAGAGGTCAGACTAGACTATCCCCCAGGAGAAAGGGGAGCATTTGTGTGACTGCTCCACTATGTTCCAGCCATATATGCAATAAAGAAACATACCACAGTCTGGTTTTGTACACAATAATAAGAAAAAAAGCCAGGTGGTGGTGGTGGTGGTGGTGGAACACACCTTTAATCCCAGCACTTGGGAAGCAGGGGCTGGAGGATCTATCTGTAAGGACAGCTAAAGCTACACAAAGAAACTCTGTCTCAAACAGAAAGGAGAGGGAGAGAGAGAGAGAGAGAGAGAGAGAACACAAGACTAAGACCAAAGTAGCTGTACATGAAGATGTTTTTGGTAGGTGCCCTGTTGTCTTGTCTTCATTGAGGTGATTGTTACAACTGCATAAGACATTTTCTAGTACTGTACCTGTACAGTACATTTCCTCGGGCACAGAGTAGTGGAGTAACACACAGGAAACCACACAGCAAGTAGCTTGCAGATTGGACATATGAACCTGGGTCCATTTGACTTGAACAGTTTGGCTCTTCATCCTTAAAGTAGGAGGCCTCTGGGAGAACTGGATCCCCAAGCATCACCTTGGTCGAGGTGCTTAGATGCTCTGAAACTTCTCATCCTCTTTTGTAAAGTAGAGCTTGTGTGAGGACCAAAGCAGACGCTATGGGCAGTCATTCAGACCTCAGGTGAGAGTCCTTTGATGTGGCAGGTCCAGAGCTGAGTGAAAACTCTGCACTGACCAGGACAAAAGGTGAGGATGTTCCATGAGAGGCCTCCAGAGCATGTCTGTCCACACATCCAGAAGCCCTTGTGGTTTTTACAAACCTTGTGTAAATGGTTATTAGGGCTGCTTCATGCCACATGAAGGGCTCATTTCCCTTAGGACACTCACTTCCTGGTGCTCCCCCTCAGCTCCCTCAGTCCTCAGAAGGATGCCTGAGCCAATGAGCACTATACATACGATTGCTTTCTCAACTTGCAACACATTGGATTTTCTTTTTCTTTTAATCCTGCAGGAGTGTTGGCCTTGGAAAATCCCAAAGGTGACTCAGATTGTCAGGGAAAGTGACCAAAGCTGAGACCATCGGGCCTCTGGGGTCAGCACACTGCAGCCTCTCATGAATAGGAGCTAAGGCTGAGTCACAGGGGATCCTAATGAGGAGTCTTGGCTCTTGGTGGCTACTTACCATTGGGTACAGGGTTCGCCCGGCAGGGGTCTCTTCAGCTTTGATGGTCTGGTGTTTGAAGTGTGGGTAGACTTTTTCCCCTTACTCCCTGCCAAAGCTCCCTGCCAAACACAGAAAAGGGAAGTGCAGCTCTGACAACCATTACCTACATAACAGAAGGCATTCATTCCGTTTGCTTTGTATAAAAAACTAACAGGGTAGCTGCGAGCATCCGCCTCTGGATATGTCAGACTCTGGCAGACCTCCGAGGAGACAGCTACATCAGGCTCCTGTCAGCATGCACTTCCTGACATCCATATTGGTGTCTATCTTTGGTGACTGCACATGGGATGGATATCAAGGTAGAGTGGTCTCCCGATGGCCCCTCCTTGACTTTCTGTCCCACAGTTTGTCGCCTTATATGCTCCCTTGAGCATTCTGTCAAGGGAGGCACCCATGACTTCAGCTGTATACTTAGGGGAGGATGGCCTTGTCGGGCATGGGTGGGAGAGGAGATCCCTGGTCCCATGAAGGCTGAACACTGAGCGGGGAGGAATTCGAGGGTGGGGAGGGGAGAGTGGGGGTAGGTGGGGGCACACCCTTGTGGAGGCAGGAGGGGGGGGACGGGATAGGGGGTTCCTGAGTGGTGGGGGGAATGGGGTGAGGGGATAAAATCTGAAATGTATTAAAAAAAAAAAAATAACAGGGTTGTGTGGGTGAGATGGCTCAGCAGGTATAAATCACCTGCCATGAACACCTGACAATGTGAGCTCAATGCCCAGGGCCTACACAAAGGTGGTGGGAGACAAGGAACTCCATGGAGTTATCCTCTGGCCTCCACACGAACACCATGGCATGCAGGCACCCACTTACTCGTCATGCATGCACACATGCAGTAATAACAACAACAAATTATCATTACATATATATATATATATATATATATATATATATATATTCTATACTTATGGACTTATGTAAGTTTATTTAAGTATCTATAAATATATATTTCATATATATATTACATACTTGTATAAACATATACATACACACACATGCAGAGACAGGTTCATACACAGACAAGTAGACATACAGACAGAGAGAAACAGTTACACACAGACAGAGACAGTTACACACACATACAGAGAGAAACAGGTACACACATATACACACAGGTACACACACAGAGACAGGTACACACACACACTCACACAGAGAGTGACAGGTACACACACACAGACAGACAGAAACAGTTGCACACACAGACAGACAGAGACAGGTACATACACACATACAGTCAGAAAGAAACAGTTACACACAATGACAGAGACAGGTACACACATATAGAGACAGGTATACACACAGACACATACACAGAGAGACAGTTATGTGCACACACATACAGAGAGAGACAGGTTAACACACATACAGGGAGAAACAGCTACACACACACATACACACACACACACACACACACAAGCACTGACCAACTGATACCACCACCATTACCACCACTACAGTAACAACAATGGCTGGCCTGACTGCCATGGGTTGTCGCAGAGTCCATTGTTGTGATTCTGATCCAGCTCACTGCTCTGAGTGCTGACACAGAGAGTCATCTGAAAGGAGGGAACCTCAATTGAGAAAATGCCTCCATAAAACCTGGGTATCAGGCACTTTCTTAATTAATGATTGGTGGGGGACGACCCAGACCATTGTGGGTGACACCATCCCGGGAATGATGATCCTGGGTTCTAAAAGAAAACAGGAAGAGCAAACCAGTAAGTAGCACCCTCTATGGCTTCTACATCAGCTCCTGCCTTCAGATTTCTACCCTGTTTGAGTTTCTATCCTGATTTCCTTCAATGATGGACTTTTGTCGAGACCCGTACTGCCCGGCTTGGCGGCCATTGTGTTGCAGACCGTTCTGCCCCACACTTTGGGGCCAAAATGTCCTGGCCTGCTCTGTTGCTCCAGTCTGCAGGTCAGGGCCTAGCAAGAGACGCAAAGAATGGAGACAAGACAGGGTGTGTAGTCAAATCTCTCTCGTTTATTGTCTCTCTTATTGTCTCTCCTTTGAAGGGAAGTCCAAGGTCTTTATACACTGTGTCAAGTGCCTTGTAGGCTCATGGATTCCATGTGCCTTGCAGGTGTGGATATAACGTATGCCTTACAGGCATGTATAGCGTGGATAGCACATGCACCATGCACCTTGCAGGCATGGATAGCACGCGCACCACACGCCTTGAGGACATGGATACCACATTCGCCTTGCAGCTGGGGGCACTAAACAGCAAAACAAGATATGTGGGATAAACAAGGTATTTATCAGAGTGTGCTCAGCTGTTGTAGGCTGTTGAAAAACAAGTCTCATGTCAGGGTATATGGCTCGAGATGACTGCAAAGCTGATAGCTGCTTTCTAGCCGCTTTCTGCTAAAAGTCGGCTCCTGACAGACTTTGATGTAGAACTATAAGCCAAATAAAACCTCTTCTCCCCCAACTTGCTTTTGATTTTGATCACGGTGTTTCATCATACCAATAGTAACCTAACTAAGACACATGGGAATTGTATTTTTATCTTTCCCAGAAGTAATGTGTAGGTCAGACGAATTAAAAGACTTATCCAATGCTCCCATAGCAAGGAGGCAACCTAGCCAGTGTTACTCCATTTTCTGTTGCTGTATCAAAATACCTAAGGTTGGGTATAGTTTGTAAAGAGAAGTAGTTTATGTAGCTCACAGTACTGGAAGCAGAACGTCCAAGTAGCATGGCACTAGCTGTGACCAAAGCCTGTTCTTATTCGTTTGTTTGTTTGTTGTTTGGTTGGTTGGGTTGGGGGGGTTGTTTGGGTTTTGTTTTGTTTTTTGTTTGTTTGTTTGTTTTGGTTTTTTTTGTTTTTGAGACAGGGTTTCTCTGTGTAGTCCTGACTGTCCTGAAACTCACTCTGTAGACCAGGCTGGCCTCGAACTCAGAAATCCACCTGTCTCTGCCTCCCAAGTGCTGGGATTAAAGGTGTGCGCCACCACTGCCTGGAGGCCCTGTCTGTTCTTAATGACATCTTAAGTGTGTGTGAAGCTGGCCACCTCCTTTCTCTCTCTCTCTCTCTCTCTCTCTCTCTCTCTCTCTCTCTCTCTCTCTTTCTCTCTCTCTCTTAAACACCTTTCTTTCCTGACACCAGGCTTCTTAATCTTGAATTTCTAACAACACCAGATCACTTTCCTGAACTAAGGTATGTCCCATGGGTCTTCACCAAGCCAGGTTGGGCATTAAAGCACCTTTATACTCCACAGGAAGGGGGGGGGCACTTGTGAAGCCAGGGAGCCTGTGCTTCTTCTCTGGAGCCCCAGGCATGCAGTCTGCTGTGGAAGGGTTACCTTCAGAGCAAGCTGTCATCATACAGTCACCATTTTGGCGTAGACTTGTAGACTGACCTTTCTGCCAGGCTCTGTTTTAATCGTACTCTACAGAACTGTCACAAAACCCCACAACTTAAAGACTATTAGCGCCCAACCCCCTCAGTGAGCCTGGTGCTGGGCAGCAGCCCTAGTGTGGCTTAACCTCCTCAGATGCTCTTTGTCTGCACTGGAAAGCCCCCAAACACATCTAATGCTGCCCTCATTTTCAACTTGAGGGAGAGGGAGAGGTGGTCTGTCAGAAACAGAGGTGAGGCTGTGGAGCTAAAGGCACAGCTGGGCCCAACTCCGACAGCCCAAGCCTCCCTCTCACCCACCCAACTCTGCCCACGGCCTGAGTTTCTCACTCACAGCTCCAGCATGCTGGGGTGAGCACTCCCCTCCAGGAAGCCAATTTGCCGGCCCTTAATGTGTCTTACTGTTGACCTATATTCTTCGAATCCGAACTGGAGCCCGGCCACGTTGCAAGCAGCTTCTCATCGGAGTCTCAAAGCTTTGGCTGGGAAACAAGCAAAGCCAACCCCATTTCCAGAGGCAGGAAAGCCCCCAAGGGTCCCATTCCCCAGTTCCCTTCAGCCCACAAGAAGTTTGCTCTAAAGCCAATGAAAACTCTTGTCTTCCCTCAGTATGACCCCTGGCTAGTCTAGGGTTATGGCCACCTCCTAATCAACCCTACCTTTATTTATTTATTTATTTATTTATTTATTTATTTAACTAACAGATTTCAAAATGGTTTGGGATGAGAAATTTAGTGTAAGGAAGGCGGAGTGGGACTAGCTATATAAAATGGGAGTGACTTTAAACGTCTAATCCTCTGTCTCTACCACCTGAGTGCTGAGTATGGGTGTGAGCCACTCTGTCCAGTTTACACGTGCTAAAGATCAAACCCAGGGTCCATACATGCTATGCAAGGGACTCTGCCAACTGAGTTACTTCTGTCTCCCAAAGGGGAAGTATCTTTCAAAACCATTCCTCGAACCACTGGGGAAAGGGAGGCTTGGGGAGAAAGCAAGCCATGCTCTGAGCTGTACAGTAGGGAGGGTCAGAGGTCACCACAGACAGACTGCAAACCAGGCCTGTCCAGTTAGCTCTAGTCCTCTCTAGCAAACTTTGTACCTTATTTGACCTGACTAAATATCTTTCCAAAAGTGTTTCAGATTATTCTCAAGATTCTGAGCAAGTGGGGTCTGTGAGACGGTGTGTGATTGAAAGGTTCCTTGTATATGCCTGGTGACTTGAGTTCGAATCCTGTATTCGAACTCAAATTCAAATGAATTTCATGAGCTAGTAGGTTCCGTGAACTGGCATTTGTGAATTGGGTCAGTCCACAGAGTATTTTCCCTTACATTTGACAAGAGCATTGTGAGGTAAACTCATGCCTGTGGGAGAGGCCAAGTAGCCTAGCTGTGATGCTATTTGACCAGATAATATTGTTTCCCTCACCAGTGAAAGAATCCCAGAGCCGGATCTGGTCCCAGTACACACAAACTGTTTAAGCTCAATGCTGCCTCCCTTCTCTGTTCCCTCTGTTTCCTTAGTCATAAAATGGGTATCATGCAACCAAGGAGCCTAGAGCGATACAACTCTCAGTATGTGAAACTGGAAGTTATCTTTGTGTTCCTCCTGCCAGGGACTACATTAGAAAAAAGGGACTTCACCCCTGGGGCCTGTTATCCTAACACAGGGGAACACTGTGTCAGAAGGGTTTCGATAGATTCCAGATGACATATCCATAGTAGAAGCTAGGTACATTCAGGATTGGCACGCTACTGGCTAATTTAATCAAAGGTCTTGTGGGGGAGCTACAGGAAAGATGTATGGTTTGTTTCTCTTGGATGTGAGCCGGCAGACTGTAGGCCTAGAGCAAGTGGGCACCATCTTGCCATGATATGGATATTCAGAAGGAAGCCAGCGTGGAGAAAGGGGCCTGGATGAGAGGGGCAGGCATAGTACATGATGACGTACTGGAGCTCCAGCCTCACATACTGCACTCCCTGCCCTCTGCCCCGTCCTACCCCAGGGCATTGAAACCATGTGAATTGACTCATTCCTTCACTGATCATGGTCTACCTCGTGGTCTGTCATAGTTAATGAAGAAATCCCAGTTACCACACAGTAGTTGAGAGGGCAGAAGTGAAACTGTAGTCTGGTCAGGAGGGTGGAAGGTTGCACTGGTGAGACATATAGGGCAGTTCAGTGGGGCAGGGCAAGCTTCAACTCCTTTATTCAGATGATGGGTATTAAGATATAGCCGGCAATACTCCTTATTCGTGGAAAGGGCTCACAGTGTATTTGTGATTGCTACCTAAAGAGCTCAATGGGCGTGTTCCTATGAGTGAAGAGTCAAGTCTACAACAACGTGCACATAAGAATAGCTCCGTCTAGAAAGTAAAATTAGAATGCAGCCTTTCACTTTCCACTGCAGATCGTAGTGATAAAGCTATCACCATCAAGTGTGGCAGCACAGAATCCCAGCATTAGGGAGAGTGAGGCAGGATTCATTCAGAGTTTGAGGCCAGGCTTGCCATAAAAGAAAAGCCTGTCTGGACAAAGTTATTTTCGACTGACTTGTATTATTTGAAAAACCAGGGCAGGGGGCTGGAGAGATGGCTCAGCGGCTAAGAGCACTGCTTGTTCTTCCAGAGGTCCTGAGTTCAATTCCCAGCAACCACATGGTGGCTCACAACCATCTGTAATGAGATCTGGTGCCCTCTTCTGGTGTGTCTGAAGACAGCTACAGTGTACTCATCATATATAAAAAATAAATAAATAAAATACATAAAAAAAAAAAGAAAAGAAAAACCAGGGCAAAAGCTATCTCAGTTTTAAAGAGTAGGGAGATGGCGGTGCAAAAGTCTTATGATGCTACACTTCAGAGTACATTATGTAATTCCCCCCACAGTATTTGATGCCAGGGTCTGAGTGCACAAATGTAGTCACCTACAGCGAGCAAACATGCCCCGAATCTGCAGTCTTCCGGGCATTGCCTAAGGAATAGGGCAGCCTCGGAGATGTGAGAAACCTATTTAGAGCTAAAGAAATCAGAGTGAGCACAAGTCTTCTCCCCCGTGACTTGCTGAGAACGTTCTCTTATAAACATTTTATCCCCTCATCCAAAAGAGTCAGTCAGTGAACGCTAGACGCACGCCTATACAGGCCGTCCATGCACAGGATTGGCTTCATCTTTTCTCCTTTACTTTTTAACAAAAACCTCTGACTGGAGAGATGGCTCAGTGGTTACAAGCATTAACTGCTCTTCCAGAGGTCCTGAGTTCAATTTCCAGCAACCATGAAAACCTCTGTCGGCAAATGGTATAGTCTCAACTTATACGTGAGGAGATCAAGGCTGAGGGTAATGTACTAAGTCACTGGGCCCTCCATTTCTGATTGCTTCCCAAGCTCACCATTCTCTACTCTCTTGGGGAAGTCTTCCAGTTGACTCCGCCCCAGCCCCTTCTCTGGAGAACAGTGGGTGATAAATGATGGACAGTCCTCACCCAAGTTTCCACATTTCTTACCCCAGGAGCCTCAGTGTCTGGAACTTTCTAAAATTAAGCCTCTCGCTTCCTTCCCTACCTTGAGCCAGTTTTAAATATAGGCCCTCCTATCTGTCTTCCGTGTTCCTTGATTTCCTCTGTACTCCACGGACCATCAAATCCAGCAGTACTTTTCCTATTGCTTCTCATCACTGCCTTTGAGAATCTTACTCGTTACTCACTTTGGATCCACTGTCTCATAGGCATTCTTCCCTGATGCACGTTAGAAGACGCCTCACAAGGTTCTAGTCGACCCTGACAGTTGGACTCCGGGATATCTTGAGACCTGTACAACTCGACCTTGAGTGAATTTCTTAGAGGCAGTGAGATGTGGAGAAAGCATAAGCTGTGCATCATTGCAGTTGCAGAAGCTCCTCCTTCCTTCTCCTAATATCCAGGTGATACTTACATGTTTCCCAAGCCTAATATAAGGGTTAAACAGTATCAGTATAAGAGTTCTGACCCTGGTACCTGGAAGTTTTAAGATAACTTCTGTTATAAGAATTTTATATTTTTTATTTATGTATTCTGTATTGTTATTCATATTTATGTATTATTAAAATTGTGTGATTGTCATTATGCATATAACTACATATAGAAATTGGGGAAGCTGTGAGCTTCCAGAGCAATCTCAGCACTACCACTAATTGCTATGTATCTTTGTATTGTTTTTTTAACTCAAAGTGAGTTTTAAGATCATACTGACCTCATTGGTTAAGTCACTTAAGTAATCCTTGCCCCCTGTGAGCAGGCAGTTTCTATGAGCTATTATGATGCTACATTTCCACATGCCAGCCTCTGTGCGTTCTCTCTCATATTCACAGTAGCATGGCACACACTACCTCCACCATCGCCTCCATCCCTTGAGCTGGGAGAATGTGATTCACAGAGAGAAGATAAATTGCCTCAAATCCCACAGCTAGGTAGTGACAGAGGCTGGGTGAGTATCAAGACAGTCAACATCAGAGCCCCCCTTTCACCAGTGCACCGTGAGCTTATCACCCCTGGCTTCCAGCTACTTCCCCCAAGGAGCCCCTTGGCTCCTTCCTACCCAGATACCTCAGGGACATACCCACATTAATCTTGGTTTCCTTCTGCTATTTATGGTCTGTTACCTTGCTGATACCATATCACAAGAGTTGATTCATCAGAAATTATGTCTCCGTGGTTATGACCCTAGAGGAAAAGTTCCCAGAACATTCCGGAACCTCCACCAACATGTCCCATGACTGATTTCAGTCATGAATGATAGAGTGCTTATCGTGGGGCAGAAGGCAGCCTATTGTGGGAAGAGGAAAGGAAAATGACTAGGTTAGAAGGCCTATAATACGCAAGTCTCAAGGACCTGCTGAATAAGCTGTGTACACACAGCCTACCATAAACAGGAGGGGTCAGCCCAAGCTGCTGACAGGCAGGGCTACTGCCAAAGAGACAGTGAGAGAAAAAAAAATTAAAACTGTAGGAGCTACCGTTCTCTACAGATAAGGGAGGAGCTATTCATGGTTTTGGACTCCCAGGTCACCATCCTTGTTCCCAAACTCGCTCTATTTCTCCAATTTCACCTCCCCCCACCCCAATGCCTTCGATGCTACTCTGTCCTCGCTGAGCAGAATGCACCTGCCATGGAAAACAATATTAACAAACCAAAGCAATAGTGTAAGGTAACCAATACATAGACATAGCCTTAAATGTTGCTTTTGGTCTAAGAACTGAACTTTCTTTGTCAAAGGCACTTTCCCTTTAAGACCACAAACTTTCTGAGCTGGAGGAAGACAGAATGATGATAAATCTACCAAGCACAGCGGCCCCTTCCATCAATCCTTTAATGAGAAACACATGGAGGCTGAGGGGACTGAGGGTGGGGTGGGCAGAGTTCAAGAAGCCCCACCCACCTCTGGTGTACATGGGGATTTGTGGTATATTCCAAACATCCCAGCATTCTTAGGGGGAGGTGACCGTTAGCAGAAGTCCCACTACAGCTGGCAAATGTGGGTCAGCAAAGATAACAAAGGCCTCCTGCGAGGAAAAGCCACAGTCTAGTGTTTTCCCTGCTTTCGGTGCCACAACACTCAAGTTTGTGACCAGTCGCTGTTCTCTCTTCAGCCTCGGTGTCCAAAAGACCTGTCATGTTTACAGATCACTTCAGGGGTACAATATCTCAATACAGATCTAAGGGCTGGGTGTATAGTTCACGTGGCAAAGTGCTTACTTAGCATGCATGAATATCCCACACAGCATAAAAATGAGTTCAAGGCCAGCCTGGCATCAAAAACAAACAAACAAGCAAACAAAACCAATCTGAAATGGAAGGCACTTGCTTCACCTCCTAAGCCATTTCCACTTTGAGCTCTCAGTAAATGCCAATAAGAATCACCCATCCTTCAGCTAGGGAAAAAAGTCAAGCCTTCATTCTATCTCAGTCATTTCCACACACAAATGATAATGAAAGGCAACAGGTTGTGCTGAGTGTCTCCCCAGCATCACTTCCCAACTAAGAGCACGTGCTAAGAGCACCTCTTCACCTCTCCCTTGACCTTCACGTTGCTGTGGCCTTGCTCTCTCCCCGCCCACCTCCCTACTAACTATAGACATGATCTTCCTACAAACTCACCTGCTTAAGCAACCCACTGTTCTGTTGGTAGTCTCTTCCTTCGGACCAGTCCATGCTCTTTATCAGGGAGCACAAGACCCTGACTAACCTGTCTGCCTCCCATGTCTCTCCCTAGCTGCTCTGAAAGCCAATACCTAAACTATACATGCAATCACCCATCGCCCAGTCACTTCCTCACATTCCTCTCTGCTCCTGAAACTCCTTCCCTCACCAGCTCCCATCACCTTCCTTGAAGGTTCCCTCACCCAACCCTTCCCCGAGTTCCCACAGTCATCCATTGCTACACAGGTAGCCAGAGTGGCGGTCACCTGGGCATGTGACATTCTTCTCATTTGGTTCTTGTCTTAAGGACTAAGACTGCTTCATCTCTGAATTACCCACTATTAGTCAAAGCCAGCCCCAGTGGGACAGAAAGAGCTGAATAAATATTGAATGGATGGATGGGTGGATGACTACCTGGTATATCTGATGGACTTTTGGGGGAAAGTGAAGGGCCTAGGAGGACTTCAAGTTTGGAGACACAGTGAGTGGCTAGAAGTAGATGCCTTTTATAAACATAAGAAATGTATAAGAAAGGCTCCAGGAGCAGGAGGCTGGCTGCCTGAAACAAGCGGAGACATTTGGGAAATACTGGGTCCCTATATATTTGAAACAGTCTATGTTTCAAATATATATATATACATATATATATACATATATATATACATATACATATATATATATATATACATATATATATACATATATATATTAACAGCTATGGATAGACTGTCACTTGGGCTATCATCCAAAGGAGAAACTTAAGACACGGGGTCTAGAATGAGGAAAGGAGTGGAGGCAGCAGGGGCAAACACTGGCACTAAAGGTGGGCCAGGTGAGTGACAGGCAGGAGCAGCTCCCACAGGCAGCGTCACCCATACCAGAGGGTTCTGAGAAGAGCTACCAGTTTCTCCAAAGGTAGCAGTCACCTTTGTCACCTAGCTCCTGCCTACCAACGGAAGATGCAAGCCTGTCTAGAGATCTCAGGTCTGCATATCCCACACCATGTCACCTCCCCGTACCTGTGCTCAGCCAATCCATCTACCTGCAAGGTCCACAAGCAAACGTCGCCAAACTCATTATCCATTCAGTGACATCTAGTGCTTACCCTCCTGGAAAACCTTCCTACCCTGGCTTGTTCACTAGGTTGACTTGGCTCTTATTCTTCATCTGTGGTATATTTCTGTTCCCATGTAGCCTTCCAGTTACGTCTGAGCACTCTGGGCACAAGCTAGCTTATTTACCTCTACACAAGGTCTGGCATCAAGTCAAGTGTACACGTCACTAAGTGACACAGAGAGGATGAAGGACTTTGCTCAGCGATGTCACTCAGAGCCTGAGTCAACACAAGCATACGTCTTACAAAGGTCAGTGGAAGTTTTTCTCTACTGGGTTCTGATTAAGGTTCCTTTGGAGATGTCTGAGTTAACATACAGGCAGAGAGAAAAACTTTGTCCCAGCCTATGAGCTCCTCATTGAGGTTGAAATGAACTAATCTCACTGGGAGGGATCAGCCTCGGAGTGGGGTTATGTAGAAACATCCGTTTGTGTTGAAACTGCCAAATTGCTTTCCCCTTGCCCTTGCTACATGAAGGGTGTCTCATAAATGCTAAATAATCATAATGACCATACTCAAGGGGGTGTCCGTAGCCATAAAAGCAAGTTTTTATGGATACTTCCCGAGTCTCCTGGTGGGTGGTTAGAAACTGCGTAGGCCTGATGGCCAGAGGTCTCCATACAGGCTGCATCTGAGAGATCTATAAGCTTGGGTGGCAAGAAGGCACTCCAATCACAAACAGAGACGCCCAACCATTGATTGATAGTGGAAGGCCACCCACACCGTGCCTTCTGGAATCTATTGGTGAGTCATGGGCCAAAGGATTATGTCCTCAGTCTGGGCCATTGGGCCTGATATTGAGGCATTTCCTGCTCGCAGCTTAGGGGAGTTGTCCTGAGTGAAGGTGATGACCTCTAAATCCAAGAAACAACCCAGTGAGAAAAGTCTCATTTCATTTACCTCTCAGGATGTGGCTTCCTAGGCCCTTTGCATCTGAGTCTGTATTCTCTGGGACCTGGGTGTATATTCATACCACACTTACCCATTGCATTTATTTATTCTATGCCCATTAATTGAGCACCTGTGCTAGAAGCTAGGTGTATAAAGGTCAATGAGAAATGGATCCCACTTTTACTGGATCAATAATAAAGAGGTAGGCATTCCTTTGTGATATGGTAAGTATATACATATATATATATACACACATATATACATATATACACACATATATACATATATACATATACATATACATATACATATACATATATATATATATATATATATATATACACATTCACACACATACACAGATATACATACATATAAATATTAGAAATGTACAGAAGAGGAAGAGCAGGTGACCAGAGGCATGGCATTTGCACAGTTTTAAAAGAATCCCACCAGGCAGTAAGGTGGTTTGAATATGCATGGACCAGGGAGTGGCACTATTAGGAGGTGTGGCTTTATTGAAGTAGTCGTGGCCTTGTTGGAGGAAGTGTGTCAATTTGTAGTTGGGCTCGGAGACTCTTCTAGCTGCCCATGAGACAGTCTGTTCCTGGTTTCCTTTGGATGAAGATGTAGAACTCTCAGTTCCTCCAGCGCTGTGTCTGCCTGGACCCTGTCATGCTTCCCGCCATGATGATAATGAACTGAAGCTCAGAACCTAAGGGATGTTCCAATTAAATGTTGTCCTTTATAAGAGTTGCCTTGCCAGGCGGTGGTGGCACATGTCTTTAATCCCAGCATTTGGGAGGCAGAGGCAGGCGGATTTCTGAGTTCAAGGCCAGCCTGGTCTACAGAGTGAGTTCCAGGACAGCCCAGGCTACACAGAGAAACCCTGTCTCGAAAATAAATAAATAAATAAATAAATAAATAAATAAATAAATAAATAAGAGTTGTCTTGGTCACAGTGTCTTTTCATAGCAATGGAAACCCTAAGACAGTTAGGTACAAGTAAAGAAACCCATGCCATGTATGAGAGGCTGGGGAAGCCCACATGACCGAGTTTGAGAAATGCTGAAAGTCTCTACCTACACAATTCCAGGGGCACTACTCATCTGTGTTTTTAGAAGTTTACAAGGGCACATGCTGGGACCCTGTGTCCTTGGCAGCCCTCATTAGGAGTCCTGGGTTCTATTCCTGGTTGTGCTTTCTAACTAGCTGTATAACCTTGGACCAAACTCCTCTTACTTCTCAGTTTCCTCAAATGTAAAGAAGCTAGGCTGGATATTTTCCAGATACACACTTCCCTCTAGAGTCATCTCTGAGTCTACAAGTCTAGGATGAGATGAACAATTTGTGGTTAAAACTAGTTATTCCAACTGGAATAGAAATGAGACCTTAAATCTTCCACCTATTCTTGATTTTCCATACTTCTTTTTTTTTTTTCCATGAGATGGTCAATTGTATTCAATGCATAGAACATTCGCATTAAAAGGACTGTCTAATTCAAGTGATTGATTTTTCATAAGCAGAAGCTGAGGCCCAGAGAGAGTAAACAATTTGCTCAAAGATACACAAGTCAGCTGAGGATCCAGACTAGGGTCAAGATCAAAATGTTCTTTCTTTGACAGGCATGGGACACACCTTTAATGTCAACACTTGGGAGGGGGAGACAAGCGAATCTTTGGAGTTCAAAAGCAGCTTGTTGTACATGGCATGTTCCAGGTCAGCTAAGCCTACATAACAAGACCCCGTATCCAAAAATTAAAAGGTGTTCCTTCCCACAAGCAAGCAGTTACTAATTGGCGATGTCCCCCTCTGAGGAACT
This sequence comes from Arvicanthis niloticus, assembly GCF_011762505.2. Lineage (NCBI taxonomy): Eukaryota > Metazoa > Chordata > Mammalia > Rodentia > Muridae > Arvicanthis > Arvicanthis niloticus. Next base: position 45,081,989 of record NC_047662.1, read on the forward strand.
GTAGTCCCAGGGGCCTAAAATTCCAAGCCAATGAACACAGGCAGGTAGGAGGAAGGGTCAACATCCCTCTGGAGTTTGATGCTGATGAAGACTTCAACTTTGCCTGACTGAGACCATTCTGTTTCCCAATGGCTGGCTACCAAATCATTGCATGCAGTTGACAAGTCCGGGAAGAAAGGATTGCTATTTTTTTTTTTTTTTTTGAAATATGACAGTCTAAGCACTTTTTCACATAAGCCGGTAAGACCCCTGGGTGTATTCAAGTCACTTTGAACATAGCCAGAATATGCAGAGCACTACCCAGTCCCCAAGGCACTCAAATGAACAGACCACATGTAACCCTATTTCCCTGCTTCTTTTTTGCTTTTCTCTTATTCCAGCTTAAAAAACAAACAAACAACAAAGCATGCCCCTCTCTCTGCTTTAGGGCTACACCCCTTTTCACCTGGCTACTACATTGGCCATCTATGTCCTACCTGATACTCTATAGTAGCTCCTTGACTTTGACCCTCCCTGCCCAAGGCACCGCACACATATCTGATACAACCCAGGCTCTTCATAGGCACTCACACTCCACAAGAACTCATTACTGTTATCCACAGTTGGACAAATGCAGTGCACTCTGTCAGGCTCTCCTACTCTGGATAGGGTTATTGTCTATCTTAGGAATACTTCTTCATTCTCAAATTCATCTACCCAGAACATCATCATCATCATCATCATCATTATTATTATTTCTATTTGGCTGGCCATAACAAATCCCCAGTCTAGTTGATTTAAAAGCAAACCTTTATTTTCTCAAGGTTCAGAAAGCTACTGGTCCATGAGCTCCACCTGGGTAAAATTGGTTCCCTGTGACCATTCTGTACCAGCTTGCAGCAGCTGCCTCCTCTGTGTCCTTCCAAGATCTTTCCTCTCAAGGACTACATCTTTGGGGTGTCTTCCTTTTTCTTTTAGCAGGATTAAGGGTCACACTTCAAATTAAGGGTCTCGTTTCATTTTAACTATCTAAAGTCTCTACTGCAAACTATAGTTGCACTGTGAACTGGGGCAGGTGATAGTGGCGTGATCTTAAGCCATCTCTCCTCTTCCGTAGCTGTTCACTCTCTGTGTTAAGATCATGTATTTTTCACACCAGCTTTTCCGCACTGGTTTCTGAAGGTTTCAGTCTCCTCCAGCTTAAAGCTGAAGAGCCAGTCCTCCAGTGTAGCTTGAACTACTCACCCCAATCAATTAAGAGCACTCCCCATCACAAGCCCCAAATAAGTTTGCTTGGCCTGACCTTGGCAATCTAGTTAAAGAAACATCACTCCTCTTGAAAGGATCTATCAAGTTTTAATGGCTCACACTGGGGCAGAGGAATTCAGAGTTGGGCTACATCACAGCCCTGGAAGGCCAGACAGAGATCAGCACTCAGAGTCCAACCTACATGACTGATGAGGAAACCAAGGTTCAGAGGGATTTGTCTCAGGATCCCGACTTTGTTATCATACTGTTTGGAAGAATCCCTAACGCCGGTCTGGTTTCCTACACAGTGCACTGGGACAGTGTTGGTGGTTGACTGCTGGGGTTCAGCAGGAGCATGGCCAGCTTCAATTTCACTGCATATCTGCTGTGTGACTAGTAACTTCATCTTCCTGAACCTCAATTAGCTTCCATGGGCAAGATTCTACCCTTCAGGTGATATGGTGATGGCATTTACATCTTTGCATGTTCCCAAGATAAAGTAAGGTGGTACTGACTTAAAGCTGCCACTTTTAATACTTAATAATCTTTCCCTCCCTCCCTCCCTTTCTCCCTCCCTTTCTCCCTCCCTTTCTCCCTTCCTTCCTTCCTTCCTTCCTTCCTTCTTTCCTTCCTTCCTTCCTTCCCCACTCCTTTTCTTCCTAAATACTGAATAGGAACTCTGGCAATGAAAAGAAGCAAGCATGGCAAAAGAATCTTGCCTAAAGGAAGCTAATCTCCAAATAGGCTTCAAGAATTTTCTTGTCTATGAAACAAGGAGGTGGGAACAGAGGATTTCTCTAGGTGTACCCCAATCCATTCATTTCTCTGCAGTCACAGGTCTTACTAGTACAGATTACTAAGCACCCTCTCTTGATCAGGTTCTCAGCAGCCCTGCCTGATACACAGATGTACTGCTCTGTCCCCAAGGGACCTGAAGAAATCTGCTGTAAAGGCAAGGGGGAAAACACCCACAGCAAGCATGAAATATATGTAAATAATTAAAAGCATTCAGAACTCAGATAGAAAAGGAAACTGTGGCCACATTAGGGGCCAGCAACAAGAGAATCAGAGGGGGAAACCCCAGGCATAATTCTTGATTAAAATAAACAAAAATTGTTAAAAGTTAGTAAAGTTTTGGTTAGGGCAGACCAATTCTGCAGATTGAGTTCTTTGAAGACTCTCTTGTGTAGCAACTGTTGATTTGCTCTAGGTTTGGAGTCAGTAAGTTTGTTAGGGAAAGATGTAGTATGAAATTGGAGTGTGTGGAGGATGGGGGCGGGGAAAAGGGAGAAGAAAGGGGTGGAAAAGAAAGAAGGGAATAGAGAGGAAGAAATATATGGGAAGAACTGAAGGAAACTGCCTCCAGTTTACACTTGTAAATCCCAGTCTGGGTTCCTTCACTGAGAATATGCCATGAAAAAGAAAAGAGGGGAGGGGAGAAGAGAGGAGGACAGCAGCATGTGGACTGGAGGAAGGAGAGGAGGCAGGCAAGGAGAGATGGAGCAGGGAACGAAGAGAAGTAAAGGAAGAAGGAGGGAAGATACGATCAAGGATGGTGAATACCCAGGGGATGAAATGCCTGCCAAATGGGAGAAAATGAGATGCAGCATCAGGATCTACAGGCAGCTGTGTCTGACCGTAATGATGCCCCTTTGAGATTGCCTCATCACCAGCTGCACATGATGGGAGCATAAACTCAAAGAGCCAAGGGTCTTTCCAGGTGCCCAGTGAGTTCCAACAGTCTGTGTGGTTATGTATACTATATTAACTTCTGCTACTATTCACCACGTAACCGTGGACAAATCGCATGCTGCCTCAGTGTCCCAAGTTACTTTTTCTGCCAAATGGACCCATCATATCTTCACCAAATAAAGCAGACAGGGTTATCCAGATCTTTGAGCTGTTGTTGAACTTTAAAAATTTGGATTCTGTCCTTCCGGTCTGGGCCCAGGCACAGAGCAGATGCCGGGTGGCATCTCACAAAACCCAGAGAAAGCAGGCCTCCCAGGAGGTCTAACCTGGGCAGTATCTTAGGTAAGGAGACAGCAACACCCACCTCAAACAGGGAATAACTGGGACCCAGTAGGACCCAGGAAGTCACTCCTGGCTCAGAGCACTGGTTCCTTCCTGTCTGCGCCTGAGCACTGAGCAGATTTTGGGCCCCAGCTCTAACCACAGTAGTAACACCCACCCCACACAGTTCTGATACAACCAAGATAATAGGAAAGACAGGCTCCAGTCAGAGACAGGGCAGGTAGCACTAAGGAGATACAGATGGCAAAAGGCAAGCACAAGAACATAAGCATCAGCAACCCAGGGTACTTGGCATCATTAGAAACTAGTTCTCCCAAACAAGAAAGTCCTGAATTCCTCATATCACTAGGAAAGCAAAATTCAGATTTAAAGTCTCGTCTAATGATGATGATAGAGGACTTTAAGAAGGATATAAATGACACTCTCAAAGAATTTGAGAACACAGGTAAACAGGTAGAAGCCTTTAAAGAGGAAACACAAAATCCCTTAAAGAATTACAAGAGAACACAACCAAACAGGTGAAGGAATTGAACAAAACCATTCAGGACATAAAAATGGAAGTAGAAACAGTCATGAAATCACAAAGGGAGACTACCCTGGAGATAGAAAACCTAGGAAAGAAATCAGGAGTCATAGACGCAAGCATCACCAACAGAATATAAGAGATAGAAGAGAGAATCTCAGGTGCAGAAGATAACATAGAAAATATTGCCACAGCTGTCAAAGAAAACACAAAATGCAAAAAGTTCTTAACACAAAACATCCAGGAAATCCAGGACACAATGAGAAGACCAAACCTAAGGATAATAGGTATAGATGAGAATGAAGATTCCCAACTTAAAGGGCCAATAAATATCTTCAACAAAATTATAGAAAAGTTCCCTCACCTAAAGAACGAGATGCCCATAAACATACAAGAAGCCTATAGAAAACCAAATAGACTAGACCAGAAAAGAAATACCTCCAGTCACATAATAATCAAAACACCAAATGCACAAAACAAAGAAAGAATATTAAAAGCAGTAAAGGAAGCCGGGTGGTGGTGGCGCACGCCTTTAATCCCAGCACTTGGGAGGCAGAGGCAGGCGGATTTCTGAGTTCGAGGCCAGCCTGGCCTACAGAGTAAGTTCCAGGACAGCCAGGACTACACAGGGAAACCCTGTCTCGAAAAACCAAAAACCAAACAACAACAACAACAACAACAACAACAACAACAACAACAAAAGCAGTAAAGGAAAAAGGCCAAGTAACATATAAAGGCAGACCTATCAGATTTACACCAGACTTCTCATCAGATACTATAAAAGCTAGAAGATGCTGGACAGATATCATACAGACCCTAAGAGAACACAAATGGCAGCCCAGGCTATTATACCCAGCAAAACTCTCAATTACCATAGATGGAGAAACCAAGATATTCCATGACAGAATCAAATTTACACAATATCTTCCCACAAATCCAGCATTACGAAGGATAATAGCGGGAAAGCTCCAATACAAGGAGGGAAAATATACCCTAGAAAGAGCAAGAAAGTAACCCTCTTCCAAAAAATCCAAAAGAAGATAGCCACACAAAGATAACTTCACCTCTAATAACAAAATAAACAGGAGACAACAAGCACTGTTTCTTAATATCTCTTAACATCAATGGACTCAATTCCCCAATTAAAAGACATAGGGTAATTGACTAGATATATAAACAGGACCCAGCATTTTGCTGCATACAGGAAACTCACCTCAATGACAAAGACAGACTCTAGTTAGAGTAAAAGGCTGGAAAACAAACTTTCAAGCAAATAGTCCTAAGAAACAAGCTGGAGTAGCCATTCTAAAACCTCCAGCCTGAGAACACAAAGGGAGGGACACATGGTTCCACCTGTATAGGTAGTTGAGGGTGGCCTTGCCTGGCATCAGTGTGTGGCCTTGGTACCTGAAAGTTTGGATTCCCTAGTGTTGGGGAATTCAAGAATAGGGAGGCAGGAATGAGAGGATGGTGGGAGCACACCCTCATAGTAACTGGAGGAGGGGGGATGGGTTAAGGAGTTTTGGGGGGAATGGGAGAGGAGATAACATTGAAAGGTAAATAAATAGAATATCCAATTTTTAAAAAAAAAACAGATAATGGGTCTGGCAATTGTAGTTGAGCAGTTGAGACTTTTTGTCAACAGTTTATTACGGGGATTTCATATAATCCTCAAGGAAAAGGTATTGTGGAAGAGGCCCATGGAACTTTAAAAAAGATTGGTGAGACATACTGTTGCTGAGACAAAGAATGATGCCGACCTGTGAGCTTGCTGAGTGCCCTGACAAGGATGACTGGGGAGCATATGTTCCTGACCCACCTTTGCTTGATTATATTCCAGATGGGACAAGCTGCCTTGCCTCAAGTTTTTAGACCTTGTGGGATAGAGAATTAAAAAGAGAAACTATGTCTCTTGTATTCTTCTTAAAGGTGCCCAGCTATTAGGACTCAATCATGTACTGGTCTAGAAATCAATCCAATATGGGAAATAACAGTCTACTTTTAGAAGACTGGATCTGCACTTTGTCAGGAACATATTTGGAAGCTAGCTGTAGCTCACTATGATGTTAGGATAGCAAGAGATAATGTTGGGACAGGATCTGGATTTCAAACAAGGGTTAGTGCATGTTTTAAGGCTCTTTTAATTGTCAAGCTAAAATTGGTTTTGTCTCTTCTATAGAATTTATTGTAAGTTGCATTGACTATATAATTTCCAATTATGTTAGAGTGTTGAAACCTGACATGTCTGTTATAGGGGTCTATCAACCAGCTTTTGTCTCACTGCCCTGAGTATTAGAAAATGTTGGTTCTCTGAAAAAAGCTTGAAAGTGTTGGAAGAAGTGAGTTAGGCTTTAAGCAGAAGCAAGAAGGTAGCAGGCTTGATTATTGCTGGTATAACAGCTTTAATTCCATTAATTGCTAGCACCACTGCTTCTGCAATACCATTGACACAAGAAATTAAGACAACTATTTTTGTTAACCATCTAGCAAAAAAATGTTACTAATGTATTGAGTATACAAAAGGATTTATATAGCTATTTGGAACAAGATGCTCTATAACCCATTCAAATTACCTAAAGGAGGCTCAGGGTTCAAAAGTTAGGAGCCATCCCAAGTGTCATGACAAATATTATTGGAGTAGTGTTACTTTTGAAATTCACAATGATTGTCATTATAATTAGAAAAAAGTTTAAAGACACCTGTAGGATATTTGGCATAATCCTAACACCTCTCTGGGTGTGTTAATTTTGCATAATGAGATTATGAATTTAAAGAATGCTGCTCTGTTGACCTTTGATGCTGCAGATAATCCCAATAAAATTATCCATGGCTTGAGCTCAGTATTTTCATTTTGGACAAACCTCAGGAATGGCATATATAGCTTGATCAGGCTAGCCCTTCTTGTCCTGGGAATACTTTTATTTTTGCCCATCGTGTTAAAGCTTAGCTTTAACAACATCAACATGTTGGCAGCCAAAGTACATGGCTTAAACCTAAAAATGGACCCCCAGATAAAGTTATTAAATTAACAGGCTGGCAAGCCAAGGACAGGTAAGATTCTGCACAGAGCCTTACCAACCTAAGACAGAGGTTCATTGCTTTTGATAATGCATATTCCATGATGGGTATGGAAGGCATTCTTGTCAAAATGACCTAAGACAGGCTCAGTCTTGTTAACAAAATAAAAAAGGGGGAGAGGTGGGGAGCCTTTGGGGCTGTTTGGCAAGAAGCTGACATGGGCCAAGGACAAGGAAAGGGGCTGCTTGACAGGAATATGACATTGGCCAAGGACAAGGAAGTAGGCTTCAGTTAGGAATCTGACATTAGACTAGAACAAAGTAGCAATTTCAGGTAGGAGTCTAAATTGTAGGCTACAACAAAGAAGTAATCTCAGGCAGGAATCTAAATATTAGGCCAGAACAAAGAAGTAATTTCAGACAGGATTCTAAATTTTAGACTAGAAACAAGGAAGTAGGCTTCAGACATGAAAATGACCTTGGGCTAGGACAGGGAAGTAGGCTCAGATACTTTGGTCATCCTGATAAGCCTTTAGAAACAGTGATCACAAGAGTGTTCACATAACTGGGTTTAATGTCTTGCTTTTTCTTTGACTATTTGTGCTTATTGTATTGCTTGTTCCTCGACTATTTGCATCTATTGTATTACTAGACCCTCAACCTAGAACTGACCTTACTAGATGCATGTAATCAAAATGGTATAAAAGCATAAAAAAAGAGGGGGTATAGGATAGGGGGTTCTAGGGAGGGGAAATGGGGAAAGGGGATGACATCTGTACTGTAAATAAATAAAATATCCAATAAAAAAAAGAGAAAAGAAAATTTGGATTCTACTCATGTCATATCATTTTCTACCCGGAATGCTCTCTAGGAAAGCAGGCTTCCCAAGCCTGAGAGAAAACTGGGTCTCAGTGGTAGAATTTCTGTTGGACTCCTTTGTCAACGTTTAACAAGAATTTTTAACAGGTCACAAGACTATCCTACTAAAGAGATTGTCAGGGGGCAGGGAGCTTGGGGCTTCCCTTAGAGATAGGTAGGTGTGGCCATAGACCATTGTTTATGGGATTTGAAAATAATGGATGCCACTTGTTCTAAATGGGAAAAAAAAAAAAAAAAAAAGTGAGGTCTTCCTTTCTTTGATTGTGGTGAATGAAATATAGATTCACTGGCAGGAGTGCCTTCTTGGCCCTCAAGAGTACAGAACTAGCCTGGAAGTGATAGCATACATCTTTAATCTCAGCACTTAGGAGGCAGAGGTCTGTGAGTTCAAGGCCAGCTTGGTCTACAGAGTGAGTTCCAGGACAGCCAAGATTACACAGAGAAACCTCGTCTTAAAAAAAACAAACCAAAACAAGCAAAGCAAAGCAAACAAACAGCATGCAGAGCCACAGAAAAGTACACAGCTCTAGATAATTGAGTAGCTGTTGCTTCAGCTATGATCCACCTGAGGTGAGGAGCAACACACTCCTAACTTGTTCATGTCCTGTCTCCTAAATAAACACACCTCTTTTAAGAAGAAAATAATAATTCACAGGTCTTTCCAGTTTGGGAAATACACAATATGGAAATTTTAATGCGAATCTTCTCCATGTTTCCACTCTGTTGCAACAGACACGCACGTGGATTCAAATGAAGACACAGAAACTTTATGGTGGGCTGAAGAGAGTGAGGGTTGACTAGATAGATAATCCAGAATATGTTCAGGATGAATGGGAAGAAAACAGGTAATCATTTCAACATAAACAAAAAATTTAAAATGACACCAACTTTTTCATTTTTTTCTTTGCCTCCTTTCTGAACTTGGGGCCAGAATTGCTGAGTTGAAGAAAAAAAATATAACATCCAGTCTTTTCAAACTGAATCCTCTATGCATCTGAGGCAGTACTGGCAATGTCTGAAGCCTAGAGAGACTAAGGAGGGACAGGGAGATGGAATGAGCCACACCCTGAGTTCCCAATCTCGTCTCCACCATAGTACTGGTCTTGATCTGGTTTATAGTGTGGGTTGAAGAATACAAAGAACTCTGCTGTTGTAGTTGATTAGTCCCCATCTTCTGATTAACAGAGGAAGGAACAATGACCCAAAGTCACACAGCCAGGGGTAGTAAGCTCCCCAAGCCTTCTGTTACCGCATCACACCTACTGATCTGGCAAACCCAGGTTCTGCCTGAGACCCACATGAGAGGTTCTTCTGGAACTGCAGGAGATTTTGTCCTCTAGACCCAGCTTGCCCTTGGCTCATGACTCTGGGGAACCCTCCTATTCACTCATTTTAGCCAGAGGAGTCTTGGATGATGGTATCACATGGCTGGGGATAATGTGCTAACTCCTAATCAGGGCCCATGAAGTCACGGCCCAACAGCCTTTTCAGCAAACATTAATCATCTCCTTAAGCATCAACAAGCAGGGTCAGGCAGGTGTCTGGTGACAGGAATTCCAGGACGCTAGAGCTGTCTACTTACTCAGGATTAAGGTGATTATTGAAATAAACCAGCTCTTCCCAGTATCCACCGGGCATTTGCGCGAATATGCTCATTTAAAGGTTCACACCACATTAGAACAAAAACAGGACAGAAACTAACATGCTTTTCTGGTCTAATAACATGAGGCTGGAGGTACGTCAGGATTACAGTGGATGGGGACCTCCTCAAGGGAAGAGAATTTTACTAGTTTGCTGCTGTGTACTTGTAATAGTTCACTTGGAATGGTGCCCAACAAATCCTTGCTTAATGAGTGACTAAGAAACGGTATCTACCAACTTTCCTAACCTCACCTGTCTTAGCCTGGTTTTGATTACTTTCAATAAAATATCTCAGACTGGGTACTTTCTAAGGAATAGACGTTTATTTGGTTCACTGTGGTGGTGGCTGGGAAGTTCAAGGTGATGGCTTGTGGTGAGGGTCCCTTGCTGCATTTTAACATGATGGAGGACATCACACTGTGAGACAGGTTGAGCCTGCCAGTTCAGGGCTTCGCTCCTCTTCTTACAAAGCCATGAATACCATTAACATGGAGCCCGAGGTTGTTTTCACATACTAATCTTTGCAGGATACATGGAAACCCCAGCGCCATTTTTTTTTTTTTTTTTTTACAGTCTTTAATGCACTCCTCAGCCTGCGTTCTGATCATCTTGGAAGGAGTACAATTGTGCCTGTGTAGGAAACTTTAGCCTAACCCGGGGAAGCCTGTATGCTCTCTTCCTGCAGCCAGGGTTGTATTCTTTCGCCTTGACCTTGTATTTGCCCTTTACACCTCAATCTTGACATTCGACGCTATGGCCTGGTCAGTAGACAGGAATGTTTAGCCTAGGGAAAAACTTAGGGGTGAAAAGAATTCATCTGTGCTCAGTTTCTAAAGCTGGAACTCTGGGGCTGCTAGTTGATCCAGAAAAAGCAGAGACTGGTTTGTTTGCTTGTTTGTTTTCTACATAGGGTCTTCCAGACAGGATCACCTGGTTAGCCTGAAACTTGTGTCTTGATTGGCCTCAAACTCACAGAAAGCCACCAGCCTCTGACTTTTGAATGCCAGAATTAAAGGCAGACACCATGGTGTTCAACCTAGGCATAACTATTTAAGTGTTCATAATGACTCCATAAAGGCTAACTATGGTCCTGGTGAGGGAGTTTTTGTTTAGACCCCAGCATACAGTCTAGTGTGTCTATACACACAATCCTTTGGTTTGACTGTTTCCCAGTGGAGGCTGAGTTCTTCCATAGCAGGGGCCCTGTTGTCAGAAGTGTCTCACCCCTCAGGCTCACAAGAGTCAACAAATGTTTATTGAATAACATAGTGAATGATGACTAAGGCCTAGAGAAAAATAACTTCTTCAGTCACATAGCCAGTCAGTGGCAAGCCTGGCTTGAGCCCCTGACCTCATGGAATCTCATCTGTCCCCAGTGGTAGGTTTCCTCCCAAATGTGCTTTCTAGAAGCCAAGCCCTCAGAAACACCTTGTCAGTGGGGAAGACAAGCCAGACGAATTTCATTAATTCTGATCACTCTCATGCATCTTATTTGCCAGGTCACTGAGAGTTTCTGGCACATAAAAAAGATTTGGGGAGATTTCTTTTGGTACCCCCAAATCATAATTTTACCTACTCACCACTAGTTCTTCCTCAGATTTATGAGGTGTTAACCAAGTTCATTCAACCCTAAATTTTCACAGCAGTTTCTGACCCAGGGTCACCTCTCCCTTCTGCCCCTGCAAACCTACAGTGGCTTTACCAAGCAGATTCTCCTTAAGGTGCTTCGCCCGACAGCCTTTTGAGATAATACCTGGACTTTCTCAGGACGTGCTCCACAGGAGAAAAAAGGGGAGGGGGACAGGAAATGACCACACGAGCAATAGGGAGACCCAGGTTCTGACCCCTGCCTTGCCATGCACTAAGGAAGACACACAGCAGATTATTCCTTGTTGCAGAAATGAGATCTGACCCACATTGGACTTGGCCTGCAAAGGCCAAGACTCCAAAGACAGGGTTGTCTTTGGAATATTTGAAAGACTATCAAGGAGTGTAGTATGTGTGTGTGTGTGTGTGTGTGTGTGTGTGTGTGTGTAGCGATGTGTGTGCTGTCTCTGTCTCTGTGTGTATGCTGGATGCATGTACTATGGTGTGTGTGTATGATGTATGTATGGTATGTGTGTGTGATGTATGTATGGTATATGTATGTGTGTGATGTGTATGTGTGTGATGTGTATGTGTGGTGTGTGTGTATGTGTGTGATGTGTGTGTGGTGTGTGTGATATGTATGTATGTGTCGTGTAGGGGGTAGGGGTATCTTTAGGGGGTAAGAGGGTGGGGGCTGTCTGTGTATGTGTGTGTGTCTCTCTCTGTATTACCAATCTAACTATGTTCAACAGAGAAACATGGTCTCCAATGCCAGGCCTATCATTCTCTTACTTTGACTATCGCTGGTCATCTATACCCAGTTCCTCAGGTGAATACTAGAATCCAGATTCCTGTACCTAGGGTTCAGCAATCACTTGCTTTGTGATCTTAAATCCTAAATACCCTTTGGGGCCCCTCCTTTCTTTACTTCCTTGGCTCTGTAACAGAGCAGGCAAGCACAAGCTCTAGGCTTCAACGTCCAGTTCGATCTTAGAGAAGTTGCTTCTCTGTGCCTCTGCTTTCTCCTCTGTAAATAGTATCTGTTTAGCTGACTTATTACCACAAAGGACAAAGGATTCTAAAATATCCGAAGGCCCATTTTTAAGTGCTAAGTGAAAATCACTTTCATAGGGGTAACCATTATTAGCAAGAAAAATGAAACCTCTGTATTCCCAATTCTCTCACAATTTCACACATATGTATATATAATGGACTTTGATCGTACTCACCTCATTTTCCTCTCTTACACCTCCCCAACCTCCTATTGAACTTCTCAACAAGTTTGTGTGTGTGTGTGTGTGTGTGTGTGTGTGTGAGAGAGAGAGAGAGAGAGAGAGAGAGAGAGAGAGAGTATGAGAGAATATGAGAGAATTTAATTAGGACTGCCTGTAATTGTGGGAGGGGCTTATTCACTTAAGCAAAGACAACTTCAAAAATATTTGAAAGTCAAGTCTTAACAAAGTATCAAAAAACAAACAAACACCACCAGACAGAGCTCAGAGGAAAGGGCAGTACATCTGATGCTGGAGGTTCAGCCCCAGTCTTACAACCTTCTTATGTTGTGATCTTAAGTAACTAGTAACCCTCACTACCCTCACTGGTCTCCACTTATTTCTTAGTAAAATGAAGGGGTAAGCACTTCCCCAGGGCCTTCTCTTCTAGTTCCTATATTCTGTGGGTACTGAGACCTCTGCCCCTTTGCACCTGTTCCTTCTGGGGCTGAATCAGCTGTGGCCAGGGAAAGCTGATTTCCCTAGTGGATTTCTCTGAATCATATAGATACGCACCTTCCTACTTTGAGCTATAGTTCGTGTGTCTTGCTGTCTCCTTAATCCTCCACACCGGGCATTTCTAGAGGGCATGGCGTGGATGAATTGATGTAAAAAGTTAAGAGTAAAAAGGCAGATGGGGTCCATTTTGAACTTTGGCTCCTACTATTTTGGTGATGTTGGATAAGCCGCTTCAAGCCTCCAAGTCTCGATTGATTCGTCTAAAAAAGAGAGAGCAATAGGTGAATCACGAGCATCTTGAGGATGAACATTAATCTGATTGCTGGGACTCAGGAAAGGGCTAGAAGTGGCCTGTCTTTCCGGAAACGTGAGATGTGGCTGAAAGGAAGAATACAGTGTTGATAAATTGCATGCTATGCGGTCGATCCGCTTGGAAATGCCAAACTCCACGGACCAAGCATGCCCCCTTGATAAACTATCAGGCGCAAAGATATTAAGCTTTAACCATCCTCCTGGCAGCTAGGGCTGAGGCCTGCAACTAGCTATCCGCATTGCATTGGGCGGAGCCTGTTCCGCCTGCCCACTAAGCGGTCTCTGCGCCTTGCCTTTCTCAAGCGGCGGAAAGGAGGAGCTGGAGCTCCTGTGCAAAACCCCCTCAGCTGTGATTGCACCCCAGACAAAGACACAGCTACAAAAGCAGACTTCATTTGCATTCTAAAGTCACGCGGCCCGAGCTCAGAAGCCCAGAATGAGGTCCAAGCAGCCGAGAACAATGAAGGCTTCTCTGTCCACCTGGCAGCCTGGCGGGACACAGGCCTAGGACAGACAAGCACTCAGGGCGACCGGAGGATCCCTGCCGCCCAGGGATCCCAGCGGCCCTCCTAGGTGAAGAGAGGTTCTCTAGGTAAACCCGGATGGGAGCAGGCAGAAAGCCAAGGTGTCAGGAACTGCCGAAACGCTGGGTCCTCAGACAGTAAGACGTGCCACCCGATCCTGTTGCAGGCAAAAAAAAAAAAAAAAAAAAAAAAAAAAAAAAAAGGAAAGTCAGATGTTCTTGGGGAAAATATATGCTTATTAAAACCGACGATAGAGAAATAAATTCACCAACTCATTCCATCCCTTTTCCTTTGCAGCTTGAGGTCCACCCGCAGCCACAATCCAGTGGGCAAATGTACCTGTCACCCACAAAGCTGGTCACTCTAGTTCCTCCATCTACCCTCACTTGAACCTGAAGGACAACGAGCAGAAGGCACGTGGATTTGCAGACTATTACCAACAAATTCTCCACACCATGGCGGAGGTGGGTCCTCACGCTACCTAATAGTCCAACTTTGTAGAGCTTTCTCTCTTGCTCCTCTGATCTTACACGTCTTTGTTCTCAACCTCCAAAACCCTCTTCTCCACGGTTGCTCATCTTGCTCTTGTTTTATTGCAGAAATAGATGCAAATTAGACCAGAACGTCAGGAAATCTTTCTCACCCACTCTCCACCTGCCCTCCCACACCAAGGCCCCGCTATACTCCTAGAACCCTCTGCTTTCCTTGGAGCAATCTCAGCGTTATTTTCATGCGTGGAAAAGTCATAGGGCTTTTAAACATTACTTTCCTGTCTCTAAGTCAGTTTGCTCAGCAGACAAATACTCTCTCATTTTCCCCATCTTTAAGAGTGAATTGAAACAAGAACAAAACCAAATTGAACCATGTCTTTTGACTCAATGATGTCTTTCTTTTCCCAGTGACTTTCCTGTTTTAGATAACCACGCCAATAATCTCCATTCACCTGCTGAGGAACAATTCTGTAAGAATGGTGTACTCTTAACCCAAAGCCTTCATTGTTAGTTTAAGTTATTGCAGAGAATGAAATCAACGCCAACTGTGAGCACGAGAATTTAAAGCAGACTAAGTTTTCACAATATTGCTTGTCCACTGTGTGGCGGGCACCATTCTAGGACATAAGGCAATAACAAAGAAAGAGAAAAGTGTGGTCTGTGTTTCTGGACACCTTATCTGAAGAGTAGGAGAAGTAACTGGAGACCAGGAGAAAAAACCCCTGGGGTGACTATAGGGCCAGTCAGGTGGGCTTGGTCTCACACTGTGTTGGAACACAATGCATGCTTCCCTGCCCTGCACCAGAATCAAAGACCTCAGGACCTTATCAGTGGTAAGGATTTCTCTCCACCTGTAAGCAAGCAAGATGTCTGAAGCACCACTGGGAGTCCTTTAATTGAATTGTCTACACACTTGTCTTCCAACTCACAATGCCAGATCCTACAAATGATGAGCTCAGTACCAAAGATTATCGGCCTAAAGCCCCAGTCCCAAGTCCAGGCTTCCAGACTTCCTGCTGAGCTGTTATGCAGGGTTGATGTTCCCAGGGCCAGGATAACACTTGCAGTTCTCTCTGGACGTGCCGCCCTCCATGAACCTCCCGAATTCAGCAATCTAAATGCCTTCAGGCATGTCCTTCAGGCATGTCCTTTGGTTTATTTTATGGAGGTCTTATTGCACAGGCATGGCGTGACAGAAGCAGAGACAGCCCCGTCCAGATGTGACTGGACAGGAACACCATCTAAAAGTAACAAGCAGAGGAGGGAGCCCCAGCACGGCCTGGCTACTTGAGCAATCTTCTGGGCCTTGTGCTCCATTCCTCCTTTCAAAGGATAGTGTAGGATCTACCTAGGGCAGTGGGTCTCAACCTTCCTACTGCTGAGACCCCCTAATACAGTTCTTCATGTTGTGGTGACCCTCCCCAACCAAAAAATTATTTGCATTGTTACTTTATAACTGTAATTTTGCTACTATTATGAATTGTAATGTAAATATCTGTATTTTCTGATGGTCTTAGACGATCCCTGGGAAGGGGTTGTTACGACCCCCCACATTTGAGAACGGCTAATGTAGGTTGAGGAGGGAAGGCCTCATGAGCTATTGTCACATTAGGTAGGTGTATTAGTTAGGGTTTTACTGTTGTGAACAGACAACATGACCAAGGCAAGTCTTAAAAAGGACAACATTTAATCGGGGCTAGCTTACAGGTTCAGAGGTTCTGTCCATTATCATCAAAGTGGGAACATGGCAGCATCCAGGCAGGCATGGTGCAGGAGGACCTGAGAATTCTACATCTTCATCTGAAGGCTACTAGCAGAATACTGACTTCCAGGCAGCTAGGACTACGGTATTAAAGTCCACACCCACAGTGCCATACCTACTCCAACAAGGCCACACCTTCTAATAGTGCCACTCTCTGGGCCAAGCATATACAAACCATCACAGTGGGTATGCATGCATGTCCCCATACATATAGAGTTCAGATTTTCAGTGTTTTACTAGATCACAATCTACGTTATTTTTTGAAGCAGTCTCTTGCTTAAGTTGGAGCTTGCTGATTGGCTAGACTGGATGGCCAGAGAGCTCCAGGTATCCATTGGTCTCTGCACTCCACACTGGGGCTGTACACACTGCTGCACCTGGCTTTTTACTTTAGTATTTGGGATTTTAACTCAAGTCCTCATCTAGTTTGCTTTCTATTGTTGTGGAAACAAACAAAACCAAAACACGACCATGATCAAAAGCAACTTGGGGAGGAGAAAAGGGTTTATTTATTCTTACACTTTATAGTCCACCATTAGGGAAAGCCAAGTCAGAGCTCAAGCAGGCTCGCAGCCCGGAGGCAGGAACTGAAGGAAAGACCCATACTCACTGGTTTGCTTCCCATAGCTTACTCAGCCTGCTTTTTTACACAACCCAGCATCACTTGCCCAGGGATGGCGCTGCCCACAGTGAGCTCCCCCTACCCCTCATCAATCATTAATCAAGATAATTCTTTCACAGGTTTACTTACAGAGTAATCTGATGAAAGTATTTTCTCAATTGAAGTTATTAGATGACCCTACCTTATGTCAAGTTGACTGAAAATTAACACAGCTTTATACCAGACGATCAAAGAATTCCTCCTTCAGAAGGGTGAGGTAAGCTGGGATCTTAATGACAAGGAGGATCAAGGGCTGGAAGGACATAGGGAAGAACATTCCAATCCCTGAGGAAGGAAGGAAAGAGATCAAAGCAGGTTAAAACTTCACCATCACTGTTTCGGAAAACCATGTCCAGGAGAGATACAGGGATTTGCTAGCCTCCCAGGAGGCTGAACAGAGTTAGAAAGTAATTATCATAGGTAAGGGCATTTTCTGACAAGTGTCAGAGTAGTGAGGCCCTCTGCTCCAGAGAAAGCAATAGCCTTACTGAATGTGACTCAAAACCAGCCCACCCTTCTCCGGCTTCTCTGTCTCACTCTGAAGCACGTCTCACCCACATCTCCCAGGGTTCCCGCCCACCATCTCCAGGTGTTGAGTCCTAATGTTTATCTCCAGCACAGATGTCTATTGTAACCATCCCCTGCCTGTTGACTCTGGAAGTCTGCCTCTAGCCCAGATGTCTATACTGAGCTAGAGCATCTAGTCTCCAACGAGAACAAAAGCTTTGCTCTGTTGCATACGTTGCTGTGTGCGCAAGCCAGACATTTGGGAGGACACCGTAGATGTTCAGTAAGTAGGTATTAGTGAATTATATACAATTGCATTTGCAATTTTCATTTACTGAACTTGTCCATCTTAATGTCCCTTGAATAGCTCAAACTCATGCCCAAAGCATGATGTAAGCCAAAGCTGTCTTCTCCAAACTGCCTTTAGCCTGTGCTCCCTCCTTCTAAGATCAGGACACACTCTGGAGGACTGTTAGGGTTGGAAATGTGGGCACAGTGCTTGCCTCTGGGTTCCTCCATACCCACAGAGGAAGAAGTCTTTCCTGTTCTGATCCTTCCCATCTCTAGAATCCATATCTACTTTGCCCTCTGACACGTTTGGAATCTTTTGTTTGGGCAGTGAGCATGGAATCATCTTGTTTCTTTCTTTCCCTCCCACATAAGCCTCTTTTCAGTCTGTTCTGCACAATGCCTCCCGGAGTGATCGATCACTTAAAACGTATTTCGAAGTTGTCAAAGTTGTCCTGGTTAGGGTTACTTTTGCTGTGATAAAAAACACCATGACCAAAGCAAGTTGGGGAGAAAACAGTTTAATTATTTGGCTTATAGTTCCACATGGTAGTCCGTTATAAAGGAAGTCAGGACAGGAACTCAATCAGGGACGGAACCTGGAGGCAGGACCTGATACAGAGGCCATGGAGGGGTGCTGCCTAATGATTTGTTCAGCCTGCTTTCTTATAGAACCCCAAGACTACTAGCCCAGGGATGGCACCACCAACAACGAGCTGGACCCTTTTCCACCAATAACTAATTAAGAAAATGCCCTAATAGTTGAATCTTTTTCTGAAGGCCTTTTTCTGAATTGAGATTGACTCTAGTTTTTGCCATGTTGACATAAAATAGCCAGCACAGCTATGAGTTCATTCTACGTTTATGGAGACTCTTAAAAACAACAAAACAAAACAAAACCGTAAAAAACCAAGGACAGACTGCCTCAGCTACACAGTAAGTTTGAAGCCATGTTAGGCTTTGTGAAGACACTGTCTCAAAAATGAAACAAATCTAAAACAAACAGGAGGAAAGCTTTTAATAAATTTTAGGTTTTGAGTTTTTGATATCAGTGAAATAGACTTGATAAAGTAGAGCACATCTAGAAATTTTACAAACGAGCAACTGCATCATTAAAAAAGAGAACTTGGAAAAAGGGAAATTATTAATGTCCACTATGCAAAAGTCAGTACAGTTTGAATCTGACAGGTCAGGGTTCAAGGTCTACTGTTTAGTCTGCACAATTCTCCCTTAGAGTCAATTCACTACATTGCTGTTTAAGGGGTTTTGTTTTGTTTGAGACAGAATCTCATGTAGCCCATGCTGGCCTCCAAGTATCTAGTTAAGGCTGGCCTTGATCTCCTGGTTGTCTAGACACTATTTCCCAAGTTCTAGAACTATAGGCATGTATCACCATGTCCAGGCAAATCACAGTTTTTAAATTTTGAATTCTTTTTAGTTGAACTTCATTGTGAATGCTTTGTGCACCTTTAAAGACACTTTGAAACCCCATATTTATTTTGGGGAGGGCAGAAACAGCCTACATGTGCATAGAGGTCAGAGGACCGCTTCTGAGAGTTGGTTGAGGTGAAGGATCTTTCATTTCCAATGCAGTACTGCAGGCTCCAGATTAGCTGGTCCATGAACTTCCCAGCAATTCTCTCTCTCTCTCTCTCTCTCTCTCTCTCTCTCTCTCCAAGAGTGCTGGCATCACAGAGGACCACGAAATTGGCTGGGCTCTAGGCTTGGACTTGGAGAGTGAGATTTTCATGGTAAGCACTTTTAAGGGCTTGAGCCATCTCCCCAGTCCTTTCCTGTATCTTTAAATATTATTGGATGCATTCATTTAACAACTCTATCTGCTCTTAATCTCTTACTCTCTTACCCTCCCTCTCTTACTCTCTTGCCTCTCTGTCCCTTCCCCCACCTTCCTCTCTCTCCACGTGGTCATGGCCGGCCTCTACTTCTCTACACCTGCTTCTCTGCTCCTCTGCTCCTCTGCCCCTCTGCCCCTCTGCCTCCGCCTCTGCCTCCCTCCTCTCTCCCCTCCCCATGCCTTCAATAAACTCTATTCTATACTAAAATAAATAAATAAATAAATAAATAAACAACTCTATCTGCTGAGCATATTGTAAGTTATCTGATCATTTTGAATTACTTATCATGTTGTCATGTCATAATGAACACACTTCAATGTATAGTCTTGCACATAATTTTATCTCTGATTATCCCTTTTAAATTTTTCTACACTTAACATTATTAGTTCAAACTATATAGGACTCTTGATGTGCTTGCCAAGTCATGTCAACAGTACTTAATTAAAAATATTAATCAAGCCGGGCAATGATAGTGCACACCTTTAATCCTAGCACTTTGAGGCAGAGGCAGGTGGAGCTCTGTGAGCTCAAGGCAAACCAGGTCTACAGAGAGTTGTGGGACAGCCAGGGTTCTGTGGAGAAACACTGTCTTGAAAAACAAACAAAACAAGCGAACAAACAAACAAACAAAATCAATCCCAAGCCAAACCAAAAACTAGTCAAATCCTGTTATTCTCTCTCTCTCTCTCTCTCTCTCTCTCTTTTTGTTTTTGTTTTTCGAGACAGGGTTTCTCTGTA
This sequence comes from Arvicanthis niloticus, assembly GCF_011762505.2. Classification (NCBI taxonomy): domain Eukaryota; kingdom Metazoa; phylum Chordata; class Mammalia; order Rodentia; family Muridae; genus Arvicanthis; species Arvicanthis niloticus. The sequence continues at coordinate 45,101,766 of NC_047662.1, forward strand.
TAGCCTTGGCTGTACTCACTTTATAGACCAGGCTGGCCTTGAACTCAGAAATCCGCCTGCCTCTGCCTCCCAAGTGCTGGGATTAAAGGCGTGTGCCACCACCACTGCCCGGCCCTGTTATTCTCTTTAAAGATGAATTGTGGAGAACAGTTCAGATGTCTGAGGTGGGGCATTCTGCAGATTTCCTCTCAGCTTACATTTCTGACACTGGCTCCTGCATATGAGTCCCTTCCTCAACCACATAAAATAAAAAGCTGACAGGCTGCACCAGAGCTTTGGACCTGGTTGTATTTGCTTAGAAATCGTGCTTCCTTTCCCGAAGTCTAGCTCACTCTATTTGCTTTGAAATTTAGCAGTAAACATCATTCATATAAAATACAATATGTCTTCCACTCCAGTGCTTGATGGGAGCCAGACTTGGCTTCAAAAATCATGCCATTTTAACCATAATGTTTCTGCATACAGCATACCACGCCTGATATCTGGCTGAATATATGAATGCTACTTAATGAGGGGCTTACGTGGAGATTTAAGGCCAAAGTGTTCTGTTTAGTTTTAACTCCAAGCCCACATTCTTTATCAGTATTATTTGCTTCCTATATAATCTTCCTGCCATTTAGAGTTCTCTTCTTTGGGCTTTCTGAAGCATGCTGGCTCTTGTCTTTCTCTTTGTCCACAGTTTCAACAGCAGCTCCCTGCCTTGGGCAGCTGACTGGATGGTGAATGGCAGGCAAACATTGGTACTGCTTGCCCAAGTCTGACTCAGTTTCCCTCATTTCCTCTGCTGTCGCCGGTGATGACTTCATAAGGCAGTCTCTCCTGGGGGACTGCCACTCATTTCCTAGGATCTCTTGATTCAAGCTGGGGTCTTCCAACTGAGTAAGTGACATCATGGTCCTGAAACCCCTCTACCAATAAATGTGGGCCCCAGACGGCATTCCCTGAAGCAAGTACAAAAAGAGCAAGACTGACTGAGAGGGCCAGGAGAAAGCTTCTACTTGCCTGCAAGTGCTACAGAATGAGAGGAATGGTACCTCAGGCACATGACAGATGCTTGACGAGATGGAAAGAAAGAACCAGCCTCAAATGACAAAGAAGACTAGATAGACATTTGGCTTGCAAGCCCTATCTATGAGGACCTTTGCCCACTAAGGCTACCCTATAATATGAGACTTACCTACCTCCTCCCAGCACTCTCAACTCACAAGAAGTTTGCCATTCACTGTTTTGATACATGGGACTCTATCCGCCCCCCACCCCCATATACATAACAGGCACCTTCCATAGCAGGAAGTTCTGACTACCTGGACCACATATTCCACAACTTGCTCTTCAAAATACTAGTTGTTTGTCGTAGCCACTTAAATTATCTAATACTTATACCAATAAAGACACGGGAGGTGTGAACTGAGATAAAAAGCTGCTAGCTCAGCAAGGCAACTCTATTTTCTTAACTATATACAAAATATCTATTTACAAGTCTGACTCTACAACTAAAGCCCTAGCTGTATAGAAAATCTCTTTCTAAGCCGGGCAGTGGTGGCGCACGCCTTTAATCCCAGCACTTGGGAGGCAGAGGTAGGCGGATTTCTGAGTTCAAGGCCAGCCTGGTCTACAGAGTGAGTTCCAGGACAGCCAGGACTACACAGAGAAACCCTGTCTAGAAAAAAAACAAACAAACACCCTCCCCCCCCCCAAAAAAAACTCTTTCTGTCAGTTTATTTAGCTAAATCTACATTTCTCTTGATCTCCTCCAAACCCACAAGGGCTCTCCTTAGCTCTCTTTCCTAGAATACTGTGTCCTTGTTCCTGCAAGCCCAAAGAGAAAAATCCCTATGTCTTACTGGGAACTCCTTCCATAAAGGTTTTTCCAAGAATAAAGAAAGAAAGAGAGAGAGAGACACAGAGAGAGAGAGAGAGAGAGAGAGACAGAGACAGAGACAGAGACAGAGACAGAGACAGAGAGATCTATCAAAGGTCCAATACATCCTTGGTAGGAACTGTCATTGTCATGGTGGGGTGGGGGGGCTCCAAGTCAAGTCAATAAAGCCTGAAGCTTTATTGTGAGGTAGCTGAGTCCACCCAGATGACCTTGGACCATAGAGAAAAGAACATAAGGCCTAAGCAACTTGCCTTAAGGAACTTTCTATTCTTCAGCATTCTTATCTATGGATGGTTTTAGAGGCACACCCAAATTGCATCTCAAATAGACACACCTAACTGCATCTGACAAAGGCAGTATCTATCTAAGGTTTTATATTTTGCTAACAATTAGGTTTTCTATGTAGAATAACCAAATATCCTGTAACAATTTGTCTTTTCTTTCTCCTGACTACTCTCAACTGTGAACACAGCAGCATCTTTACAAATGTCACCTAAAGGTTTGTGTCACCCATGCCTGGGAAGTAGAATGAGCGGGTCACACATTCAATTATATATATGAAAAGACATAAACCTATATATATATATATATATATATATATATATATATATATATATATGTTGGCGTATACACATAAATACATCAACTAGAGGAGGGATGCCTTAATCCTCCCTTTAATCAGTTCATCAAATAACAACTGCAGCTGTGTCCTAAGAAAAAGAATGGGCATCACTCTCTAGGATTACTATCAACAGATGAGACAGCAGGCACATAGGTAGTCAACTACAGAAAAAGGAGACAAAGCCACCCATCCTTGTGGCATTCATAGTTTCCAAACTGAAGGTGGGGGATGAATCTGTAAGTTGAAAGTCAAGCAAAGCCAAAGTTTATTCAAGAGGACAGTTTTATTTATTGTTTAAAAAGAAAACCCCCGGGACCTGTGGAGGTGAATCTCAGTTCCTGTCTGGAGTAGGAAAAAAGAGAAGGCCTGCTGTTTAAGGTGAGCCAGCATGGAGCCCAGCCACATGGTATAAAGAGTAAGGAAGCCCAAAGACCTAGAAAAATCACTCTTCAGTTCTGGCCAGCACCTGAAAGAGACATAGAAGACAAAACCAACAACAACAGAAGCAAAACAAACAAACCAAAAAAAAAAAAAAAAAAAAAAAAAAAAAAAAAAAAAAAAAAAAAAAAAGAAAAAAAAAAAAAAAAAAGAAAGAAAGAAAGAAAAGAAAGAAAAAGAAAAAACCAAAGAAAAGGAAAAAAAAAAAAAGAAATAAAAGTTTCTGACTCAAGACAGGAAGGCAGACAGAGCAAGCTGACCCTCAGGACAGCTTGTTGGGAAGGTGCCAGGGACCTTGAATTTGGGAAGGAAACATATAGCATCTCATTTAAGGGTGAGCCATCCTGAAGTATCTCTTTAGCAAGCTTTAGGTGAATCTGCACTCCTCAAGGTGGCTCCTTAGCCAGGTGATTGACAAGCCCAACTGGATTAACTCTTTCCCGCTTGGAGGGTTAGTTCTCTGTTCAGGCCAGACATTCATCCTCTCGACCAGAAGGAACTAATTTTTCCTAATGGACCTCTATTGTTCCTGGGTCACATTGATGTCCTTATCTGAGACTTAGGAAGTAATTAGTAAATACTTAGTCAATGACTAACTGAAATAGTTTGGGTCTGAATCTCAGTTTTATCCCAAGTTTGAGGTGTCAACTAAGGAAAGATTAACTGAACCTCAGTTTCTCTCTTGGTAAAGTGAACCAGAGTAACTTTAACAGCATTTGGAGGACTCCAGCGGAGTCACCAAATGAGTGACTGTGGCCACTCTGGCTGTAGGAAGTTATTTAGGACTAAATTAATGAATACAGAAGCTCACTTGAACTGGGAGGAAGGGCATTCAGACTCGGGACTGGCAAAGCTTGTTGTCTGTACTTCAGAAAAACATGTCTTCAATAATTCCTAAAGTGAGGGACAGTGTTTTAAGCTTTTCTGAATCTGAAACCTGTTTAATTGGTGGTCACATGGCTTTGTTACCTGGAGGCTAGTTAACTGGTTCAACAGAGACTATGTTATCCCAGACAGAAGGGGAGGACGCAGGCAGGGTGAGGCATGGTTTTGACCCAAAGAATCCCAGACATGTTATAGAGAGTCCCCCATGTAATTCTGGTTCATAAAGCTTTGAGGTTACAGATGTCTGACCAGCATGCACTGAAGTGAGCCTCAGAGACAGAGGGGACTGTACACAGCAGAATCTGGCTTATGAGACAAAGCTTGTTGTTTCACCTACAGGAAGAGTCCTATTCTATAGGTTAAGGGGCATCTTCTACCACGTTCCTTGGGGATGGAGACATTGTCTCTCTGTGGACTACACCTTGAGAATCAGAGTCAAGGCCTGGCTATTTCTTTAGTGCTGTTCAGCACTTTGGGAGAAGAAACGAAGGACTTGTCATCTCAGGTGCCTTAGATTCTGGAAGCACCAACTATTCCTCTCTCTCACACCAGCAAGTCCTCTTGTCTCGTTGAACATCTACTCTTCAGACTTGAAGTGAAAGGCTGCAAAATATGTCAAAAATGTTGCTGGCTGTTGCAGGGTGGTGGTGGCTGAGGGCAGCGAATTGCAGACTGGTCTTGGAGGCAAAGCAAGGTAGGAGCTACAAGGTGCTATGTTTATGTGTGTGTAGACTCCAGGGATTAAAACCATGCATACATGCCAAACCATCTCTAGGCCCCTCTGCCCTTTAATCTAAATTCCTGTACTGCTAGCCTATAAGCTGTTCCCATCCCTGAGGTTTGGGAGTGCACTGTGTACGCTGCATTGGGTCACAGATTGCACAAGTCCCTGGAATCTGAATGTTCTGTTACACAGCACAGGGGACTCGAGTAGCAGATGGAATTAACTTTTTTTGTTGTTGTTGTTTTGGTTTTTTTTGTGGTTTTTCAAGACAGGGTTTCTCTGTTTAGTCTTGGTTGTCCTGGAACTCACTTTGTAGACCAGGCTGGCCTTGAATTTAGAAATCCGCCTGCCTCTGCCTCCCAAGTACTGGGATAAAAGGTGTGCACCACCACCTCCCGGCAACTTTTCTTTTTGTTTGTTTGTTTGGTTTTTGGTTTTTTGAGACAGGGTTTCTCTGTGTAGCCCTGACTGTCCTGGAACTCACTCTGTAGACCAGGCCAGCCTCCAACTCAGAAATCTGCCTGCCTCTGCCTAAATGCTGGGATTAAAGGTGTGTGCCACCACTGCCCTGAAGAATTAACTTTTCCAATCAGTTGACTTTATTGTAGGTAGGTTATTTAAGATCATCTGGGGTTCAGGCAATTACCAAGATGCCACCAATTGGGGAGGAACAGGAGAGAAGAAGGTAAAGTGAAAAGAGGCCCATTGCCAAGGATCTCAGGTGCCTCAGGAAACGACACAAGGTAAGCAAGCACTCCTTAGAACCTACTGCCCAGGAAGGCAACAGATTTGTGTTGTTTCAAGTCACCCAGTTGTAGTAATTTGTAATTGTTTTTATAGCAGTGAAAAATAAACTAATGCAAGGGCGTCCTGCAGCCTACTGACAGGCTCTTAGAAAAGTTGCACCATCTGCATTCCACAGCATCCTTCCTTGCTCAAGCCAAGAACTGCTTTGGGATGTAAAGAAACATCCAGGAAGAACTGTCTGGCACACAACACTCGTTTCCAGCTTCCCCTTTTTCTTCTAGGTGTGTTGGGGTGGAGTGGGGTCACACAAGTCAGGAGAGCAGGAACCTGCTGCAGTAGAGAACCCCCTTTCTTTGATATGGGCTGTGGGAAAGACTCTCCCTCAAGCTCCCCAAGCCCACCTTATCTAGAGAAGTCTCCATATCTATCTTTGGGGACCCCCACGGCGCCCACCTCCCCTATGAAAACCCTGCAGAGCACAAAAGAGCCTTTTAAGAGGCTGGAGATGAGAGTCAGCCCCCAGCCTCCTTCAGCAAACAAGCTTCAGAGATGAAAGGACAGCTTCTACATCCTGCCTCTGCCATGGCCACTAAACAATCAGGAGCTGGGGCTCCATTAAGGTAAGTCCACTCAAGAGGCCCCACTGCAGTACCCCATTCTCCTTTCTGCAGACTCCAAAAAAACATCCCTTACAACAGTTCAGGCACCAGTGCCTTGGTTAGTCGTGTTATGAGCTTTTATTTAAAAAGCACATTTAATACATGTTTAGTTTCTCAGATACACATTTTTCACTTTGTATGCCACAAAAGTGTTTGAATATTATTCTCTTTACAAAACGGAACCTTACAAAAATACTGACAATTTAATGTTTTTTATACAGTTTTTTTTCTCTAGTTGCAGTTATTTCATTGTAAAACAATGGCTACCACAGAGCTATGATATCTTTAGTTGAGATTAAAAAAAAAAAACAAAAACAAAAAACCTCAATGCTCCTTTAAGCAGCTAAAGTAAATAACACAGGTCGAGACACAGTTTATAATCATAGTGGATATAACTAAAATTGTTTCAGAAATAATATCTTACATAGTTAACTTTTAATGTTTTATACATTATTTATATAATATTTATATATAAAATCATAGCTTGCTATATGTTGAAATGAAAGGACGGAGTCTGGGAGGATGTGCATGTGGTTGATCCATATGGTTACATGTAGCCCTTTGAAAGATTTGAAAAGCACTTTTTCTTTTCCTTCTCCTTTTCCTTGGAGGTTCAGTAGAAGGGTCCTTGTGTACTGTCTAGAGTGGGACCTTGCTTGGAAGGACACTTGTGGATAGAGGATAAGGAAAACTCTCTACACAGATCTAACCCATGTGTTCTGCCCAGCAGAACCCACCACGAACTGTCCCAGGGGTCAACCCCGAGACAATAGTGCTTTACACAGCAAGATCAACTCCTGCAAAGACCCTTTGGGCTCCCTTATCTCAAAGGGTAACCTTTTGGGCATAAAACCGGCTGCTATTCTGGCTCTCCCTGATCCCAAGGAGCCAAAAAAGTTGGTTCATTTTTTTCATTCTGCCCTTTCCCTCCCTCCCTGTCTCTTTACTGAGGCTCTTTTGATCCACCAAAGGTTGGCCATGCCTATGCATCCCTGGCCCTCACATGAAATCCTGGTAGGCATCCAGCAAGGATCTCAAGGGCGATATAGCAGTAACCAAAGTCTACGGGCTTCTACACGTGCAAGTGCCTGGTGATGGACCCTGCATGGCAGTTCCGCGTCACAGTGTGGTGTGTGAGAAGACACCCTACATGTCTTCTGAACTTGTGCTATTTGTGAAGTTCCCTCTTCCACAAAGGGTCTCCTAATCTCTAAAAGTGAGAGGCTGTGGTTGTTAGCCTGGGGATGGGGAGATGACAGAGGCCTCAGGACTTGGGGGTTCAGATTCAGGATCTGATCACTGGACTGAAAAATTGTGTGCTCATTCCCAGTATTTCGAGGCACAAAAACTTCCTCGAATCAAAGTCACAGTGGAGTGGGGTGGGCAGAGGGGCTGATTCAGTGCTGGTTTGAGCCTTGGGTGCTACATAAGAGCTCCAGCTGTTCTGGCCTGGGATTTCTCAGGTCACAAAAGGTGACCACAGCCTCTGCTCAATGACCTAGTGTTTTGCTCCTGACAAGCCCGTGTTCACTAGAACATGAACACTTAGCCAGCTGCACAGCCAGCACGCAGGACTCTGGCACTGTTGTCTCCACACAGGCAAACAACCTATTTTGGAAGGCCACAAGATAAGGCTTTTTTTTTTTTCTTTAAATGTTTTCAAAATCCATCGGGCAAAAAGCTTTTCCCTACATTCTACTGTCTGATGAGATTGGAGAGCAGCAGGAACATGCCGTCAAGCAGTCTTCAGAGAAAGCGCTCTGGAGGCCGCAGCACCTACACCATGTTATGGTGATTGTTCCTGTCGATGATGTCTACAGGAGACAGAATCTCTCTCCTGATGGCAGGGGCGGGCAGTGAGAGGGTCGTCTTAGTCTTGAAGAGGTCGGACACGAAGAACACCTAGGGCACGAATCAGAGATCCAAATCAGTAAATGCCTAGTGTGGCCTAGGAAGAGGCAACAAACACAGACAAAGAGGGCCCGAGTCACAGCTTTTTAACTGGGGGATGAGGCACAGAGAGGTCAGACAGCAATCACTGTGGTCAGACAGGAAACTGAGGCAAGGATTAGCCTGGGTCGTGAAAGAGCAAACCCTACTTTTATAGACTTTTAGTCCGTGCTTTCAATCTGCAACTTAACATTTCTGATTTCTCAAGACCAATGTGTCATGGCAGATAAGTTCCTCACAAGGGACGTGCTCATAACTGCTCAGTTATTAATCCACACTACTTTCCTTTTTCTTACAAAGGAATCCAGAGCGAGACCAATGGTGAGCCAATACAAACTCTGATCAGCAGGAGCTGGAGCAAGGAAAAGAGTCACGGTGATTATATTTTCCTGAAAGCCCCATGATATCAACCATTTGAGAAGGGGGTAGGGGGGAAGTCAAGAAGCCTGGGTCTTGACACTGAGAGTCAGCAACTTACTGGGAAGAGAGGTCAGTGGACAAACCTCCTGCCCTCATTCCCAGCATTCTTCCTCCTCCCCAGCATGTGACCTTCCTGAGTCTTTCTCATAATGATTGGGAAACATTTACAAAACACCCACTTGCAAGATGGCTCAGCCGTGGTTGCTGTCTGAGAGAAGCTTCTGATGAAAGAAAGAGTCAAGAACCCGATAAGCCCCTGGAGCAAGAAGAGTTGGCTTCCCATCGGGTAGCCAAGTAAATATGCAGAATCTGCCCGAGAGATTCACCAACAGCGAGGGGTTTGTACCAAATGATCCATTGTGATTGGCAGCTGTCAGTAGTTTAATAGGAAATCCATAACTGGGTTCATACTGGGATTGAAATATATAAAGATCCTGGCTGGGGACACTGCTCAGTGGTGCCTATCTAGCAGACATGAAGCCTAATCTGCCATAGACAGACAGACAGACAGACAGACACACACACTTCTGTACCCTTCAGCTTTCTGAGCTGAAACTGTTTTTGCATTGTCTACCAAGCACTGTGACTTCCTTCTGACCACTTACTATGAAAATAGAGTTCTTAATTAGCATTTGCTGAACTAAGTCTCTAGCAGTCATGTCCTGGCTACATACAGGAGGCCTTGGACTATTTGCTGAACTAATTATCATTAGTTCATAGTGTTCATTCTACAGTAGCACATAAATCATCAGAGAGCTGTAACAATTATAAAAAGAGGCAGGTGCTGCTGCTACTTTTTAAGAGAAGACAGGGGGCTGGAGAGATGGCTCAGTGGTTAGGAGTACTAACTACTCTTCCAGAGGTCCTGAATTCAATTCCCAGCAACCGCATGGTGGCTCATAACCATCTGTAATGGAATCTGATGCCCTCGTCTGGTGTGTCTGAAGACAGCTACAATGTGTTCATATAAATAAAATAAAATCTTTTATAAGAAATTAAGAGAAGGCAGACTGGCTACAAGATAAATGTGTCAGAATCCTGTGAATCACTACCAAATCCCTTGGTCCATTTTGTACATATACTACCAAATCAACCATTTCGGTTGGTTTTGTTGGGGGGAGGGGCTATTTCTATGCTACTAGAAGAAAATGAAGTATTAGCCCCAAAATGTAACCCCTTAATAAATGGACAGCTTTAGTGTCACTGAATGAGCCAAGGAAAAAGCTAACACTTTGCTCCTTTCCATGGTACAAAGTTTGTCTTCTAGGCAGAGTCAAGTTCGGGTGTGTGTGTGTGGGTGGGTATTAAAACCCACCTGTTTACTACCTGATGGAGGCTTGAAGCTCCTCTACTGGGGTCCCCTACACATGAGGGGAGGAGACTGCAAGCGCCCCTAGTAGACATTAACCCAGGAGGCCAAAGTTCCATCTGTTCAGTGCCTGAGCTTCTCATCTCTTCCATACCTCAAGCCCTCCCCACCCCTCTCCGTATCTCATGCTGCACTAGAAGGATGTTACCACCTGGCAGGTGCAGAGACAGTAGCCAATTCTCTACCTGAAAATTAGGCTCCTTTCATCTTAGCTCTGTATTCAGGAGGAGATCTATGTCTCTGTCTGTGGCTCTCACCTTCCCTGACTTAGCTTCGCCTTGAAAGTATTCTCAAAGCCCTGACTTAAGAGACCTTTGCCCAGAGTCCTTCCTGTATTTCCACCTACCACGGGGCAAATACAGAAGAGAACAGTTCCTCTTCCCACAAATGGTCATCCCCCAGTCTCATTTGATGGTCTCATGCCCACTATGCATTAATATTTCTGTTTCCTGAATGGTCTCAAAAGGCTTGTGCCGTCTGGAATAAAGTTCGGTAAGATGTGTCTTCCCTCGGTGCTCTGGACTGGAGCATGGTTACTGGAGATGGACTAAACCACGTGTTCTCATGTTCACAAAGGTTTGCTTCCTGAGCTTACTCCAGCTCCTTACACTGCCTACAGTACTTTGTCTGTGTAGACATCAGGTACTCAATTGTCTGTGTGTTGTTGAATTGATCAAATGCGCTCTACTTTCTGGGAAACAAGCATTGTGGCTTTGGACTGCAAATGCATACACAACTGAACACTGTGAGAGGTGGGGATGGGGGCACATAGTAAAATGCCACATGCACCCAGCCAAGTGACACCATGAAAACTTGAGCCAGACCCAGCAGCGTCCTGCCTATTGTGGCACTTTGCCTTTGGCGTGGCTTGAGGCTACACAGGCAGTTTTTGGGAATCAGGAAACATGATCTTGTCAAGACTCAAACAGGGTTCAACCTTCCTGATGTTTGAACAGTGGAACCCAAAGAGAACCATTAGAAGACTCTTGGTGTGGATTGTACACTTCCTCCTGAAGATGATTCCCCACCCAGAAAGGGAAGCCAAAGGCCCAGCCTGGGAAGGCTCTGCCCAGATTCAGATCTGCGGCTGGACCACAAGAAAAACCCACTTCCAAATGACAGCCCCGCTCTACAGATCCTCTGCTGCCTCAAAGGATGAACAAGAAGTCTCAACAAGCGAAAAAATGAGACCCCCCCAGAAAGCCAGCCCCCAAATAAGAGGTCTAGATCACACCGCCCAGAACACTTGCTTTCAATTTCATTCTGATTCTTGGAACTTTATAAATTACCAATTTTGAGAGTAAAGGATGAATACAATCAATAAACACTCATTAATTCCTAGTGTGTGTTAAGTCCCAGAACATTAATAAGACAGAGTTCTTTGCTCTGCAGGAGCTCAGAGATCAATGGGGTGGCCAGGTAAATAGCCAACCATGTAATACTATGGTTAAAAAAATTAGAATATACTTTATTTACTCTATTCCCATGTGTACAAGCATGTGCATACTACAGCATACATGTTGAGGCCAATGGATAACTTATAGGAATTGGTTCTCTCCGGGCCCTAGGTATCAAAGTGAACTTGCTAGGCTAGGTGGCAGGTTCTTTTATCAGGTGAGCTCACTAGCTCCAACAATGCTCTGTTTTAAGAACCATAATAGAAGGAAGCACAGATAATATGGTGTTTAACCCAAACACGATCGGCTGAGAATGGGCCTTGAAGGCTGGCTACACGGATATATATTTGAGTTTAGCTTTGAAGACTCAGGGGGTGGTGGCCAGGTGGTGAATGGCAGAGATCACAGCCTGAAAAGACTCAGAAGTTAAAGCCAGAATGTTTTGGAACTGAAGGAAGCTCAGTAGGGCTAAGGCAGAGAGGTCGGTGAGGCTGGGAAAGAAAAGGAAAAGAAAATCTTTAGGCATACTGAAACATCTTTTGACCCCAGAAATCATTGCGTAGTGAAGTATCCCATAGGAAGAAAGGGCATCTAAGATGCTGGTATGTCATATCTAAACAGGAGGAGGAGCCAGAGCAGGTAGTGTGACTGAAGAAAGGATTGCAGTGTCTAGGAAAGGCAGTGAAGACAAGGAGGTGGATTCTGAGATGCTGAGGATGGAATTCCAGCTGACAGAGATGTGGGGTGTGGACTTAGGGAGAAGCACTGGCTTTCTTCTAGTTCTGTTTCAACTCCATAAACCTCAGCACTGGTTATCAGGGAGAAAATTGGGGTGATTCTGTTGGGCTTTCTTCAGCCTTCTAGTATCTTGGGTCCCCAATGTATTGTCTGAGGGAAGTGATTCTGACCTACTGCTAAGTTCCAGTGTTTGGCCATTCTTTGATCGGATGCAAGGGCGGAAGATGATTTACTTACACAAACACCCTGGACAATGTCACCCTTCCTCCAGCAGCAAGGCTACACACAAACAAGGAGGCTCTAGGAATCCCACTCACATGATGGGGAGATAAGAAGCTCACAGTATGAGGCCCCTTGAAATGCTTGCTCTGTACTGCCCTCTGTCCATTGCCTCCCTGTCTCCTACTTCCCAGCCAACCAGGGGTACTGGTCAAAGGCTTTACTCTTTAAAGTCAATGAACTTGTCTTTCAAATCCAAGCCCTGCCATTATTGGGGACACAGTACCTATCTCAGGGAGTTACAGGGTACAAATGTGGGATAGTGCCTGATGGCAAGGGGGAAACTAAGTGACAGCCACCATCAATGGCTGGTATATTCAGTGCCTAGGTATATAAAAATTCCTTATTTTTCTCTACGGGAAGGCAAGAAAGAACTAGGAAAAGCAGAAAGGTAGGTATAGTGATGCATGTCTTTAAACTCAACACTCAAAAGACTGAGGCAGGAGGATCATGTTTAAAGCCAGTTTCTGCAGCCTGGTCTACAGAGTGAGTTCCAGGACAGCCAGGGCTACACAGAGAAACCCTGTCTCGAAAAAAAAAAAAAAAAAAAAAAAAAAAAGCCAGTTTCTGCTATGTATGTAATAAAACAATGACTCGTGTGTGTGTGTGTATACACATATATACATATGCGAGACTCATATACACACATATGCGTATGTATACCCACCCGCGCACACACCTACACACATGTGTGTGTGTGTGAGAGACAGAGAGAGAGAGAGAGAAAGAGAGAGAGAGAGAGAGAGAGAGAGAGAGAGAGAGAGAGTGTGTGAGTGCAGGTCCAGACTCAGCTGGTTACAGAGCTGAGTAGACAGGAGGGAGCTTTCCTTAAGGTCGATACAATCTGCTTGCAAAGGCCTATAATTTCTAGAGCTATCTTGAGGAGTGAGTCAGCATACTGGTAAAAGTCTGTTTTTGATGTCTCATCATGAATCTTCACCTGCTGTGGAGATGCCGGCCGCCCCTAGAGCACACAGCCCCATCCTGCTGGGATGTTGCCCAGCACAAGATAACTAAGATCCATGCAGACCAGAAACCAGAAGTTGCTCATCAGTCCAGCTTCTGCTTCCACTGAAGTGGGCGGCTTCGCCAGCAAAGGCATTTGGCGCGGAGCACATAGTGACAGCAGACTCAACTTGCAGCGCTCAAGAATCCTTGAGGGTTTCAACTCCTGAGACTATGTGAGTGAGCCCCTTGAAGATAGCAATCACACCCATTACACACTGAGACTTTCAGAAACCCCACCAAGTCTCTGTACCAGCATGGGGCAGATAACAGAAAAGCAAGAGAATTTTAGAATCTCAGATGCAAAGGAAAACAAGAGTCGTCTGTCTGGTCAGGGGTTTTGCCAAGTGCAGTCCTTGAACCCTCCTCCCATTTCAGAATCACCTAGAAGCTTCTCAAGTGAGCAGATGTCTGTGGATCTGTGGGTGGCCTGGAAGGTGTACTTTACCCAACATTGTGACGATCTGTGGTATAGACTAAAGCTAAGAGAACAGCAGTCGACAGTGTGGGAGGGGGATGGAGGGTCTCAAACCCTTCACCTGCCATCCTTGGGGCCTATCAACTTGTATCCCGGACAGTAGTTCCTTCGTCTCCACACTGGGAACCACCACAACCTCTCCCACCAGAGCTGGCCCCATCTTCCATTTGTCCCTCATACCACATTGTTAACAACCTTCCATTTTGTTGTTACAACACAGGCTTCGATGTGTGGTCCTTTAAATGCTCTATCGTGCTTCCCTTTCTAGAATGTGAGCTACTCCAAGGCAAGGATCCTGTTGAGTCATCAGAGCCCAGAAGTTGCAGCCCTTGATAGAAGCTGGCCACTTCCCGGGTGACTGCAGACATCAGAGCTGCCCTGTCTTCTGCCTACATTTGTAGAAGTGTGCCTTGGCCTAGGGATTTCCTTTCAGGTTTCTAGTGTTCCACACAGAACTGAGTAGAGAACCTTCTTTGGAGAAGAAAGCCCCAGGAACTGATGCACCCTCATGGCCTAGTAACAGTAAGTACTGTATAATGAAAGACAAAGCATCTTTGGCATCCTAGTCTTTTGACTCCAGAGGAGTTACTTAATTGTAGTCGTTGCTTTTTGACCAATGAAAGGCTTTCGGTGGCTGCTGGCACTGGGAATTTGCCAGTGTCTGTCTTGAGTGTTAGCCTGATGCATATGAGAGGGATCATGATGGGCTAGGAACTTGCTGCTGTGTGACACTTAGCAGGCAATTACAACCTTGTTTCTCTTGCTGCAGTCCAGAACTGAATGATGTTTCCTAATCACCTACTTGCCTCGTATTTGTACTGGTACTTAAAACAGCAGCAGCAGCAGCAGCAGCAGCAGCAGCAGCAGCAGCAAAACAGGACTGAAGAGATGACTCAGCAGTTAAGAGGACTTGCTGTTTTTCTGGTGACCCAGGTTCAGTGCTAAGCACCTGTAAGTATCCTCCAGTTCCAGGGGATCTGACACTTTCTCCTGTCCTCTCAGGGCACCAGGCTCCCATGCAGTACACAACACACATGCAGGCAAAATACTCATACACATAAAATAAAACCTAAAAGTTAAGGAAATTGAGAGAGAGAGAGAGAGAGAGAGAAAGGGAGAGTGGGAAGGAGGGAGGGAGGGAGAGAGAGAGAGAGAGAGAGAGAGAGAGAGAGAGAGAGAGAGAGAGAGAGAGAGAGAACCTGCTGTTCTTGTAAAAGAGCAGAGTTTGGTTCGTGGCCCTCACACCTGTGCCCATCCACTGGACTTGCTCATGTCCAAGTTGGCTCCCACTACACCACTGTCAAGCCGTTAGTAAGTTACAAGGGCAGCTAGTGGGTCACCACCAGCATTTTAAAAGATAAAACAGAAAATTTTAGACAAGCCCTGCCAGCATGCCAACTAGCAAGCAGCAAGATACAAGTGCTTCCTCTGGGTTTCAACTTCATCTCCTCCCTCTCAGCAAAGGAACAGAAACAGGAGATTCTTAATGTACTTTGCAAATGATGGGGTGCTGTAAAGACACTGTTACCATCTCCTGACCTATGAGTTGGCTTCCATCCCTTGCCACATTCACATCCCCGCCTACCTGACAGTGGGGAACTAGGTAGCAAGGTCAGCTCTGGGCATCACTGTCAGCAAGAAGACGAGACATCAGCTCAGGGGATGTGGGTGTCGTTTCTGCCATTCCTCTGGACTCAGGCAACACTGGACTACATCCAGAGGGGACAGGTAGGAATCTCCTCCAAGAGGAGGAAGAAGTCTTACACATTCCAGGGATAGAATGCATGCTTGGTACTGCTGTTTTAGCCCCTGAAACAACACAGGGACCTGGAATTGGTTCTGATTCAGTGTGGAGTCGGGTGTATGCTGGCTGGGCTCTCCTCACTGAGCTTCCTCTCACAAGGCTGTCACGGCCTAGCTCTTCCTCATGTGAGCATTCTTGCCCCCTCTCTCTTCCCAAGGTCACTGCTCTGGGGCAGAGACAAAGAATGCCCTCGCCCTTCCCTGCATCCTGGAGGAAGATAGCAGGCACAAAAGAGCAACTGCTAGGGGGGCCACACCCCCAGGAAGAGAAAACCAGGAAAGACTGCTGTGTGTTTATAAAACTTGGGAGCAGCTGCTTCCTCTGCTGAACCCATAGCCATGGGGGCCTGGCCCTCCTCTGACCCCTCCCAAGGCCCCCCTAATTTACCATCTGTTAGAGGGTCAGTTAGGAGGTGACCAGATATGCAAGTTGTCACCAGACAGGAAACAAACCAATGTCCGCCCCTCTGTCCTACTGCCCAGTTGAATCCAGGTATAGGTTTGAAGCTGTGGTAGAGGGAGCTGCAGAGCTGTGCAGGTAGGAAGAGCAAGGGTTTGCGCAGAGAGGCATTTGGCTCTGTCTGTCCTGTGCAACTGGAAGTCTAGTCTCTGCAAATGAAAGATAACTCGCATGTGTGTTTGTCTGGGAACGTCTCCTCTTCTGTGCTCTGGGTGTGTCTGGGCTGTGGTCTTCTGCTATGTTCCTTTGCCCCCATCCTGCAAAGGTGTGCCTTGGTGTGCTGTCCGGCCAGACTGAGTTCTAGCAGCTGTGCTGAGTTCAAGGCACTGTGCAGACCGAGTTCCACCAGATTCCAGAGTCGTTCCTTTCAGGAAAGCATTTAGTTTGTGAGCAAACTAAACCCACTCTCCCTGGGCACGCCACTTTTGTCTAGACAAATGTGCTTGCAGTGACAAAGCCTCAGACTTGGATGAAAGTACTAGCTGTTGGCCTGCTGTCCAAGGCTATGCAGGAGCTTATTCATGATTAGGGTAACATATGCTGAACCACAGGGGGTCTTAAAGATGATCCCCAAATTTAGGACATGTTTGGGGAGATTGCTCCACCTGAAAGAACAGGCCCAGCTTAGGTACACAGACACTGTCCTGCAGAAAAACCTCTGTGCAAAAAGATGGACAGGCTACAAGGCTTCCAAGCTTAACTGGCATATGAAGGGCCTAGGCTCAGAGGAGAAATCCCACCCAAGGCCACAGCCAATTCATCCTTCGTGATTGCCCCAAAGGCGATCAGCCACCGATGAATGACACCAGGCACCCAGAATAACCACAAGATTAAGCTATGGTATTAAGGCATTGCCAGTCTAGTTGAGCAGACATACACATGAGCAGCTAACGAGCAGGAGAGGCCAAAGCCGTGGCAAAGCAAAGCACTGGGATCTGGGAGAACATTAAAAGAAAGCTGGGCAGTTCTACCTTCAGGGACAGGGGGAGGTGTGGCGAGATAAACACTGGTCCTTCAAATGTATCCAGAAGCCACTCTCCAGACCTGTAGATAATTCCTAGATACTACCTCACACCTGAGATTCAGGTATGGCCATGGGAATGGACACATGGCACCGGGTCATAAATGTAAACAAAAGCCCAAGGAGGAGCAGGCAGGGGAAAGGCCATACACTAAAGGACACAGGTAGCTATAAAAGGCAAGAAAACTCTCCCTTTGGCCTCTTCATGGAACATAGCCTTTTCTACACCCTGATTATAGCCCAGAGAGACTCAATTTTGATTCCTGACTCCTGGAACTTAAAGCAAACATCTGTACTGTAGATTAGGCTTGCTCCTTACATCAGCCACGGGAGACTCATACAAGAAGTTTCACCAGAGATGAACTGGACCGTGCTCTATCAAAAGGAGAAGGAAGCTATCTAGGGCAAGGAGTCAGTGTTATAAAATAAGAAGCTTGGCATGCCTGTGGGTGAGAGGAAGGGTATGCTGGCGGTCTTAAGAGTTTTGGCTTTGTGTCAGACTGTTAAGAGTCAGTTTTGACTTCTCTACTTTTTCTGTGTGCCTTAATCCTTGACTCCTGTGTTCCCATCTTCAGTGAAAACAGTTGCCACAAACAGTGAACACTCTACGGGTCTTAATGAACCTACCCCTCCACTTGGGCAACCAGAGGCCACTGAGGCTTGGCAGGAGAGAGGTTTTCTGGCAGAGGGGGAAATGGATTATGAGCATCTTGATACCCTGTGGCAAAAGTGTTATGTGCTGCATCTGTCTGGAACTTTCTAACCCAGGAAGATGTCACTGCATGTTAAGAATCTTGACTACACAGTGGCACCCACCTTTAATCTCAGCACTCAGAAGACAGGAGCAGATAGATCTCCATGAGTTTGAGGCAAGCCTGGTCTACATAATGAGTTCTAGGTCAGCCATGGTTACATAGTGGAGTCCTGTCTTAAAACTATAATAATATTAAAGAAATAAATATCACAAATATACCTCATTCAGAAGTGAGAAGAACACTTGTTTTCCTCAGGACTCGCTGATCTTAAAGGACACCTCTATCATATGACACAAGCAGAGCAGAGGTCAGACAGCTCAGAACACTAAGGCTCCACTGCACATGAGAACTGATGGAGCTGAAACCTACAAGGCAAACAAATGCCCTCCATCCTTTCAGGCAACCTGGAGCCTAGCCACTCGGTGTCCTCACCAGATACCTCCTTGAAGACCAGCATCTCTGGCCCAGTGTAGTAGCTGGAACTTCGTGTCTGTCTCTCCTTGTAATCAAAACCAAGACGACACAATCAGGCATCTCTCAGTGGGAAAGAACACGCTGGCTTCCTTTCTCCCTGTAGAGCACTCCCAAACTCTCACACTGAGCAACCAGCCATAGCTTCCAGAGACTTCTCTGCCTGAGGCCTGTCAGACGGTTTAAGCAAAACAAATCCCTTAGTGCTGTGCTTCCAAGCTGGTGGGACCAGAAGGTCCTGGATGTGTACCAGGTGGAGTTCGGTATCTAAGGAAAAACTAAGGAGACTGAGTCCCTGTCACTCCATGTTGACAGGTAAAAGGGCAAAAGACAGGGTAAGATTTCTGTCACCTCTTCCCAAACTGTCTCCTTGGTGAAAAGAAAATTCCAGACTCAAAAGGCTAACCGGATCAGCCCAAGGCTTGGGAAGGCCCCTTACAAAACATTTAAATGACACTCTTTAAACAGCTGTCTACACAATTTCTGCCTGAGGTAGATCTGGCTGGCCTGGTGTCTGCTGCCCTTCCCCCAGTGCTAAGCACAGAGGGTATTGGCTGTGAGTCAATCTCAGAGCAGCTCTTTGGCCTTGGGTGACCGAAGTCATCTCTCCAAGCCTGGGTTGCCTCATCTCTGCAGTGGCGCCCGTGTGCCTAAAAGAAGTCACAGGGCAAAGTATCCAGGGAGGTGCCAGCAAACAGTAGGTGCTTTACAGACTCGGGGTTCAACTTCTTAGCCCACTGTGCCAGAGCCAAACAGGATAAAGGCAAACTCTCATTTCCTCCTGGAAAATAAGCTTTGATTCTCCCGAATTCTGTCTAATTGCTCCAGAGCTCCAGAGCTGTAGTATGAAAGAAAGGAAGGCTAGGAATGAGCCCCACACCTTTTAATTTTTTAAATTGGGGGAAAGGGAGACTTCAATTAGGGCAGTGGAGCTCTCTCACAAGAAGATGCCCAGAAGCCAGGCCCCATGGGCTGACCTCCTGCTGAGAGCAAAGCCCAGGAGGGTAGAGACAGCAAAGAGTTACCCTTCCTGCAAATACCCATCCCCCACTGTCATCATGTATTAAAGGGCCAGCCACCAGGGGACAAGCTGGAGGGTGACAGCTGTTCTGGGTAACAATCGGCTCCCCTAATTTGCTTTCTCTTCTGGAGACACACACACACACACACACACACACACACACACAGAGAGAGAGAGAGAGAGAGAGAGAGAGAGACAGAGACAGAGACAGAGAGACACAGAGAGAGAGACAGAGAGAGAGAGACAGAGAGAGAGAGAGAGAGAGAGAGAGAGAGAGAGAGAGAGAGAGAGAGAGAGAACACAAGTACTGAAGATAGTCATCAAAACACTGGTCCCAGCCCGGCCTACTAGCTAGCAGGTAGGTCAGGTCCTTTCACCAGTGGCTACTTTGAGCACTCTTAGATTGTCTCTGTGTTGCCAATCATACTGTGTCTGACCTTCGATGATCTGCTGAAAAAAGCAATCTCTGTTTTGGGGTAACAAACGTGTGCCCATCCTAAGTTCAGTCTCTAAGGAGTTTTGATGATATGCAAGGTCCTGAGCTAGGGGAGGGCCCCTCCTTCAGCAAACTTCTGGTTCTCCAGCTGACACAGACCAAGGTTACTGGAGATCACAGAAGAGTGTAGAGATTTCCCAAGAAGTGGAGAACAACCACCGACTAACTAGTGTCTCACCAAACCAGGCTGTGTCAGGGGACTGTCATTCTGTAGGCACTCACATGTGTGCTTGTGCAACTTTCAGTCTGCTGTGGTCACATACAGAATAAGTGGACAATGTCTAAGCTGTCTTCTGATTATTCCACAAGCCCAAACTTGTGCTCTCGAAGAAGAGGATCCACAGAACCTATCAAGTGATTCCCATCTACTGATGGGGTCCTGGAGCCTGAGGCTCTTGGGGCACTAAGAAGAGACCACTAGGAATGAAGATTCAATTGCTTTAGTCACTGGGCTGGAAACATTTAACAAGCATCACAAGCTCTGTGTGAGTGCCAAGGACAAAGGGCTACTTACTATGCAGCAGGCCACCAGAGCTCCTTGGGCAAATCCTGCCAGGACATCGCTAGGATGATGTTTGTAGTCAGATACACGTGACAATCCCGTGTAGAAGGCCATCATGAGCAAAGTGAACTGCAGGAGAGGGCGGAGCAGCCGGGCCCCGCGCCAGGTGAAGCGGGCCTGCAGGTAAAGCTGAAGGAAAGAGATAGAAGACATGCTAAATGACTTCTCATCCACAGGAACTAGAACGCTAGGCTAGTGTGCTCTACATCTCTGCCAAATAGAACTGTCTAGACGTGGTGTATATACTGTGTACAGAGCACTTAACTGGCATATGACGCCCCACAGGGAAACGCTGATCTTTCGTTTTCATAGCATAACGTTTTGATTTTCTTTCAAGAGATAGGCTAAGGAAAGCTGAGTAAGATAGTACCTACCATGAATTTTTTTTTTTTTTTTTTTTTTTTTTTTTTTTTTTTTTTTTTTTACATACTGCTAGGCACACAGTAGGCATTTAGTAAATGTGACCTTCCTCTTCTGGATCTATACTACTTAAAAAACAGTAACCAAGGTTGGCAAAGGCTTTGTTGCGGGACTGATCACCATGTAATTTACACATGTGTGAGCTTTCTCAGGGATTACAGCTACCTGGTCCCTAAGGACCAACAATTCACTGCAACAGCAAGGACATACCAAGGAGACTTTGGGTACGCTGCTCTGACACTTTCAACAAGGGGATGTTTCTGCTTTGAAAGAAAGCAACTCTATCCAAGAGAAGTTTCCAAGTCACCAGTAGGAACCTGGATTTTGAATTATCAAAAAGAGGAAATGTAAACCAGCCAGCCGATGCCAGAGAACTTTCAAGGGAAGGTTGACAGATATTGCACTGGGTAGGGAAGAAGAGTAATCCTGAAGAAAAATGGAAGAAAAAGACAAGGGAAAAAAAAAAAAATCCAAGTCACACACCACCTCTGGCCCAAGGAAAACTGAAATGACGTCAACTGGGTATTGTCCCCTCTGGAGTTATCTTGCTAGAGTTTCCGCTTTAACCTCTGGGCACAACCTACTTCCCAGGTTCCTGTGGGAACTTGGGAAATGAGGGGGAAGAATCAAGAGGAACAAGGGGGAACTTCCTACTACAAATCAAAGCAGGGGAGAGGCCAGGACAAGGAAGAGCAGAAGGAGGGGCTGCTAGGCACAAGGCAGACCTGAGGTAGGGGCAAAGGCCAGACCTCCCTTCCAGAGACAATGAGACACTTTCCTTTTGGTGGTCAGGAAGGAGCACGCCAAGAGCCAGGGAGCCGAGCTGAGGGGATAGAGAATGGACTATCCCAGAGCACTTGGGCTGTGCAGGAGCTATGTATGTCTAGGACAAAACCCTCAACTACACAAAAAATACAAAGCCACCCACAGAAAACAGCAGGTGGCTCTACCATTATTTTAACCCAATGAGTGTACTAGGATAACATCTAAAAGTGCTGAAAGAAAAACTAGTAAGAGGGTACACTGTTGTTGGCTGCTAATTCTTCTTCTTCTTTTTTTTAATCAAAATAGCTTTCTCATCTATCAACAATAACCAGTTAAAAATCTAAAAGCAAAAACCAAACAACAACAACAAAAAAATCCCACACACCACCTTCCCAAAGGCGAAGACAATTAATACAAATGAATGTAACCAAAACTTCCTCACGAAATAAGGGGCATAAAGGATACTTGGAATAGAGAGCTAGACTCTTATAAATTCTTATAAAAACTAGAAATCTCATTCTCAAGGGAAAAAAAAAAAATCCCAAAGAACAGAGCCATGGATTGGCAGATGCTATGGCAGGTGCTAATGACAAAGAAATGGGAATTTGTCTCCACTCCATATACAGTTATGAGTGCAGAAAGTGTACTGATGTGTTGAATAGACACAGTTAAAGAACGGAGAGGGTGGCTAGAGTCATTGCCAAAGGCAAAGGATGCTGGACTTGAACAAGATAGAAGATCTATTAATGGAAGTTAGGGGAGACTGGTGAGGGCTCTGACTGGGTATACAGAGAAATATAGTGGACAGGGCCTTGGGGGTCAGGCCAGAGAACCCGCCTTTTGTTAGGCAGACCACTTTCTCTTGAGTTGTATTCCATGCAATACTAAGGGTCTCACAAGACTGGAAATGCACTATACCAAGTCTTTACTATAAAATTATGAAAGGCTTTGAGTCCTTTAGGGGAAAGACCCACTTATCCTGAAAAACTTATTTTAGAGAATATCTACCTATTGAAGAAAAAAAAGCATTTGAAATTATGAAAATTGGTTTTAAGTTAAGCACTCAGTTTGATGAAAAAATAATCTAGATGCTTTGTAAGGAACACGCACGGGATTAGGTTACCATAGGCAGTAAACGTCTAGTGACTCTAAAAGCCTTTGGCCATGAGCGACTTCCTGTTTATGCTGCAATACTTTGATATGATGAACCAAAAAATCCTGCCCTTAGCCCAGCATGGTATCTATAATCCAAGCAGACAGTCCAGACAAGCGGATTATGAGTTTGAAACCCTCTCTCTTTCTCTTTCTCTCTCTCTCTCTCTCTCTCTCTCTCTCTCTCTCTCTCTCTCTCTCTCTCTCTCTCTCTCTCACACACACACACACACTATGGGGGTAGGAATGGTCTCTCAGCAAACCAAAACAAGTTCAAGGAAGAAGAGACATTCTGGGTGTCCACTCAGGTTCACCTTCTTCAGTTACTTTTGGTGATGGACAGAAGAGGGGGTGGATAACAACAGAAAGAGCACAGACTTTAATCAGTAAGCCCCCGGGAGCCTGTTTCCTCTCAGGTGAAGGAGAGTAATAACCAGTGTCTGAGAGGCTCCAGTATAGGTTGGTGGGCTACACAGAGAGCGTAGAGTAGCGCAGAGTACCACTGAGTAAGTACAGGCTTTTATTCTTATAAGTAAAAAAGAATAAAGATTTTATTCTTTAACCACTTTTCTTTAAGTAGCTCTAAGATATTTCAGTTTCCTTCACTGAAAAAAAAAAAATCTACAGACCTTGGAAAGCACTTGTGCAGAATCCCACCCTTCCCTTGCTTGCTGCCCGCCCACTTAGGTCACAGGCCTTGGAAGCCAGGGTGGGGCAGAGGAAGGGTGGGCTTCCCAACCGGACAAGGTTACATCTCCCCTGCCACTGACTCAGATGCTTCAGGCTGGGACTCCAGAAAAGAAAAATCTCATACAGGAGCGGAACTCAGGGAGGAGACAGGCATCAGAATAGCTCCAGGAAGAGAGGAAGGGAGTGCTTGTCAATGAGACCGGAGCATTGGCCATGGGAAAAGAATTCCTCGCACAGACTGGGAATGACAGCCAGCAGATGCAACAGCCAGCACTGCCTTCACATCCATCAGGAATTGGAACACTGTGGCGCAATGGACTCTTGGTCACGAATGACCCTGATGTCCATGATGAAGACACCCCTTTGCCTTGACATATGGGTTATTCAATGACTGTGACAATCTTTCCAAAACCAATAAATTACTAAAGAAAGACCTTGTGCAGTGACCTTCCACCCAGGGGCTGCTTTTGATCTGAAGTTTGTTGGGCAATGGCAGTAGGCTTTGTGGCACACCTACCGGCTCTACCACTAAATGGATGAGATTTTCCTGGTGCCTAGCCCAGTTCACAAGAGCCAACCCAGGACTGTGTTTCTGGTCTCCAGAGATTTTCTATCCTGGAGTTTAAGGGCAGTAAGTAATTCTGGAGGCTCCAGTCACTTCCAGTTCATGGTACAGGTCCAAGCGGCCCAAGAAGAGAACAGTAAACCTTGCTGGCCTAGTGCTGCTAAGCATGCCTATGATCCCGAAGCAAAAGGGACTTTCTCAGTATCAGGGAGAGCCTAAGGAGCTTCAGCAAGGACCTCCTCCTCCTCTTCCTCCTCCTCCTCCTCCTCCTCCTCCACCACCACCACCACAGCAGCTGCTTAGCAAAGGAATGAGAAGCTGAACAAAACCAGTTAGTTACCCCGACCACACCCAACCTGCTCCTGACATCTGGTTCCGCCTGTGTTTGTTTCTCTTTGTGAAAGATTCTGAGCTGAAGAATTTGGCTCAGAACTCAGGGGCTAAGCATTACTGGGACACTGTGATGGACACTGAGCAAGAGCTCTGCAGTGAGAACGAACTTCCACATGTCATCCTGCTTTGCTGAAGCCCCACTTCTTGTGTCTAGCCTGAGAGGTGGTCAGTTTTAAAAATGCTGCCAAGCATGCATTTGTGTTCAAAGACTGAAATGACACATTATCAATGAAATCTGTTCTGGTACTAAAAGTAACGGATATAATGAAATCCCCGTGTCCTAACAATTTTTCTTGCTGGTGTTAAGATTGTGCTAAGACAGAGCTGCTGGTTGTGGGTGTGAGAAAGGATTACAATAAGAGGTTTGTGTCTGCCTCCCCTCCCCAGGGCAAGGCACAAGGAACCTTGGCACCTATATCACCCTCCATAAATGGAGCTCTCTCCCTGGTCCTAGAGTTGAAATTCCCACAAGACCTCCTAATACTGAGTTCCAGCCTGGTGTTGTCTGCCCCGGTGTGAGCCTGCAGGGGGTGAGCCCTGCTTTCAGTCTCTCTAATTCTTGCTAAGTCATTTGTGTTTCATGCTGTGATTTGCATACTGGAGAAACAGGTTGGTACAGTCCTCTCCCTTCCTTTCCATTGCTCTTGGGACAGGTGACTTAAGAGAGAAAAGGCAGCTTGTGCTCCTCAGGTCCCTTACTATCCTTTCTGGGAGGCAGGATAGGTCAGCCACACCCAGAGTGAGGAACTTTCTTGCTCTCCAGTCTCCTTCTTGGCTCCCCTCTGGCCCTGGCTCCTGTGCTTGGCAGAAGGCCACATGATGTAAACGAGAGTTTCCCTCTGTAGAGTTATTATTTAACTGCTTGGAAGACAAAAGAATTCTTTTTACCTGACACTTTCTTCCTTTCCAGGAAATCAATCTCATTTTCCATCGTTATCAAGGGGAAGGAAAGGAAATGGCTATTCTGCCAAGCACTGAGTTAGACAGTGAACTAGATACTTAATTACCTGCAACCGCCACAGTCATCCGGGCAGGTGGACGCCAGGGTGCTATGGCGCAGATGAAGACACCAAGGTAGGAGAGGCCATGTTGCTCAAGGCAACAGGGGGCTCTGAATTACACAGGAAAAAAAAAAAAAAGCCTTTCTGAATCTGTGATTTAGCCCAAGGGCTGCTGCTGTCTGTAGAAAATTACTGCTTTACCTCAAGTCTTGGTTTTCTTAAACTTATCTCTTCAGTCTTTGGAGAGAAAAAAAAAAATCCCAAGGAGTGATACAGTTGTCATCTGGGACAAGCTCCAGGAGCTCCAGGCTCCTCTACCGCACCTGTCTCACGTGCAGATATATCTCAAAGGCAGATAAATCACCTGTATAAGTGAGTGAAAGGCACAGGCCCGGGAGTCTCTGCGTTCACTTCATCTGTAGAGCCAATGGTCCTTTCCTCTGTGCTCCATCCACCCCCAGCCTGAATCAGGGAGCTTCACAGACCCTGTCACAAAACTATATGGTTTTATGGTTTTTCTCCACAAAATTACGAGCATTTTTGGTGTTTCCAGGTGCTCGCATGGGTCCTGGCTCACAACAAGTGCTCACAAATGGGTGGATGAACGGACAGATGGAATGAAGAGGAAAGGAAAAACATCTGGTACAGTGGTTTGTCATCCACCCCCCCCACCCCCCCCAACAGCAATCATGTTCCAATGAGAGGTTGGAGCATGTTCTCCCAGGATCTGTGGGAATGCCTCATGGGCACCCCAGACCCTATGCTCTGGGATTCCAGACACTGAACAAAACCTCAATGACTAACAGCCACAGCCTGGAGAATGTAGCCATCAGAGGTCAGCCACTTCCCTGTTTCCTTGGTACCCAACAGATCCTATGACATATAAACAGTTCTCCCGGGGCACTACAGAAAAAGCCAATGGGTAAAGGGATCAGCAA
Source organism: Arvicanthis niloticus (assembly GCF_011762505.2). Classification (NCBI taxonomy): domain Eukaryota; kingdom Metazoa; phylum Chordata; class Mammalia; order Rodentia; family Muridae; genus Arvicanthis; species Arvicanthis niloticus. The sequence continues at coordinate 45,127,872 of NC_047662.1, forward strand.
AGAGATTGAAGCCTTGCCCCTAGACCATATGGGCTCATGATAATCTAACAAGTCCATAAGCAGGATGGAGTAGAAAAGATTATCAAACTGTGACTGTCAAATGACTGAGGGTCATCCAACACTCGTTCATTCATCAACCATTCACTGAACACTTGTTAAGGACGTGAAGGGACACAGGAAGGGCTAGGAATGGTGGATGAGGCTGTTTTAAGCAGGGTAGTCAGGGGAGGCTTCTCTGAGGAAACCTGAAAAGGTAAAAGTCAAGGTGCTGCCTTGCAGGGAGGAACCTGCATGTAAACCCGCTGCAGCCTATATATGCACCACAAAAGGGAGAGGTGGGACTCGTGATCCCAGAGGTTAGTGGTCAGCTGTCACATCCCTGCTGCAATACTGTACTGGACACCTGATACTCTGGAGGTAGGAGGCACAGTGTGTGCTTTTATGTAATGTGGGTTTCTCTGGTTCCTCCTGTTTTCACAGGATCAACCCCACCACGATTCCAAACAGCCATAATAAACCACTCATGTCCCCAAGCCCTTGTGTCCATGGGGGCATGCTATCATCTCTGTCTTCCTGGCCCTCTGTTTGAACCGTGTGACCAAGCCTTACAGAGTTCCATCTGCCCGCTCCTATCATGGCACTTGGTTCCAGACAGGTACTCACTAAATACTTGCCAAATGCTTGAATGGGTGAGGCCCAGGTCTGATGCACCTCAGGAGCCCTAGAGAGTATCAAAGAATCTAGTACCACAGTGGAGATACCAAGCGAGCTACAAAAATTGGTGTCTGCTCTGGTGTTACTGTCTTATCCAGATAACCACACTGTCCTTATACCCCGATGATGGAGGAGGGCAAAGGTTAATCTAGATGTGGTCCCTTGGGACACACAAGGCCCAGAGGTAGGACGTATAGCGTATGCTTGTAGGTGCTGTTGCTTTGTTTTTATTAGCATCTGGATCAATCTCTAACAACCCTTAACCTTGTTCTTAAGCTTCTATGCCCAGAGATAATTTAGGGTTTGGGCCATGGTTTTTTCTAAGCCATCCATTTTGCAAATCCAAACCCAATTTGGAGTGCCCTTCAAAGCTATGGAAGCTGCTGTGGATGCCTGGAGCTGACAGGCCCACAGCGGGAATGCCTAGTGTGTCTAGTCAGCCCCTGTCTTTGAACATCATGATTACATGGACAGAAGTTTGGCCCCCATGTCTTCCCTTCCACTTTTTCAGCACATGGAGGACTTTAAACTTTTTAAAAATAGAAACCTGGAGACCCGGTGGTGAACAGCACTGATGCCCACTCTTGCTTTCCTTTCATTTGTTAGATAGAGAAAGTGGGGCCAGATCAGAATAGTGGCAACCGGTCTATAAGATACATGCGACAGTCTCCATTTTACAGATGAACACACTGAGGCAAGTATCTCACTCATAGTTCACAACTAGTGATGGGCACAGCCGGAGCAGAGTCCACATCTTTCTGATTCTAGGGGCAAATGCAGGCAGTGCTGAGCTCAGCTGGTTCACAAATGATTCTCCCCAATGCTTCAGGAAAGCCACGGATTACAGGCTCTTAGAAAAGTTCAGGGTATATGGGGGAAGGGCAGGATCTAGGCCCAACTCTGGCACTTCCTGAAGTCCAACATAAGCTGGGGGAGGGCTGAAGGGCTTGCCTGACTGATCACAGGATTTCTATCCTCCTTCAGGTACTGAGCTTCAAACTTCCTTGAGAAAGTTTTGCACATGGGACCCTGGAAAGACTGGCATTTCTGTGAAATACCACACAAACCCTAGTTCTGTAGAAGAACACAGCTCTCACTTTCAGCCTTCTGCTTCTGAGCTTGCTTTAAGGCAGACAGCTTTGTGTGTACAGGTGTCTGTGTCCATGTGTGTGTTTCTGCATGCATGTTGTCTTCAAGGAATGAACATTGAATGTGTGCATTCTTGCATGTGTTCCTAAGATCCTGTGGTATATATGTAATCAGGTGGGGTGCGCACGCGTGCGCCCATGTGTTCGGGAGTGCCTTCATGCACACATATGAAAGTATACCAGGAGACAAGGGCCATCCATCCATCCATCCATCCATCCCTCCCTCCCTCCCTCACTCTTTCTCTGTCTCCTTTTGTCTCATTTTCAGCTTCCCTCCCCACCTCCCTTCTTCCAGCAGAAATGAAGGCACAAATTTTCCCCTCCCTCAGAGAGATACAAACAGGTCTTCAATGACAACAAATTCCTCACTCAGTCATCCTCTGTACAGACTCCCTTCTGTGACCACAGCTACTGAAGGACCAAGGAGTGGAGTGAGCACATTAAAGCAGACAGGAAGGGTTGCTGTCTTCCCCTTCAGGTGGGATTGAAATTAGGTCCAATGCTCGCCTGCCATATGCTGCTTTCTGAAAAGGCTCGTTTTCAGTTTTTTGTAGCTAACATAATGAGAAGGGGCCACGGTGCCCACTGGGGATGGCCATCCTTCAAGTGCCTTCTCTGTTTTACTGGCTGTACAATGTCCTTATTAACTTCTCAGATTCAAGCCTGTTTCACAAACAAGATAATCAAAGCCAAGCCCCTAAGCTACAAAGAGAAGAAAATGTTTTGTTGTGGCCTATAGACATGGTGCCTGGCACACTGCAGGACCCCCAAACCCATACCCCAAACATGTCAGCACACACCTTCTGGGTCACTGCAAAGGACACTGTATCCAGTACTGGCTTCAAAAGAATTCAGTATTTTTCTCTTGGAATAAAATGAAGGGACATCAAGAAGCAAATGAACACATACAATTCTCCTAAGCACTTTTACAAAATACTGAAATTACATTTGTGAAATTGCTTCCAGCCCTGGTAAAATACACACATGGAACAGAAACCCTAAATATCTGCTAAATTATCCTTTTTAAGAGCAAAACAAAAACAAGCAAAAGAAGAGTGGAGGGGTGCACTGTGCATGAGCGAGTGAGATCCAGGTTGGATGATTTTATAGGCTGGGGCCCACCCTGTAGTACTGCATCCTGGGTAATGGGAAGTCAAAGGCCTCTGAACTTGGAAGGGAGAGGGGGAAAGAAAAGCAAAACAAAACAAACTCTGTTGTTTTTTCCAATTCCTAATTATGTTTCTTAAGTAAGTTGAAATCAAAATGTTCTTTTTCCAAACAGCTTACACTCTTTGGGACTACATCAGACCTCTCTGCACCTTCACGCTCTGAACTCTACTGGAACAGCTGAAGGCAGGAAGTGCTTTTGCTCCTGATCGAATTCATAGAGTGAGGAAAGGCAGGGAAGGCCCTGCTTAACTGACAAAGGGAAGCAGAACCGCCCGTTCGTTGTCTCCCATTAACTAGAGCCATGGAGGCTGCCCACCTGCACCATCAGGGCAAGTCCAAGGAAGCCAGCTGCCTGGGAAGAGCATTGTGTGAACCCAAATCACATCTCTACCCCCAAGGCAAATGAACTCAGGCACACTTCTTACTGTCTTTGGATCCAGGAAATAGGAATATGCATTTCGAACTTCACACATGTCCTCCTGGACACAGATGCGTTTTGTAAAAGCCAAATTGCCCTCAGCAAGCGAGATAAGGAAGGCCAGTGGGATGGGTCACAGGGTAATGGGAGCAACCCTGATGAGCTGAGTCCAGCCCCTGAAAGCTGGGTAAGGGTGAAAGAGGACTGATTCTGTCCCCTGTGGGCATGCCACAATGTGCCGGACACTGTATGGTCACAAACCATACGGTGACCAATGGGAGGGATCATTGGGATCAGAACCCTTGAATCTAAATGGCACCACTGGTGCTTTTGTAAATTTGACAGTTCACCTGGATTCTCCGGGTCTAATAACCTTCTCCCACTACAGTGTGCTATCTGTAACAAAGGTGTCCGTGGCCTTCCAGAGAGCAGTGCTCGCACCGTAAACACTACGCAAGTACCTTGTAGCACTCTGTAGTTTCAACATGGACACACAGTCCCTACTTCACAGCAGGGTAAATAGTATTTTTAATCTGAAAAATAGGAAAAGCTGAGAAAGTAATGGGACTTCTGTTAAGGCAGCACTGAGTTCTGATGAAACTTAATGTTCTCGGCTTTTTTTTTTTTTTTTTTTTGGATTTCACATGAACTATGTCCTCAGAGATGGTAAGGGGATAAACCGGGGTTGAGCTTTGCTCCTGTTGGAGGATAGAAACTTACCACCAGATACAGCATAGTGAACATGGAGAAGGAGGCGTGGCCAGAGAAGAAGGACTTCCTGCAAGAATAAGAGAAGGCTATGAAAAGACTGTATTCACAGGGATTCACATCCCCAGTGTTCAATTGTGTTTGCTTATCTGTCTTCCCATCCTAGACTCTGACCTTGACAGCAGACACTGACAGTCGTTCATTTTTGCTTTAGATACATGCCTGGAACGTAGCAGGCACACATAAATAAACAAGAGAATGAATGAATAGGTTTACCACCACTGTATCATAGTGATTTATTTATACATCGTCTCAATTATTTGGCTGTGAGTTCTTCAAGAGTAGGTACTATGCCTTCTCCCTCATCTATACCAGAGCCCAGCACCTGGGGTATTCAGTAGACGATCTCCAAACTGCACTGTGTCAAAGATAGATAACTGCTGTGTCTGTGTGGTGGTGACACCCTACCTGGCCTCCTGTACTTTGCTGTCATCTCCTCTGCACTTGTAGTTCTCAATGTAGCCCGCAGAGCAATTGATCTGACTGAAATCAGGGTCACAGACGGCTAGGAAGTGAGGCCTCAGGCGCCCGATGGACACTTTGGCGATGTCTGTGAAGGACTGGCTGATGGCACAGCCGAAAAGGAAGCACCCCACTTGCTTATAGAGAGCGGCCACATAAGGGTTCTGAATGGTGGATCGGGACTTCTCCTTGAGGTAATAGATCCGGTAGAATTCCCCTGTGATGATCTGAAAGGAAACCAATGAGGGAGTTAGGGAGGCCTGAGGCATCCTTAAAGACCACATTTAGTGACCTAGGAGAACAGATTCAGTATTTAACTACAAGGTACAATCTACAAACTTCTAATTTCCCATTTAAGTATGCATATTCACATAAACACAAGGGGAGCATTCAAAATGCAAACATGGCTGCCATGTTCTTCTTTAGAAAGATCCTTATATCTCTATAGTATCTCCACACCAACAATAAAACCCACCCACAAAGTAAGTGTATGTATATACACGCTTATGAGACTAACCTATATGTGTAGATATATAGTCATCAAAAAAGGACTCAGCTACAGAAAACAAAAGAAAATTAAGGCTCAAGAGCACGATTAAGGGTAGTTACATGTCGGGGGACCCACGTAGGCAAATCTTAGGGTTCTGGGATGTGGTGAAGAATTATTAGCACCACAAACTCTGTTGAAAGTCTTGCCTCCATGGTGGGTGTTTCCACAGTCCACAGTCAATACCCCAGTCCGATCCCGAGTGAATCTAGCCTCTGCCACCTACTCTATACACTTGGGCTCTAAACCTCTCAAACCTCATGTGCTTCAGCCTCCTTTCCCATAAAAGGAGGCTGCTTGCTTGCAAAGTCACTGGTTTATGGGAGATAACACTGGTGGAAATGTGCTGAGTCATGGAAAGAGGCTTTTTATTTCTTATTTTTATTATTTAACATTTATTTATTTATGTTCTATACTGAGGCTTGAATCTAAGGCCCCACACTGACTGGCATCTCTAGCTCTATTTTTCACATTCGTAGTATGTTGAAAAAACAGAACACTGGTCTAACCTGGGCACAGTGGCACATATCTACAATCCCAGCTCTGGAAGGCCTAGACAGGAAGATCAAGGATTCAAGGTCAGACTGGGCTCCACAGTGAGACTCTATCTCAAAAACAAAGAGAAACACCTAGCTAAAAGCCAAGAAACATTCAACATGGTGCCTTTAGGAGTCTGAATTCCTCAATCAGGGTGGGTTTTCTCCTTAGGTTTGAGAGCCAAAGAAGGAGGCTGGTTCGCATGCTCTTCCCATAATGGACTGTCTTCCTGCTGCTCAAACTGCATGGCTTTCCAGTAAGTGTGGGCCAGAGGTCGCTCTGTAAGGTGACTGTGGACAGCATCTTTTTGTTATTTGATCAAATTGCCTTTGGTGATGCACATGTGGATAGTGCCTCTCTGTCACCGGACCAAACTGCTTGGGCGATGCACAACCATACAGTGCCCCCACCCCCTACCCCCAACTCCACAGAACAGCTGTGGCCACTTCCTGGTTGCAACTTCAGGGCAGGAGCAGTGATAGCTCATCACTCACCACAGAAGTCCCTTTCACACTTCCTCCCACGAAGGATTATGGACCACACTTGCCCTTTCAGTGAGCAGATACGTTCACAACCACAAGGGAAGCAATAGATTGGCACATCCGGGTCACTCCTTTGCAGAGGTTCTGTTATTCCTTTACAGTGGGGCAAGGCATCAAGGCATGAGTCTAATCCAGGTCCTCAAAGGCCCCAAAGTGTGGAGAAGGATGGTGTGTAGGATCAACACAGCAGCTGGGCCCAGGGACAAGCAGGGGCAGGAGAGGGAGCAACACTTGCTGACAGAGAGCCCTGGTTGATAGGTGTGCTATGTTTGTAAGAGCCACACTTTTTCCAGAACACATTGAGGATGATTCTACAGGGACAGGGATGGTCAAAGGCTGGTCCAGTCAGCGTACTTGCCTAGCTATTCCCTGAGGAAGCAGAATATTTAATTCTTCATAGGTGCTCAGAAATGCTCACTGAAGCAACAGACAAAAGTATAAGGAGCAGGAGAGGAGCCAATCCTCGGTGAGATGACGAATGACTTGGAAATGTCCCCAAATCCTTGCCAAGGTCCCTCTGATATCATATAACAGATGAAATCTGAGTGTCATGCCATGGCAGGTCAGAAATGAAGGCAACCTACTCTGTGTTGAAGAGACTGGGGCCCAAATGAATGTGAGATTGGACCCAGGTACACTCATTCTTGATCCACTTCCTTCTTCCAACCTGTTTACACTTTTACCCTTTGGAATCTCACAGGCTAACAAGTTCCAGATGTCTACTGCCACAGTCTCGATGGCTGACTCCTTCTGATTATTTATAAATCACACTCAGGTGTGTTTACATGGGGGTGGGGATGGCCACTGAATGCGTATCAAGTAACCAGGGTGGGAGTGCTCCACTCACCGGGTGAATTTGGAGCAGGTCAGCTTTTCTATCTCCACAATCATGACTTACTACTTCATAAGAGCCATGTCATTAACTCTCCAGCTTCCGAGCTAGCTCCCTAACCAAGCAGAGGCAACAGGTAACAGACAACAGTAAGGTTATTTGTTAAAACCACCTAGAAGCCAGGAGCAGAACCAAGGCTCTAGGCACAATGGCTGCCCTTGGATGGCTCCTGAGTTTCCAGGACCAGACCACTGACTTAGACAAAGAAATCCTGCCTCAAGCATCACACTGTGTGATTTTTCTGTTCCTGGTGAAAAAGAACATGTAGGTTTCTACTGAAAATTAGCATCTTTTACATGGATTTACTGGTTAGTTTCAGGTAAGAGTCACTGCTTTGTAGGACACTTTAGGGAGACTCTTACAGTATGGCCTTCTCAGAGCATACTGAGTGATGATCCTGGTAGTGAGGGGAGACAGAGACAGACAGACAGACAGACAGACAGACAGACAGAGAGAGAGAGAGAGAGAGAGAGAATATGCTCCCTCAAACTCCTGACGATGTAAGTCCCAGCAGCCATTTCTCACAGTTCCCTTCAACTCTACTTTCATTTGGCCAGCAGCTGTCCAAAAGGCAAGCCCATTGTACAGACCGGAATTCTGGGGCTCTCTCTGAAAGATGGGGTCTGGGAGATGACTGAGGAGTAAAATCCACTGTCTCTCAGTTCTAAGACTACCCAGGCTACCCAGGTTTCAGTTTGTTAGTTCTATTGTTATCGAAACCATTTCCTATGGTGGAGGAGCAGTTGCGTCTCCAAGACAGCCCGGCTGAAGCCAGTTAGCAGACGCAAGGCTCCGGGACCACATGGCTTCTGGAGCCGCCCTGACAGATTGCACAGTTAATGAGCAGCAAATTATGTATTTTCTCCATCCCTTGTACAGAAGGGTCGCGGAGTCGACAACACGGCCATAAATCATCATTATGAACCAGGGGACTCAGCTTCTTGTAATCCTAACCCTTGAAGGCTATTTAATGAAACTTGGGCCGCACCTCTGCAGGAGAGACGAGGGCTTAAACCACTCCCTGACGTGCTGCTCGCCTTCTCTGGAGTCTCAGATTTACTACTTTCGGACTTTATTCATTATTCACAATGTTTTCATTCCTGGGTCATAAAATGAGCACCATCACCCCCTCCTCCAAAGGCTTGGTCCCCACCCCTGGGGCCCTCATTCCTGCCTCAGTCAGCAAAGTTCTGATAAGTTTCACTTTGGAAAAAAAAATGCCTTCTATGTTGATCTCTCTCTGAAGCAGCTAGCATCGGATCGAGAGGGGTGATGGCTGGCTGCCAGGCCAGCAAAGAACTCTCCCCTACCTGCCTTTTAAGGAGCTTGGCCCAGAGTCTGGAAACTCATACAGAGGAAGGCATGGCAATTAAGCCACAAGGGGACAGAAAGGGACGGGTCCTGGCTGGCAGGCCAGTGGTTGGGAAGTTGTCTCCAAGTCTAAGAGTGAGCCTCTTCCTGCCTTTTGTGGTGAAAAAGAGCCCAGCTACCCACATCTTTTTGGGGATGTTAACCATTCTGGAGGGGAAGTGGAGAGGGTCTTTAGGCTAGTCTTAGTGGGGGGTGAGGGGTGGGGTGGGAGGGCCATGGTGTGGAGAAAGAGGCACCAACCCGGGAGCCAGTAAGTCTCAGTCTGATCCATCTATTACTTTGCAGCCACATGACTTCACCTGTCTGGGCTTAGGTGTCCCCTTATAGAAAATAGCATTAATAATAGCCACCTGGAGAGGCTGGCAAGGAATTCAATAGGTGATATGTCAAACGCCTGGCACTTCCAAAGGCTCATTTTGGTTTTGGTTGTTTTTTTTTTTTTTTTTAAACTTCTTGCATGGTTAGGAGGGGTTGGGACAACCTAAAAGCGCTATTTATTTCCAAGAGTTCTTTGGAAAAGAACATTTCAAACTGGGATGTGGGAAGTATGCTCTGCCAGGGCAGAAGCAGAAAATGCATGTGTGGTGGTTTTGATTTTGATCTTTCCAGGAAATAAGATAGAAGAAGCCCATTGCAGAAGGACCCCACCACCGCCGCCACCACCACTCAGCTGCTGTGTTATTTTAAACATTTTGCTCTATTTATAAATCACCCCAAGAAAAGTCACATTTTTACACAGTATGTCCTAACAGTTACTCTTCTAGAAACTGAGAAGTCTTCCCCAGTTGACTCCGAAGGGCTGCTGTTCCTATGCTCAGTTCTGCTTTGATAATATTTACTTACATAGCACTTTACAGCTTACAAAGCGCTTTCCCCTCTGCCACCTTGTCCGTCTCTCATGGCACCCTGAGGGTCACTCTGTGATTACTGGTGAAGTGAAGGTCAGAGAGGCCAGTGAGTCACTCTGAATTAGAGGGGGAAAGCAAGCAGGACAGCTTGGCAAGCCCATCACTGACACCAACCCTTCTCTTTCACTCCTGGGTTTTGGTGTGTGTGTGTGTGTTCCCCCCCCCCCCCCCACACACACACAAGATGCGGGAGGAGACTCTCGGGAGCGAGCGGATTTGAATCCCGGGTCAGAGAGAGAGAGAGGAGAGAGAGAGAGAGAGAGAGAGGGGAGAGAGAGAGGGAGAGAGAGAGAGAGAGAGAGAAGCCCCCCCCCCACAGGTGGACGCCTTACGCCTTACGGGCTGTGCCACCGCCGGTTCGCTGTCCTGGGTTCTTCCTAATGGTACCAAGATTGCTGTTTCCTCGAAGTCCAGGAAGATAGCTGGTCTTTGGTCTTCACTTCCGGAAGACAAAGGCACTCAGGTAAGGTCTTTGTAGTGGGTCGGTTGCAACCAGATCTTGGGAGCTAGTATTTAACATTTAAATACAAGTAGCACCAAACCAACCCCCTACACATCTTCTATTCCCATAGTCGCCTGTGTTTACTTCCTTGTCAGCTCTACCCTAACCCCCATATCTCAGTATGTGTATGTGGGTTACCAAACTTCTTTGGGCCAGAAGAGATTCATTGAACAAACATTTGATGATGAAGAATCATTTTTTCTCAGTCTCAAGACTAAGGGAATATAATACACTTGGGTTCTGCCTTTCAAGATGGAATCAGGAATGGAGCTGAATTTTCTCTGAAGCCAAATGTTCCATCTGCTAAAAGGAAACTGCCAGCTCTTTACCTAAGTAGAAGTAAGTGATTGGAAAATCCCCACTCAGTTGTCTCCAGCATTTTGGCACTTCAGTGGCATGCTTCCTGGGAAAGGCCATAATATCACAGACATTTCTAGGGTTACAGTGGCAATTCTGGGATCCATGGGTGTGACAACTCTGACCTCTAACACAAGAATGACAAAGAGGCCAGAGAAACCTCAGAAGCCCATTACGGCTGCAACAATCAGTGGCTGCCCTGTGCCCACAGGTCTGATGAAGAACATGGTTTGAAGTACCGTTATTTTCCCAAATTGCAAGCTCTCCCAGCCAAAAAGCCTCCTTGAAGAGATGCTTTGCCAGTCCATGCCAGTCTCCTGGCAGCTCTCTCCAGAGTGTTGCATGCTGCCAACTTCACAGTCTTCTTTCATGTTAAATTTGTCAGGTTTCCTTGATATTGTACCACTGTGCATTTCTTCCTATTTTCCAGCTACGTTCTCCGTTTCCAATGTCTCCACACCTGGCTTCTACTCTAAGTCTTCTGTAGACTGGTATCTGCTGTGATTTTTAGCTGCTTCAATAGCTCTGTGAAGATAAAATGATCTCCTAAGGACGAATGGGCCCCCTCCCATCAATCCTGTTCCTGGCTTCTGATAATTCATCCAAATGGACACAAAACTGATCATAGTAGATCAAAGTTCAAGATTAAACCCAGTCCCACCCTCCTCCACCAAACAACTTCCACCATCCTTGTATTTCTATTCCATGTGTCCCTAAACCTAACTACAAAAATCCAGAGCCTTAAGACCCCTCGCTTTCCCTATCCCATGGCCATCGGCCTCTATTCGCAGGTCCCTTGTGTCATGTTTTTTCTCTGGTTCCTCTTGTATTGCCATGACGAGGGTTCAGGTTTCACTCTTAGCCTGGTTAAAAAAACGGACCCTGCTATCTTAAAACAATATCCTTGTCGCTCTCTAGCAATTAACTGGAGTGAAAATTCCTCACCGCCAGAGACCTTGACAGTCATGCCCAGGTCTTCTTTGTCTACCTAAACTTTGTCCTTGCCCTTTTCCCTGTTTCTCCAGCCAAACAGGTCTGCTTTGCAGTTCCTGCCAGTGCTTTAGAGTTGCAAAATCTCCCCCATTGTTACAGAAATCCCCCTCTCCTGCAAGTCAGGATCTCTGATGAATATCCCATCTTTCCCCTTCAAGGAGTTCAATTGCCAGCTGGCCTTGGCATCAAATTCAGGTGTTTTCATCTCTGTACCTGGAGTAACAGGCATGCTAAACCTGGCTCCTTCTGGATGCTACACCTGGCTCCTTATCCACAAACAGGAGGGCGGTGCTAGTAGCAGCAGCTTGAGAGCCTCTGATAATTAGACAGGATACATGCTCATTAAAAACAATGATCAAGTCTTTTTATGTGAAAATATCCCAAAATCCTCTTTCTCTGAGATCCCAGGGACTGCACACCTCACAGCCTCTCTACACTTGGTGACCAAGAAACAGGAGGGAAGAATACTAGATTTTCTCAGTTTATTTCTCAGTCTCAAGTAGAAGGAAATTTTGACTAGCACTCTCATCCCTAGAACCTACTCTCTTAGTTTGTTTTTTCCCTAATTCTTTCCCCTCCTTAAGCTGTAACAGCGCTGCTGGTGTTGTATGTGCTCATCTTGTCTCTCCTTTAGACCACATGCTTCAAGGGTAAAATCACATCTTTTATCTCAGCTTATGGGCCACAGTATCTACCACAATGACTGTGTGGTATGAGGGAAGAACCCACTAAGCATCTCCTACACACAGTAGGTGGTCGTCATTGTTCATCCTCATCCTCTCCTACTCTTCCTCTTCTTCTCTTATACTGGGGGGTTGAGTCTAGGCCCTTGCACTTAGCTTGTCTCCTCTGTTTAAATCATCTCACACAAACCACTGCTATATGCTCTCACCAGTGGTCACTTGCCTGTTGGCCTGAATGTTTGGTCTCCATACATGTAACTTTTTAAGACCAAGAACTCAAAGTTTTTATAGCAGACTACAGAAAGACAAAGAACATTCTACATTAGCTCCAAATACATTGGAGACTCAAAAAATTTATTTCTTCATTAGAATACTTGGGCTTTTAAGCAGGTCAGACCCAAGTTTTAATTCTTACTTTGGCTTTTATTCAGCACAGTAACCTTGGCCAAAATTACTTTCCTTTGTAGGCTTCAGTGTCTTTGCTCACTCATTAAATGGGGGAAATAATGGCTACTTCATATAGCTGCTGAAGAGCATTTAAGATAAGGGAAATTAGTTTCTAGTCCCTCAGCTAGCTCACGAAAGGATCTGACTGTATCCCCGCTATACTCTGACTCACACAGAATCTATCCCTCAGACTCATAAGGGCTATTATTTAAAACGGAGACTTGTCAGCTTCATCCTAGATACTGATTTCAAATAGTCATGAGCCCCAAGGTCTGTGCATAGTTAGAAGGGAACTGCTGCCAGCCTCGTCTCTTTCCAGGCAGTTAGAGTGACACAGGCGGTGGAGAGGGAACTAAAGAAACCCTAGACAGAGGTGGCCAATGCCTGTTTGTTAAATCACAAATAGATGCCCCCTTCCACAAGCCCCTAGGGATAAGAGGGTCTCTGAAGAACTCTGCAACCATCTGATCAGGGGACAACATAACTGAAGGATTAATGTGGCCTCTCTCTGTTGGTGGTCTTGGTAATTACACAGATGGAGTGAATTGTAAACTGGGAGACTGGGTCTCCCACTAACTCACTGCTGGGCCAGCACAGCTTCACCTTTTTTTTTTTTTTTTTTTTTTCTTCTTCAGTTGAAAACTCAACTAACCTTTAATGAGGAGCAATGTTGGGGAACCTTGTTTTCTTGGCAGAACTCTTACAGATAAAGGGAGGTTGGGGTGGGGGGGGGGGGCTAATGAAGTCCAGATGTGGGCCAACTGAAGCCTGATCCTGAATAAACAAATCCTGGAGTTATTAAGCTCTTCTTCTTGTCTCTTTTCAGTAAGAAATTTGCATGTAGCACAGAGCATGCTCCCGTGTTTCACATGGAGCATATTTGAGGCTTTGGGGAAACAAACAGGATCCTCAGGCATCTCAGGACCAAGGCTTTTGATTCTCTGTCCATGATTGAAAGCGTACTTGGTCATTTTTATATACTTATACAAAGTACCATATTAGATCATATTGGATCAATCGCTACCTTGTGCAGCTAATAGAACATGAATTTGTAAATAAGAGAAACCAGCACACTAACTACAGCACCAGAGGTAGGCAGGCTGGGCTTTCTCAGGAATTTTTGGAAGGTAGGGGAGGAGGTAGCCAAAAGGATGCTTCCTGGCAATACCTGCTTGAGGTTTACTCAGTGCCTATCATGTTCCATCAGAGGAGAAGACCTGGCCTCTGTCCCTCAGGAGCTTGTCATCCAGCAGGAGGGACCAAACCCATGACAAGGCAATGACTGAGTAGTAAAGGCACTGTTGGCTTGTTTGAGATGGGGCACTTGCTGGATGTCCCCTGAAACAAGGTGCATTTCGCCATCAGTACCCCACACCTGGTACACTAGAGGCCTGCAGCATAGCTGTGGAAGTGGGGCAGACTGTAGAGGCCAGCGGAAAGAGGCGTTACGAGACGATTGCTCTGACTTTGCCAGTTATATGGAAGTCAATGATTATCCTTGAGTTTCAGTTGTCTCAGCTCTTAATGTTCATTCTCCCAGGATGATTCCCAGGGGCCAATAAGAATGTATGCACAGAAAAGCTACCCCACAATGTATCACTACAGAAAAGCAAGCGTGGATCACAATGATCACACATGAGAAAGCACTTGATGTAAAGGCCAAAATAAGCCCAGGGAGTTAATGACAGGTCATCCCACTTTTACAGTCAGATGGTGCCAAAGTGTGAGTTTCTCTGAGGGGAAGTAACGTGCTTATGACCAGTAGGGAGGGAAGATGACCTATGACATTCCCGTGCATTGATTCTTAGATTAAAAAACAATCTATGTGAACCCATTTTGGGGTGTGAGCTTGGCAAGCACGGAGCCCATGTTTACTGAACAGAACAATGAGCATTTGGGGCCATATTAAGATGTTTTCCCATATTATGCCTGACTGTTCCCATATTATACCTGACTGCAATGCAAGGTGCCACTAAAGGAGAGAAAGCTAGATAGGTCGTGGGATTTTACTGGTTGCTCCTACCCTGGCTGCTGCTAGAGTCATTAAGCCTTTTCAAGGCAGGGTAGCGACTGTTGCTGTGCGGACCTGGAAGGAATTCTTATTATGCTATAATTCCAGAATCTGATACACATCTGAAAAAGAGGTCAAAATGACGAGAGTTTTTCCATAGGTTCTGCCTCAGAAAGGTGTCTGCTTTCTCTATAACCTCTGACAACTTGCATCTCGAAATCACCCTCATCTCCTCCACCACCATTCCATTCCTTTGTGTGGCATCTGGGCAAACTGGATCAAGAGCATCCAGATCAGTCAAGGCTTCTCTCACGGTTTGCAACAAGACTGACATTGAGCAGAAGGACCAGGGCGGTTACGCAGCAAGCTGACTTTCAGTTCTTGCTCCCTGGCACGACTGTCCCTCAGGCTCTCTGGTGAGAAGCCTGATGCTTGGTGAAGGCAGCCAGGCTCCTGGGGCAGTCAAGCTGGGCGAGTGGGAAACGTAGCCTGCTGCTGCTGTCCGTAGCTTGTATAGCTTTACCAGAACTGATCATACCAAAGCCGGCTATTCATCTGCCTCTGAGGTCTTCACTGAACTTTCCTCCAGAAGCACTCTTGGCATTATGGCAAGCAAGCAGGCAGGGTACAGGTGACAGGAGCACGCAGGAGCACACATGTCACATGTGCCTCTGGCTGAAATGCATTGGCATCAGGAGCAGTGGGTAGAAGTCCTACTGCAAAGAGGAGTGAGAGACAAGAGCCCTCGGATCTAACTGATTGGTGATATGAAGAGAGTGGGAATTCTTTTCCAGACTCCATCTTGGCTAGGTCATATTACCACACTTTGACACTGTTCTCATTTGTGATAAAGGCAGCTAACATTTATTGAGTAAAATTTACTGTGCCTGGCATTGAGTTACTATTGTGTGTGTGTGCACGCGCGCGCTGCTCCCATTTCAGAACCTTAGCAAACAAGACTATTTACATACTCTTTCCACTTAACAGATGAATCCACTGAGGCTCATCAACTTGCAACCTACCCCTCAGCAGAGGAGCTTGGATGGGAACCAGAGCTTATACCTTTATCCAGCTCTTGGTGTTTCTTTAAGGGTGAACTTGATCAACATAGTCTCCATGTTTCCCCAGAACACAGTAGCTCCTGACCAGGGCAGCTGTTATTGCTGTGCATTTTTTTTCTAGAATTTTTTACATTATTATTTTACTATTGGCAGAGGAGGTTGGCACATGTACCATATTGACCATGTGGAGGTTAGGCCAAAGGAAAACTTTCTGGGGTTGATTCTTTCCTTCCACCTTTAGGTGGGTTCCAGGAATCAAATTCATATTTTTTGTTTGTTTTGTTTTTCGAGACAGGGTTTCTCTGTGTAGCCCTGGTTGTCCTGGAACTCACTCTATAGACCAGGCTGGCCTCGAACTCAGAAATCTGCCTGCCTCTGCCTCCCAAGTGCTGTCAAATTCATATTATAACAGCAAGCTCTTCCACCTGCTGACCCATCTCATCCACCGCCGTGTGCTGTGCATCTTTCTTGGTGTGTCTCTGAACCATGCAATGGCTTGGTTGAGACCTATGTTCCTGACAACATTGCTTATCGTATATTGAAGAGTCCAGCACAGGACTGTTTCAAGAAAATCTGAGTATCTAGGGAAAACATCAAGGTAACAGTGGTAAGTGGACAGGACCATGAAGCACCCAAGAGCAGGTGTGAAAAGAAACTAGGAGTGATGGAACCTCTGGGGGAGGCATGCAGGGGGAGCAGAGCTGCAGACCGGGACTTAGGAAGAAGAGAGCAGCCTCCAGACAAGCCACTTTAACATTTCCTTTGCCCACCCTGGGGTCAGGGAGAAGCCAGGGGCTGTGCTTATGTACAAGGTTGTGCACACTTCATCTAGGGAACTTTACAGGTGTTTGACTTTAATGACAATCCTTTTGAAGAACCGTGAACACTGTTTTGATTTTATAGATGAGAAAACTGAGGGTTACTGATACCGATCTTTTCACTTGATTCACATTGGAACGCTGCTTAATTCACTTTCTACTGCGTGCCTGCCAGCAGCCCCATGGCATGCTGGGAATAACACCTGGTAGAATGCCTGAACAGCATGTGATGTACCTGTCCGGGACCTGTTCTTATCACAAGACTCCTAGATTATAATGTGCTTTCTTAAAACATTCAATTAGCCAATCCCCTGACAGTCAAGAACACCTGTTCAAACCTCAACAAGAGATACTCTATAATTATCTGCCTTCCACAACAAATGCCCTTTTCAGGAAAAGCCATTCTTCCAGGAGAACTCACTCTCACAACCATCAATTTGGAGCAATAGTAAATTGGACCTTTAATTTTTCAGCTTTTGAACAGAGATCCTTAGTGCACCCTCCTAAGCTACTAGTCTGCCAAATGGGTTGTTTTTCTTTTAAAGATTGGAGAGAAATCTACAAGCTCCCTTTGCCATTGCCCAAATTCAAACTGTTGATTGTGTGCCTGGCTTATGAATAAGAGAGAAAGGGGGTGGGGGGAGAGCGCAAAAAGGGTTCTCAGAGTTTACAACCAGAGTAGCAAGTCACAAGAAAAACTTGTGTTACCAGTATCTTTCCTGTCACAACCCAGACCAGGCCAGATAAGCTGACTGCCTATCCCCTGGAGCAGTTCATCTGGAAAGGTTAGCCATCCTGAAAAGCATGTCTGAAAGCTGGGAAAGGGGCTTTGAAATCAGCCAGGCATGGTGAACCCCAGGTCTTACTAGCTATAGGCTCTGAGTGTGTCTGTTATTGAATCACTCTGGGCTAGAAACTTTCCATCTGCATAATGGGGATAGCAACTCAAGACTCTACAGGAGAACAATTCATGGATCTACAGGATTCATGATTCCTATCAGATGTGTTGTCTCTCCTTTTTCACCCCACGGCAGGAGTTCAAGGGCAGAGGATGAACGTAGAAAACACGGGAGGGAGTAGACAGTTGTAAAAATGTAAACCTCACAAATCATTCTACTGGCTTTCAAAGGATGACCCTCCCCGTCTTCTGTCTCAAATGGACACGCTAAAAGAGGGTAGGGCCCAGGTAGGCCATGCCCAAATTCCCAAGAGCTAGTTAGTATTGCTCAAAAGAATTCTGGACCTTGTCCATGTGTGGCACGATTCTGCAGTGTGGTTCATGGGGGCTATCCTTTAAGGGAAGCACATGACAGGCTGGACTTTATACTTACACCCCAGTAACCTGTTCAGCAATTAAGAGTTTTAATACCGTTTTCAATAATTCGGCAATTAAGTATTTTAATACTCACTGTGCTGCTAATTTTATGTTAACTTGATACAAGCTAGAGTCATTTGAGAAAGGGAAACCTCAGTGGGCCTGTAAGCATGCCTGTGGGGTACGTTTTAGATTGATGATACATATGGGAGGCTCGGCTCACTATGGGCAGTGCCACCCTTGGGCTGGTGGTCCTAGGTGCTAAAAGAAAGCACTGGAGAACAAGTCAGCAAGCAGCATTTCTTCACGGCCTCTGCCTCAGTTTCTGCCTCCAGGTTTCTGGCTCCGACTTTCCTTAATACTGGACTGCTACCTAAAAATGTAAACTGAAATAAACCCTTTACTCCCCAAGTTGCTCTTGGTCATGGTGTTTACCACAGCAAATAGACACTCTTGGTCTTTTATACTCTATTGTGACACCATGAAACAACAGGCATCCTCAAGGTTAAAGATGTGGGCTTGCTAGTAGAGGGTGGGGTCTGGATCGAATGCTCCGAATTCCAAGTCCTATCTATCTTACCACGATAGCCACGATAGCCACAGGGCCAGAAAACTAAATAGTAGGCTAGAGAACTGCAAGGACATTGTCACTACTACTGCAGCTCTGTAAAGGTGAGGCAAGACCACAGAAAACACCTTGGCTCGAGGACAAGGACAGGATTCAGCCTTCTAGCACAGCGACTTAGAGATCAGACGATGGTGTAAGAGATGTCTCAGTGCTGATCTCAACTCTACCACTTAGATTAACTAAGTCTTACTCTGTGGACATTAGAAGAGAAAAACTAATACCTACACTCCACTAGAGTGTTGTGAAGATAGTGCATATTAAATATACAGAAAGGTGTTGCTAAATGTTCATACGTTTATCTCCCAGTAGATGTGGACTTTAGGAAATAGCATTAACTGCAAAAGTCAAAACAATACTGAATGAAGTTCTGTTTGGTGGCCATCTCTTTTGGCTGGCTGAAAATGTCGGTTGGCTTGGATATTCTGCAGTACAACACAGGAGGAGGTCAGGTCAGTCAGTATGGCAGAGGCAAGAGGAAGGACACTTACCGCCAGGATGGCGATGACGATGCCCACCGCACAGAGCACAGCGTCGTTTATAGTCTCACTGACTTTCGGGGGATACTTGATGCTCTCATCATTGCAGTAAAACCCTCGATGATAAGGCTTGATGGTGCTTGTCTCGATGATGAGGAAGGGCAGAGCCGCTGGGAGTAAACACATGGGGGAAGGGGAGAGAAAAGAAAAGATATCAGTGCAAAGGACCCGAAGGGGAACATCCTACAGCAGAGGCTAGCCCAAGTATCAGACGGAAATACCAACAAAATTCCTATGTTGTTGTCTGTGGTATTCTGCAGGTCTGTGGAGCTTTCACTAAAGGAGTCACGTCTCCCCTTTCAGTGTCCCAGAGAAAATGGCATTGTTCTCCTGTTTGTTTTTCACCAAAGCACTCAAAGAGGCAGTGGAAGAGTAGGGAACGGGGTCTTCCACAGATCTACCATACCCTGATAAAAATCAATACCAGATTTAAGAATAACTAATGCAGCCCAAGGCTAATGATATTCAGTTAGATGTCCAGAGTGACCTCTCTGGGGCCCTTATCTCTGCTCTGAGAAGCTCATCTGAAGACCATGCTCCTTGTAGTTGTGTGGTCGGGCATCAGAGTCAGACAACTTGTGAGTTGAATTCCAGATCCACCAGCTTCTAGTCATGGAGCCATGGCTCCTGTTCTCAGTCCAACTCCCTCATCTCAGGCACCTCACAGGAAATGCGTGTAATGAGCAGTACTTTCCTGTATAGAAAGCCTCTTTTAAAGGGTCTGGTTCAATAGATGCCATTTCTAAGTCTTTTCCCTCACTATTCAGAGTCATAAACTAGAGTTGATCTCAGCCGGTCCATCTGATATCCCAGGTTAGAGCCCAAGGGCACAGGAAGTACCAGGCTGTTCTTAGAGCAAGCAGTGACTTGTTATCAGTGGCCTGCTAGTTCCATTCTCTCAGAAGTCATTGCTATTAGATTTTACCACCTGCCGAAAAATTCCTTAAATCCCGGAAGCAAGAGCAAATGTCCACTGTAAGTCTTGCATGGATACTATAGTCATCTCCTATAGGGAGCTTGTTGTTGTTTCCAAACAGTCTCATTATGAAGCCCTGGCTGTCCTGGGACTCACAGAGATCCACCTGCCTCTGACTCCCAAGTGCTGGGATCAACCGAGTGCCCCATTACACCTGGCTGATTTACTTCTTGAAAGGCTCTGCCATGAGCATCTATCTTATTGCCTTGCTAAAATGCCACTAATGGCTCTCCCTTGTAAGAGTGACATAAGGCCTCTAACCCTGACCCAAGGCAGGCCCCAGATCAGAACCTTTCTCTTCCAGCCTCCGGCTCTGCCAGTCTTCTGGACACCAAGGAGACATGTACAGGGTTTGGCTCACGCAGATCCTGAGACTGACAAAGGATCATCTCTCTGTTTGTGTACTGAATATTATATTAGAGAGGCCACTCTAAAGCATCCTTTAAGCACCACTGCTTCCCTTCTTCAAGGGGAATCTTTAGCTCTTTTAGGGTTTAACATCAGCCCCTCTAAGTGCCTAAATCCTTAATTTAACACTGCAAACTGGTTTCATCCAAATGTAAAATTCACTTGTGAGGGGGATATGAGGTGGGGGGTGGGGGAGCCAAAGTAAGCAGTTGTTCAAAAAGTAAAGTTCTTTTTTCATTTTTTAAAAAATATATTAATGTCACATTGCTTAAAGCCCCAGGCCGCCTCTGAAAAAGAAAAAAGTACCATGAACGCACAATTTTTCAATTACTTTGGTCCAGACCAGCAGCGATAAAAACCCTAGCTTTCAAAAAAAAAAAAAAGTGTATTTATGTATCACAGTGCATACACACATGGATTTATTTGGTTTTATTCTTTGGATTTATTTGAATTCTACGGCTATTTATTTTGTGACCCCTAACTGCTTCCTGTTAGAACAACAATTTACTTTATCAAATTCATAGTAGTGCTTTGAAAAGAAGAACAGCAACACACCACAGTATCGGGCCTGACCTTCTCAAAGTAAACACAGAGGGGCCCTGCAAGGCAATAACCATTAACTTTTGAAACTCTCCCTGCCTTGGAGTAGAGGGGGTGGGGAGGCAGTGGGTAAGTGTGCAGGCGTAGTAGTGACAGAACTCAGCTGATGTTCTGGGGTTGGCCCTGGGAGAGATATCATATGGGGCTCAGCCCATTTTTACTCTATGGCCTAGAGATTTTGAAATAGGACCAAGTTGGCTATGAAGAGAGGCTGAGAAGCCAGAAACTGATACTATACGCTAATTTTAGAGCTCTCTGTGTTGTGATGATGAGATGCTGCTAGGCTGAGCCATGGCCTCTGAGATGCTTGGGAGCCAAAGCATCTTTTTGTTGCTAAGAAAACCCCTCAGGATAGGAACAGACCCTGGGTGCCTGGCATTTGTGGCTCCAGCATCTATATTCAATAGTTTTCATATGATAGGCCTGTAAAACATGTTTCTGAGGACAAGACATGCATAAAAGAACTCTGAAGTTTCACAGAGCTAGGCTCATGATCTCGGTCGGGGTGGCTGTTCTATTTGAGAAGGTTTTTTCACATCTTCAAAATTCCCCTTCTCCGTCTGCTGAATGAAAAGAATGAAATCTAACTTCAGTTTTACTGGGATGACGGAATAAATCGATGTGTTCCTTCACTCACTCAACAAGTACGTATTGATTTTTAACTATGTTTGTTTGGTCTACAAATACAAGAATAGCCATACACTGCCCTCAGGGAGTTTCCAATCCAGTCAGGGGAGACACAAACACACAGTGTATCAGTCTAGGAAGACTTGGATGAAAGAAATTCAAGGCAGTACTCTGGGCAATAGCAGCGCAGAGTCTAAGACACACTGCAGACAAGTGATGTCAAAAGGAGAAAGGCGCCCGAGGAGATGGCTCAGAAAGAAAAGCCATCTGACTAGTTCTTTTGCCTTCTGTTTGGCTGGGAACAACACAGATAGATGCTTTATTTGCCTGTGGCTTGGGGAGGGTTTCCGGTTCTGATTATACGGGTGCTGACTAGAAACAGACAAGAAGTTTAGATTCTGTTTATTTTCTTGAAAGGCGTGGAGATATCATTTAGAAAACCCAAAGCCCTTTTCTATCTTCCTTACAAACTTGTGGTATTTACTGACGGTGATGCCAGTCAAATCTTGACTTTGCTCCAGAAAGAGTTGATGGAAACTGAATACTACTCTCCCAGCCGGACAGCTTTTTCCAGGCAGGAGACCATGCTTTGTGGCAGGACAGCAATGAGAGGAAGAGAAGGAGGTGTCCTTTCCAAAGCTGGGTGTCTGTCCCCACCAATGCCACTGTTTTTATTATCTTCCATTGTCTTCATTTAGCCTCAAACAAACAAAGTCCCAGCACCAGAGGGCAAGATGCTGGACACAGCCTCTGCCCTGGGGCAAAGTTCATGTGGTTAAGGAGTCACAAACCCAAGAGTGCCAAAATATTCTGAGTGCCATGGTTGAGGCTTGTGTAGAAAGGCACTGAGAGAACAAAACCCCTCCACGGAGCATTAGAAGTGTCTTGCAAGGGATGGAGACTTGAGTTGACATGAGTCGGAGAAGCTTTGGGGCCTATGGACCACGTACACCTATAAAGATGCACTGCAAATTAAAGATTCCAGTCTTGGCAATTACAAAACCTAGCAATTACAATTAGTACAGAATACAATTTCCAACGTTGCTATAGTCAGGAAAAGATAGCCAAACAATGAACAGAAGAAAGAGAAACACAGCACAAAGACTAATAATGCTAGTTAACATTTCCTGAGCAAGCATTATGTGCCCACACTTGAGGATTCCCACACACATTATTGTGGTCTAACAACCTAGTTACTTACTGACTGAGCCATGGAGATAAAAGAGGCTAAGTCTCAACCTCCAAGGGGCCCAAAGGCCAATCACAGAGAAGGAGCAAGTAAAGCCACCCTATGGTTCAGAGAGATTAAAGTGATTTAGCAGAGTCACTCTGTAAGTTAATGGTGAAGCTGGACGGGGTTCAAATGACCTACCTAAATCTTGGGTGCTTTCTAGAGTGAGTCACTTAAAACAGAAGCACCCATGTGTATGAGCAAATGAACCGAAAGCTCCCTCAGTAATGCCCATGCCTCTGTAGGGGAAAAATAAAAAAGGATGAAAGAAACGCTTTAGAGCAGTCAAGGCAGCCCTCCTAGCTAACGTTCTCCTAGCTACCACATGCCACACACAAACTAATTAGACACACACATGTCTAATTCAATCAAAGATCTGAAGCCAATACCCCAGAATTTAGATTTATTGATAATAAAATGTATATTATGAGCTCTCTGCAGCAAATCAGAGCCAGAAGAGACAGAATAATCTAAAGTGTCTAGACCCAGGCTCAAGCCTCTCTCCTCCTTTTAATCAAGGATCAATTAACTTCCCCTACCTCTAGGGGCTTCGTGGGATGTGTAGGCTGCAGAGGAGGCGAAATCTGAACTCAGTGACAAACACTTAATGGGCAGAAAATCAAAGCACGAAGAAAGGCCGCTGTGTTGGGTTCAGGCCTTTGAAACTTCACTGGCTTTGAAAAACTAACACTTGGTCAGGTTGGGTGGTTTGGGGGTGGGGTGTAAAAAAACACAGGGTAAGTTTTCATGGCCCACCCATTGATCGAGTCACGTGGGAAGTGTTACCAGAGTGACCCAGCCCCAAAGCCAACTCCCCGCAGCCATGGCTTCATATCTGCACAAAATTAAACACAGCCACATCTCTCAAAGTGCTTTTCAGAAGCCCTTGGTGAGGAAGGGTGAACAGAGCAAGAGGATAAAGGTGAAGTGACTGCACTTCTCTGCAGGACCAAAATCTGGAGAATCGGAGGACACTTTTGTCCCTGAGATGCCTCTCCCGAGACTCACCCACTTTTCCACTGGACCCAATCTGTAGTTATCTTTCTTGATCTTAGTCAAAAGGCTAAAAATCAGCTGGAGTTTTCTTCAAACAAGCAAAGTCTAGGATCTGTGGGGGTAATAACTGAAGCAACATCCACCGAGCACCTACATGCTTACCAGCAAAACGATACAGGACATATAACACAGGCATAGGCCCTGGCAAAGCATAGCTACTGAGGCCAAGCAGTTACCAGGACTCTCTGGTGAGAGCTTGGTGAACCTTACTGACAGGATAGAGTTACAAGTAAATGCTGTTCAAACCATTTACAGAGAAAAACACTGAGGATCAGAGAAGCAAAGCAACCTCACCCAAGTGCAGAGCAAAGGAGGAGACTCGTTTGGAGCAGATACCAGAGCTACAGCCAGAAGGCACTGAGTTCCCCTTAAAAGGCTTTAGAGTCCAGTTTGCAATTTATTTAATGTCTACAATAACTTTGAAAGTGTGTGTGTGTGTGTGTGTGTGTGTGTGTGTGTGTGTGTGTGTTGGTGGTGGTGGCGGTGTTGTTATTTTCCTTTGTACTCGACAGAAAATTGAAGACAGAAGTTTTCTCTTCTCCAAGGTCTCTGAGTGCATCGATGGGTCACTGGGATTAGAACCCAGGTCCCTCTTTTGGTTTATATTTTCTTCCTCCCTGACCTGACCCTTCTTTATAAATGTACTCTCTGTTAAAATGTGACTAAGTAAAATCACTTAAGGTCAAAATGGTCAACCCAACAACTACTTAGAGGTTCAAAATACAAATATTTATGTTGCCAGTAAGTGACAGTATTTCTATTTAAAGTAATTAATTGCTACTGGTCTTAGAAGTGTGCAAACGTTCTTTGGCTTATAATGTTTGTCCAGATTTTTAGACTGGACACAATCCAGACGAGCAGAATCTAAGTTTACTATGAAGGCGTTTCTTCGGCTTCGAAACAAGCTCCGTGGAAAACACTCGCGGTTGGCTGGTGTGAACAGGCAGTGTTCCGGGTTCAGAGACTTCCCTTGACAAATGCTCATTCTTCATGGCTGGAAAGTTCAGGCCAAAATGAAGAAACTCACGGCAGGTAGAGTCCTGCTGCCTGTTTCCTGAGCTCAAGTCCAAGGTCTCTTGCTTAGGTAAACAGAAAAGAAAGGATAGTTCCCTGAGAACTGGACAGTGTGCTGGGAACTCGGGCTACCATGGTGAGTAAGAGCTTGCACTGTGTTTCAGTTTCCCACCCTCAGGAAGTCTGGAGTCCCACGGCAAAGAGAAACCTGTCTGTGGTCTAATCCTGGGTATTAAAGAGAACTTTGGGTGCTCTTAGTTGAAAGTGCTGATAGTGAAATCTTTACTACTTTTCAGTGCTTCAGATGGAACTCAGGGCCTCAAACATGGTAAGTGAGCGCTTGCTACAAAGTGTCAGGCCTCACACCATAGAGTAATTATCAGTCTTTATAACCCTGGCCACAGCATGCATGATGCATGTCAGAGGACAAACACGAGGCAGGTCCCTCCTTTCACTGTAGGTTATGTGGATAGAAAGAACTTGAGTCATCAGGCTTATGAGGCAAATACCATCTCATGAACCCCTTCAAAAAGCTGCCACATTCACCTAGAAATAAAACAAACCAGCAGCCATAATTGCACCTTTCATTGAAAGACAGAGAGCTTCTGCCAACATTATATATTCCACGAACAAGATCCTTCTCTATAGCAAAACGTAATTGCTAGCGCCTATAGGTCTTATCATCTGTTCCCCTTAGGTGAAACAGAGTCATTTCTCAAGATCTCTTTCTTCTCTTTTAGCACCTTTTAAATATGGACAAGGATAAATCTGCATTCACTGGGAATCTGTTATGTTCCAGGAGCTTCAGATATATTAACAAATTTAAGTCTCAAAACAATCACTTCAATCGCTAGTACATAGTCATTGTAGTCAAGGGTCACAGAGGCTACAATTTGTCCCTGTCCACTTGACTGATAAGAGAAATAAGCAGGACACAAAACAGAACCATCCAGCCCAAAGTCCATGTGAAGATGAGGCCAGATAGATCTTGCTAAACATAACATGAACAATGCCTCGGTAGATGTTCGTGTGCAAGAAAGCCAACTACAAAGCTGTTGAAAGTATATTTAGCCTGAACAAGGACAAGAACCAGGTACTATACAGCTCCAGGCTCTGCGTTGGCCTCCAGTATGCTTCAACAGTTTGGCTGCAGGAGCTAGGGTACTATGCATCAGAGCTCTTCTCTGCAACCACAACTGATCTCCCAGACAACTCATGTTTTAAGCTCCTGTATTAAAACCCCAGTGAGGATCAGTTACTTCTTTCTTCTTCCAGTATATTCATGAAGTTTGTTTGTTTTGCTTTTCAATTTGGTGGTTATTTAATGCATATATGTTTTGCCTGCATGTATGCCCATGCACAATGTGCATTCCTGGTACCTATGGCAGTCAGAGAAGGCATTGGATCCTCTGGAACTGTAGTTACAGTGTGCTTTAAGCCAGCATGTGGGCATTGGGGGTAGAACCCCAGTCCTTGGCAAGAGTAGCCAGTGGTCTTAACTGCTGAGCCATCTCCAGGCCCCATTCAGAAACTCAGGCACATGGATTGATAGGATTTCATCTCTTACGGGGACTGGGGCTGACCCTAGGTAGGTCACTTTACCTCTCTTCAGTTTTTGACATCATTCAACAGGACTTTGTATAATGATTCTCAGTTTACAAAATTGTGGTGGCTGAGATGTGATTTATAGAGTATATCATCACTGGCAGGCTCGGTGAATAATCATTCTGATCTCCCCCCCCCCCCCCCCCCCGTATGTGCCAGGGAGCCAACCAACACAAAGCCTTAGTGTCAGGAACCCTTATAAGGAGGAGCAAGATGTGATTAGAATTCTGTCCAGAATCTCCTGAATCAGCCATTGGCTCATCCAGCCATTTGCCAAAGGTAGTCTGATCCCGAAAGAAAGAAAGAAAGAAAGAAAGAAAGAAAGAAAGAAAGAAAGAAAGAAAGAAAGAAAGAAAGAAAGAAAGAAAGAAAGAAAGAAAGGGAAAGAAATTCTGAAAAGTAGGCAAATGGACGGGCTGTTGACAGCAGTTTGCAGGACCTGTTCCCCTGATGTCAGGGCCACTGCTGGAGCCCTGCCGTACATTCTCAAAGGATCACACAGGGCTTAAGGTCAACAAGTCCAAAATAAAAGTGAAGAGAAAAACACTGCTTCTTATTTATCCAGTGGTGAAACATGCTCTTGTCAGCATGTGTGTGTCCATCTAAGCACCAATGCCCAGGTGTACAAAAACATCATGCTCACGTGGCGCTAAAATAAATATTGTGGACTGGCAGGACATCAGACACACCTGGAAGGCAGTTCGACAGTCAAAAGTTAAAAGGCAAGCCCACAGGCAGATGTGAGGGAAGAAGGTTGGGGCAAAAACACCACTGGAGCCCCATAGGAGCCAAGCTGTGCTGGTTGGCAAGCCAAAGCAGCAGTGGACTGACTTCCAGGCACTTCAAGGTAGAGGGTCTAAGTTGAAGGTCACTCTTTGGCAGTCCACACCGAATCTGCTTGCCAGAGATTATTCTATTTGGCCCATCCAATGCTTACAATTAGTGTTACCATTTAGTAACAGGCAGTCTCAAATCATACCCAGGTTCCCAGCTTCAGAAGCCTGTATTCTCCAGGGTCCACTGGCACTCACCGTATCCCTGCCACTGAGGCTGTGTATCCCCTGCCATATTCATCTCACTCATGCTGTGGATTTTCTTATGCTTACTTGGTCTCTTTAGTGACTTAAGTTAACTGCCTAGCTCTGTAGAGTCCTGGCTTTCCTATCTCTGCATTAAAGGATAAAGGTGTTCTGACAGTATGGAAACAGCCCTGATTCAACAATGTCTCCCATAGTGAGCACTGGCCACAGCCCACGTGTGAAGGCAGGCACTGGTACAAGTGTATACATCTCAGCCTTAAATCAAGTTGACCTTCCTATGTTTTAAGTTGCCCTCTCTAGGATTACGTAAAGCATAACAAAAGGCAGGTAGTTTTGTAGTTTCCATGTAAGAAAATTGAGGGACCAGTGAAAGGCAAGCCTTTTTTTTGAACTCTGAAGCCATCAGCAAGATTCCTCTGTAAGTCTGGTGGTGTAGCATGTAGGAGCACCTCCCTTATTAGCCAGGTAAACAAGGTGTGTCATAATAAATTGCATGGCTATGCAGCAGAAGATATGAGCTAGCCTAACCTATACCTGTCTAGGCGATCCCAAATGGTGTTATCATAGAGTTCTATTTTTAAAGGCAGTAGTTATCGGAAATAAAAACAAACCAGCTTTCACATGCTAGAAGCTCACTGGTCCTAAACAGTAACTAAAGGCCAAGTGAGAAGAGAACTATCAGATACCCTGGTATCACCAATCTTGCTCAAAATGGAGTTTGGCATATATCAGTAATACAACAGAATTCTAAAAGCACAGTGGTCTTACATATCATCATTCTGTTTACCAGGTGGAGCGACTGAGACCATCATGCTGACATAGTCGTTAATTATTCTCCTGGACTAGCCAAGAATCACTTCAGAAAAGAATCCATTTCGGTATCCTTGGCACTGAGAACACTCCCCAGCACTTAGTGAGAGCTAACCAAAGTCTGGAAGAGCCGACTCATCACCAGATACACCCTATGACTTGAAGATTCTTTACCTTCCTTCCAAACTTTAATCTCATACAGATCACAGCCAAACCCAGTTCTCTGAACCCCATCACCTCCAACAACACATTTCCGCAGTAAAGAAGAGACGTGATTCCATTAAGGATTATTCTTGAGGGACCTAACCAGTTTCGGGTGTGGGATGAGTGGCTTACAGGCAGCATCACCTTACACTTGATCTTCAGTTCTTCAGGCTTTTCCACAAAGTGAAATTCCTGTACATTCTTTTTGAACTCTTAGGGGAAGGCTGTGGAATCCCAATGATTCAGCTGTCATGCCCCACCCCACCCCAGCTATCCCAAGGGCAAAGGGGTCACTTTCAGCACACCCATAAGATCCTCTTAGGGAACCAAGTGAGAGGAAGCTTCTCGATTCTCAGAAGGTAGGTCAGACCCAGAGTTGAAACTAGCTTTGCCACTTAACAATCTATGTGATCTTGAGCAAGTTGCTCAATTTCTCCGAGCCGCCCCAGTAAAAGGAGGATCTCAATTCCAGTCTGAGGAGGAAATGTGGTATGGTAGCCATTTAACAGTTAGTTTTTTCCCCTCTTATACCTGAGACTAGCGCTGTTTATAAGATGCCAGTCAACTACACTGAGTGGTTTCCTTCTTAAAACAGCTGTACTAACAGGGACAGGGGTTCTGTCACCTTGAACTAGGACTGCCACTTGTATTGAGCAAGACTGGATCGGTTCCAGGGTGCTGTGGATAAGATAACTCTCGCTCCAGGAGCACACTCCCTGTTCCCAGGCCTGTCAATGTTCTTTTTGTAAAAGGCAGAAACCTTCAAATCTGACAGCTGCCACCTGCACAAATAATTCACGGATGTAATTTTGTAACCGAATACAGGCCCCGAAAAGCAAAAAGTTTGAAGTCCAAAATAATCGCTTTGACCTTCTGCCTAAAGGCTCACTAATCACACATTAATTTACAGTGGATTTCCTCTCTGCGTGCTGTCTATACAGGTTACACTGTCATTTTAGAAGTATCCAGGGAGTTAAGGGTATCACTAAACACCTGATTAAAATACAACCCCAACTTCTCCAGGCATCCGAGGCTTGGTCCATGCCTCATGGAGTCTGCAGAAGGGCACTAGGTAGGCAGAAAAATAGGGGAGAAAAAAAAAAAAAAGGAAATGCCTTACAGAAAAAATTATAGGCCACAAAAATTAATAAAATGTGGTTCCTGCCCTGAAAGAATGCACTTATAGCCAGTGACAGAAATGTCCATGGTGGCATTGGTAAAATGGAGGCATGAGGACACCTGATTAGCCCTCAAAATGTACAAAGACTTTGCTGTTGTTTCAGAACAAACAATAAAACTATTGAAGAATAACCCCAAATCACTGTTGCATGACCATCTCCTTGTCAACTTTTGTCCTGAAGGTAAACATAAGATAGAGGGGAGCCTATCTTTCCCTAAAACCTAAATTTGGAAAACTTTCTGCTAATAAGGAGATGAAACTGCCACTTAAAATGTCTTAAACCCAGAATTATCTTATTTGGGGAAAAGGTTTCTAGTTGAATCATCCCTGGGATAATTACACAATGAAATAGGTTGAAACCCAACAGAACAATGGAAGACATTTGTTCAGTTCTTCATTTGGTCTAGCAAATTAGTTAATCTTTTACCTTAACTAGGTAGGGGTGTGTGTGTGTGTGTGTGTGTGTGTGTGTGTGTGTGTGTGTGTGTGTATGTGTACCAATCTAGAAGGCAAAATAAATTCATTACTAGTTTTTGGCTCATAAATATCCTGTATCCCTAAGATGCCACAAGTGAGTTTGGGAGGGTTAGCTAAGTTTCTGTTGCCAATATGATTTTTAACAATTCCGAATAGATAGCAGTCATTGACATGTGTTTCTTAGTCTTGGTTCTTCTGGGAACTGACATTGTAGACACTGGACCTCATTCTCACTCTGTCCTCTTGTTCCTTTTCTTCATGTGCAGCATGAGTACAGGCCTGGTTTGGCCTAAGGTTTAGAGAGTAAGGGCTCTACAAAAAGTATTGGAGCCATTTCCAAACAAGAAAGCTTTGTCTCCAGGGTCTGTTTTTGGGACACAGGAGCTTTACTAGTGACTTTTACCTCAGCTGAGGAGACTGAGGTTCCTGCTGTTCTTTAGTGTGTGAAGGAAGATGCCAGAACATCTCCAAAAGCACTGTGTGGGTCTTCAGATAAGACTGTGACAAATGTTGGCAGCTCTTGGCTCAGTTGTGCCAAAATGGCATTGGGGGCAGCCAGGTGGGTTTTTTTGGCTGTGCCAGTTCTCTTTCCAAATACTCCTTCTCAAAAGGGATGCTCAGGAACAAGGTTCCAGAGCAGCACAACAGGGGACAGCAGAGGTCAACTGACTTTCTGCAGACTAGGGCAACTGCCATGTTTGTCTCTTAGACTGGAACTGTCAGGAGTGTGTCTCACATAAATAGAAATCCAGGTGCTCTGGGGCTGCCCTTAGTGGCCTTCTCCCCACCCGCTGCAACATGGGGACAACAAAATGTAGGCATTTCCACACCCTAGGGAGAACTGGCTGTAGCTGCTAACTCCTAGGTGGCTTGCTATAGGAACCCCATTGTTCCAAGAAGGCTCCCCAGCCAAGACTCTCTAGGAGGCCAAAACCCTATGATGCATTTTTCAGCTGTTGAGAGAAAGGGTTCTTCCTGGGATGTTTCTTCAGTGGTTCTGGAAGCCAGGTCCTTAATCCTTGCAAAGCAGCATGGAGCCAGGTTCCCTCAGAGGGACACAATAATGTCTAGAGTCTTTCTTGCAAATATAGAACAATTCCCTATTTTCTCCTTTACAACCTCTGTAGCAGAGACGGGAAGGGGATAGCAAAGCCCAGGGGAGGGAAGGTTCCAGGCTTCTCCAACTCCCTCCTCCCTTATGACCCTAC
This sequence comes from Arvicanthis niloticus, assembly GCF_011762505.2. Lineage (NCBI taxonomy): Eukaryota > Metazoa > Chordata > Mammalia > Rodentia > Muridae > Arvicanthis > Arvicanthis niloticus. The sequence continues at coordinate 45,159,136 of NC_047662.1, forward strand.
CCACCTGACCCTCTGCTGAAGTTACAAAGCCCCCACTGTTCTTTCTGCCTATCTTCCCCCTCCCAGCAGACCTCCCTCCCCAAACACACACATACACTTTTTGGAAGGGCAAAACGCCAAATAACGTTATTCCCCTTCACCATGGTACTGCCATGAGAGCTGCCTGGTATGTTTGCTGGAGAAATGGAAGGTTTTTGTGGAGATCACACCATCCTCCACTACTGTTCCTCCCTTTGTTAGAAATGGACTTGAAAAGAAGAGAAAGGATTCCCAAGTGGAATCTAATTGGTGAGACAAGAGGGAAATACAAGGCTGCTAGATCAGGGACTGGGGGATGCCACTGTGCTTCCGAGAGCCAACATGCTCATGTAAATGCCTACAAAGCCACAAACTCCAGCCTCTCTTTGTCCCTCAAGCACAATGTTGCATTCTATCTGCCATGGGTAGCCCATGAGGATGCCATCATATGCATTGAGAAGGGGAGAGTTTATAGCACAAAGGGAAACCCCCTTCATATCATCTAATCAAAGAATACTCTGTATTCGTTGTAAAGCCATTGTAAGTCACTGAAAAGAGTAAAAAATGGTCTTGGGGAGGAGATGTTGATTTGGCTTTGTGCTTGTGGAATAAAGTATAATCCTTCCCCCTTTGGACCAGTCAAGGCAATGTGACACCAGACTGGTGAATTCTCTGGACCTTAAGCATCCTCAGCTGCAAAACAGGTCCTGCAGTCTTGAAAGGCTATAGTGGGGATTTCCTGAGTTGCGGAGCTGAGCAGCCAGCCACAGAGCAGGTGTGCTGCTGAGGCTTCTTCCTTCCTCTCTCCTCCAAGTACAAAAGGGATGGGAGCTCTGCCTAGGAGGGGGGCAGGTCCGTGAGAAATAATCCATCTCCTGCTGGTACTGAGAACAAGCTGCATAGGCGGCCTGCTGGCCTGCTGCTTGTCCGTCAAAATGACAGAATGGGTCGCAGGGAATTAATTATTCAACATCCCCCCCCCCCCCAAACAAATCCCGTCCAAAGGCACGGTTTGATTCCTTTCAGTACACTGACTATACAAAATACTGAGGGTTCAGTATACTTCAAAAACCTCACAGAAACCCAGGCTGGGCCTTGGCAGGAGTTCCCCGGCCACTGGGTTTTTCTGTGTGTGGTTTATAATAACACGCAAGCCTGATGCCAAGTCCTAATCTATTAAGGGACTGCCAATTAGCAGGGGGCTTAGAGAACTGGGGAGTGGGCCTAATTAGGCTTGCAAACCATTTCTCCCCATTGCCTCTCACAATCTGACACAAGGTATACTAGGCAATTGTTCTAGCTAGAACCTCTCTGTAGCCCTGTGCACACTGTGTTTTGTTTGTGTTAAGACTCTAGACATGAAAGCTGGTGCTCTGGTTCCTGCCTGTGCGTAGATGGCAGAGGTGGGATTGAGGAAGGCAGTTATTCTCAGAGGCAGACAGCCACTATCAGGGGAACTTAATAAAAAGTAATAGTGAGATTCTGTGCTCTGCCTAGACCTATTCAAGCACTTAAAATAGCAACCAGAAGATGAGAATGAATTAGTATTCTTTCCCATCCTTTTCTCTTTCCCTCCCTCCAACTCTCTTAGTGCTGGGAACAAATCCAGGTAAGCAAGTGCTCTGCCACTGAGCTGCAGCTCCAGACCAAGAATTCTTCTTTTTAATGCAATTCCATCTCACGGTGACTTGGCAATCGCTGCTTCTAAATGACATATCTAAATAATATGTCACCTTTGGCTAGAAAAGCTATATAAAAATCAAATACATATATTTTCTATATAATGTAGATAACAGTATGAATATACTGTATACAATTCTAAACTAAATGGAATAGCAAATATTTACTGAGCAGCTGTTATGTGCTGGAGCTGAGGAGTTAAAACAGGTGCTTTAGCCTTCCCCAGCACATCACCTGGAAGGTCTCCACTAGGACTCAAACCTGAAGTCTCCCCATCTTCTCTTCTGCCTTGGTAGAAACTAAGTTTTCAAACGCTTTGCCAAAATATCTTCCAGAAAGAAATAGAGTGACTCCAGAGCCAGACATCAGAGGCTTATTCAGAAGAGGAGGAAAAACCTGAGAAACAAATGGCTATAAGACACAGGAGAAAGCATATGCCTTCTCATGGCCTGGTCTCCAGACAGAGTGGGGAATGGAGTTAGAAGGTGTCTGTGGTAGGAAGAGCCAGAGCTAGGGTTTGGAGGCCCAGAGTCCTTGGTGATTTAAGGAAGTCCATTTTCCCCTTTGAGCCTCTGTATCTAGTGAAGAGAGAAGGCTGTTCAACAGGAGCCTGTCACCCAGCACCTTCTTCAGTCAAGTTCCTTGTTACACTGTACAACCCAGATGGATATGGGCTAATTGAAGATTTCCTAAGAAATGCCGGCCTCAGTCATCTGTCACCATTCTAAGCTGTTTGATCCATACAGTTTTCAAACAAGACTGAGTCGTTCCCCCCCCCCCCCCTTTCTGGCCTGATGTTTATTTAATCCGTATCTTCTCTACAATGCTAGATACTCAGCCGGCACATCTAGGGAAAGGTATAGTTAGGCAGGCTGAATTTAGAAAAGTCACTCTGGTGGGCTGTACTCTGTGGCAAGGCGAGGTAGAGACAGCTAGCTCCAGCCAACTGATGTGTGACTAACTATCAGTGAACAGCCTGGGCATTTCAACACATGTCCATCTACCCAGAATGAGATATGTGAAGGCCTATGTCACCACACTCCAGATCCTAGACAGTAGAACTCACATAAACCCACTCCGATCTCCAAGAGCGTCTGTGATCTGCTCCATCTTTGTCTCACACACCTCTCTACCCTGACTGCTCACATCCCTTATACAGACACCTTCGGGTGACCTTAACATACAGCGCAATTTCTTCCACAGTACACCTGGGTCTGCATTAGATGTGAACAGCTAGCAGACAAATCTGTCTGCTGGCAAGGAATCCAGAAAGGCAAACGCTGGTACACGGTACCGGAGAATTGGAAGACTCTGTCTGCAGCCACACACCTTCACCTTTAACAGATCCCTTGGCCTCTTGGTGATGGGGGAAATAAGAGAACATGTCTGACAGCCTGGCTCACAGAAGGCTCAGGAACTGTTTCTTCTGAGAATGTGGGGTAGTGAACCTTCCACAAGACAAACAAGTGTTAGTATAGAAGCAGGGCCATTGTTTATTACAAATGGAGATACTTGAATATGCAAAATGAAGCCCACAAGCTTTTTGGTTATTTTGTTTTGTTGTTTTATGAAATTCGAGTGACTGAAGATGTCCAAACAAAGTATAGGCTTTGGGGGTAAAATAAATTTGAGTTTAGAGTTTTGATTCACCATTAAGTGAGATGTATAGCCCTCTCGTCCAACTGTAAGATAAGGACAATATGACTAATCTCAAGACTTGCCAAAGGTTATTATAAAATCCCAAGATGCTAAGGTAACTCTGTGTGTGCCTGTACAGCCTTAATCCATGGTGATGACTACTGTTTCTTGTGGCTTTCACAAAACACAGTAGGAAGAACAAAGATGACCCGGGAGGCTCTTTGTCCCTTTGACTTAAATAGCAATAGTATATACAAAGCAATACAAAGTAATAAAGCAAAACATAACAGGCTTTCAATGTTCATTTCAACGCTAAAGGAAGATGGGGGGCGGGGCTTAATACTTGACGAAGGTTTGAATGGAATGTCCTTAGAAGTTCCCCAGCTTCCTTATATTGACAGCACCAACTCTGCTCCATAATGCATTTGGTCATTCTTCATTCATTCACTTCCAATAAATATTAAGCACTTACATTGAACAAAGCACAAGGGGGAGTCACAGGAATCCTGATTCAGGCCCTTCGTTTTCATTAGGGAGCAGTGATTTGCTACAGAGCTGTCAGTGGGAAACGGCATGCATGGGTGTTTGAGCTCTGCACAACGCCAGGAGACACCACTTTGGTTTTAGTCTGAAGTTTCCGTTTTAGGCTGAAACTAAGATGGTGCCATTGCTACTCCTCCAGGAGGGAGCTGGCTAGGCAGGCATCATCGCTTCTGCTCACCAGCTCTGGCAGGAGTTTTCACCTCCTTGTGAACTGGATGCCCCAAGGACCAGGGATGGCTGGGAACATTCATTGTTTATTGCTGTACGGTTTCCCAGCCTTCCCTTGGAACAGACCTGTGTATATCTACAGCATGTATACAGTCTACTAAAATCCTTTATGCAAGAAAAAGAAACAAAAAGCTGGAAAAAGAAAAAGAAAGGAGGGGGAAAGATGATAGAAGGGGGGAGGAAGCGGAGGAGTGGGGAAGAGGAAAAAGCAAGGGTCCATGGGAAATAACAGTTTTTGCGTGAAATGTGACCAATCAACAGGGAATTATTAGGATGCCAGATAGTTTGTAGGTCGCTGTATTCATTGGGACTTTCAAAGGAATGGATCTAGCTTGCCAACAGGCTTCATAGATGTATGACCATAATTAAGTTTCAGCTACGCCTAGAACGCTGCATTTAACCTGGTTTTTAAATAGCATCATAGTGCAGGTCAAAATCAGTTTCATTTAAAATAACCATCAAACACTGTCTCACATCAATCAAATTAGGATCAAAAGAGACATCGGTTTCCCCTTACTCATGGCCTTTGGATTCACAAGTAGGACACAGGATAAAAATAGCACATCAGAGGCAGACACACCTAATGTCAAATCAGAGGCTCCTTCCCTGGCTCCCACTTCCTTACATATATATGAGGGGAGGTTATAGGTTGAAGTGTATCCCCACTCAGAATTCCTAAGTTGAACTGTTTAGAGTGTGAACTAATTTAGACAGAATCTCTTTAGACAGTCAAATTAAATTGACATCACTGGCGTGAGTCCTGATCCAGAAAAATCTATGTCCTTAGCAAAGAGGAATTTGCACAGGTGGATCACACAAAATGGGAATAGCCATAGACAAAACAATGCAATATGCTTAGGACAGCAGACCCTTCCCTCACAGCCCCAGAATGAACCACCATGTACCTTCCCTCACACCCAGAGCTGTGAGACAACACATTTCTGTCATTTAAACTGCCAGATTTGTTTCTTACTACAGTAGCCATAGCAATCTATAGAGAGAGAAAAGAATCTACCCCAGGGAGTTTGTCTGGGGAGCACAGGAAACAATTGAACGTGGCAGGGGAAAACCTGTGTGGAGTTAATAGTGAAGCTCGACTCCAGGGCTGTGTGCACTTAATGGTGACCCTCAGCTCTAATACTGTCAAGTGATTTGATGAAGTAAGAATTGTTTTAATCGTCAACATAGAAAAACAAATGCATGTGTGCTTAATTAATTGAAAAGAAATTAAATAAAAAGGAAATATGCTAAAACGCCAGGATTGTACTGAATGGCAGACTGTGTGACCTTTCTTTCCTAAATTTTGACTAATGCCATTTAAAGTATCAATAATGGAAAATAAGTTTAGATGAATGGTTAAAAATACATGTTGGTGGCAGGAAAAAAAAAAACAACTTTCAATTTTGTTCAATTTTTACTGAGCAATTCATGCATGCAAGACCTTGTATTAGGAATTTAGTGAGTTGCTTCTCTCAGACTTACTTGTCAGGATTCTCTAGAACCCTATGTTCCTTATGAATGTTTCTCTATTTATACACAGAACTATAGCTTTTTCTCTGAATTTTACTGTCATGCAAATACTGTAGTTACAGTTCTGGGCATAGCCTCTAAACACAAACACAGTTGAAAACCCTTCCTGAATGTCCCTCAGTTAACCAGTCAGCTGCTGGAACATCTCTGGTCAGGTGCAACCAGTCCATGTGCTTCCTCCGTATCCATCCCCACTGGGGAACAATGCATTCCTGTGTCTCACAGCAACAACGCCAATCTCATGCTGGGTACCTGTTTGCAGATTCTAGGCTCCTGTACCTCCAACTTTGGATGCCTTCAATCTGAGAGCTCTTACACCCATTTGCTCAGAAAACTGATACACATTTGGAAAATGGAGGGAACACGTGAGAATTCTTCACGTAAGAATATTTGTACCTTCTTGCCTGGACCTCGTCTGTTCAACAGAATCAGTTTTCAAATGTGTAAACAAAGAAAGCCATTACTCCTCTTTGGAGCAGTGGTTTACTTGACTCAGGTCCTCCAGGCTCCAGGCGTGTGTCCTATTGCCAGTGCTTCAGACAAACCCACCCTTAGCTATTTCTTAGTTATTCCTATTGTTTGTTCCCTTCTGCCAGCATCTTACCACAAAGTTGACAGGAAGTGGGTCTTTTCTAGAAGCTTCGGCTGTATAAGTAAAGTTCATAGATGCGCCCACACACACCAACACACACACACACACGCGCACACACACACACACACACACACACGGGGGGGGGGGGGGCTAGCACTCCTCATGGAGTTTATCTCAGTGCGCTGGCCCTGCTAGTATCTCTGTTGGTTGGCTTGCTGCCTGTTAGGATGTCTGTGGTATGAGCATTAGAAGTCTTATTTTCAGGAAGACTAGATGCAAAACCCAGTTAGGATGCAGGAGCTGGCTGGGTGGGTCTGTGAACACTTGCACTGGGGAGTGCTATTCCAGAACTCTGTCTCCACACCTTCTGGTCCTCACCACCCCACCCCACTCACCACCCCGGCCCCCGAGCATGAGTGGGAATTGTGTTTTGTAAGTTTTGCAGCCACATTGGCCTAGCCTAAAGCAGACAGCCAATAAATACTGAGTGATATGGTGGCGGGGATAAATGCACTGATCACAGTGATGGCTTTGGGCCTTGTAAGGAAATCTTTGATCTCCTGGTGAGATAGATACCCTTACTAAACAGGCAATACCCACAGGCCTTTATGGATTGCTCCCCTTTCTGGTCAAAGACAGAGGGTGTTGTCAAGTCCGGATTTTACAGACTGTCCAGACTTGGCTGGCAGAGGACAGGTAGCCTCTGAAACCAACTTTCCAGGGTTTCAGCAGAACCCCTCACTGTATGGGGAAACTTTATACTTCCTCCCTTGATCGCCTGAGTCCCTCTTCTCGGCAAGTCCCAGGGCACTCTTCCAATCCCACAGTGCTCTGTGCTGAAGCCAAGCCCCAGTTTCCAGCCTCAAAGGGCCCTTTGTTTAGGCTCTCTTTCCCAATCAGCGTATCCTGAGCTTGAACCCCTAGCTTTTGAGAACTCTGAAGCTTTGGCAGTAGAGGACTTGCCAGCAGGTTTGCGGCCCTTAGCAGCTCTCACAAGCCTCAATGTGAGGGAATGTCTTTAGCTAAGAAACGCTTTTCATGAGAGGGAGGGGAGGGAGTATTATTTTAAGAGTTGCAAAAACAACTTCAAATCGACTCTTTAGTCTTTAATTGCTACCAGAAGACTGAGAACTTCTTGTTCTCTCATACTTAATTAAGATGATAGTTTTAATCAACTTTAAATGATATTGGTTAATATGCTCTGCTCAATCTCAGGCAGGTTTTGCATCAGAACACTGGAATGCACTAAAGACAAATTTCCAACATGGTCTCCCCACCTGGAAAACACCTTCAGCCAGGGCAGATGGAAAGGAGCTGCATCTGCACAGCTGCCACTCAACTCTCTGGGAGGTTCCAGAGCTCTTTGCAGAGGTCAGACAGGCTGAATCCAAGGCACGCTCGGAGTACACATGCTGCAAATTCAGCAGGCACTCTCCACCACATTTATGTCTTCTAAAGCTTGCCAATCATCTATGACACCCAGCAGTACCCAAACACTTCCGGGGTCAGGGTACACTAGTGTCAAAGAAGCTACTGTCTCTAGGCACCTTCCAATCCCCCCCCCCCCCCCCCAACAGCCTGAGAAGTAGAAATTACTGTCTCCTTTCACAGATGGAAACAGTAGTTGGAGAGGTCACTTATAAGCAAGCTAGCAACCAACAGGTCAAGATTTGAACCCAGAACAGCCTGATGCTAAGACATATCTTTCTATTGTGGCACACAGCCTCTTAAAGTTTAGGACTTCCTGACTAGCTAGGGGAACTATGATGGGAAATTGTGTCATCTGTCCTCTTCAGTGACAATATTTAGAGATTCAGCCATCAGACCCCCAGTGAACCAACAGTATCTTGGGAATACAAGCATTTTAGTTCCTGAGGGCTTCTAAGTAGAATCTACAAGGCAAGGAAACGTAGACATGATTGTGAATGATTTGTTTAAGGTCACTAACTAGCACCAGGGCTAGCAAGGCTTGAAGCCTTGATGCTTAAGTACCTCCATTGAATGGTGATGGCGTAGGGTGTGAGTGCTTTCAGAATGGTTTCTCCTTCTACAACTTGATGAGAAGGAAAAACCATGGGAACAAAGGTCAGACACAGAGAGCTACATGTTGTTTCTTTAGAAGAAGTAAGACTAACATATGAAGGTAGACTTCAACTAGAACAACTGTGCAGTCAAAACAAGGCTGGCAAGAGCCCAGATTCTTGGGTGTGGGTGTGTTGGGGAAGCAGATTATGAAGAGATGGTGAATTGGGGACATTCCTCCTAGAAAATAATTTTACTTGAGGAATTTCTTTTTTTGTTGTTTTGTTTTTCGAGACAGGGTTTCTCTGTGTAGCCCTGGCTGTCCTGGAATTCACTCTGTAGACCAGGCTGGCCTTGAACTCAGAAATCTGCTTGCCTCTGCCTCCCAAGTGCTGGGACTAAAGGCATGCGCCACCACTGCCCAGCAGAATTTCTTTAACAGTATTACTGTGCACTGAGATGCTATGTTAAGGTTTCCAGGACTCTGTAGACCACTGACGTATGAGATCAATATCTAATTTACAAAATAACCAAATCTAGAGTTTAAAGAGATGTTTAAAACTATGTTTCCCCCTGCAGATTTGACCTTGAATCTGTTTGTATAAGATTTTTTTTCCCTCTAGAATCTATGAATCCTCTAACTTCTCAGAGTATAGTTTTCCCATTTATAAACAAAGAGTGGGGAAAGGGAGAATTCTTGATGCTTCGGTCCTCTATCTTGGACATCCTAAGACAATCCTAAAGACTCGCCATTGAAACTGGGATGATCAGAGGCCGCATTGTGCTAAGATGGCTTCATCAGTGTGGCCCTCTCCTTGATAAATAATAGCAATGTTTCTTACTGTCCTTAGCATTCTTCCTCCAAGCCCCTGTTCAATATAGAGTTAACAAACCCTTGTGTCTGTTACTTTTACACAGAGGACATGGTGTATTCCTGTCACCACACCTGCCCAGCATCTGCTCCAGAAAATACAAGAGGCGGGGGCAGTATCCCATTCATCATTAGATCGTTAAATCTTCAAAGCTAGTGTAGTTCCAGGCATAGTCACTGAAAGGACCTATCTTGCATTGTTTAATAGAACAGTTTCCCAGAGGAAGTACCCAGGTACAGAAAAAGAACCAGAGGATACCTCACACCAGGAAAGTTAACAGAGTAAGGGAAAGTGACTTGGCCAAAGTGGCCCAGTAAGTTAGCCACAGTCAGGACATGAACAAGATAACTGTTTGTCTCCCTCCCATCTTGGGTCTCATTTCTCTACTGGTTTCTACAACCAGTGATGGAGCTCAAGGGTGGAGGGGTTACCCATCATGTGTGAGGCCCTGAGTTAAATCCCTGCAGTACAAGAAAATCATTCATTCATTCATTTATTCACTCTCTCTCACTTTCCCTCTTCCTCTTAGAAGCCTTCTGTAAGGTAAGGCTAGTATGAAGTAGGTGAAACTTTTTTTTTTTAAAAGCCATCATGGTTAGCACAAATTCATTTTTGTTGACCAAGTTTACCACATTATAAGATAATATCAAAGCTAAGGTTACAGTCCTAAGTTGTCTTAAGTTAGGTGCACACCCCTACTCTCAGATTCCTCATTCTATTATGGGCTATTACCGACTCTAGCCAGTTTTCTTTCATTTCATCACGATGACTTACAGGAAGCAGGTTTTAAGCAGTACTTACCTTTATAATTACACTTAATAATGCATCTATTTATAGAAAAAGAAGATACCTTGAGATTGTGGAATCATCTGAAACGAAACTTTTATTGTCCTCTTTGGCTTTATGCCCTTACTGTCTAGAATATCTTTTTTTATTTATATATTTTTCAATTAAACTGGTATGCTGTATTATAAAAGAAACTCCAAATTTAATAAGATGGTACAATAGTACAAGGCAAATGCATTTTTTTAAATTTTATTTTGTATCATTAGAAAGATTTACCCAAATCGGCAGGGGGGTGGACTCTGCCCAGAGAAAAATCAAGGAATGCCTGAGAGCTTGACTACCAAGAACGGGGTAGCACATTCCTAACTTGGAGGAAGAGTGACAAGGTTTTGGGGAAGGCTGGAAAAGCCATCAAATGTATGCGTCTGAGGCCCAAGTGTGCAAGAAAGGGAGGCAAAGATGGGAGGAAGGAATGGAGCAGGAAGGGAGGATAAAGGCCCAAGTAGAACCAAATTCCAAAGGGTCTCAAGCATGCTGTACTCTACAGACATGGGGACGGTGCTCCGAGGAAAGGGCCTGGGTGTTCAGAGCTGTCATTCAGAAGAACAACTCTCGAGTACATACTGCCCAAGGACACCTATGGATTGCCACCTGGAGATTTAATCTGCAGAGACATTTTCCCTCATCTTGTACTCAATAATACAATAGCTTGCCCTCAATGCACAGCTTTAGAAATGGGGACGGCAGAGAGAAAGGGGCACATTTTGGACAAAACTGCATTCACATCGCAAGTATTAATTAAAAGTTTCAAAGTATTTCCTGTTCACATGGCACGCCATCTGTCGCAACAATTCATCCTCATTTTATCTGTTCACCAAATGACAGCAATTTGTCCAAGGCTCCCCAGCAAATAACACAAGCATTGAGCCCACACAGAAAGAAGCTGCCTCTCAGACCTTTATTCTTATCGTTTCATTAAAGTATCACCCCAAAACACCTGGCTGTGCTTCTCCACCAATGCTGTGTGTCTGTCTTCTTGACTTCTTACTTGCTCCTTCAAGGCACGCTCTACCTTCTCAGTCTATCTCCCTGGATCTTCCACAGCACACTGTCTATCTCAACAAACAAAGGGAGAAGAGAAGATAGCTGGCCGAATTCAGGAACGTTCTCTGTGGTGGCTTTCAGACAACAGAGAATGGTGGATGAGCCAGAGATTCCCTTTCCCAGTTGCCTTGTGGGTATTTCCTGTTCGACCATTAGTGGTGCAGGAAGAACCCTGCTACCAGTCCTAAGGAGCCCATCAACGACGGGATACTGCTCTGCAATGCTGCTCTGCATTTTAAGTGTGAGTGATGTGTGCAAACGGGACTGCTTGCAGCCCTATTTAACTTTACCATGGGTCTGTGTTTGTCAAAGCTCTATGCCAAACCCCTGAGAAAGAAATGCCACAAAACTTCTTTTAGGGAGGGTAAAAAGACCTACTTTATACACTTGGTCTCATGCTAATCAGGGCACCATTGAAATCCCTGCTGAATAGGAGTCCTACAATGGCCTGGGAAACAGAGGTGGTCTTTCCAAAGCGCTGGCTGCTTCAGTCAAAGCATTTCACCCCCTGGCTTTTTAACTCCTAGGGAGAAGATGGATAAGAAGGGGAGTTAACACTGGGATCAGAGACTGCTATTTCTGTGCAGAAGTCACCCCACTTCTGTGTGACACTTGTCGGCTTCTCTGACCGTTTCTTCTAAGGCATCTGAAGCTGCTGCTCTCTTCGGTATACGTGGAATGGTAGTGGACACAGGGTCCAGCGGCCAGCTAAAGGGAGATTCTAAAACGGCACTTTCCTGGGAATCTTAGTAAATGATTTCTGCTAGAGATTAACTGGTTGAATTATTAATGCAGCATGTCACCAGCCTCCAATAAGAATTGAGACTAGTCCTGCTTTCTAAAAAAAAAAAAAAAAAAACAACACTGAAATGAGCGCCAGCCTCCTCCTCCTCCTCCACAGGGTTGTTGTGAAATTCAAGTAAGTTAATAATGCATGAAGTGCCTTAGTGCACAGCTTGCCACATAATGAGGATTCAGTCAAGTCCATGCCCTTCCAGCCTGGAGGTCAGAGTCTCACCTCTATTCTCTTAAGAATTTACACAGGAACAGGAAATACTGACATGGGTAGAAGGTTTTAAACCCCAAATCAAACTTAAATACTTTATAGGGCCTGATAATTTTAAGACATTCTGACTGCTTCACTTTACTCATAGGCTTGTTAGTGAAAATCTAAATGCCAGCCTTTACTCTCGGAGGGAAAAAGGTAGGCTGTTAGTTGGTTCATGACCGAGAGTACCACCATTCTCTATCCCAAGGCCTGCCACTCAATCTCTCCGAACAGCAGCTGCCTCACGGATGCACAGCACCAATTAGAGGACTGTAGCTCCTTCCGGGCTGTAAGATCAGGTAGGATGGTGATGTGCCTGACCACAGGGTAAGTATTCAAAAACATCTGCTGTCCTAGCCTCCTCCAGCTGACAGAAGACAAGCTACTCCAGGTGTCACAGTGGATTTTGTTGTTTGCTTGGGGGCGGGGCGGGCCAGGGTGGGGGCAGAGCTATGGAGATCTACAGTGAGAAAAACTGACTGAATATCTAAATACAGACTCTCGGACATACATGTTGTCATCTGGAAGAAAGATTGCTAATTGGTAATAAATCTTCAATTTCACCGTTGGGACAAGCACAACTGCAAACAATCAGTTTTAAGGCAAACTCATAATGGAGTTTCTTAGCTCCTCCATCAATGGACTTGGGAAAATTGAATCTAAAATTCATGACAACTTATTTCCCCCAGGGATGGAGAGCCCTATCCTGTGAATGCTTTGACCCAAGATGTATATTTTATTTTCCCAGCCAGTCCTTAGGAGCTCTGCGCTCCTACAAAGCCTCCAAGTTCAGTCCTTTCAAAGGAGTCCTTCACAAAGGTGTTAGGAGCCCATCAGGCCCCCCTGCCAGGCTGCTGGAATTGCTCTTAAATAGATTTCAATGAGAAGCCCCGAACAAAAGACTCTCTAGTAAGTTGGTAACACCTTTGGAAATATTTTTAAAGTCTCAGCTTCCTAGAAGTTCCTCCTGAGCGCAGTGTGTGCAGTTGGTGCAGAACAAAGCGCCACGCATTTAATCAAAACAGCCGCTAAGGGCAAAATGTCAGCAAATGCAAAGATGAGAAATGATGTGTTAGGCTGTTCCTCCCTAGAAGCCTACAGAGGCCAAATTGACCAAAACAGCCCCTTTGGGCAAGTGTCTAATGAAATGGGCTGTGCGGCTGAGAAACATTTCTGCCACTTCCTGTCGGTGGTTGCTAACTTTGTAACAATGTGGGTCATTTGTGGGGAAGAGGCCAAGCGGAGAAGTTCTATTTACTACGTTTAATGAACGAGCTGCATCCGCAGACACTAACCAGAGAAGCTCAAAATTTACCACTACGGCAGATTGAACCCAGGCACAAAAAGGGTCACTAACAGAGTGGTCATTATTGCTGCCTGGTGGGAGCTACACAGGGGCTCTAGTTCAAGGCCCTCCCACTCCTTACTGAGCTTCCCCATAGGACTGATTCCAGGATCCAGAATTCTTTCCTCCTTAGTACCCGGGTTTTGCTCCCCTTCAAGGTATGAGCACTTCCGGCAAATCCCTGGATGCTCCTTCTTACCCTCTCCCCCATTACTTCGAAAGATATTATCCATCATTCTCTATGTTTGCTAGCCTAAGCATGGAGAATATCAATTGCATCTCCTAGTAGACAAAATTAAGGAGCAAGGCCATAGCGAACTGACTGGTGTCACTCAAATGGTGAATTCAGAATGCTGATGCATGGGCTAGTCTAGGTAGATGCTGAGGCTTAAAAACAAATGAATTGAAATTATTTTATATTTACATATGTTTTGTCTGCATGTATGTCTGTGAACCATGTGTTTACAATACTCAACAAGAATACTCAGAAGAGGGTTTTGGACCCCCCTGGCCCCACTCTGCTCCCAGGACTGGAGTCATAGACAGTGAGCCACCATGTTGAACGTAGGATTCCTGCAAGAACAGCAGCCAGTGCTCTTAACCAATGAACTACATCTCTCTAGCCCAGGATGCTGAAGCTAGCTTTAAGTTAGTCTTCGAGAGTCTGTTGGTTAGTAAAAGTACAGTATACATTAGATATTTCTGAGGTATCCAAACAACCATAGGATGTACCATAGTTGCCTTTACTGAGAGAATCACAAATGTAACTCGCTTTGGACAACTTGGTCCCTCCAGACTGCTTACTGATAGAAAAGCAGGCGTGGGGTAAGAGGGGGAAGAGAAGACTTCAGCAACACATAAGCAGGAGAAAACAGTGGTGAAAACCAGCTTCACCAGTCGGACTCCCATCTCAGTTCTGGAACACTCTTACCATTTTCGACCTCTTTCAACTTCAGCTCTATAAAGTGGAGATAAAAGTGACTGGAACCTTATAGGCTCCTTAGAAAACCTCATCGGAACACATGTACAGCATTTAACGGGGTGAGAGGCCCACGGCTAAAGCCCAAGGCATGTAAGTAACTGCCATCACGTTGTCAGGCTCCTGTCCAAATTCCTGTAAGCACTAGCTGAGTGAGCTGTGCATCCATTCACCCTCTCTGAGCTGAGGACCCGGTGATCAGCATTGGCTTTATTCTTGTTAGTCTTCTGTCTAAACTCCACCTCCACAGTTACCTGGCAACAGCCAAGTAGGCCTGGCCCACTATAAAAGGGGCTGCTTGCCCCCCTCCTCTCTGAATCTCTTGATCTCTTGCCTCTAGCTTCTCTCTGTTCCCTCCTCCCTCCCCTCTTCCCTTCCCCCTCTCTCCACCTCTCCACGTGGTCATGGCCGGCCTCTACTTCTCTTCACCTAAACTTATGACACCACTTAAAAGATCAAAAAATCTGTTCCTTTGTGGAAAATGCCCTTAAGAACAAAATAATCGTGCAGTGAGTTCACAAGTATCCTAGTTGCTAAGACAATGTATTCTTTTTCTTATATGTTTTAATTAATGTGGCACAGGCATGATGGAAATAATTTGGGAGTTCCTCAAAAAGTTAAACATCTGATATATGATCAAGCAATTTCACTCTTAAATATAGAGACCCAAGAGAATTAAAAACACAAGGGCCTTCTTCCTATTCATAGTAGCTCAAATGGGAATAACCCAGCAAGGCATTAAGTAATAAATCTATAAACAAAATGTGGTTTATCCATACAGTGGGATATTATTGGGCAATAAAAATAAATGAAGTACTTCTGATACATGCTAAATATGGATAGGACTTTAAAACTTGAGGAAGGAGGAAGAGGAGGAAAAGAAGAAGACGATACTATTGATTTGAGTACATTCTCTATGGGAGAAAAAAGTGATTAGTGGTCATTAAGACCTGGGATGGGGAATAGGTCAAGATGGAATTCCTTTTACAGAGGTAAGTTCTAAAGTTGGTTATGGTAATAATTCTCTAATTCTGTGACAATAAAACCCAGTGAATTGGGTGACTTAAATGGCTGCCTCACATGGTATTGTGAATTATAATCTCAACACGGTTGTTTCTAGAATGTCTTTATAACACAAGACATACCTGTAACACAAAACCAGGACAACTTTCAGTTGACTCCTTTTAAGGGGCTTTTAAGGACATTTTAAGTCCTAGGCGGATGACCTACCATCTCAGTTTCACTGTGGGTGACACACATGAAGAAGCACCTACTAGTCATACCACAAGGCTTTCTTCTATAGGTGTCACACATAGAGTGTTGAACAGGAGGCTGACCTTGACACAGTTCCTAGGCTTCCAGCCAGAAGACCAATAGACTCCTGTGCTAGCTTTGCCACATCTTCTCCCAGGTGTCCCTAAGGACCTTGGGTTCAGAGCACTCACTCACTTGCCTCAGTTCCCCCAACCCTCCAAGCCAGAGATCTTTCTCCCAAGCCTGAATTAGATTAAGTATTATTAATAATTAATAGCTTTAATTTATTATTTTATTTATTATATATATATAATTTATTTTAGCTATAAATTAAATATAAAATTAAAACTTACAATAATTTTAAATACTTCTGTAGAGCTCTTCTAAACTTTTCCTTCTACCTTAAACGGACCTTACACTTGTAAATCAGTGTAGCCACCACAAAACAAAGTAGAAACTCTTCCCTCAAATTTGGAGTTACTCTAGAACCTAGCAGTTCCTCAAGAATACAGTTGCTAGCTATATGAAAATTTCCATAATCAAGGGAAAGCAAAACCCAAAGATAAAACTCCCTTTGTTCTAGTGGTTCTCCACAATAATGTCTAATCTGCCACTTTCAGCCCCATTTTCTCAGTCTGGTATTAACCCTGTTTCCAGCCTCCTCTCTGGCCTCCTCTCTCCCTGGCCCTCAGGATGTAAATGGACCACGTTACACCTCAACTTCCGCCCAAGGGCTTCCCAAATACATTTCTTTTCCCCTGTAGTTCCCTCCCCTCTACAGCCCCTTGTCCCCTTTTTGGCTTCTGGGCTATTATTTCTCCCTTGGGACCCAGTTTCATTCCTTTCCCTCCATCTCACCCCACTGCGTTTACATTAGCCCTCCTTTAAGGGTCCCATGTCATCATTAACCAAAGGCTGCTTTCCCTTCACCAACCGGGGAATTCCTTTTGGGCAAACCTAGTGCACTTTGCCCATAGCAGTTGCTCCAGGAACATCTGTAGAAGAGAAGATTGGAAAGGCAGGTGCAAACACAAACTTGATCAAATCCCCTCTCTAGATATTATACAGATTTGCTCTGTAAACTAATTGGGGTGGAGGTGGGGCAGCTATAAAGACAACATCAGTGAGAATGGCTTCCTTCGTGGTGTGTAATTGCATATTCTGCACTTTAGGGGCACATATACAGGAACCAACACACACTGCTTGCTATGACAAAGCATTTATGCTGATTTGCATTTCTCTGCAAAACTCACCAGACCTATAATTTTGTTAATTTGTGACAAACCTCAAAAACACACCATCAATACCTGATTACAACATGTACTTTGAAAGCACACAAAAATCAACTATCTTTCAAAGGCCTGCCTGTGGGCACCACCCTTACCGTATTGTTTGCTGTGTTTTACTTTTGGGGCTATCAGAGCATCATAACTTATACATCCACCTGGACCCAAGAGAAGAATACCACCAAGAGGACATTCAAAGATATGGCCTCCCTGGGTTTTGAGTGTTAGCACTTCCAGTCAGCGTATGATCTCAGAAAATTTAGTCCCAGACTCCATTTCATCACCAGCTGTGGAGAATGACTTCTACCCCAAGAACTGTTCAGAGGCATTTTAAAAAGCCCAAGCTTTGAAGACGTGAGCTCCTTTTCTGTTCTCCTGGGGTACGTTATAAAATGTGATGTCTGTCCAAGCTCAAGTCACTAAGCAGTGAGCTGAGGTAAGAGCTGCACCTTCTAGACCCAGTACCAGCTTTAAGGAAGAGAACAGATCAAAACCTGCTTAGTCTTCCAAACCCACACCAGGAGTCTCTGGCCTCACAGAGATTTGGACTAAAAGTGAAACCTGTTGGTCTTGTTCCTCTTTTGACTGACATAGGCAAGGAAATAACAGAAGACTCTCAGAGTAGTGCCACATGAAAGGTATCCAGTATGGAACACCAATATCAGAAAGGCAAGACCTTGTTTCTCCTCCTGTTCTCTCACAGTCCCTTGGCAATAAATAGCCAGTCCAGGCCTCTGGTGGCCACAGGTGAGCAGGACATCAGGCTCCCATGCCCACACTATCCCAGTTTTTATGAATGAGAAATGAGGCCTTGGTGGGGTTAGATCACATAGTGTGAAGGAGCTCCCATCACTAGGAAGAGAGGAGGGGGGAGAGGGAGGGAGGGAGGGAGGGAAGGAGGGAGGGTGGGAGAGGGAGAAGGAGAGAGGGAAAGAGGGAAAGAGGGAGAGAGGGAGAGAGGGAGAGAAAGAGAGAGAGAGAGAGAGAGAGAGAGAGAGAGAGAGAGAGAGAGAGAGAGATTATGCATCTCAGCCTCTCACTGGGAAACTGGGAAGCTTGGCCTTTTCTTTCAGGCAGTCCACTATTTGCTCACTCCTTCAGAAAGAGCTATTTTTCTGATTGAGATTAAACACATAATAATGTTGGCATTGCTCCTAACAAAATCCTAAAGAGTCCATGAATCTAGCTAGGCAAGGAAGATTTGTTTTATTAACCATCCACAGAGAGACTAAGGCCACCTTGAACTGATACCCAGTTCAAGTTCAGTTAGGTTCCACTGCCTACTCTACTGTCAAGTATGGTCTTTAAGGCTCCTGTGCTGTGGATGAAGTCCTGTAGGGCAGGTCACACATATCCGGGCTCTACTAAAATTGATGGAACTAAAGAACACATCTTCCCTGGGCTGCACTGAGGCGTGGGCAGTGAGGGGGATGAACAGCCCCAGGACAGGGTGCTGAGCACGAGGAACTGCTCTGGGGCGCAGCTTTCCCAGCTTAGCGTCAGTGTCTAACCCACATCATCAGCCAGGATAAACAGCAGAGAACATCCTTCCTTAAAAAGCAAAGAGCATCCAGGAAACAAACACTTCACTTATTTGCAAGGACATGTACTCTTTCCAGTCAGGCTTCCCCTGCACTGCCCCAGGTCAAGAAGAAGTGTAAGATCTAAAACGGGTCATTTGTCCAAATCCTCCCCACCCTTCTAGGAGAGCTGGAGTGGTGAAGTGGGGGGGGGGGGAAGGTGGCTGTTATTTGTTTGTTTTCTTCCCCCTCCGATGCTATGGACCATCTCTTTTCCAAAGGAAGAGAAAGAACATCAGGCACCAAAGGTGACCAAGGCGCCTGCCCTCTGCCTCCCCAGACAGGTCAGAAACCCGCCCCTCTTTCTTCAGCTAACAGACACCATTCGTGACCACTCTGCAAGCTTTTCTTCCTCAGATGCTTTCCCTTTAATAAGGAAGAAAGGAAAGAAGGAAGGAAGAAAGGAAGGAAGGGAGGGAGGGATTAAAAAAAGAAGGGCTTTGTCACAGAGTCCTGGAGGGATAAGGAAAGAGGAGGAGCTGAGGCCGGGATCATTACTAATAAAGACAGTGGCAACTGGCCCTGACAGCAAGAACACACTTGTGAACTTTGCACATTCAATCTCTCACCTCAGCTGCAGGCCACAGGCCACAGCCTGTCACTACTTCCCTGGTTTTACAAATGAGGAAGCTGAAGCCTGGAGAGGTCAAAGGCCATTTGTCCAAATCACACCTGTGGGTGTTAGCTTTATGTCCCCTGCAGTCCCAACAGAAGAGACTCCACAATCTCTATCGTTTTCCCAAGACTTTGTCGAGTTAACTTTGATCTGCTCAAGCCCCCACTTAGCAACCCAGTGTATTCCTGTTTCACCTCTCACTCACATAAGCTTCACAACGGCCAACAACAAGCCGAAATCGAGGCGCGACAAGTGCTGGAACATTCAGTGCAGGGACAAAAAGGCCACTACATAATTCAATTGCCCTGAAAACATCAAGCACGACACAATACAGTGATTCTAAAACAGGCCTGATAAAAATCAGCCGAAGGTTTATGAAAATACAGAATGCCAGGTTGTGTCCCAAGCCCCGCTGGGGGAAACTTAGAATCTGTATTTCACACCAGATGGATGTTTCATCAGGTGAGTTTATTAAACGTGGACATGAGAGGCACTCTCCACATTAAAGGTTACTCCTCAAATGCTGTGTAGAATTGAACTGACACACGAGGTGGGGTTTCTCCAAAAATATTACTGCCCACAGGAGGATGTCCTTGAATACGGTTTCATCAGCACCATGCTGTGACCAGCTGGGCTTTGCCAGCCCAGACAACTGCACAGGAAAGGGTAAAGAATCTCAAATTGACAGGCACGCAAAGGGCTAAAAATGGAAGGGCCACCAACTCCAGTTTTAGTATTCTCCCACCCAGGCGGCTACCTCTGAGATATCTTTTAGGATTTTAAGGGGGAAAAAAAGAAAGAAAGGGAGGATGGATGAGTGGGACAGCTATTCTGGACAGTAAGAAAACAGAGTTTGTCTACCATGCTAGAAAAATAACCTACTAAGTGCAGGCCATCTTCATGTTCATTACAGTGCATGCAGGAGAGTTGGCCGGGTCATTCAACAGAGGATTCAAGAAAATCTGTTCCTATATTGTGTGGTTCAACATAGTACATTAAGTTATGAAAACCAACACTGTTTCACTGAATTATTTAAACATGCCTTAAATGCAATAACCAAGCAAGGGAACATGGGAGGCACCTGCTATGCTTGTATAGATGTTTGTGGTTGATTGATCTAAATTTCAGAGAGAAAGTCAAAGGAAACATTCAGCCAAGGGGTGGGCGGCTACCCAGTTACCACCAACTTAGGTTAATTTTCATCATTGTCTTTGGTCAAATTTGAGTGTCTATAGCATATCTGCCAGGGTGCTCACAAAACTGGGAAGAGCTAAGTGTAAAATGATCTAGTCTCTCTCGTTTGCTGCCCTAGTAAGAAATCTATGTCCAGAAAGTAATTTAGTCCAAATCACACAGCGAGTAGTCAGTACATGTTCAGAACTCACACCTCTGGGCTTCCCAGTTTTGCTGCAGTTCCTAGAAAAAAAATACAGAAATGTTCTCTTCCTATGAGATCTGGGTCCCAGTGCATTGGACAGTGGCTTGGAATTTTAGACATAACTCACTCAATAAGCCATTTTGCAGTGGAAAGAAATTAAAGCCCATAGAAAAATCAGTGTGTCCACAAACATGTAAGTAGATTTGGAGTCAGCCAACCACCATCTAAGAAACCTTAGTTCCTATGTGTAAGGGTTCCGTTCTGTTCTCTCTATTCCACTGCCCCTCCCATCATCAAGTGGTACATAGCAATGAAGAATAATGCACAAACAATGACATTGACCCTTCATGTACCATGTATGGAACCAGCTATAAGGTTATCATCATGACTATTTAATCGCAAATAAAAACCTTTGGTTGAGAACAACCAGATTGAATGGTGTGGTTGTTAACCACCTACATTGTGTATTGCTGATAAGAAGAATTAGAACTTGTTTGGTCCAAATGGATGATGCCCCGGGGAAAGTGAAGAGGCAGGCAGCTCTGAAGCTGAGCTAGAGAATTTGTCATAAGGTCGGAGTCTCCAAATGGGATAAAAGACTCCGCTTATGCTGAGAATCAGGGAAGAACCGAAGCTGACTTCCTTGAGAATCTGCCCTTCCTTCCCTCTTTGAGAGGAGCCTTTTCTATACCATGAGATGGCATTAGAAGTGGCACAGTGGAGCTTACGTTAATTGATTTATATTTTTAAAAGCAGCTAATAGAACTTAAGACAACTGGAGATCTCTGTGGTTCTCATGGCATTCCACGCCCCAGAACTAATGTGAGGGGAAAGTAAGAAGGGGTACCCCACTGAAACAGGAGCAAAAAGGGTTTCAGAGAATCTACTAGGCAAAGACTTGCAATTGTATTTAAAAGCAATCAGTGGAGAAGGGTAACTGGGCATGGCCGTAAGCTCCCAACAGGGTTCTCTCATACCAGATTCTCTTGGCCTTCAAACAAGAGTGGACTTTTTGTTTTTCACCCAGAATTTAACATTCCGAAAAGGTATGTGAAGCAAGTTACACCACTTGAGTATTTCCATTTACATAACAGGCACATTGCAGCATCAGCTTTTAGTTTTTCCAGATACTAGGGATGAAGCTTGGTCTATATTCCTATGGGAGAATAAACAGAAAACTGTCTCTCTTCCTAATATATTAGTACCCTGTAATGCGGACCATATGATCAATAAACTGTAGAAAAATTAAATCATACTGACAGTCTCAGGCAAAAACTGAACCAAGTTGAAACATTTTTTTTTTAGGACGGCAGTGTGTAGAATATTAAAATCACATGTTGCATTATTAAATCTTCTTTTGGAAGCCAAACAGAGTTATGTTGCATAACCACCTCAAGATACACGCTAATCTAACAGATAGTTTTTCCAATTAAAGGTATTAGGAGGCATTTAATCAGTAATACTGTCCTATAGTCTGTGCTTATGGGGAAGTCTGACAACTGGTTTAGAAGTTTCACTCTTGAGAGGCACTTGCTGCAAATGAAGAGCTGAAGTGCATGCATGTACACCACACCCCTAAATTCCACCCTGAACACACAGAAAAACATTGTCATTGTCCCTGCTTACACTATAGTTAACAGGTATTACTCTCTGCACACTGCTTAATACCGCTTTCTTCTAATAAGAATGCAACGTTTCTGAGTGCCTGCCTCCCCAGCAGAAGAATGTCTAGAAGGGAGAGCAGTGGGTGAGAAGGCTGTCAGAAATCCAGCTCTGCTTTCCTAATGATAAAGCAGGAGGCAGGGGGCTTACCAACACAGGCATCAGAGATCCCACCCACCAAGGAGACACTCAAACCCTGGGAGGCCTCAGCCAAGGTAGCTGCATACAACTTCTACCTAGTTAGTGGTCTCCTCTTCCTCCCCTCACCCCAGGACCTGGAAGGATCTTTTTAAAATTCAAACAACTTGATTATAAGACCTTAAGTACTCATCTGGTTCACTATGCATGATAATAAGCCTGCTGCCACCGGGAAGGCAGGCCCCCCAGTGACAATTCCTCTGAATAGCATCTTAATGCTGAACTGCTGAGAGCTGAGCTGAGAAAGGGATCTACAGTGAACTCCCTTGCCTTTCACAGACCGCAATCTTTCCTCCCAACTGTCTCTATCACAAGAGGACCCTTCTTAATTTTAAATTCTAAGAAACCCACCGGCTCACAAAATTCTCCCAGGGTAGTTGGGCAAGAACAAGAAAGAGGCCACTGCCTAAGAGTCCTCAATAGCAGTCCTGGCTGCTAAGCCAGGTCGCCACAGTCTGCCCCGACTAACCCCCTTCCAAAGGGATGAAGCCTCCGTGCAGGAGTTCTATTTTGAGGGAACTGAACTGGGAACACAGATGTTTCTTCCGTTAGCAGTGTTGGCAGAACAGCTCCTGGACGGCATCCGAGTTCCTAATGCAGGAAAGGGCCTCACAGACCATCTACTTGAATCCACTCATTCAACTGAAGAGGAAACTGGTGGCAAGGGGCAATGCTCTGGTGACAAGTTTTGCACACGTTTACATCAAAGGTCGCTTTAAAGGAAAAAGTTCAATTTTTACTTCAACCCTGAAACTATGGTGGATGTACATCAATTGCTTTTCTCTTCCCCCTTATCCTGGTTCAATAAATCCTCTCTCTCCCACTCCAATTCCTGTGCCTCCCACCACCCTTTCAGCTGAAGCTTGCATCTGTTCTCATAAACAGAGGTGCTCTAGCGCCTCTACTTTGAGGGAGTTTAGTTCAACTGTGGCCCCCAAGCAAGACCGTGGCCGCCTTTCTTTCAGTGGCCTCCCGGCACGAGTCAAAGACTGAGCTAGTTTAAAACTGATGTCGGCGAAACGGCCTATCATCTGGCACACAGTAGGTGATCAACAAGTGATGTGCTTCTCGCTGCCCAGCACCTGGCCGGGTAGAGCCCCGTTCCACCCTCTGGGGCTTTCAGCCAAGCGAGTAGCGAGTGACAAGGCCAGCTAGCGCGACTGGCCCAGCAAGGCAGCGCGACGGAAGGGGTGGATGTTTACATGCAGCCGGGACGAGCAGCGCCACTCCGGTAGGAGCCTGCCTTGCTCGGAGACCGAGATAGGTCTCACTCACATCTGACTCGGATATAGAGCTGATAGCCACAGGTTTCCTCCAGATCTTGGAGCTCGCTCACACCTTCCGAGGTGCTGTGCGGGACTCCCAGCTGGAGATCACCCCTAAGGAGGTAGTTCCAGCTACCGCGAAAGCACAAGCACGCCCCAATTTGAATTCACAGGCCGGGGATTGGGGGTCCGGGAGGGCAGTGAGCTCGCGGCCAGCACGGCGCCCAAGGGTGGGGGAGATGGCTGCGGGACCCTGGGGGCTGACAGCGCGGCGGGGCCCGGGGTTGGGAGCTCGGAGGGAGTTGGGTGGGACCCGTGGGGCTGCGCTCACCCATGAAGAGGCAGAAGAGGTCGAGGCAGATGAGCAGCACCCGCTTGCTGCCGCCCTTCCTCGGGTTGTTGTTGAGCGCCGGGCTGCCGCCGTTCTTACTCTCAGGGACGATCGCCTTGTCGTACTTGTAACTTTGCATGGCGCTGGTTGCGGGGAGCCTCCCGGGGCGATGCGGGCCGCCGCTGCTCAGGAGCGGGTCTGCGGGCTCGGGACGCGGCGGCGAGTGTGCAGCCCGACCGAGTAGTTCCAACTGCAGACGCGGGGAGGTTTCCCCTCTGGGCGCCTCTGCTTTCCTCTCAACCCCAAACTGTTCGCTAGTCCAAGGGGAAGAGAGCCAAATCCCGAGCAGGAACTTTTGCAGAACTGTGCAGCCTTGGACGCGCCCGGCTGGCGTGCGTCTGCGTGCTGGAGTTTGCGAGTGGGCAGCGTCGGCGTCCCGCCACGATCCTCCGCAGCTACTTAATGAATGGAGCAGCGCGGAGCCCTGCGACTCGGCAGCGTCCTGCAGCTAGCTCTCCTCAGCGTCTGCCCAACTCCAACTCTGCCTCCTCCTCCTGCTCCTCCTCCTCCTGCTGCTGCCGCTGTGATCGCTCGGTTTGTTTTCTGAGCTTATATTTCACGAGCGCCTTTAAAAAGCGAGGGGGGAGGAGAAGGACCTCCTTACTTGGCTCCAACAGGATTCTGAAAGCACAGCCCCTTCCTTAAGCTGCCTAAAACGTAGGATAATTAAGGCCACATTTCCCCCACCCCCTTTCAAAAAAAAAAAAAAATCCTAAAAGAAAAAGTTGCTCTCAAACCAGAGAATCCGGGAGCCCCTAGCGTTCAGAAACTCCAAAGCATCACAAAAGGGGGAAAAAAAAAAAACACCATATAAATAAAAAGAAGCATTTTCTTGCTGACCTTTGATTAGGAGTGGGGAGAGGGTCGGTGGGAGGTCTATAATACTAAAATGCTTTATTTATTTATATATTTATTTACAAATTTCAGCCTTGAATTGGATTATCCTAAAAATACAATTTTCAAGGAAAGCTGGGTTTGTTGTTGTTTTGGTTTTAATGCTCTGCACTGGATAGCTGGGCTGGATTCAGAAGGTCCTATGACTCCGGATCCAGACTCCCTGCTCTAGAATCCTGACTATGTCTCTGTCCCTTAATTTCCCCACGAGTAAACTGCACACACTAAAGTTTTTCTCCCCAGGCAGTCATGGTGGAGATATAATTGATTATTTCACAGTAGCTTGTACAACAGAAGATCTCCCGGTTGAGCCAATACTTCTAGTTACGAATGTGGGAAAACCAAAGCCAAGCCTGCCCACCCCTTTGCTTGTCCAGCTGGCCTCCAGCATACCAAGCGTTATTGGCCTTGACTTTCAAGGAATCTAATGCTTGAATGTTCTCTCTCATAATGTTGATTACTTTTATATGAGTTGATTTTTTTTTTCTTTCAAGAAAGAGAATCAACATTTGAAGGGCCAGGAGGCTCCCCTACATCTTCCTTAGTGTCAAGCACGGAACACAGTGCAGTGTACAAATGCACATTTCTTCCTAGGGTCTTTATAATACAGAGGTGGAAATGGTTCGATGGTTCTAGCATTTTTATTGTTGGTTTTTTGAGACAGGGTCTCTCTATATATCTCTATATAGCCCTGGCTATATAGAACTCTCTATGTAGACAAGGCTGGCCTCAAACTCACAGAGATCTGCCTGCCTCTGCCTCTTGAGAGCTGGAATTAAAGGCAACTGGTTATAGTTTTATAAAAAAAAAAAAAAAAAAAAAAAAAGATTATTCTCTGTATTATTCTATATCAATCTGTACAGATTTGTGTTTTGTCTGCATGTGTGCCTGTGCACCATGTGCCTGAAGCTCCCACAAAGGCTATAAGGGCTGTCAGATCCCTAGAACTGGAGTTACAGATGATTGGGAGCCACTGTGAAGGTGCTGGAAATCCAATCTGGGTCCTCTGTAAGAACACTGATTGCTCTTAATCTCTGAGCCATCTTCCCAGCTCCAAATTCTAGCTTTTGGACACACAGTACAAATCCTATCTGACTGCCTTACTGAACCATTCCATAACTCTGTATCCCAGTCTCCCTTTCAACTGCACACCCCTGACATCCTACCCTTCTGCCTACATCATAAACCTTTCTCCTCCAACTAGCAAACTGTTTTTCCTCCGGTGCACCCTGATCTTTCACCCCCTGTCCTTGCCCTGCTCAATTCCTGCACAGAATTAATTTTTACCTTCAATATTTTGTCTAGGCCACTCTTGCAACACTCACCTCAGTCTAATTTGGTGTTGGTTAACAAAAACTAGTCATTTGTATAAATGGGCTTTGATTAGGGGCCATTGATTAATCTCAATGAGACTCTGTAGTGCTCAGGGTTTGAGATATGCTGAATTAAACCCACATTGGAACTAATTAACAAAGAGACAAAGAAAGACAAAGTCCTGTCTTCTGAAAACAAGATGCACCTAGGAAGTTTTGGAGCGGACATTTCAGCTGCCAATCAGAGGCATCATCTCCATCAAAGGAAAGCAGGTGAGGGCCCTTGGCATCTGAGAGAAGTTCCTTTAAATCCCCCTCAGGAGAAGCAGCACAGCCTCACCTGTTAAAACAGCAGCAACAATGCGAAGCTAATGTTATCATTAACAGCACTCTAAAAGGAATTCTGGGTACCAGAGGGTTTTTCTATGCTCACAATCCTCTTCACAAGCATAAACCTCCTTGAAATTCAAAGTTGCCAAATCTTCAGAATTCCAATCTGAAAAGAAAGGTAGCTTTTGCTGCCTTCTCTAACGTGTCCCCTACATTGGGTCCTCAAAGCATCTGGGCTTCCACTTCCCACTCTGCCTTCTTTCCCTTTCATAGGCAGACATAACTTGCTTCTCCAAGGCCTGAACCCTGAAGCCTGTCTTGGAGATCTGAAGGAGCAGTAGTGAAAGCCACTGCCCAAGAAACAACTGAGTGAAGCCCAGTCAGTCCATCCTACCTGCTCCTCATCTGGAAGATGACTTACATTAACCATCAATGCACTTTTAAAAGCCCTACTTCTCTCGATATACCCAACACTACTAGCTCAGCCATCACTGCTGTTTTTTTTACAAATTACTGAGATTGCTAACTTTAGCCCACACTAGCTTCTGTTCAAGGCACCTATTTGATGTTCAGGTTCTCTGGCTTAACCTCAATCACTTATTAAGAAAGATAAAAATCTGTTATCCCAAAAGCCAGATTTTTAAAAAAAAGATAAATGAATGTTTAAATAAAAGCTTTCTATTTCTACTTACAGGGCTTTCCCGACTAAAGGAGCAGAGCGTGTGTTAAGTGCTAGGTGCAGCTCTCTGCAAACAAGACTATATTTAGATAGCGTTCAAGGGAACAAAATATTTGAAATACTCATTAAAACTGACTTGAACAAGTCATGAAATACAGTGTCAAGCTAATCCCTTAGGTGATCAGATACAAAGCAACCCAAACTGCCGTTGGAACTGGCTAAAAGTTCCAACATTGAGACTGGCAAGGGGCGGACCTGTCAGCTGCCAGTCAGAAGCAGCATCCGCACTCAAAGGAAAGCAGATAAGGCCCCCTGATATCTGAAAACCCTTTGACTTTACTCTTTTTCCCCATTCTAGTTTGTCCCCCCTTGCCCTCCCTCTCCCCAGCTGTACACCTGCCACTGAACCATTTTACCAGCAAATAAACCTCAGTGAAGCCAGTATGATGATAGTTTACAATGGTGTCATTTCAAAGTCATTAAGTAATTAAAATTCCTGGTAAACATAGTTTACCAAAACTCACACATTAAAATGACAGCCAGTTCACTAGCATGGCTGTGTAAAAACTATCACATCAGCAGGGATAAACGCCTTTTTAAGAGTAACTTACCACGCGTGGCAACAACATGTCATTCTTAAATAACCGATCCCTCCCAAGAGGTTTAATAGCCTTCATTTCTAGAATCTCTCGGTTACCTCATAACTCTCTCTCTCTCTCTCTCTCTCTCTCTCTCTCTCTCTCTCTCTCTCTCTCCTAATATTTGCTTAGTCATTTTAACCCCTGGTATCTAATTAATTATTTTTATTTTTTTGGAAAACAGATATGAATTGGCTCTGGAACTGTTTGAGGGAAGAGAGTAGCAGTCACTCTACAGAGCTGTGTGCTCAAAAAGTCAGAGCTCCCTGTTTTAAGTTGTGAGAACATCTTTTTTAAGACATCAGTTTGGCTAGAAAGTGCTCATTTATCCAGGTTCTTCAAAGCTGATCCAGTCCACCGCTGGTATGTACTAATCAAAGCTGGCTGGCCGGCTACTGTGAACACCGAATTTGATATCTTGAGTAACTCCATACTTATCATCCTTAGCCAAAGCAGGAAGGAGCAGAGATGTGGGTCAGAAAAAAATCTGGTCTCTGCTGTTTGACCTGATGCAAAAACAAACCAAAACAAAACACAAGACTTTACTTTCCTCAAAACTTTTCAATGAGGTTGGCATTTTTTTTCTCTTCTGTAGAAGACTCCAAGAAGTTTTTAAAATGAAAGAATACACTTGAAATCACGTGATTCACAATAAACGAGCGAATGCTAGGAAGCCTCCAGTTAGGCCCAGCACTGCAAACATAACAAACAATGCATTAAATGAGCGCTATTTCTACAACACAGGTGACTTCAGGACTCACTAGTCCTATTTTATCGATGAGAAAATTCAGACAGGCCTATTCAACTGGATGGATCCAGTTTTCTTACAGATAAAGTGAAAGCGGGTCTCACATTAGCTCATGCAGTGCAAAGTCAGCCATGTTGAACAATCTACAGAAACATCTCCCTCTTTTCCTCTGAACGCAGGAGAGTGTTATGCTTGCTTCAGAAAGACAGAAACCAAATCCCGGAAGGACGAATTCTCCTCACCTTAGCTTGAAGGTGAGGAGAATCCTGAAGTTCTGCTAGAAGCCAGATTTGTTCATTTCTAAGTCAAGACTGTATTCATCCCACCAGGCCTCGTTCTGGAAGATGCTCTGAGCTTTCCACTTCTGCCCAGCGGTTCCCCCAGAAGGCCTTGCGAGCTCCCTTGCAGAACTGGCTTTCCTTTGTTTTTGTTAGGAAACGAGGCTTTAATTGTTTTGTTGTTTCTTACAGCATGGTAAGATCACAGTGTCATTTGACATCGTGTCTCTGAGACAAGAGATCTGTGTTCATCGTTTGTCAAGCAGGGTGTTGTTACAGGAAGAGAGCTTTAGGAATATCAAACCCGGTCTTACCGCTCTACAATCGGTACTCTTTTCTTTAGCTCAAAGTTAGAGCTGCGAAGAGAAAATGGTACAGTACTTCATGCAGTCAGTGCTGATGGGGCAAAAACAAAAGCTAGGGGAGCAGGGCGACTTGAGAAACTAGCAAATGAAGACACTGCCAAGCTTGTTCTAGTCAGGGTAAAAGCAGCCCTCGGCTCGCTCAAAAGGAGACTCGTGCTGCCACCTTGTGACGCTACAGAAAAATGCTCATACCATACTCGGGGAAAAATTGTAATTGGAGGCTGAGGAATGGCTGGAATTATTCTGTGATGTATGAACAATGGGCATGCAAGGGTAGGTAGATTTTGAGGATCGGGATATTGGTCATTTATTTGGTAGATTTCTAATGGATGTCTGCTATGTATACTCCTAACACGTCTAGGAACTAGGGGTGTTGTGGTAAGTCAAACAGACTAAACAAGCAAACAGGTTAATTCCTACCTTCATGGAGCCTTTAAGCATCTGGCTGTTATACCCATGAACTCATCTTAAATTCTAAACAGCCACAGGAGCAAATCTTTTCCATATTAAAGATGAGATTGCTAAGCACAGAAAGGTGAAGAAACACGCTCGAAGGCTGCCAAGGGCTGAGTCCCAGACTTGAACCCAGGAAGAGAGGAGACATCAAGATTTTAATCATTAATCAACACTGAATAACCTTTGTCTTCTGTCAAAGTTATAAGGAGAAAGCTAAGTGGTTTCTGAAGTGGCTGCTTATTTGTGTTTGTCTGAGAGGAAGTGGTGGATGATTGTGTGCACATGTGTGTTCATATGACCAATGAATTCACAAATAGACACATTCACTGCATTTCTGTGTGCATAATTACACATTGAATACAGACTTGTGTTTATTCACTGTTTAATCACCCACCAGGTTTGTCTGAGCACCCATGTTATCTTAGGAATCCCCATAGGACTGGGGGATAAACGTATTACAGCTTGGGGGTGCTTCCTTCACAGACATTAGTTGTTTTCTTTGGGAAGATGATAATCTCAGACACAAATCAAAGTACGTGCTTCACATGTAATATGACAAGGCTTCAAGCAGCAGTCATATCAAGAAGAGATTTGTGATTCACCACAAGGGCCCAAGAGAAAGGCCCACAGTACATGCAGGCCATGATTGTACAGCACAGCTGGAAAGGTGTGTGACAACTTAAGTGCACAGAAACAGACACACCAAGTTTCTACCTCACACACATCCTGGTTCATCTTTTCACTCTTTTAAGTCTTTGGTTGTAGAATAATGCGCTAAGCGCTATGCTGTGTGAGTAATTAGTTGTGAGTTTTAAGTTCACTTGTCAATCTTCCACTACCAACTTTTATATAAATAGGTGTTTGGCCATGAACTACATCGAAACCAAACACCTCAATGGCTTCCCTAGCCACTTCCCAGTTAACTATCCTTCACCAAAGTTGACCAAAGTTGAAATGTTCATTGTTGAACCTCTTACAACCAGTATGCAGTATGCATGAGGATAACGTCCCTACCTTACTCTTTATTCAATATGATGGCTGAAAGGACCATCCAAACCCTTTTGTGATGCTATACATTGTTCTTTTTCACTTACTGTAGGTTGCCCTACTTCCTTAGAGGCCATAACTTAGCCGTTAGGCAACCCTCACAGGATGGTTATGTTTCCATGTAGTAAATACTGTTCAGGAGTGTTTCAGAAGAGCCACACCAATTCATACTCTACCTGGCTGTGTCTTTAGCACTTGATATTGTCAGGCCTTTGGGGTTTAGCCATTTTGGTGGGGATAAGTGGGTATTTCACTGTGGTTTCAATAGGCATTTCTCTAATGAGCACTGCGTTATGTGTTCAATAGACAGTTGTCTGTGTTCTTTAGTGAGGTACACATTCAAGGTGTCTGTCCCTCCTTTAAATGTTTTCTTTGGGATTATTATATATCTTCTCTGTGAAGAATACATTTCCCCTATCTGTAACTTATCATTGTACTTTCTTGATTCTACATTTTAGAAGTCAGCAGAATTTTTCTAAACAGTGACAAATAGTAGCTATTTTAGGCTTTGCAGGGTGTGTGATCTCCGTGGCAACTAGCCAACTCTTCCACGGTACTACTACAGCAGTTAGAGAATTACTATTGACGAAGCCTGAAGAGTGACTTGGGCTATGTTTCAATCCAATTTATTTATGGACACTAAAATGGAATTTCATGTACGTTTCACATATTACAAAATACCACCTTCTGATTTCTTCATCTATATAAAAATAGAAAAACTATTCTTACTTCACAAGCTGCTCGGTGGGACGTGGCAGGCCTGATTTAGCTACTGGTCCATAGCTTGCCAAGCTCCAGTGTCTTTTATAAACCTAGGTTCTTCATTCTAATGAGTACCAGTTTATTCATCTCTTTCATCATTAACATTTTGTAACTAGGTAAGAAACCTCTGTCTAATGCAGTGTTGTGACTATATTCCCTTCACTTCACCCTACTAGTGGTATTTTATCCCTCCTGTGCCGCCTATAGTCCCTCTGGTATTGAGTTTTGAATAGGATGTGGGTCAGAGGGCAGTACTTTCGTTTCTGGGTATCCAGTGATCACACACCTTGTGCAATCATAACGTGTGTGTGCTCCACAGCCCTTTTCCTTCTGCTTCTATGTTGAATCAAATCTCTTCTCGTCGCTGACTCAGCAGCTACTCACTGAGCCTTATTGTGCAACATGGCTATCAGTGCTACGTATGGGGAAAGGGCTAAGTGGGAAACCTTTCCCAGTTTTCCAGAGTGTTACCATTGATTACACTCACCAATTTGGTGTATGATCAACAGAAAATAATTATTCTAAAAAATTAACCTCGTCTGTCATTGTAAGTCCACAATAAAAGTCAAACTAACCATGGACTTGGATCATATTAATAATTGTTATGGTCACATGAACATCTATCTTTACCTTAGGTCATCTGCTTCATTTAGTTCTACATAGATCCTGAATACACACACACACACACACACACACACACACACACACACACACACACACTTCTGAAAGGGAATCTTTTACCCTGGAAGGAAAAAAATATGAGTGTGAGAAAGTTCCTAATAAAAGCAAAGGAAAACTTCATATTTTTTCAAGATTTATTTATTTTTATCTTATGTGTTTGAATGTTTTGCCTATGTATATATAAATCATATGCATGCCCAATGCCCTTAGAGGTCAGAAGAAAGCATCAGATCCCCTGAAATTAGAGTGACAGCCAAGCACAAGCTGCTGTGCTGCCACGTGGGTTCAGAACTGGACCTACACCCTCTGCAAGAGAAGTGGACGCTCTCAACCACTGAGCCATCTCTTTAGTCCAAACTTCATATTTTTACTGACTTCAGTTTTAACAAACTTCATATTTAACAAACTTCAGTTTGTTACAGTCAGTAACAGACTGAAAGGTAACCTCTAAGAAAGTTAAGTTCATCCAAAAATCTATGAAATTACCTTACTTGGAAAAGACGGGGAGGTGTGATTGTTTCTGCTACGGTTGCGTTAAGGATCTTGTGGTAAATTTATTTTGCATGACCCAGTTGGGACCTAAGAGACAGACAGGAGCTGGGGATGTAGGTCAGCAATGGAATACTCGCCTAGGATGAACAGGGCCTTGAGTTTGATCCTCCAGTCCCAGGAGAAAGGATAGCAATAAATACATGAGGACACTGAAAAGCTCACATGACAGAGGCAGAGATGGGTGGAGTGTGGCCTGCAGTGTGGACCCAGACTCAGGATGCTGGCAGAGATAAGCAGTGGGTCCTCCAAAAGACCCTTGAGGGAAATGAGCAGCAAGGCCACACATTTCTCCACCCACCCCCACCCCCCACCCCCCCGCTTCCTCCCCTTCCCCTCCCCCTCCCTTCTTCTCTCTACATTCTTTTCTCCTTTTTCCCCTTCTCAGGCAAAGTTCACTGGCCTTTTCTCCTATCTCTGTAATTCTTGGGCACTTTAATGTACTTTCTGTGTGGACTTGCCTGTGCTGGACTTCCTGTAACTGGAGTTATATTGTGTGTGGCCTATTGCTGTTATCTCTTTTCATTTATAATGCTTTAAAGGCCCAGCCAAGTCTTGTGCACGTCAGCACATTCCTTTTTCTCATTGCTATATGTTATTTAGCCAGAGAAATATGATACACTTTTGTTTATACATTCATATGGAGATTTTAGATTGTTTCCACTTCTTGAGTATTACGAACAATGTTGTTAGCCCTTCTAAGATGAGTCTAAAGAGGGCTGTTCTGGCTTGCTTTGAAAGAATCACTCTTTGTTTTTTGAGTAGACTAGGTATAAGCAAAGGTAAAAATCAGGACTCTGCAGACTATTGTACTAATAAAGAAAAAGATGGCTATGAACTGAGTTAGGCAGGAAGAAAAGTTTGAGGGGTTCTATTTTGAAAGTAGAACCAACAGGAAACATCAAAGGTAATTTCCTATACTTTATCCTGAGTGACCAGGATGATGAAGGAGTTGCCATCAACAAGAAGGAGGATTCCTTTGAAGTGAAGCTGGTCTGGGTAGTGGAGGGCTGGAAATGTTTGGACATGCTAAATCTAGAACAATCTTTTAGACAGCTGAGTGACTGGATGGCATGTAGACAGCTAGATCTATATTATAGATATCACTTAATTTTTCTTGATAACATCAAATAGCTAATACTAATGTATTTTTTAACCTATTCAGTGGATGATTAGTGAATGCCTGCTTTGTATAAGGAGCCATTGCAGACATTTTATACAATAGTGTAGTATCTTTGCCTTGCACCAAGTTCTGTGTGTTGCCGGCTGTCAATTAAAGCTATGCAGACTCTGGAGGCCTATTGCTCTGGAGTGATGCATACCCAACCTTACATCATCAGTGGAAATGACACAGAGCAACAGGACTCCAGCACTCTCCTGGAAAAGCAGCTAGAGCTCTTAACCACTAAGCCATCTCTTCAGCCCCCAAACTATTTCTTTTTTTTTTTTCAATTTTTTATTGGATATTTTATTTACATTTCAGATGCCATCTTCTTTCCCCATTTCCCCTCCCTAGAAAACCCCTATCCCATCCCCCCTTCTCATTTTTGCTTTTATACAATTTTTTAATGTTAATCAAAGGCTTTATAAGTTTGGTAATGCTCAATAACAAGATACCCATACAATCAGAAGTGTAACCCAATACCCAACCTAGATATATCAACTATCATTGACTGGCAGAGACACTCAAACAACTGCCTCCATGTTCCCTCCCCTTCTCTGATCACCTAGCTCTTCCTCTCCTTCTCTTCCTCCTCTCCTTACTCCCCCTCTTCCTCTCCTTACTACTCCCACCTTAGCTCCACCTGCATATCACCCTTCCTGTTAAAATAAAACTTTTCTCTTAAAATACAATTAGAGCATAACTATATCAATTTGTGTCAGTAAGGTACAAGATAGACCTAATACCCAGTCCATCATTTTGTTGACTAACCAGAGCCTCTGTCATCACTCGTAAGTAAAGGACTTAGTTCTGAACTTTTTTTTTTTTTTTTTTTTTTTTTTTTTTCTTGGCTTTAGAATGAATGTCAGCTGAAAACCATCCTCTCAAATCTTTTCTCTCAAAGTAAATATCCAGGATTGGCTATGAGACTATAAGTCTTCACCCCCATCAGAAATCAGAATGACTGAGTTAATTGAAATTATGGGAAGCACAAAGCATAACTTCTAAAACTTAGCCAATTTATAGAGACCGCTGAACACCTGGACAGTCCCTATACTACAAAACATTGGAGCATCTGATCTTCAGCCTTCTGGCCCAGGATCATCTGACAGACCTAGTGATGCAGAATTATTAAGGGCTGATTACTCTGTCTTGGCAGATATAATCAGTCGACTATTCTGCAAGTGTGTCCTTTTCTGGACAATGATTTGTCTGTAGATGAAAAGAGGCAATTCTTGCCTAGTGGCTGTCTCACCACAACTGGAGTAACTCCAAAGATGTTCAATTTCTTTTTAGAACCCAAGACAGGAAGCTTTCAGGAGCAGACTGGTCTCTAATCAAAATGAACATTAATACAGAAATGTTTGAAACATCAATTCTGTGGACTTCTGATGTTTTAAAAAACAACTATCCGCCGGGCAGTGGTGGTGCACCCCTTTAATCCCAGCACTTGGGAGGCAGAGGCAGGCAGATTTCTGAGTTTGAGGCCAGCCTGTTCTACAGAGTGAGTTCCAGGACAGCCAGGGCTACACAGAGAAACCCTGTCTCGAAAAACAAACAAACAAACAACAACAACAAAAAACAAACAACTATCCATGTAAGGCAATCTGGACTGTTGTCGGTTAACTCCTCTCAGCTATTTCTGAATAAAATATAGGAAACACCCTAACAATAAACTCAGAGCCATGAATTTGCTTTAGGCCCTTAACTCACAAGCTAACCATCTCAAATCAGTTTTTAAAAGTTAAAGAAGGACTGGGTCTAAGCCTTGTATTCCTAAATGTGTTATATAGGCACAATGCCTATGAGAGTAACAATATTAATCTCACTTTTATATTAATAAGAAGCTCATACCAATGAAAACCTTAAATTTGAAATCAAAGTAAATTTTGTACCATTTAAGAAATTATAACTTCATCTTAATAACAATTGTACATGCCGGGTGGTGGTACAATCCCAGCACTTGGGAGGCAGAGGCAGGCGGATTTCTGAGTTCGAGGCCAGCCTGGTCTACAGAGTGAGTTCCAGGACAGCCAGGGCTACACAGAGAAACCCTGTCTTGAAAAACAAACAAACAAACAAACAAACAAAAAACAAAACAAAAAACAAAAAAAACCCAATTGTGCATATTTTTACTGATAGGTTATGGCTATGCAATAAATCCTAGCTAATCCTCCCTGTTCCAACAAAACTACTACTTTTCCCTAGAAAGACAGCCCAATATTAACCACCTTAGTCCCCAAGCCCAGGGAATAGGGGCACTGACTCTTCATTAACTTCTTCAAGCTGATTATGTGCACTGAGATATTAGAAGAGGGGAGGGGGGAGAGTAAATTGATAAGCCTCTGACACTATGTCTTCACTGCATCCAGCTAGAATTCCAGGACATCAGAGGTTTGAGCAGGTCTGCTCAGCTTGCTTGATGAGTAGATGCACCGAGGCTGTGTATTCTGCAATATACAATTCTGAAAACAAATTTTAGTACCAAGCTAATTTTTTGTTTGAATTCTGGAATCTAGTCTTCTGGCAGCCTTTCTCTGTCATGTCTAATCCATATAATTGTGGGAGTTTCTATGAGGGTGTGCTCCCACAGTCTTCCCATTCCCGCCTCCCTGCTCTCAAATTCCCCAACACTAGGGAATCCAAACTTTCAGGCACCAGGGCTGTCCACTTCCATTAATGCCTAACCCCTTACCCCATCCCCCCTCCTCCGATTACTATGAGGGTGTGCTCCCACCATCCTCCCATTCCTGCCTTCTTGCTCTCAAAATTCCCCAACACTAGGGAATCCAAATTTTCAGGCACCAAGGCCGTCCACTTCCACTGATGCCTGGCAAGTCCACACTCAACTACCTATACAGGTGGAGCCATGAGTCCCTCCCTTTGTGTTCTCAGGCTGGAAAATTTAGAATGGCTACTCCAGCTTGTTTCTTAGGACTATTTGCTTGAAAGTTTGTTTTCCAGCCTTTTACTCTAAGGTAAAGTCTGTCTTTGTCATTGAGGTGGGTTTCCTGTATGCAGCAGAATGCTGGGTCCTGTTTACATATCCAGTCAATTAGCCTATGTCTTTTAATTGGGGAATTGAGTCCATTGATTTTAAGAGATATTAAGGAACAGTGATTGTTGCTTCCTGTTATTTTTGATATTAGAGGTGGAATTATCTTTGTGTGGCTATCTTCTTTTGGATTTGTTGGAAGAGGATTACTTTCTTGCTCTTTCTAGGGTATAATTTCCCTCCTTGTACTGGAGCTTTCCTGCTATTATCCTTTATAATGCTGGGTTTGTGGAAAGATATTGTGTAAATTTGGTTTTGTTGCGTAATATCTTAGTTTCTCCATTTATGGTAATTGAGAGTTTTGCTGGGTATAGTAGCCTGGGCTGGCATTTGTGTTCTCTTAGGGTCTGTATGACATTTGTCCAGCATCTTCTAGCTTTTATACTATCTGGTGAGAAGTCTGGTGTAATTCTGATAGGTCTGCCTTTATATGTTACTTGGCCTTTTTCTCCTACTGCATTTAATATCCTTTCTTTGTTTTGTGCACTTGGTGTTTTGATTATTATGTGATGGGAGGTATTTCTTTTCTGGTCTAGTCTATTTGGCGTTCTATAGGCTTCTTGTATGTTTATAGGCATCTTGTTCTTTAGATTAGGGAAGTTTTTTTTTTCTTTCTTTTTGTTTGTTTGTTTGTTTGTTTGTTTGTTTGTTTCGAGACAGGGTTTCTCTGTATAGCCTTGGCTGTCCTGGAACTCACTCTGTAGACCAGGCTGGCCTCAAACTCAGAAATCCACCTGCCTCTGCCTCCCAAGTGCTGGGATTAAAGGCGTATGCCACCACTGTCCGGCTGAAGTTTTCTTTATAATTTTGTTGAAGATATTTATTGGCCCTTTAAGTTGGGAATCTTCACTCTCATCTATACCTATTATCCTTAGGTTTGGTCTTCTCATTGTGTCCTGGGTTTCTTATTGTTTCCTGGTTTTGTGTTAAGAACTTCTTGCATTTTGCATTTTCTTTGACAGTTGTGTCAATATTTTCTATGGTATCTTCTGCACCTGAGATTCTCTCTTCTATCGCTTGTATTCTGTTGGTGATACTTGCATCTATGACTCCTGATTTCTTTCCTAGGTTTTCTATCTCCAGGGTAGTCTCCCTTTGTGATTTCTTTATTGTTTGTTTCTACTTCTACTTTTATGTCCTGGGTGGTTTTATTCAATTCCTTTACCTGTTTGGTTGTGTTCTCTTGTAATTCTTTAAGAGATTTTTGTGTTTCCTCTTTAAGGGCTGCTATCTGTTTATCTGTGTTCTTCTCAAATTCTTTGAAAGTGTTATTTATGTCCTTCTTAAAGTCCTCTATCATCATCATTTGAAGTGATTTTAAGGCCAGGCAGTGGTGGCACACGCCTTTAATCCCAGCACTTGGGAGGCAGAGGCAGGCGGATTTCTGAGTTCAAGGCCAGCCTGGGCTACAGAGTGAGTTCCAGGACAGCCAGAGCTACACAGAGAGAGGAGAAAAAAAAAAAAAAAAAAAAGAAATGATTTTAAATCTGAATCTTGCTTTGCTAGTGATATGGGGATTTCAGGACTTTCTTGTGTGGGAGACCTAGGTTCTAATGTTGCCAAGTACCCTGGGTTGCTGATGCTTATGTTCTTGCACTTATCTTTCGCCATCTGGATCTCTTTAGTGCTACCTGCCCTGTCTCTGACTGGAGCCTGTCTTTCCTATTATTTTGTTTGTATCAGAAATGTGTGGGGTGGGTGTTACTACTGGGGTTAGAGGTGGGGCCCAAGATCTGCTCTGTGCTCAGGGCCAGACCAGAAAGAAGTAGCTCTCCGGGCCAGGAGGGACTTCCTGGGTCCAAGTGGGTCCCAGTTACTCCCTGTTTGGGGCCAGTGTTGTTTTCTCCTTACCTAAGATACTGCCAGGGTTTGGGCTCCTGGAAAGCTCGATTCCTCTGGGTTCTGTGAGATTGGGGGTAGAACTGCCACCCAGGATCTGCTCAGTGCTCAGGCCCAGACCGGAAGGCCAAACTATTTCTTTAATGCACAAAACCCATCAACAAGTAGAACTGGCAAGACTGTGATGACATCTTACACTATCTCATTATATAAGCAGAAAACTAGTCCAGAGAATCTGAGGGGGTTGCTTAAAGTGGGAGAAAAACAAACTCTCAAATCTTATTCCCAGTCTATTCCACTTTCCAGCACATCACACTGTTGGTTCTGTTTTCGGTAAAAAAGACTCTGCTTCAACAAAAATATAAGGAAAGGGACACTTGGCCTTATACCTCAGCTCCAGGTCCTTCTAATCTTCACATGTGGTTTTCAACCTCCCAAATTGTAAATGTGTATGCTGGTTTGTATGTGTGTGGTCACTTGCTATGACTGGAGGTCAACCAGTACACAAGAATGTCACATAACACAGTATAATAAATGATCACACAGAAATAGCCCTTCAAGAAAAAGTTGACACACCTGACCACAGTCCAGACATTGTTTTGCTACAGGCTGAAATAGTTCACATACCAGTTTATTCTCACAGTAAAGACAGGCGATATAAAAATGTACACTTTGCAGGGTAGGAAACAAAGGTACTGAGTTACTAGCTTATTTCTTAAGACCATTTTTAAAGAAGTATGTAAGTACAAATTATCTGAAACATAAAAGAGAAGTCAGTGTTTATTTCCTACAACCTCATATATGAGCTCAATTGTATGTTTTACGCATTCCCTTCTAATATCCTTTCATAATATGTATACGAACATTATATTCTGATTTTTTTCCCATTTGACCGAAGTACCACATCTCTCACTGCTGTTTGGTTTTCATAGCATCTCCCTGTGCCAAATGTCAGACCTGG
Source organism: Arvicanthis niloticus (assembly GCF_011762505.2). Lineage (NCBI taxonomy): Eukaryota > Metazoa > Chordata > Mammalia > Rodentia > Muridae > Arvicanthis > Arvicanthis niloticus. Next base: position 45,198,908 of record NC_047662.1, read on the forward strand.
GTTTTGTTTTAGCTGAAGTCTAACCAGGACCCACAAAGTACATGGTGATTTAGACAGAAAAGTTCAGTATACAGAATTACCAATGGTCTGAGCAGAGAAAATGATGAGTGCATAGGACTATAGGTGGGCACCCCTGAGTGACAAGGAAGTGAGCTTCAGCCCTCATTGGAGAAAATACAGTAGAGCCCTCTGGACTATCAGACTTTCTGTTGTCCAGGACAGAGCCAGTTCACAGCCACTGAGAAGAAGGAAGTGATTACCTGGGACCTATGCCAGGCACAGCCAGCAGCTAAGTATGCTTAAGGTATTATGCAAAGGGTGGAAGAGAAAGCTAGTTTTGCAGAGAAGAAAGCTGGAAGTTATGGGAAATTTTCACTTTCTTACTTTATTCCTGATCATGGTCTTGATACCTATTGTGCTGCCATACTGGTCAAACACAGCAGACAATGGAGTTCCCAACGCATGTGTTTCACTTTGTACTTTATCATAGTCAACCACAAATAGACTGGTTATGATGTCATCGCACACCACAGGTTACTAGCATCCCATTTCCTGCCAGTAAGATACACAGCCCTTCATGCAAGTCCAGGGGTATGGTTACACCAATCCCTAAATCACGACTTCCTAAGCATATATAGTAGTTATTTTCCTGTAGCTCATAAAATACCATGACCGAAAGCAACTTAAAGAAGAGTTTATTTAGCTTGTAGTTTCAGAGGGCTACAGTCCATAACTGTGAGAAAAGCTTGCTAGGATGAGCAGGGAACTGGCTGGTTACATTTCTTCCACACACAGGAAGCAGAGAGAAAGAACAGGAAGTAAACTCTCAACACCTGCCCTGATGGTCATACTTCTTCCAACAAGGCTGTACCTTCTAACATTTCTATAACTTTCATCTCAACAGTGCCACCAACTAGGAACAAGCCTATGTGGTTCTCATTCAAATCACAACCTCATATATTCTGGGACAATTCCTATTCTCTATCAGCTTAGGTCCAATCAGGACATAAACACCATCCAAGGACATAAACATGAGAAGCTCAATATGAAAAGTAATTAAGCTATTGTAAGGAGTAACTATAAAATACAAGGCAATCCCGGCAGTGAGGGAGACCCCAAGCAAAGACAAGTTTGTTTTTGAAAGAGAAAGGCGTTATCTCCTGAAGGGCAGAGCTCAGACCGAATCATGGCAGAGATAGGAGAAAAGTAATGTTAGGGTGTGGAAGGGAAGCCCAGAGGGCACAAGGCCTGTACTGAGAAGCCTGTGACTGCTGGTTCTCAGGCTGAGCTGGGTAAAACACAACCGAATTTGTTGCTGAGCAACAACAGCACAGCTACATGGAGCAGAAAATGCTCCTCCCTCCTGGACCATTCTAGCATCCTCTGCTGGGAAAGCTCAGTATTTTCTCACTATGCACATAAGTTATGAAATTCCATGCATCATTACGCAGGAAGTATTGATGGCTGCATTTGGAACTGAAAGGTAACAAATTCATCACCAGCGTATGGGAAGAGGCAATGTTTCCCCTGAAAAAAGGACACTGCACCACCACTGCAGACACACCCAGAGAGACCATTTACATGGGTAACTACCTACTGGGAAAAGAAAATATGTACACTTTTAAAACTGTTGGAGCAGGGTCTGGCACTTGACATTCTTACTTTGATGGTTAATTTTGTGCCAACTTTGGTCAGGCTATGGAGTGTTGTGTGTATGGTCAAACTATAATCCAGATGTTGCAGTTTAGATATGAATAAAATTAGAATTAGTAGACATTTGGCAAAGTGAATCACCCCCCCCCCCTTAATGAATAGGCCATCAGTTAAAGGATTTAATATAAAAGGTAGAGCTACAGATTGCCTGTGGACTTGAAATACAATATAAATTTTATATAGTGTCTCTGTAATTGCTAGGCTCCGCTATCACATGGAACAACCTCCTAAATTTCTCTCCACATGCGCGCGTGTGCACACACACACACACACACACACACACACACACACACACACCACATATCCTGTTGGTAAATACTGATATGTTGAGGTCAATGTCTCGGTAACCCCCTATGAGCTGGTTTGCTTTCTATTACTGTGAGAAATGTTATTAGGCTTCATGACAATGACTTTACCTGCTGAGCCAATTCATGGGCACCATGATGGCTCCTATAGTGACTGACAACCTGATTTCTATCCTCAGGACCTACATGGCAGAAGGAGAGAATCCACACTCACAAGTTGTACTCTGACCTCCATATGTGTACTGTGGCATGAGCCCCCTCTCCCACCCCATGAAATAATAAGGACATATAATTTAATAATGGCAAGTCCATCATGATCTAGGCTGTGTTAGGCCCATCACGTCATAAACCTGGCATTTCTAGTATGAGTTCATACTAAGATGGAAATGTTATAGCATGAGATCAAGCACAGAGGCACAGGGAAGTTGCATGATTAGGTGTCTTGAGCCATGTTGCTAAACCCTGGAGGAAATGCTCCCTCAGAAACATGAAGTGCACAAAACAAGCACAGTGTAGAGGTCACCGAGATGCACCTCTACATCTCCCTAGAAATAACTTGGGGTTTGGCTGTAGTTACAAAGAGGAAAGCCAACTGGCAGCCTTCAATTCCTGCTTTTTGAGAGTTCGCTTAGATTCTACAACTGAGATTTTGCCTACCTGAGGCAAACTCAGGCTAGCCTCTAACTACAATGCATGTTACAGTATGAATGTTGCTGCCCTATTCCGAAAATTCATATTGAACCCTAACCTGAGCAGACTAATGCAATATACTACAGTGTACCCAATTCTGCCCAGTTGGGACTTTTAATCTTTGCTCCAGCACCTCTCAGATCTATACTATAGTCTTAAGCCTTCTCTGTCAATATATCTTCAAAAATATTGATGATTTGTTTTTCTGTGGTTTGGGCTGTTGTTTAAATTGCTGTTGATATTGTTATTTGTTTGGTTGAATGGAAGCAAGCCTGTTTTAAAAAACACATGCACTTATTAATATATTTGAATCCTCACCTCTGTTTGATATACATTAATGTAATATGCATACACTCAGTACTTTGCTTTTCACCATACTATGTACCAAATAATATATACTTCAATGGAATTTGCAGAAATTTTTGTTCTTTAAATTTCATTTATTTATTTTAGTATATTTGTGTCATGTGCCAAAATTTTTCCTGGGGAGATGAAGCACACATGTCTAAACACTCCAGATAGGAATCCTACAACAGACCAAAGTACAGATACCACTAAAGTCCAACCTGGAGACCAATGAGTTTTATACTTACAGGAATAGAAATGACTCAAAGATAGCTGCATCACTAAAGCTCACTAAAGCATGAGTTGACATATCACAAAGCTGGGAACCTGGAGCACACTGCACAGCCTGAAGGTTGGAGGATGTCTTTTCCAAGTGTCTCAGTTGTCTAAACCTCTTCCAGACAGCTTGGCTGGTTTCTACTTCTCCCAGGCAGCTGGTCTGGTCTCAGGGCCTCCTTTGCACTCTTTTGTCCTCTTTGAGTCTTCTTTGCAGTTCAGCAGCTTCCTTCCATCTAAGTTTTTATTGTTTACTTTGTCAAGAAGGAGCCTAGTGAATCTAGTCAGTTTCAGGGACTTCCGGAAGCTATTTTAAATAGTTTATTTTCCAACTTAAGGAGTTTCCCTTCTGGATAGAATGTTTCAATCTCAGAGAAAACTGTTACACAACAATTAGAGTTTTGTCTGCATGTATCTATGTGTACCACACATGTGCCTGATGCCCACTGCAGGTTGGAAGAGGGCATTTGATCCCCTGGAACAGGAGTTACAGAAGGCTGTCACCTGCCATTTAGGTGTTAGGAACTGAATCCAGGTCTTCTGCAAGAGCAGCAAATGCTCTAAATGGCTAAGCCATCTCTCTAACAACTCCTCTTCCTTCTCCCTCTGCTTGATGTTCTGTTAAGTAAATATACTGTAGCATGACATATTCACCTAATCTGTTGTTAATGGCATTGGACTCTTGTCAGTTTTCCTGTCTCCTCGTTTATTTTAAAGTAGTCTTAAATACATAATTGCTAAGTCAAACTTTGTAACTTTGGTAAATATTAACTGAGACTGACCCTTTTAATGTATTTCTTTGCTTTAATCTGTCACCTTCCTCTGTGGACTTTTATCTATTCAAACAAGTTAGATATTTAGAAATCTCCTTCTCACTCTCTTTTTTTACTCTCTGCCGCCACAGATGCAGACAAAATTAAAATACCTTTATCTCATAATTACATTTATCTCGTAATTATATTTCAAATTGACTTCTGACTTTAATCCCTAAAATCGCTACATTAAGTCACAACCTTGTGAATCATTTTTGGATGTACTTTCTTACACTTATCAGTACCTTAGGGCACAGGAGAGAATATGAAATAGGAATTTGCCTTGGAAATTCTACCCACCCAAAAAATATTCCTAAGTTTGTCTTTGAGGACTGAAGACACACTAACTAGACCAAGAATATTCTACTGGAGAGGCAAAGATATCCTAAAGAACAGTTATATAGATATGTGGGAAGAGTGAGAGACTCCTATACAAAATCACAACAACAACAAAAACAAAACAAAACAAAAACCTTAAACCAACCAAAGGAACAAACAAAACAGACCAAAAACTCAGCGGGATAAGTTAAAGAAAACAAACTGTGGAGTTGGTGCTGGTTGGTGCTAACTGCTCCCTGTTATAGGCTCAGTGTTTGAACAACTGGTCCCCAGCTGGTGGCACTGTCTGGGGTTTCTGGGGGCCTCCCAATGTGACCTTTCGGAGGTGGGGTCTAGCTGAAGGAAGTGGATCTCCATGGGGCTGTGCTTACTGGTTGCAGCCTCTGTTATACTGGCCTGACTTCTCTCTGATGACTGTCCACGTGATACAAACCGCTGCCTCAGCTCCTGCTTCATGGACCTGGCAAGCCCTCTTGAATGCTGAGCCGAAGGTTAAATCTTTCCTCCGTTTAGATGTTTCTGCCGGGTATTCTGTCACAGCAATGAGTAAAGAGTGGTTTGGGTAAGAAGAGTCTACAATGTGCAGGGTTTGAAGGCAAGGCTAAGCATGCTTCCTTGCGTTCTAATATATAGCGTCCACTGGAAGACTTTAAGCTACAAGGTAATACAAGCAGATTTGGGGAAGGGAAACATCATGCTAGCTGTAGTGTGAACAAAAATGTGAGCAGCCCAAGCAAGAGATATGGATACTGGTACACTCTGGCTGCAGTGATATGGGTGTGGCAAAGTAAAAAGCCTGGAGACATATCCTCAGATAGGTTTAGTATTAAATTATAAAGTTCATTTTCCATAATGAGAAAAAAAAGCTAAGAAAAATCATTGAAATTTTTAAAATAAGTTTAAATATTTAAAAATGTTTAGAATGCCACTTCATGAAGGAGTCATACAGGGGTGCTCCGTTCTCATCCTTCTGCTTCTATGATTGACGGACGTTCTTACAATCACTGGCACAGGAAACCCAGAAAGAAACTTAGTTTCGGGCGAATGGAGGAGTGGAGTGGAAACAGTGTGCTGATTTGGGGGTCAGGCTAAGACACAGGTTTATTTAAATTCTAAGATAAGGTAGTACCAGATGGAAAACAGGGGCAGGGAAGGGGCATCTGTTGATGGCATGTGGCAGAGTTTCTGCCAGTTGGGTTAATTTGAATTCACGGGCAGACAGGAGAATGCCTCATTATTTAATAACAGAGAAGAGGTCTAGCCTAGACCCTGAGCGTTGGCAGTCTGCATAGCCAGAAGAGGAGGAGGGCACAGAAGCAGGGAAAGAGCAGCCTCGGGGAGGAGCTAAAGGGGGAAGCAGAGGAAGGAAAACTGTTTTCTTGTATTTGTTGCTGAGATTGAATTGTTACCAGAGATAGAGTTCAAAGAAAGCCATAAAGATGACTATTAGACTGTATCTTAGAGTTTTCATTGCTGCACCAAAACCACAATGACCAAAAAGCAAGTTGGGGAGGAAAGGACTTATTTGGGATACAGTTCCATATTGCTGTTCATCATCAAAGGAAGTCAGGACAGGAACTCAAATGGGGCAGCAGCCTGGAGGCAGGAGCTGATGCAGAGGCCATGAAGAGGTGTTGCTTACTGTTTTGTTCCTCATGGCTCGCTCAGCCCACTTTCTTCTAGAACCCAGAACCAGCAGTCCAGGAATCGCACCACCCTCAAAGGGCTGGTCCCTCCCCCACTGATCACTAATTAAGAAAATGTCTTACAGCCAGATCTTATGGAGGCATTCTCTCAATTGAGGTACCCTCCTTTCAGATACATCTAGTTTGTGTGTCAGCTGACATATGACTAGCCAGCACACTGTACAACAGAGAGTCTTTAGTCAGTGAAGATTCAATGACACTGTGGAAGCAAAAGCCTAAGTATAAGTTGAGTGAACAATAGGGAGAAAGTTGGGACAGTTTTCTCCTCAGACAAGTGTGACAGAAAAGGAAACTCAGAGGTAAAGAACTCTCTGGAGGCTGAGGTAAGGGTAAGATGGAAGGCTGTTTCACATGCACACAGGATGAAGGTCGAGTGAGACACTGTAGCTGAAAGGGCCATGACAAGAAGCTCAGCTTGAGAGGGCCTGGGTGAGTCTGATCCATATGGAAGAGTTGGTTTCAACAAAACCAAGAACACAGAATGTTGGCCTGCTCCTTTCTCTGCTTCCTGGTTTACTAACTAACATAAAGGTGTAAGACATTCCAGCCACAAGCACAGACCATAAACTCCACCTTTGCTGTCCTACCATGATAAACAAAACTATCTCCCAGCATGGACAGGCAGAGCTGAGCAGGAAAGCAAGGCTCTTGTAGGCAGAGAGGACCAGCTGCTGAGCCATCCTACATCTCTAGGGGATTCTTGGATGCCTGGATCACGCCTCTCTGCCATGTGCTACCCAGGCTGGTCTTCTGCCTTTTAGCCTTGGGGAGAGTTCAGTGAGATGGCTCAAGCCCCAGTCTCCTTGCTGTGGGACAGCTGTTTCAACTGTTCTGGGAGGAAATCAGCTCTTGTGTTCCCTTGGCACTCAGCTGCACCTAGTTCCTTGACCCCTAAAGTAGAAACAATGCAACCATCCCCTGGGATAGATGTAGCCCAGGACACACAGGCAAGGAATGACTGGTGGCGGAAATTCCTATTAATAGCAAATGTTGTTCTGATCACAGCAGTAAGTTCCTCCAGTGTACCAGGAACCTTAGTGATACCAGCTTTCTCCCAGGGTAGAGTCCACATGATGTCCTAGCAAGAACATAACTGTTCCTCACCCCTGCTGTTTATAGCCCATGGAACAGTGCGATGTGTATGGTTTTACCTGTTCTGTAGTAGGAGTGAGCAGTAACCCACCACAGGGTACCGGTAAGGGATTGACATTTGTTATATGTACGAAATACTGACAAGGCCACCTTCTCTGCACTGGTTAAATGATCAATGGTTATTGAATGAGTAATTATATTCATTAACTAAGCATTATGGTACATACCTATCATTCCCAACTATTGGGAAGTTGATCCAGGATGAGTGTAAGGTCAAGACCAGCCTGGACTAGGTAGTACGTTTGAGGCTACTCTGGCAACTTAGTGAGAACCTGTCCCCAAATTAAAAATTATAAGTATCTGAAAGTGTTGTAGCTGAGTGGTGAGACACTTGCCTAACGTGGGTGAGATTCTGGGTTCCATCCCTGGCACACAAAAAAAAAAACATGCAAAAGGAATAAATAAATGACTGTCACCCCTCAGCAGGCCCTGTCTTACATGGAAAAAGAAAAAGAATCCGAACTCAGTGACTTATGCCAGGTCTCCTTACCAGCTTAGCAGAGTTGGGGGTCCCTATGCCTCCCGGCTGATCTCATAGTTCCATGCTTAGAACAAAGTATCTGGTACCTCAGTCTCATGTTAGGCCTCAGAAATATTCCTAGGGATGTCGACATGGACATCAAGAAGATAAAGTGACAGTCCATGGACATTAGTACTAGTCAACGTTAAGCTGAACACATCTTTCCTGCCTTCTTACTTAGGTCTGTATCTATGGCAAACACAGCCTGGTGCCTGGACTGGGAAAGCCACGGATCAGGAGACCCCCTCATGTCTGGGGAAAAGAGTTATGGGACTCAGCAGAATCCATATTCCTAGAGTCATATCTACCGTGACCCCTAGCGTGTGTCATGCCATTCCTTTAGGAGCTAGCACCAGGCCTGTCCACACTGTGATCTTCATGCTAAATGTGCTCAAAGCCATTCAGTGCTGTCCTTGGTTAAAGCTTAGTCTGTTCATAGAGCCAAGAGTCTGTTTATAAGCCAGGCCTCTAGTAATAGGCTACAACAGGCAGGGATGAACAGGTCTCCCCACGAGGAAAGTACATCAAGGCAAAGCTATCACTTCTAATAGGCCTTGTGTGCACTACACCCAGCCACAAACTGTAGGGGACATTAGACCAGATGTTGGCCACCTAGGGGTTTGTTACAGAGAACAAAAGGAACCCTGATCACATCACAGTCTAAAGGCTGCCATTTTATAGATGAACAGCCCACTGGCCGAAGCCTTGGAGACCCTGGCTCTGGAAACTGGTATTGCTTTGGACTGTATGTCTCAAGCATTCAGAGAGCCTATATAGCGTGTTTGTCTTCCTGAATGCTGGTGTTCTTTCTCTTGTACAGCAACCAGTTCCCATTGGCAGCTTATGCCATGAAGAGAGGCAAGAGGCCAGGCACATCCAAGGCCCTGGACTGCCTGCTATAGCTACTCAGGCATCCACAGGCAATGGATACTACCCTCTCTTGTCAGCTTCAAGTTCACTTTCTTCATCTCTGTCATAATCTACTGGTGCACTGTAGGAGAGCCCAGCCCCAGCAACCTAATCCAGCAACACCTTCCTAGTGACATTGGACAGACGAAGCACAACTTCCTGTTCATGTGCTCTGGAGAGTCCCCCGAAAAGCCCTGTCCCTGAATCCCAGGTGGTGGTGCTGATGAAGGGCCTGCACAAAGGCAATGCAGATCTACTCCAGAGCCTGCACATCTTCTGGTCTGCTTTCCTGATGTCAGATACCACAAGTGAACCTGAAGAATATGCTCTTGGACACACCAATGGCAGCCTGGTACAGTCATAGAAGGTAAAACTGGAACCCCACCAGCTGCCAGTGTTATCAATGCCACCACAGTTGCACTTCATTGGCATCTGCTGGGACAAAGATTTCATCATCCTAAAAAACCCAGGGAATTTGACCGTTGTACTGAATACCCAGTCCCAATAAATCCACAATGGTGCCCTCCTGTCCCTCAGGCACCAGCATAAGGTTATAGCACTGTGCATGCACAACGTCATGGCCCACTCCAGTGGCTTGAGATTTGGGATCACCAAAGTCTGCAGCTGCTCATGCAAGTCTTCAAGAAGAGATGCTTTTGCAAGCAAGTTGACCCCCTGGCTGCCAAGACTGAAGACTCAAGAAAATTAACTCCAACAAACTGTACCCTGACCTTCACACAAGCACCATTGTGGCATATAAGTCCACACACATACACACATACACAAAAAATAAGTAAATGCATATAATGTCTTTTAGAAGAAGTGGGCCAGGAGAAGAGCTCAGAGCAGCCTGTACGACAAGGCTAATCAAGGAGAACAGACATGTCCTATTTCTGGAAGGTTCTCCCAGCACAGAAAGGTAGAATCGTTTGGCTCATAAAAAGCATTTTAATTTTAAAAATTGTTATTTTTACTTATATGTATAAGTGAATGCATGGCACATACATTCTCACATACATGTGCACATATGTATGCTTGCCTAAGGAGCCTAGAAGAGGGCAACAAGGGCCTATGGGACTGTAATCACAGACAGTTTTGTTAACCAACTGGTATTGGGTGCTGGGAACTGAACTTGGATCCTCTGAAAGAGCAGCAAAGCTTCTTAACTGCCGAACTCTCTCTCCAGCCTGTATTTTAAAGACTTCTACCTGTCACAGAAGCTGCAGGCAATAGTAAAAGTGACTCACAAAACTAACTAACTAACTAACTAACTAACTAACTAACTAACTAAGCAAGCAAGGGAACTTGCCAGATGAAACCGGAGTAGGGGATTCAGCAGGTGTAGGTATATCTGAGGATTTGGTGATAAGATTGTGAGGGAAAGGCAGCCTTCTGGGTTCTACTTTCTCAATTAAATTTGAAGAGAGGCTGCCTTTTGAACATGATAGGGATTGGGGAGAGGAAGTGTTGAGGGAAGAGAAGTTGTGAAATCAATAGCTCAGAGGAGGAAAGTGAGCTATAAGAGAGATGCCAGGCGGCAGTGTGGTTGTTCTGAACTTAACATCCTGTTGTAAGTCAATCCAAATTGATCTCCGAAAGAGATAAGACTAAGTTAACTAGATGCTTAGGCTCTCCACTTTCCTTGTATCTTGGGCTGGATCTCCTGAAAGCAGAGCCTAAAGCTGACATCTTGCGCATTTTTATTAGAGAGTGTAACTCCAGGGAAGAAGAATTAAGGGATCAAGATGGTTCGGTAAGGATGAGGGTCTGAGAGTCAGAGGGAGGCTCTGCAAAGTGACACATTGTTGCAGTCGAAGATGGCATTTCTAATCATCAGAACACATTGCACCTCAGGACTGTTCACTTAATTGTGGAGGCACTAGATGTGATGGTTTTATCCGTTATCTACAGTCATAGAGCGACTGGGCGTTGTGGCTCTGAAGATTAAGTTAGAAGACCTTGTGTTGAGCAAGTTTCAGGCCAGCTTGGGTAACATACTGGGGATCCTGCTTCACAAAACAAACAAACAAACAAACAACAACAATATTATTTGTTGACCGAATGTGCTTTCTGGTTGCACATGACTTAGTGTTAACACCTAGTAGTGTTCAGAAGGGGTCAAGACACAAATGAAGCCCGTGAGGGGAGGAGACAGGTGGAAGGCAGAGGTGGGAAGTGATTCTAACTCAGAACCATATGAGCTTTGGCAGGGCACCTGGAGATGGAGTGGATACTGTTCTGGTGCAGGGTGGTAGGAAGCCTTACACAGCCTAGTAAGAGGCTGGCAACGGGGCCTCGAGGAGGATTGTGGGACACTGACATCTACCCTCAGCCAGGCTAACAAGCTACTTGTGCCACATACACCCGCAGGCAGAAAGCAATAGTTCAGGCTTATGCAAAGAGTAAATACAAAGTCAGAGCAGAGCAAAGGAGTCTTATGGATTCTAAATGCTGGCTTATATTTAAAAAATAAAACCAAAACCAAACATCACAAAGTGCCCCTCTCCTGATATCTTGTGTTCCATAGTTTAATTTAAGAAGGGCTGCTTTACCTAGTTCCTGATAGCAGAATGAAGCTTTAGATGTGCAAAACTGAACTGGGTATTTCAGGGTGCCCTACGCCCCTCCCTCTCCATTCCTTCTACACCTTTTAATATGTGCCCCTCACCCTGAGCACCCACTAACGGGCTTCAGAGGAACCTGACCCTTACCCAGCCCCTGTTCACATACCAGAAACAGGGCTTAGGGATTTGTTAGTGACAGGAGAGCAGGCACTTCATAGTCCTTTCTAAAGCCCCGCTTCTCCAGTGTGTCTTTAAGTAACTTTAGAACAGCTAGTGATTTTTTATACAACAGTTTGTACAGAATCAATTTTCTCACAGAAAATACATTTCCTAAAATAAGCTTCACCTGGAAGCTCACAGCTTCAGGGCCAGTGAGACGACTTAGCAGGTAAATACACTTGTTGCACAAGCCTGATGACATGGAGTTGATCCTTGGAACCCATATCTAAGTGGAAGAAAGCAATGACTCCACAAAGTTATCCTCTGGTCTCTCTCTCTCTCTCTCTCTCTCTCTCTCTCTCTCTCTCTCTCTCTCTCTCTCTCTCTCTCTCTCACACACACACACACACACACACACACACACACACACATACCCCACACAGACAAACACAGTTAATTTTTATATGACAGTGGGTTTGAATTCTTCCTCATTGCTCACTGTTTTCTCTGGCTTTGGTAAACTTACTCCATCTCTTGTACCCATTTCCTCAGCAGCCAGGGGGATAAATATATGCCTCATAGATAGTTTGAAGGATGAGCTCATGCCTACAGCCCTTGATGCTTGGTAGAGGTTAAATGATAGCCATTACCATTCAAAATTGAATTTTCCAGAAGGCAGGGTAACATTTTCTACTGCTCTATGTTCTTAGTCTCAGCTAAGTAAAATGCTATAAAATGTCTTCTACTCACTCTATACCTCTAGGCTCTGAGAAAAGTGAGCTGTGAGCCAGACAGGGGAGAACAAAGTGTCAGGAAGTTTGACGTTGATCTGTGTAATGCTCTCCATTGTTTTAAGACAGAGAGGAAATGTGAAAATTGAGGCTCAAAGCAACTGGCCCCAGATCATTCAGCTGCTAAAGATGAGTTAAGTCCTGTCTGTGGGAGTCTGTCCATTGTACTTTGTATTGGAAATAAACATGAATAAATAGAGGGGTGGGATTTAAGGAGGATCGAGGTTTGCTTTTGGAGCCCCTCCTGTGTCTATTTATTTACCTGGCACTCCCAGGACTTAGCACAGGGCCTGCTTCCCAGGAAGTGCTCAATAAATATTTATCATTAACTGAATAAATAAATAAAGGAAGGGAAGGGCAGAGGAATGAACGAAGGCATGGGTGGATTAAATGACCTCTCAAAAAGGCATTTTTCTGTCTCAATATTTAGCCTCAGACATTCAGCATTTGCTGAATTCATGATAATGCTTCTATTCAGTGCCTAGAGAGTTCAGAGGAAGCAATTCATTACCTGTTTACCATAAGTACAAATTCAGACCAACTGCTTCAGTCACCTGTGCTTGCATTTTTTTATAAAGCAAAAAAGCAACGAGTCTCCAGCTGCAGGATCAGCAATTGCATTTGTTAGGCTGCGGGTTTTCTCGGAACAGGCCAGGGAATTAAGAAAGGAAGAAAGAAAGAAAGAGAGAGAGAGAGAGAGAGAGAGAGAGAGAGAGAGAGAGAGAGAGAGAGAGAGAGAGAAATCTGTGCAGTGTATCCCAAACATATTTTTCTTTTTCTATTCAGAAAACTTTGTGAGAATATTTTTGTTTGTATTTTAGGGGATCATATCTCCCTGGCATTAGTATTCAGCCTCGGGCTAGTAAAGCCCTACACAGGCTCCTGCAGGGACCATTACATATGTCTCCTTTGATTGAAATTAATTCCTACTTCCTCTTATGGGGGAAATGTAGTAAGTCTGACATGAACTAGGCTTGTTTATAATAAATTGTCAACTTAATAAAAACACATTAATACATCTACAGGGTACAATAAAAAACTATTGCAAAAGTCAGTTGTAAAAACAATTTGACTTAAATGACAAACATCAAATAGTTGAAGTGTGAGCAAAGATTCATCTTTGGGGAGGAAGTTCAGCGCACACTGGTGAACACCAAGAGAGGCAAATATCTACTCTGTACACCGTGTAGTGAGCACAGCAGAAGAAAATACAAATGAAGAGGTTTCTGGAGACAATTATTCTTTGGGCAGAGGTCTGGGGGTCTAGTTCATGTCAAATCAGGGACACATATTAAGATCCATGTAAGGTTCCATTCACATTTCGTTGGCCAAAGAAAGTCACATGAACAAGCCCTCCTTTAAAGTGGTAATGTATATGTCAGATGGTGTGGGGATCGGGTTAGGAGAGTAAATAGAAGCTGAAAAAGTAAACAAGCTATCATGACTACATAGCCCGAACTAACAAGAATAATTAAATAATAAAAATCTAGAGAAATTTAAAAATGACTTTATTAACTTATAAAGGAAACCACAATTTGGCAACCATACTGGAAGTTTATAGAAAGCAACTGAATGCATTAATTTTATACTTAGCAAAGCATAAAATGAAAGCATAGTCATCCTTTTGAAAGTGCTTTTTTTTTTTTTTTTTTTTTAAAAATTGTCTCCTACCATTTAATTTGCCATTATTCTTTTTGGTTATTATTTATCAAGAGAGAGGTATTTTCTTTTATTGGTATATATTTGGAACCTCGGAAAACCTCTGGGACAGACTAGGCAGTCGATGATTGCTTGTTAAATGGTTTAATAAGCTCACAGATAATACAAAGCATGCTGCTGAATTTTAGGGCTAATTATTAGTATTTTACTTAAATATGTTCATTTACATTCTGTAACACAGGAAAGCTAACTTAGGTCTCATTTTCTTCCCCATTTTATTCTACCTGAGACTTTTTATTCTTTTTGCTTTCCTCAGTTATTTATAAATACATTTTTATTTTGATAAAAATGCATTCATTTTTCATACATGCATCTAATATTGTGATAACTACCCTGACTCCCTGTCTCTACCTTTTTCTGGATCCCCCTCCCATAGTCCCCTTTCAACTTGATGTCTTTTTTTATTATGTAAAAAAAATTTATTTTATTACATAACCTACTGAGTCCATTCATAAATGCATTCAGGGTCATCCATGGGGGCATGATCAATCTACCAGAGATGACATCCCTACAGATAGTTGGCTTCCCCTCCCCAGGCAGCTATCACCTGTCAATAGCTCATCATCGAGGGTATGGACTCTTGTGTCCCTCTCTCCTCTATTACAGAGCCATGAACACTTTAATCTTGCAGGGCTCCTGTGCTTATAACCAGAGCTGCCATGAGTTCATGAGTGTGATAGTCTGGTTGTGTCCTGAAGATAGTTTCACCTCAATGACCTCTGACCTCCAACTGTTACAATCTTTTTGCTTCCCTCTTTGCTAATGCTCTCAGAATCTTGAGGAGAGGGTGTACAACATTGATGTCTCGTTTATGGAACACAGTGTCCACAAACACTCGCCTTCTATACTTTGACCCATTGGGAGTCTTTGTATTAACCATCATGCTTCTCTGATGAAGACCAAGAGATGCACTAATCTGTGAGTGTAGAGATTCATATTTACAAGAGAGTTTGGTGCCTGTCTAGCAAAATAATACCATGAGCTTCCAATCCATGGAGTCTTGGCCAAATTTACAGCACCATGCATAAGTTCCCTCCTGTGGGGTGGCCTTAAGTCCAATCAGAAAGTGGTTGGTCACCTCCATGACATTTGTGCCATTACTGTAGCCATAAGGATATCTAACTGCTATTGTAGCATCCAGCATCCACAGGTAAGACTGTTGATGAATTTTCTTCCCAGGCAGCTTGATAGGAAAGAGGAGGGAGTGAGGGAGTGAGGAATAGCCAATCTGCTGGTTTATAAGTACACACACACACACACACACACACACACACACACACACACACACACAGATGTGCATACATGCACACGCTCACACAGAGTTAAATAGAATTCCCTTTTATATGGGATAATGACCTTTCTAGAAGCCATAGATCAACAAAGAAAAGGCCCAGCGCCAGGTTTGGGATACCTCCACTCAAGATGTACGTTAGGCACAATAGGGGAAGGAATCCCAGAGAAAAATGAAGGCTACTGTCATTATCTTGACTGCCCATCAGAACTTGATAACAAGGCCCTATTAATGAAGACACCATATACATTGGTCATAGGACTTAAATCAGCTGGTATTGGACTGGGAGCCTCCTCTCTGCTAAGTAGTTTTAAAATACCAGTAAAGTTACTTTATTTTAAATAAATAAAAATGAATACTTTTGTTTGATATACACTATTTTCTTGCTGATAAATGCAGAGACAGAAAGCATACAATCTATGAAGAGAGTTTTTCTACATTTGGAAATATCCCAGGGATATATCCACTACCCATTTAGTGTGTTCCTCATGAGCATCAGTTGTTAAGTCAGAGTCTTCTTACAGTCATCTTTTGTGATTTGTTTATTGTGAAAAGCTATGGAGATTGACATTATGTATTTATGAACTTGTCAGGAGAACTGTTATCCTAGTAGGCTATTAAAAAGATTTCAGATTTCAAATAGGCTGTGTAATGTAGTGCTTTTATCATAAAGAACAGATAATAATATAAAGGAATGAGAAAGCTGATATAATCCCAAAATAATGAAAATGGAAACGGTGGGCTGCAAACTGGTTTCTTTTACCATTCAACATATAATAAACATTTCAATATCTACAAAATGATTGCTGAACTCTCTTGGCTTCATTGCATATTTTCATGATTTGAACTTCACAGTGAAGCAAGGAAGTAGTTTATACAAAATTGCATCTTTACAAGTCATTCAGAAATAATATTGAAACATCTTTTCTGCAATTTCCCTTTCTCCCCCAGACTACAGCCTTCCAACTCTGCTGCTGGTTTTAGATACATTACATAGCAAATATTGTTTTAATGTATCTATTCTCAAGGAAAAAAGATTTTACCCGTGACTTTTACATGCTGGGTCATCTTAATACAGGAAACATAATTGCTCCTGATAACTTTTGAACATTCAGATGAATGTTAATTTTTAGTCAAGGATTTGTTAATTCTTAGTCCAGTGACTTTGCTGTTTATTTTTTATTATTCATAAAAATGTATTAACAGTGTAGACCGAGTTAATTATGCAAAACCCACATGGCTTGTCTCATGAAGCAACAACTTGTGATGATTATTTTCATGTGAGTGTGTATGTATGAGTTGTTGTGTGTTCTCTATCTGCACTCATGTGCTTGCATGTGGAGGCATGAAGATACCCTGGGTACCATCCTCAGGAATGCTATCTACCTCTTTTGAGACAGAGTCTCTCTTGGCCTGGAGTTTATCAGTTAGCCTAGAGTGGCTGGCTATCAAGCCTCAAGGATTCTTCTATTTCTGCCTTCCCAGTGTTGGAATTGTAATCGTAGACCACCCTACACCCCTCGTGTTTTTCACATAGGTTCTTTGGATTGACTGAGCCATTCCCCTAGCAGCCCAGATGATTTTAATTAAGGATCTTAACTGTATAATAAGGGAAACGTAGTAACTAAAAGTAGTGTACATAGCAGGCATGGTGGCTTATAATCCCAGTACTCAAAAGGCTGCGGCAGGTGGGTTGCTTAGAATTCAAGTCCAGCCTGGGCTACATAGTGAGCTCTGGGCTAGCCAAGGCTATACAGAAAGATCCTATCTCAATCTTTCCCCAAATAGTGAACAGCTGAACTAGTGGAAGTTTTGGCCTAAACCTGAGAAGTATTTGCAACGCAGTAAGAACAAGGTGCTTCTGTCTACAGATTGTGTCTATTAAGGAGTGTTCTAGCAGATGGCTACTCAGCTAAGACACATGCCGAAAAGCCACGGCACTGAGTGAGCTCCCAGCAGCAGACTGAGAACACACACATTTTTGTAAGGGATTTATTTTTAATTTATATTTGAAAAAAAAATGTTTCTAACAGATGGAGAAAAGTAAAGAACTATTCATAAAACACTTTGGCTTAGTCCCACAAAAATGCCCCATTGATGGAGCAGGAAACAAGGTGTAGAATGTGTTATTAACCAAACTAGGAATTCATTTCTCCAATTCATAAAAGCTACTCATTTCTCTACAGCCAGTGGAAAAAGCTCCTCATCAGATACCTCTCAATACCTGCGATTCTTCAATGCAAATCCACAAGTAAATGTTTACGCCACTCTCTCCCATGACGTAGAGGAAAGAGCACTCTTTATTCAATGTTGAAAAAACACTGTCAGTGGTTGGAATTGCCAGAATGGCATGTTCCTTCTTTCTTAGACACGTTGGCAACCGTTTCATGAGAAAGGCCTGGATTTTCTGAATGAATCCAAACTTTGTAAAATGAATTTTAAACTTGTGAAATGAGCAAGAGGGCTTTTTATTTGTTTGTCTTTTAGAGTTTAGATAGAGATGCAATGGGAAATGGGCAGTCTTCAAAACTACAGAGAAGACTTCAGTGGTTACCTACGAGGCAAAGTAAGGAGCAGGGAATAAAGAGACCCACGCAGAGGACCCTTGGGGCAAGCACTCAGGGGAAAATGTTTGAGTTTGAGGTACACAGCAGCTAGAAACATGCCCTCAAGGCAGGTTTGGATAGTTCTGTCTCAGAAACCAGTTTGTCTTCCAGGTAGATTTCATTGGGTAATTATGACATTAATTAGTGTTTGCCCTATGTGTATCATGAAGTTACTATTATATTTTAAAATGGGAAAGTATCCAGCAGAACCGTGCATACATATTTTTTTTTGCAAGTCTGTTAATCAAGGGAATTTACATCGTTTTCAGTGAAGCTGGAAAGCAAAAAATCATGAAAGTTCTTTCTGCATAACTAAAAGGGGTTTGTGAAAGTGACAGTTAGTAGTTTATTCTAAAATTATCTGCACAGGTACATACCTGTTTTAAGAAAAGCCCTGAGAATATGGGTCATGGGATAAGTCTTTTGTATCTGTATCAAAAGAAGTAGATCTAATCTTCATAAAAATGAAAATGAATCAGGAAACAAAATAAGAACTTTTCAAATCTATTGTTTTCATTTGTTCCCCAAACAAAAAATAAAGGTTTTTAAAGTACACATATATACATTTTTTAAAACAAAGGAAACCCAAGCATAGTAACATACAGCTGTAATCTCAGTACTTGGGAGGCTAAGGCAGGAGGAGGGTGAGTTCCAGGCTATCCTGGGCTACATAGTGAGAAAGAGAGATCTTGTCTCTAAAGCAAAACAAAACAAACAAGTAAGTGAAAAATCCCCTCCCCATTGCCAAAACACCAAACAAAAGCACAACAAAGATGTCTGAAAGTGATCTCTCTGACCTTCATGAGGAAATGTTAAAGTCATGGTTTTGAGCCTACAGTAGAAAACAGCTTTGACCTCTTGTTCATTTTTTGGAAAAGTTCAAGAAGTTATTAGTTTTTCTTATCTATCTATCTATCTATCTATCTATCTATCTATCTATCTATCTATCACTTATTTATTTCTGAGACAAGGTTTCTCTGTGTAGCTCTAGCTCTCCTGGAACTATAGACTAGGCTGGCCTCAAATTCACATAGCTATGCCTGCCTCTGCCTCCCAAGCTTTGGGATTAAAGTGTGTGCTGCCTCCACAGACGAGTTTCTCTTTATATAGTAATTTTTGAGCATTTTCCTGCACTCCACCTATAATCTAGTGTGCTGGAAATGTTATAACTGTTAACAATCTCTTCGAACCAACAGGTGGATTCGATAATCAAAACAAAACACCAAAGCAGGGTTGCAGCATGGATGCTGCCTACAATTGTCAGGAAGACCTAAGGCTGAAACACCAAATGTCACCTTTGCATGGACTTCCTCCCACCTCGCCTCCTTCTCCCTACTTCTTCCCACTTCTCCCTCTACAATGGGAGAACCTTTCTGAGGCACTGGAGTGAAAACAACACTGAAAAACAACGTGGGAGAAAGAAAAGCTCCCTCCAGTCTCTAGAGGATCTAGAGAGGAAAATGTTCCTTGGAACCAGAGTAGACCCAGGCTGTTAAGAGAAGGCCCATGACTAGACAGGAGTCACTCTGTGGCTTGCAAGCCTGACTGCTGTGGCAGCTTGTAAATGACATCCTGAGCACCTCGGACCCATTGTTTGAAAATTTTGTTACGACTTCCGCATTGTAAGGGGCTGTCAAGTAAAAGACAGCCTTTTAATTGTTACTGTTCCAGGTAGCCCCTAGGCAGAGAAAACTCACGTCCATCAACGCTCAGGAGGCCAGCAGAGGGCGCCAGATGGACAAGTCGCACCAAGGACCGTCTAGCCCAAGTATGGGTCACTTGGGTTCTGCAGTAGCAGAGAAGGTAGAACTTCATCAAACCGCAGAGGAAACTCAGCGCCTGCCACATTTCTGTTTGTTGCCAAAGCTAACATAAGCTTCGGGTACCAGAATACTTTACTATATAAAGTTATCATTTTACTTAGAATTTAGTTCATGAAGGACAGTATCTTCTAGTCTGTACAAATAAATTATTCTTGGTTGTAAACAGCTATAAATATGAATGAACTAATTTTGCATAAGAGGCACAGCCTTTCACTTGACAGTGCAAATAACATTCCTTCCTTTACTCATTTATCAAATATTTAAAAAATGACTATAATATAATTATTCTCGGCAGGGCAAGAGGCTATTATAAGTTCTAACAATAATGTAAATGCAATAGCTTATTCATTATTTAACAGAAAAAAATTAAATAGAAATCACCAGATTGAAGCAGGTATATTTCTTTTATAGCTCTGTCAGTAGGGAAGGATAGAATTGTGCAAAATGCATAGGGATACAATAAAAAAAAAAGTTGGTTTTATGGTGTGTGTGTGTGTGTGTGAGAGAGAGAGAGAGAAAGAGAGAGAGAGAGAGAGAGAGAGAGAGAGAGAGAGAGAGAGAGAGAGAGAGAGAAGGGGCAGGGAGAGACACTAGGCTTTTAGTCAGTCAAAATCAAGAACTGGTCTAGAGAAGGGTAAGGTCAAAAGTGATACAGATGTTTCTCCACAGCACCAAGGTTGATCTCTGCCAGGAATAGCTAAGAAGTTCTCTGTGATGGTGAGAAAGATGGGCACAATTGCATGATGACTTGAAAAGGTACAGACACACGACCACTAGGAAACAACACATTGCTTTATTGAGTAGCTAGATGCTAGAGACATAAAATGACCAGGATACAAGTCATGCCGTTGAATATTTTGGGCAGAGGACACACACCTGAAAGAGAAGAGGAGGAGGATGAGGAAGAGAGGAGGAGGGAGAGGAGGAAGAGGAGGAGGAGGAGAAGAGGAGGAGGAGGAAAAGAGGAGGAGGAGGAAAAGAGGAGATAGAATGAACACTATGTTATAGCACTGTTTTTTGCTGGAATTCTAGATTAAAAGGAAGAAAGGGACAGGAAACTGAAGATAAAGCTCTACCTGAACTGAGATTTTGCTCATTTGCCACTCATTTATGGAACTCCTAAGGATTCAGGACCATGTTTATAGTGCTTGCTCTCAAGGGACTGACAGATGGTGACTGGACATGGAACAGGCAGATCCAATGGTGGGTTTAATTAAACATACTCAAGGCAGATGGTGTTGCTAAAGACAGGCTGATTGGTTGTATGTGGGAGTGTGAGGGATGAATTCATGAGGGAGGTGAGTTTCAAGAGACATGGAGATATCTGTGAAGCAGATTGTGATGAGTACCAAAGACCAAGGGGGTTTAACCATGATAGCAACGGTAGGGAAAAGCAGACTTCAAATGATATGTACACAGAACTGAAGGCAGTTTGACATAGGTATTAATTATTAAACAACAATTGTTAGATTATTAGAACTGCTGCATCAAGAAAAATAAGACAAGAGTCTGGCAGGGACCGCACATCTTAAGAAACCATGCATTTAGATTTAAGATGGAAAATTATTTTTGTAGTGATTTTTTTCAAGCTGAATTCCATCCACTATGGTTTTGTGTTCCAAGAAAGTATGTGAAATAAAATAAAATAAAGAGCACACTCAAAGGACTGGTTTAAGTGGTGCCTAGACTAGGCTACCTAGTGTTAAATGTTAATCTTTAGGTAATGTAGTATCTTTGAATACTTTTGGTGAAGGAAGAGATGAGCTATAAAATGTGCTTCATGTGATCAGTCTATCTGCACTATTGAGCCAGAAAGCCATTTCCCCTTACCCATAAGTAGTCATCAGTTTCTGTTTATTCTCTTTATTTCTCAATTCCGTCCTCTTCGACTCCTTACGTTTAGGGGCTTCCACTAGACTGGGTTCTCATCATTGATCCCTGATCAAGAGCAAGAGCCTCTAATGCACGGTTCTGCACTGTGTAGTAGGTCCTTCCCATGCACTTGCATAGTGCTTAGTTCAGTTTTTAAATTTACTGAATACACACTGGTTTTTACTGGAGTGCAATTTTCTGGAAAGCAGAGAAGTGAAGTCCTGGAGGGCTGTCAAACTTAGATGATTGCTACATGCTCTCCAGTTACTCATTCTTTTATACATTAGCAGGTTTCCCTTTGCTGCTTGGGCAAGCCCATCAGCATACCAACATGCTATAGTTTTCTTCATCCTAAAAACCAAAATCAAACAAAAACAATCTTTGACTCCATTTATTCATTTTCTATCGCTACTGTCTTCCTAGTTGAATTCCAACATGTGGGGCTGGGGAGATGGTTCCCTGGGGAAAAAGTACTTGCTACCTAAGCACATACTCAGACCTAACCTTTAAAAAAAATGCCAGATACAAAGTACAAACATCTGCAATCCCAGCATTCCCATAGGAAGACGAGGCAGAGATAAGAGAATTTCCAGAAGCTCACAGACCAGCTAGCCTGGCATGTATAGTGGGAAAACAACCAAGAGACCTTGCCTCCGACAAGATGGAGGGCAAGGACCAACACTCCTCTCATGTTTACACATGCACCATGCAAGGAAAAATGAGTGCAGGGTACACACATGTGTGCATGCTCTCTCTCTCTCTCTCTCTCTCTCTCTCTCTCTCACACACACACACACACAAATACACACACCTCAAATATGTGTCTGCTCCCTTTCATAGCCAACTTAATAGATGTATTTTCCCTCTTTTTTTTCCCCAGAAACTAATTTCACTTACAATATCATTTTCATCACTCTACTTGTGGTTTGTCAAAGTCATCAGATCCATTAGCAAGACTCCATTCTCATCTTGGCCTTTGATGTCTTGGCTGCATTAGATATTAGATAACAATGTCTTGAAATAACTGGCAACACATCTTAAGTTCCCACCTAACTCAGTGTGCATCCCTTTCTTAGAGACCTTTGACGGCACCTCTTCTTTTACAAGTCTCCAAAGCTGGAATAAATAAATCCTGCTATCTCTTCCTTTGCTCTCTATGTTCACTTCCTAAGTAAATCCAAGACTGAACTCTAGTCCTGCATATAAAGGTGGATGATTCCAAAACACCGTCATGGTTACTACTGTTCACTTGGCAAGATCTAGAATCGCCAAGGAGACAAACATCTGGGCTTATTTGTGAAGGAATTTCTAGATCTAGACTCGCCCTAAATGTGGGTAGCACTGTTCCATGGACTGGTGTCCTGGAAAAGAAAAAAGGGAGGCTACATTTCATCCCCTGATACCTCCTGAGTGTGGATGCAATGTAATGGGCTGCCTCCTCATCCTGCAGAATGATGAACCACGCCCTCAACTGTGAGCTAAGACAAACCTCTCCTTAAGTTGTTATTATCAGCTACCTTGTCAGCATACTGAGGAAAGTGACCATGTACTTACATTTTGAGATTAGACCTTTCCTCCCAATTTCACCCTTTTGTGGTTGACCACTAAGTTGGCAAGACTTGCTGGATTCCTATAGAGCACTATAAACTTACCACAGTCAAAGAAGAAGTTTCTCATTCAAGAATTCCCCTCCCCGCTAATTTTTCAGAAAAAAAAATGTATAACCCTTTCACAAAATCAAAAGGAAAATCATTCAGTTGAGCTGTGGACATGGTAGAGAGTTTGCCCAGCACGAGGAGGCCTTAGGTTGAAGCCCCTGAGATCTAAGTTTTTGGTTCTTCTCTTTTTGTTCTTTGTACCTTTCGTCCAATCACCAGCAACCTTGTGCTACTAACTTTAATCTTTCTACAATATTTTAGTGCCTTTCTTCATCTGCACTAGACCATCCCAGGAAACCTATGTCAGCTCTCATCTAGTCTACAATAGTCTTGCATCAATTCTTCTACCACTGCTCTGACAACTTTCCACACAACGAGTCATTCTCCTGTTTGAAAGTCTCCAGATGCACCACTTCTGTGAACTTCTCCACCCTCCTGGTTCGCACTAATTAGTCATATCCAAGCTCTGGGTGAGTGTTCTCGCTGGTCCTCTGGTATGGCGTGCACTGAACACTCGATGTTCCTTCTGCCCGAGATGGATTTACATTTCAGAAGTGCCTTCATTCATATAAGTCTTCCTTTACATGATTCTCCAGTGTTGCATTCCAGGACTTTCTCTGACAACCTAAATATAAATGCTTGTTCAGTCTCTTCCTCTTTTCTCTGGGTTCATTGACTTGGCTTCAGTTTTCCAGGCAGCACCCACTGCTAGCATTACATTGTCTTATATGGTTGCCTGATTCTCCTGCTAGAATGTGACAAAGACTTGCTTATCAGAGTCTAGCTGGGCCTCATTGTTGGGCATGTCCTTAAGAGGCCAGTTGTAACAAGAATGCTCAACCCTGATATCTAATCAAATTCCTTACCCTCCACTCCCTCTCTTTCAGGTAATGTCTGATCACATGACATGCCGTCAGCAGAAAATCTCACTTCAGTTTAACAAGGAATTTCCCTACTTGGCTATCAGTATTCCATCCAACAGTATACCCCATCTGTGTAAACAGAGGCCCTCTTTTGGAGTTGATTCCTATCTCTTTTCTCTCATTTATCCTCATGGCAACCACTCCTGTACTTCTTATGAGAATACTAAATAAGGGATGCTTTCCTGTCTCCAGTGAAGGCCTAGACTTTCTTCAACAGATGCTACCATTCTGAGTGATAATAAGGAAAAGTACAGCTCCTGGCTTTCTCCTGACTTCACCACCAGTGTTCAGTGAATACTTTGAGACTCTTGGTGTTCACTCAATGTCACTAAAGAAGGAATGAACAAAGGAGAGGTGCACCCACAGAGCCTGGGAACTTAAATTGTTTTTGATGAATAGTTTCATATCACTTTAAACATAACAGTATTTTTTTTAAAACAGCTATTCAACATTCATTAGTGAAAGCTTTAGGACAACTGTTAATACGAAATCTGAGTCTTGAGAATTAAGAACCTTCAAATACCAGAGTTGAATTTGAAAATCGAGTTCTCTGGCAAAGCTTTAAAGTCTTTTTCCTTAGATGGAGAAATATTTTGTTATTTATAAAAATATTTGGAATTACCTAATTTATCTTGTTTGCACTAATTAATCATGTCAAAGCTTTGTGCTTAAGGCTAACAGGATTGAGCTAACAGCCGAAGCCTTAATACCCATTTGAGGTCATTAAAAGTGTGTTCGAAAAAGCTTCAAATAATACACAAGCTGTTGGTTTTGTCAGGGATTGTTTTAATTCCAAAGGACAGCTGTAACAGAGATGATAATCACTTCAAGGTGTTGGTGGTATCCACTTACTCAAGCCTCAGCAGCTTCAGAGTATTCACAGAGATAGTCACAGAATCCATGAGGGGTTGTGATTTAACTGGTCTCAAAAGGGGGTTTGAGGTCTTCTTACATGAGCTTTCAACACACACATGAAAGCAAGATTCCCAAAATGCTGGCAAGAGCCATAATGTTTACACAGCAAAGCAAACAGCCTTTGTTATTCCAATTAATACATCTGCTTGTGAAGAAAGCCTGATCCAAACTGTTCGTTTTTCCTTAGATACATTCAGTATTATAATGTTGACTCATATTGAGGCAATTTAGAAATGTATGCAGCTACAAAAGTGAAAATAGATTATGTTAACTATGACATTTCTTACTAGGGTTCTTGCTAAAAATAACATCTCAAGCTTATTACATTTCTTTCAAAGAGTTTTAGGTATTGTCACATACATCTGCTTCTCTTTAAGACTTTAGGCCTAGTATTATTCTTCAACCTTAAAAATCAGTGATAATAAATGTCAAAGAGTAAAGTTATAAATAATCTGCCAGTGTTTTAAAGCATTTGTTGAGAAACCTTGAACTGTGAATTACTATGCTTTACAGTAATCCTAATCTATCTATCTATCTATCTATCTATCTATCTATCTATCTATCTATCATCCATCTATCTGTGATGGTTTGTATATGCTTGGCCCAGGAAGTGGCACTATTAGAAGGTGTGGCCCTTTTGGAGTAGGTATGTCACTGTGGGTGTGGGCTATAAGACCCTCTTCTTAGCTGCCTGGAAGTGAGTCTTCCACTAGAAGCCTTCAGATGAAGACGTAGAACTCTCAGCTCCTCCTGTACCATGCCTGCCTGGATGCTGCCATGCTCTTGCCTTGATGATAATAGACTGAACCTCTGAACCTGTAAGCTAAACCCAATTAAATGTTGTCTTTATGAGAGTTGCCTTGGTCATAGTGTCTGCTCACAGCAGTAAAACCCTTAGTAAGACACCATCCATCCATCCATCCATCATCCATCCATTCATCCATCCATCCCTCTCTCTATTATCTATCTATCTATCTATCTATCTATCTATCTATCTATCTATCTATCTATCTATCTATCTATCTATCATGTATGTATGTATGTATCATGTATGTATGTATCTATCATGTATGTATGTATGTATCATGTATGTATGTATCTATCTATCCTGTATGTATGTATGTATCTATCTATCTATCATCTATCTATATATCATCTATTGTTTTTCATCATATGGAGAACTGAATCTAGGACCTTCCATACATACACTGGGCAAATGACTTAATGCCAAGCTAGATCTCCAGTCTTCCTTGCCTTTTAATTTTTTTTTTTTTTTTTGAGTAGGGTTTTGGTAAATTTCTCAGGCTTGCTTTGAAAGTACTTGTAGCTCAGGCTAGTCCCAAACTCATTCTGCTATCCCTGAAAGCACTGATAAAATTTCTGCCTTGGCCTCCCAAGTAACTAGGCTACGGGTCTGTTCTTCCAGGACTGACTTCTTTTTCTTTTTAATAATTCCATTCTAAAATGAGGAGTGAGACTTTGGGGTGAAACTACTTAACAATGAAAATGTACTGTACAGAAAGTCTAGACCAACACCAGTAGTTTAACCAATGAATAGAAACAACCGGCTTAAGAACATACTGTCAAGTGGCTGAGCTGAAACATATACACAGTATTATTTTATTTTAAACATAGAGCTTTCTCTGCTACATATTATGATCATAAAGAATTATTTAAATAAATAACTATGTCTAACATGGTTTTGGCATATGAGACAGGTAAAATAACTGTAATTTTTTAAAAACAAATTTCATCTCAAGAAAAAGGTTGAAGCCATTGTAGACAAGAAACTTAAGAGATACATCAACAAAATACTTTTCATGACTTTTTTTTTGGATTTGGTTCAGAATAAACAAAACGTAAAAGTACATTCTTAAGACAATTAAGAGAAATTGAATGTAAAATATCCCACACTGTTAAGAAATTATTGTTCATTTTGTTAGAAATCACAGTACAACTATTCTAAAATAAGTTCTTAATCTGTTAAAGCTTTGTAATGAAATATTTACTAATGAGACAACCTATCTGGTTATTTGTTATTAAATATCCCAGGAAACAAATAATGAAAACAGAGAAATATGCTTGTACATTTGAGTGATATCAACAATAATGCAGTCTACTTTTGTGATGTTGAAATTTTCTTCTTTTATGGCATCTTGTTATATAGCCCAGGCTATCCTGGACTTCATGTTCTTCCCACCTTTGGCCTCAACAATGCTGGAAGTACAGGCAGACACCATTATGCCCATCTTTGAACTTATTTTCTCATAGAATGGGTTTTGAATGTAAAATTTAAACCTGTATTACAGACAAGATACCATCAACATGGTTGTTAAATGTTTAATTTTCTTTTTATTTTGAATTGAAGAATAATAAAAATGCCTTACCACAAATCTATAAAATTCTGTAGCTTTTGACTCTTGCTTCTCT
Source organism: Arvicanthis niloticus (assembly GCF_011762505.2). Classification (NCBI taxonomy): domain Eukaryota; kingdom Metazoa; phylum Chordata; class Mammalia; order Rodentia; family Muridae; genus Arvicanthis; species Arvicanthis niloticus. The sequence goes on from NC_047662.1 coordinate 45,226,426, forward strand.
GTAACCTCTGATTGGGATGCTGAGATACGTAAAATTATGCCTTATATTTAACCTGGGCATCTTAACTGCTTTGCATGGCTGTTACAAGATGCCTGTCAGAATAACTGAGAAGGAGGTTTAGTTTCAAAGATCATAGTCTGTCATAGTGAGGAGGTAACAGTGGGACCCAGCAGCTCATGTCATATCTATCAGGAAGCAGAGAGAATGCCCATGGCTGCTGGCTCTTTCTTCTTTCCCCTGATTTATTATACCTGGGCTTTAGCCTATGGGATGGTGCTACCATATTCAGGATAGGTCATCCCCTTGCTTGGTATTCCTGTCCACAACTGGGTGGTGGTGATGTCTGCCTTTAATCCTAGTACTTGGGAGGCAGAGGTGGGCAGATCTCTGAGTTTGAGGCCAGCTTGGCCTACAGAATGAATTCCAAGATAGTCTGGGCTACATAGAAAAACTGTGTCTTAAAATAAGCAAACAAACACCAAAAAACAAACGACAACAAAAAAGGAAGAAAAAAAAATAAAAGAACAAAAGAAATCTCCTGTCAACACCTCCACAGACACACTGAGGAATATTTTCCAACCCAATCACACTGATAACCAAACATAACTATCCCAAAGTTGGTATAAATGAAACTGTGCTCTCCTCTCTAGTTTTGAACAAAATTTTCCAGAAGAATATGTTAAATTCTATTAGGACCTAGGCATAGCAAACAGGCTGTGGAAATGTCAATTTCACATGTATTAAAAACTATTAATACATTGCTGGACATTTAGATTCCGATAGGCTTGACAGTTACTGGAGTAGCAGTAGGAAACATGAGCAGTGAGGTCCATAAAAAGAAACAGAATGAACTCCTTGATCAAAGTCATGGAGAGTTCAGCTCTCCAACACCCAAGTAAAAACGTGGGTGCAGTCATATGCAGCGGAAGTGCAGCTCAGTCTTCATGTGCATCCCCAACAACTGGAGCGGGGGCTGTCCCTAAAGCTGCTGCCTGTCTGTGGAATATGCTCCCCTAACTGGCCCCTTGTCTGACCCTGGTGGGAGAGGGTGCACCTAGCCCTGCAGAGACTTGATGTGTGGGAGGTAGGGAGGATACCCAGAGGGGGCCTCCACCCTCTCAGAGGAGGAGAGAGGGGATGGGGGAAGGACTGCATGAGGCAGGGAGTGGGAAGGGGACAGCAAAGTAAATAAATGTAGAAAGTGAATTAATAAATAAATTAATTCAAGCCAAAACAAACAAACCAAAAAAAAAAAAAAACACCTGGGTTCAGTAGTAGGCACCTATAATTCCAGTACTGGTTGGATAGTTAATTTATTTTTTAAAAAAGTCCCGCTGGGCAGTGGTGGCGCACGCCTTTAATCCCAGTACCTGGGAGGCTGAGGCAGGCAGATTTCTGAGTTCAAGGCCACCCTGGTCTACAGAGTGAGTTCCAGGATAGCCAGGGCTACACAGAGAAACCCTGTCTTGAAAAACCAAAAAAAAAAAAAAAAAAAAAAAATTAAATAAATAAAAATAAATAAATAAAAATAATAAATAAATAAAATAAAAAAATAAAAAAGTCCCAAACTTGCAGATATCTTGCTTTATTTGATGACACCAGTGCAATCTAATGTAGTAATGTAGTCTAGTACTGTGTTTCTCAACCCGTGAGTCATGACTCCTTGGGGGGGGGTGTCGAATTACTCTTTCACAGGGGTCATTTAAGACCATTGTAAAACTCAGATATTTACATTATGATTCATAACTGGCAAAATTACAATAATGAGGTAGCGTCAAAAGTAATTTTATGGCTGGGGGTCACAATAACATAAGAAATGGTATAAAGGGTCACAGCATTAGGAAGGGTAAGAACCACTGGTCCAGGAGTATTGCAGTCATCCATTCAGGTCCTGCTTTAGAATATTTGAAGGAAAAAATGGCAACGGTCCAACTGTATAGAGTTAAAGCAGTAACAGCTAGACCAGTGGTCAGAACTGAACAGTTTCCTAGGATATGAATCTAAGCAACAGCGACACTAAAACACCACTGTAAAATAATAAAATAGGATAGATTGCATTTGCAATGTTCTCAGGTAAGTATCCTAGGGGCATAAGGAGATCTAGCCATTTAATACAGAGTTCTGCATTGCTGAGAAGGGCGAGGCAGCTACGGTATTACATATGAAGTCCACAGGGCACCAGAAGAGTGTTTTGCCATTATAGACCTTCCCATTCACCTCACCCAGGTAACATCCCTCTCCTCACTAAATCAAGCACCAACAGGACTGAAAATTGCTCTGTAATAAAAGTGTGAGAAGAGGTCTCTGGCAATGAACATACTGGAACTCTCTCAGAGTAGCATATGATTCCAGCTGTAACAAAATGGAAAGGAGAGGGCAGGTTGGAACTGGATCCGAGTCTGGCTGCCTTTGCCTTTAGCTTTATAGCCTTGGAAAGAAAATGACAGAGGGAAAATTGAGTTTTATCATCTATAAAATGGGGACAATAACATTCCTTGATGACAAATAACTGAGTTTAAATGAACTTCTTAATCAAGAAAGCATTACATATGTTTAGCATAAGACTAAAATTAGTGTAATAAGTGAAATGTTAATTGTCAGTGAATCGACAATTCAACATGCTTTTAAGATCTCAGTTTATAGCTTTTCTTTGTATAGCTTCACACTTTAAAGACTCATCGTCAACATCATTTACTAGATTATTGGACAACACAGATGTACAGATGTGACTCTGAGCAGAATAGCTATCTCAGCTTCCTCATCTGAATGACTAGCAAAGGAACGTCTTTAACCAAATAAAAGTTCAGCCTTAAAAATAGCCGGGAAGCTTTTCAAATTTGCCAGCTAGGTTGATATCCATAAGTGAGACTTCTTGTCAGCAGGAAAGGTGATCTGAAGAATGAACAAAAATAGCCCGTGTCCAACAGCTGTGATGTCTATAATTTATACACTGAGATCATCCCTCATCGGATTGCCATCTGTACACACCAGAAAGAGCTGGTCAGTTGTATGTTTACTAGACCTCAGGAAACAAGTCTTGTGATAAGCATTTCTTCGTTCACTCTTTATGTACAATCAGCGTGACTTGAGACTTCATGTTTGAGGAATGTGACTAGGAAACTCTATCGGCCTGCACAGTGTCACAGATGTTTGACTAACCTTTAAGAATTTATCCCCAAATAGCTAACAATCAGTTTTCTTTGTGTTTCTAAATTATTTTTTTGTGGGGAAAAATTGCAAATATTTATAATGTTTTGAAACATGTTTGTATGTGTTCAGGGAACTGTTAAATGGAAGTAATGTAAGTATGAAGTTTCATATTCCTGTATAGGAAGCGAACGATCTCCAGGTATGGAAAGATCAGCTAACATTAAATAAAGCAAGGAGAGAGGCGGAGCAGGGAGGAAGAGAAGCTTAGTCATAAGTTGTTTGCCCACTCTTAATACTCTGCTCATGCTTTGGATTTCCTTTTACTATTTTTTTTTAACTTCCATTCCCAGTATACTCATTTCTTTAATCTGTGTTTTTACATCATTTCCCCCCACAATTCTTTGATCCCTTCTATGTTTTGTCTATGTTCTGTATTTACCTGCACCTGTAAATTATTTTCCTATTTCTTTTAATATTTCTCCCTTGTCTAGTCTCTCTCTTTCATATATATGTATATGTATATATGTATATGTATATATGTATATGTATACACACACACACACACACACACACACACACATATGCAAGTGCTGAAATATACTTAGGGCTGTGTGATTTACTGGGAAATTTTGTTCAAATTAGTTAGAATGGAGAGAGCCCTGGGGAGGGTGTCTTTTATCTCTGTAACACGATTGTCTATATAATTGGATGAAGAAAAGAAATAAAAGAGAGGACATAATTGCTCCGGGGTATGGTGGATGTGCTGGTTTGTCATATGTCAACTTGACACAAGCTAGGGTTATCTGAAAGGAGGGAACCTCAATTGAGAAATAGGCCTTCATGAGATCCAGCTGTAAGGCATTTTCTTAATTAGTGATTGATGGGGAAGGGCCTATTGTAGGTGGTACCATCCCTGGGCTGGTGGTCCTGGGGTGTGTAGGAAAACAGGCTGAACCAGCCCCCCATCCCCATGAGCCAGCCAGTAAGCACCCCCCCCCCAACACCCCATGGCCTCTGCACCAGCTCCTGCCTCCAGGTTCCATGCACTGTTTGAGTTCCTGTCCTGACTTCCTTCAATGATGAACAGTGCTTCGGGAGTGTAAACAATAAACCCTGTTGTCCCCAATTTGCTTTTTGGTTACCGGTGTTTTGTTTTATCACAACAATAAAAACCTTAACTAACACAACGAAGAAGGCGTATTGTAGGTGAAATGAACATGGAGGCAGAAGCAGAGACATCTAGGAGGGTTCAGAGTGAACATTGATAGAGTGAGCAGGGCCATGTGAGGAGGGGTGGGGGTGGGGGGGGGAGGAAAGAGAGGAGCCACGACTAAGAGGCGGGGATGGCCTGGGCCAAGAGATTGGCACAGCGAAAATGGCTGAATTATCTAGGGACCAGAGGACCTGAGGGAAGCGGCAGCCCAGTCCCCCGGGCTGGAGAGTTCAGGGTAGGGGTCAGGGTATGCCAGGCCGAGGGTCCCTATACCAGGTGGGGACTGAGGGATGCTGAGAGAATCTGGCGGCCAGCGTCACCTTTGATAAGTTAATAATAGGCGTCTCCGTTGGCAGTTTGTCCGGGTTTTGAGACCTAACAATAACATGACAAAGAACTACAAAATAAGCTTGAGTTCTAAAACAATGGGACGCCATCTGAAGAGGGCACGGACTAGAACGTTTCCAGACAAACAAACCTTGACTAGGTGGAGCTTGGCCAGGGGCTAGGGGAGGGTCGCCCGCCCCAGCGCCTGGCCCTCCTGTCCCGAGGCAAGTCTCACTGTATACACTCCCCGCACCCTCCCACTTCTCTTCAGATTCTCCTTCCATCTCGGTCGCGCTCAGATTCATCCCTTCCGTCTTCACCGCCGCGGGCTTTCCTCCGGACGCCTCGGCTCTGCGCCCCCAGCCTGCGTCCAAACGCGCTGAGCTGCGCTCACCCCACCGCGCCCCCGGCGTCCCCGTCCCGCCCCCCCACCCCCGGCCCGCTGCACTGTGGGTAGGCGGCGGCGGCGGCGGCAGCGGCAGCGGCAGCGGCGCTCAGAGCCCGCGGCCCGGGGAGGCCGCGCGCCGAACATGGCTGAGAAGCAGAAGCACGACGGGCGGGTGAAGATCGGACACTACGTGCTGGGGGACACCCTGGGCGTCGGCACCTTCGGCAAAGTGAAGAGTGAGTGCAGCGGCGCGGGCACGAGGCCGGGTGGCAGGTGGAGCGCCCGCGGGCGAGCCCGGGGCACAAGCACCTGGCGCGGCAGCCGGGGCGTGGGTCCGGGGGGACCGGCGGTTATGGGGTGTGCCTTGGCGGGGGTGCCTGCGAGCGCCCTGTCTTTTCTCTACCCCTCAGCTCACTTGTCTGCAGAATTGGGTGACTGGCCCAGTCCGAAGGGCCCCCGAAGCGTGAGGAGGATGGAGGAGTCACGGCGCCACGGATTGGGAGTGGGTCTCCCACTGGTGCCAAGTGCTCTGCGTGGAGCCGCATCTGAGGTCTCACTTAACCCTTAACGTGATTCGGTCAGGGTGCGGTCCTCACCTTAGAGGTGAGAGAACGCGAGCTCTAAGGCTTCAGAGACACGCCCAAGGTCACAGACAATTGGCAGATTCAGGGTGAGGTCTAAGATGTCCTCCAATTTTGGCCTTGCAGATGAGGCCCCTCCCTGCCTTCCCCAGATTCTTCCCGGTCCCAGGCCTTTGATGGTGGAGTTGACTAAGGGCATGCCTAGAGTGGAGAGGTGGCAGTTCCTCTGGTGGGTGTGTGAAAACGCTGGAATGCAGCTGGTTGGGTAGAGAATTTAGGGGAACCCCCAGCTCTGCAGGTTGATTGGTTCAAGGAAGCCTTCTGGGGTCAGGGTCTGGGAGAAAATGTTCCTTGGTAATGGAATTTGGGTCCCCAAGAGGTCAGACTTGCTTAGGCAAGGGTTTTTTTTTTTTGGTTGGCGAAGGGATTGCTTTGGGGGGTTTGGAAAAAAACAGGTTGCTTTTGAAATTTCAGACTGCACTTACTAGTTAAGTATTAAACTTTGCTTTGCTTTCTTATTAGTTAATAACAGTCACATGGGGTTTGATTACCGGTCCTTTTAACAGAACTACTGCTCTTATTAAAAAAAAAAAAAAAATACTTGGTAGCAAGTTGAGAATTAAAAGTGAAACATTAGCCTTTTGTTGTTGTTGAATACATATTGGGTAAGCAGTCTGGAAATTTTATGCGAGGCTTATTTTTCACATTTTGTCCTCCATTGAAGACTTGAATAGAAGGGAGAGACTATCGTTTCTGCTAGGATTAACTCCTCTTGGTATATCTAATACCCGTTTGTACAGTGAGGAAACACTGAGTGCTCTTACCACGAGGAATTGTTCCAGGCAGCGAAGTTCTAGGAAAGAGCAAAACTTGAGCTTTTTTGGGACTTAACTGTCTACTAGGGAAAGGCAATCAGGATACCTGTGAAAAGGATAGGCTCCCTCCTATTGGGAAAGGAGAACAGGGGAAGGAAGGATGGGCACTTTTGTGAGGTTGGCAGATTATATTAAGGTGGTCACACGTGGGCTCACCGAGTGGGTATTTTTGTAAAGACCTAAAATGATTGTAAGGTTCTTTGAAGTCTTGTGAGGTCAGGATCTTGTAAGAATTGTGGGTAGTCAGGAGATGATCCGGAGATTAGATGAATGTTGTTGACACCATCTTTGCTGAGAACTGCGTTGCTGTGGCATTGCAAAGTTATGCAAACGGCTGCTTTGCCATTTAGGGTAAGTTATATAACTTAGCCGTATATGCTTTCGTGTTCTGTGTTCTGCTAAGTGCTTTGGTTTGCTCTTGAATTTTTTTTTTTTATTGTGCTCTTTATGTAGAGTGGAATACCCGATCTGATTCCTCAGGCCATTGTCAAGGGATAATTTAAAAGTATTTGGATATAGTCTCTGTCTGCTTCTAAACACCAGCTTCCTAAAATGTAAATTGAACAGAAGGAACCTTGATTTACAAGAAAAATCTTTTTCCTGGAGAACCTTGGTAGGACAAGGTATCTGAGCTTTTTCTGACATTGTTTGATCTTCCCTAAAGAGACACTGTGTGGTGTGATAGTTACTATTCATGTCAAATGCACGAAAGGAAGAATCACCTAGGAAGGGAATCTTAATAAGGAATTACTTAGATCTAGTGTGCATATTAAAGTGGGAAGACCCCTCCATTCTGGGCAGCACAGTTCCGTGAGTTTGGGTCCTGCACTGTGTAAGTACAGAGGGAGGGCTGAGCGAGAGCAAGCAAGCCTGTATGTGTTCTCTCTGCTGGTGACCGAGAATGTGCTTCAGCTTCCTGACTTGACTTCCCTCAAACTGACTGTAGCCTGGGAAGTTGAGTTAAAATAAGCCTTTTCTGCCCTAAGCCACTTTTAGTCAGGGTGGTTTTTTTGTTTGTTTGTTTGTTTTTGTTTTTGTTTTTCGAGACAGGGTTTCTCTGTGTAGCCCTGGCTGTTCTAGAACTCACTCTGTAGACCAGGCTGGCCTCTAACTCAGAAATCTGCCTGCCTCTGCCTCCCAAGTGCTGGGATTAAAGGCGTGTGCCACCACTGCCGGCAGTCAGGGTGTTTTATGACAGAAATTAAACTAGTTCATGTGGGTTTGTAATCAATACAGCTATAGTTGTTCAGTTAAGTCACGGGACTGGTGAAACAAAGCATATGCATTTTAAGAATACACTTTAAGCTGGGCAGTGGTGGTGCACGCCTTTAATCCCAGCACTTGGGAGGCAGAGGCAGGCAGATTTCTGAGTTCGAGCCCAGCCTGGTCTACAGAGTGAGTTCCAGGACAGCCAGGGCTACACAGAGAAACCCTGTCTTGCAAAACAAAGCAAAGCAAAACAAAACAAAACAAAACAGAATACATTTTCTATTATTTGACAGTTTCATACAATGTGCTTTAATTAGAGTCACCCCACTCTCTCCCTCCAACTCCTTTCATGCCCTTCCACCAAATCTCCATTCTTTCATTTTTCATTCATATATGTAGATATATATCTCTACATATGTGTGTACACACACACACACACACACACACATATACATGTCTGTGGATATGTGCATGGCTATGGGGCCAACCACTGGAATATAGGCAGTCTACTAGGGGTCACATCTCTGAAGAAAACTAGCCCCTCTGCCCCCAGCCCATGAGCAGCTGTGAACTGCCTAAGTAGCATCTCATCTAGGTGTGGGCCTTCTTGAGCTCCTCCCCTATCCAAGGCATAAGTAGTTTTAAAAACATATATTGAGGTATGTTTACCATATTGTAAAAGTCACTGATTTTAAGTGTACAGTTTAACAGTTTTTAGTATTTGGTAAAGTACCACAGCCACCATCATAGCTTAGCCATAGAACATTTATTTTATCTACTTACAGTTAATCACATTCCCACCCATAACCCTCAGATACCACTATCTTTGCCTAATATGTATATGGAAAAAGATGAATTGGGATTGTGGAGTATGGTGTCTCTATATCTAACATTTTGTTTTCGAGGTTCATAGCTAGCTAGCATAACGTATCACTGATTTGTTCCTTTTTATTGTTGTATGATCTTCTATTGTATGTATGTGCTCCCTCCCCATACATTCTTAGCTGCTGGATATTGTCTTGCTGTATAGGCTATTACAAAGAGTGCCTCTATGAATATTCACATGCAAAGCTCTGCCTGTGAACGTATGTGGTTTCCTTGAGAGAGAATACTTGGGAAAATAATGCAAAGGAAAGAAAGATACAATTCAGCCATGTTTAAGAGGTTTCAGTCTGTGATTACTTGTATCAGGACTTTGAGACCACCAGCTCCTGAGTAAGGACACCGAGATTTCTATTTATTATGAATGCTTAAGGGCTTATAGTTTAGGCTTATTCCCATCTAGCTTGTAAACTAGCCCACTTATTCTAATCTAAGTTCTGCTATGTGGCTTGTTACTGTGTCTCAGTCTCTAGTCCCTTGTCTTCTCTGCATCTGGCTGGAGAATTCCTGCTTGCCTGACTCTCCTTCCCCAGGGTTCTAGCTCTCTCCAAAGGGCTGCCTATCCTGCTTCATTGTAGGCCATCAGCTCTTTATTAAAACCGATTAGAAGGTGAGAGAGGGAGTGTTTACAAAATAAGATGTAGCCATATGAATAACAATACCAAGGTCAGCATTCAGCTCTCTGCAGGCACAGAATTCAGCCTTTGAATAATAAAAGACAATCCTTACCCAGTGCACAATATTATCCCAACAGTTACTTGATCAATTTCTCCTGTGTTGTAATGAGGCAGAACACTGTGGTAGGAAATATATGAAGCAAAGAGGCTTATCTCATTAAAGATTGGCTCACCTTCTGCTTTCTACTACCACTCAGTATGGCCATCATGCTATGAACACAGCAGGGATCAGTCCCTTGTTGAAGGTGGAATCCAGTCCCCTCAGTAGTGGTCCAGTCCCCTCAGTAGTGGTCCAGTCCCCTCAGTAGTACCACTGACTGGATTCTGATTTGTCAACACACAGTGCCTTTTGTGGAATAATTCATATCCAAACCTTAACTCTGGGGACACAAATCTTTTCACACCTTGGATGGGTACTTGGCAGTGGAATTGCTGGTTCCTAGCATAGTTTTATCTTTTTTAAAACTTTTTGAGATGCTGACAAACTGTTTTCCAAAATGCTTGTACCAACATTTCTCTCCATTTCCTTATCAACAGTGGTTATTATTTGACTTGTTACAGTTATTCTACTGTGCGTGGAGTATCTCATTGAGGTTCAAACTTTGCATTTTACTAGTGACAGTGTTTTACTATTGACCATGTTTTCATTTATTCTATCATATATATACATATATATGTGTGTGTGTGTGTGTGTGTGTGTGTGTGTTGCTTTTTGAGATAAGGTCTCACTATGTAGATTTGACTGTCCTAGAACTTGCTTTTTAGACCAGGCTGGCCTCAACTCCTAGAACTCTGCCTCCTGAGTACTGGGATTAAAGGCATGCACCTCCGGAGCCTGGCTATTTGCTAGTGTTTAGTTGGGATGTACAATACATGGCTTAAATAGGCTTTGCCCTGTCTGATGACTTATATTGGAGTTTGAGTCCCACACCACACTGAAAGGTGCTGGCACCTTTACAAGACGTCTTGGTCTTTAGTGGAATCAGCACCTTTCTTTGGTGCGTAAGTAATGGTGGGATAGATAAACTGTTGTTGTAAAGCCAGTTGCTCTTGGTGGCTTGTGGCTTTCCCATGCACTTGCTAGTCCTGCTTTTTTTCTGCTCTGAGAGTAAGCACCATGGAGTTGTTCCCAGAAGCTGAGTAGATGCTGGCACCATGCTTGTAGACTTCTCAACCTCTGTCACCACTGGCCAAAATAAACTGCCTTACTTAATAAATTACCTGCTCTCAGATATGCTGTATACCAGTAGAAGACAGGCTAAGACAAGTTACTCATCAACTTTTGAGCTGAATTAACAGGATTTTTTGAAATACAGTTTTGTTTCAAGTCTCTTGCTGAATATGTATTCCAAATAAAATTCTTGCTTTGTTGGATTTCCTCTCTCTATCCCTCCCTTTCTACCTCCCTTTCCTTCCGTCATAGGATCTTATGTATCCCAGAGTGGCATCAAAGTCAACACATTGCCAAACCTGGCTTAGAGTTTCTGATCCTCCAGTCTCTACTTCCCAAATGATAGGATTCCAAGCATGCACCGACACGCCCCGTTTATGAGTGTTTGCTAGGCAAACACTTCACCAAGTGAGCTGCATCTTAGTCTTATTTATCATTTTTTTTGGTTGTGTGTTTGAAATATAAAAGTTTGGAAGTTTTGAACTCAAAGTTGTCATTTTAAGAAATGGATCATATCTGTGAGTTCAAGGCCAGTCTGGTCTACGTAGTGAGTTGTGGGAGAGATAAAGGGGGATCAAATATTTGATATCAAAGTTAAAAGAGCTTTGCCTAGGAGATGTAAGATCTGGCTTACTATCTTTTCTTGTGGATATTTGATTGTTCTGACTTCTATGTTTAACTCTGTGATCCACTTTGCTTTCACTCCTAAGTGTGCCAGGAGGTGGGGTTAAAGGTTGATCTTTTCCATGTGCTTACCCACTTGTCTCAGCATGTTTTGTTGAAAGCTCATACATTTTTAATTGTTACAGATTTAGATTTTATAAAATTAATCTCTACTATAAACCTCAATAGTGGATGGTTTAATTTTATGTGGCGATAACCACGTGGAATAGAGGAGTGAGGAGCATTTATGTATTTTCTCTCTTAACTGTTATGCCATTTAAATTTAATTTCGATTGTTGATCTAATTTACTGATCTAAGTTAAGGTTAATAAGCAAAAATATACATAGTAGTATAGCTTTCATGTAATAGCGTAGCTTCAAATGACTTTAAAAACATATAAAATTTTATTTGTTAGTAAGTAATTAAAAACTTATTTAAAATGAACTAGATTGAATTTTCTCTTCCATTAGGCTACAGTACTGCTACTTCTAGACCGTGTCCTTGAAACAGGTTATATGGGCTGACAAAGTTGAAAGAGTAGTATGTTTTTAATCTCTTAAAAGATTTCCTCTAAATTGATGGTTCAAAGCTTCACCCATTCTGGTAGGGCAGAGCTACTGTTTGGAACTCCTGTAGTTAGACCTGCCCTAGTCCTCTGGCTTATGAAAAAGTGGTATAACTAGGATAGATCTGTTGTATATGATTTGTAAAGCCTGGTTGGAGGAGGCTTTATTATACTACCAATTACTCATTTAAAAAGCATCCCTTATTTTTAAGGTGAAGTCTGCCAGATGTGGCTTCTGAGAGAACTGTTCTTTATATCTGTGCACCAGCAGATACTTTTTAGTGACATCAGTCTCCTAGTCAGCAAAGGTCACTAAGAACATTAGGTTTTCTTTTTTAAGTAGTTATCCATGTCACATGGATTTCAGGAAGTTAAATAAATATTTCACTAGTTTCCCATTTATTTTTGAGATGAAACATTTCAAAATGTAAATAACGAGTTTTAAGTGGCTAGTTGGAAGATTTAAAGGTATATTATGCTTTCCTTGAGATTTATGTTTTATTTCCACCAGTTGAGGGCCTAAGCATTTAGATCCTTATTGTATCTCAGTCCTGAAAGCGAACATGTGCATCGTAAAAAGACCTTGACAAGCTTGTTATTAAGCTGATTAAGAAAAGAAATAGATTTAAACATGTTTGTATTTAATTGCTGACCTTGGTTTAACAGAAATTCGAATTTCTTAAGAACAGAGAAGGAGTGTGGATACATCAGCACATAGCTATTTATCCCAGCACTCATGGCTAAGACTGGAGGATCTTGGATGCCTCTCCTGCTTTGGCTACAGTTAGTGCCTGCCTCAAAAATAAAATAGAAAAGGGAAGTACATCTTTAATTCTTCAATGATAAAAGTCACAATCTTAAGTTTTTTTTTTAAAAAACTGTATTCTGATTATTACACTATGTACACTTGAAGTTATTATTGGTACTGTCCAGAGTAATCTTCTGTTGCAAGTGGTAGACAGATATATTTGAAACACGTCCACAGGGACATGACACTTGCATACTCTTTTTGGTGTACAGAGCATTGGAGTGGGATAACCTAGTGTGGAATTATCATAAGCCAGCTAGCTGTGTGGCACATGCCAAACTCATATTCCTTACACGGCATGAAAAGTACATGAAAATACATAGTTCCAAAGGTCCACTTATACACACAGTTAACTACACTGTGACCATTACCTGTGATCTAGTTCTGAGAACAGAACTTTATTTGATGAAAGGAATTTGTGGATAGATATGTTCAGAAATCTCTAATTGGGTAGACACTGCTCACTTTGAACCTCTCCTATTCACTACCCCCAAGGCAGGTATTGTGTACATCACATGTGATGTTCTTGTGCCCCAAACTCCCTGGAAGAGATGAGAGCACAGCTTTGTCACTCTCCTGCTGACACAGCGCTGGTCTCCTCCTCTGTGTCGCTGTCACTGCCTCTATGAAAACAGGCCAAAGTGTTCGCTGTCGTGTGGTTCATGCCAGTACTGTTCGTGCTCTGTAATGCAATATCACTTCAATTACCCCGAGATTCCTGTGGTTTCCTTAATGGCAGGGAAAATATTTTACAGAAAAATTAGTTAATTTTTGAAGTCAAGTAGGTAATTTAATTTGGTCTAGCAGAAAGATCTAATCTCAAATCCTTTGAGATAATTAGTAAGTGGGTTCCAGTGTTGAATGCTCTGTAACAGTGAGAACAATCCTTACCATATGTAGCTCCAAACACAAGAGAAAGTTTGTGAATTAGGTTTGTACTCTTTCTATTTAAGCAAATGAGATGACTATGCAAAGCAGTGTTTATTCTGATATGTGGTAAACCGTCTTATTTTTAGCATGGTGCTAGTGAGGAAGGAATTTCAGGCAGTTTTTATCTCTGCTAATAATAGAAACTTTCTTCTCCCCTCCAAGGGAGCAGCCTCCTTGCTTAGCAGGGACTTGTTTGGTGGTGCTGGCCTCTGATGGATTTTCACTTTGTTTCTTTTGCTGGTGTCTTTGTTTTTTAAGAATTTTCTTCAAATAATCTGTTATTAGATTTTAAAAAACCAGCCTTTTATATAATTAAAAAGTTGCATTTTTTTATTCCAAATGTTAATGTGCTTAGTTATTAAAATATTTTGCTGCTTGTGGGTTTTTTTTTTTTTTTTGGTCATTTTATGTGTTATTAAAACCCAATGAGCAGTGTATTTTCATGCAGAACTGACTTTTTCTAAATTATAAATTAGTTATAACCAATTAATTGTGGTTGTCATAACTGAAAATAATGGAATTAAATTTTTACACATACACCAGTTCTTTTTTTCTATATTCTTACTTGTACAATTCTATTGGTATACATTGTTTTGGTTTTCCCTCTTTACTGTGTTTGAGTTGGTGCTGTGTGGGATTCCAGAAGTGATTTCAGTTCTCCCAACCAGTTAATACAATAATGCCAGCAGTACGTATTTGCTGTCTTTAATTATATTGAATTTCAAGCACAAATAACATTGCTATTAATGTTATTAATGTGGCTACAGACACAACTACACACAGCTGACTTACTAATTTAATTGAAGTGAGAATGTTACAGAACTGGCTTAAATGATTCTGTTGCATATTTAATGTCTTACGTTACTGTCATCTAATGAGCCCGTCTTCTCTCAGTCATTCCAAGTCCTCCTTTCATAGCCTGTTCCAGTGCTCTCTGAACTGCTAGATAATCTCACGGCTATATTGCATACTATCAATAGATTGCAGCTAGAGAAATTGACTTTGTTTTTCATAGTAGCTTTGTGATTAAGATGAAATGTGCTCTGGATGGTTTATCACTGCTGAACAACTGTCCTTAAAGAAGTTAGTTAGTTATCATCAGAAAGGGATACTCTGTCTATACTTGAATTGTCTTCAAGATTTATTTTTAATTTTAATCATGTGTCTGTGTCTGGGTGTGTGTATGTGCCTGCAGAGGCCAAAGGTTTTAGAACCCCTGGAGCTGGAGTTACAGGCAGTTGTGACTTGCCTGACACGGGTGCTGGGAACTGAACTCAGGACCTCTAGAAGAGCAGTAGGTGCTCTTAACCACTGAGCCACCTCTGCAGACCGTGCCACTGAGTTTTTTATAATGATTTTGACATGGACTCAGATCCAATATGAGTTGCTATTTAGGATGACAAAAAGCTATTTGAGATAACTAGAAGACAGACCACAGAATCAGAATTGAAACTGAATAGACTGTTTTGGTTGCTATATAAAAGGCCAGGAAAGTGAAATTCAATAGGGACCTGTGTCAAATATAGCTCTTAAGGTAAGCCCAAACCAAAACACGGGTGGTGCATAAAGAGTGGAACAGTCGATAGGAATTTCAAAGACTTGGAGTTTTAGGTGACCACAAGCTTCAGAACTACACATTATGAATGCTTAAATGATAAAATTGTAGCCAGGTGGAAAACAGATGTGCAGAGACAACATTAGCTGGCAGTCGAGGAGTAGTTTTTGTTTTGTTATACTTTAAGTCAGATTTGGAACAATGGGTGTTACAGCTTGGAAACGCATAGCCAATTGTGGTTCATTCTGACAATGAGCTTTATATTCAGGAGGAATCCAAAAGTGTGCTGTGTGACCTCATAGAGGAAATGTGATGTCTTTCACACTGTGAGAAAAGAGTGTGATTGATGCAGCTAAAAATGCATTTGGGAAAAAAAAAAAAAAAAAAAGAGTTGCCATAAGTGGCAATGCCTTGGAGATGGTTGCAAGGAAGCACAGTGTGGGTCAGAATTAGATTTGCTTTCAGGCACCAATACCAAATATCTATGAAATTTCTGTTATTGACTCATTTACTCGGGGTGCAGGTGGTTGTCCAGCAGGATTGTTACCGCAGACTTCCTAGGTTACATGAAAGGTAGGTATTGCTTCCCTATAATGATTCTCTTGCCAACTTTATCATTTGGTTATTGCATATACATTTTTCTTTGTGTTATTGACATCTCCCCTAGCTATGATGTGTATGAAATCAGCTTTCATACATAGTTAAGCACAACTAAAAAAACTGGAGGGAAAATCCCAAATAATCCCACAGCCATCTGTTTGAAGGCAGCTAAACCTATTTCAAGGAATCCTGAGAAGAAAAATCCACTGGAATGAGCCTGACATTTTGAGTTTGCTAATTTGTGAGGATGATAACTGTGAGAAGCCAAGCAGAGAACAGTAGCCAGAAGAGAGAAGGACTGAGCAGTGTGAATTCTGAGGAGAAAATAGAATTAGGTTTTCCAGAACCAGTCCTTGGTAAACATATGCATCTGTGGTTAGTTATAACACTTGGAAGATTAAAAATTCTGTTTATGATCAGCTTAATTTCAGACTAAGAATGTGTACTGTCTATCTTCTTTAAAGGAAAAAACAACAAACAAACAAACAAACAAACAAACGAACAAACAACCCACAATCAAGTGGTGTCTCTACAGATGTTCACATTCAGTGTTCAGCATTCCAGGAGGCGTCTGTGATAACAGGAGAAGCATGAACATGATTCAGATTTTAAAGTTATCAGATGTGAACTTTAACTTACTAATATATTTAAGATGGGGGCCTTTTATTATCAGGTTTGGAATCCATACAAACAAGCAAAGGAAATTTGCAGAGCTGAAAAATGCAGTCATCAAAACAGAATTTTGTAGATGTCTTAACAGATTAGATTCTACTGAAAAGATTAGTGTAGTGAATGATATAGGTCAAAAGTAAATATCTAGACCTATAGATATCTAAATATCCCAAAGAGGGATGAGGGATAGAAAGAATGTGTAAGTCACAAATTGGAACAGATTGAAAGTCCAGTCTATTTGTTATCAGAACCTCCACAGAATTATAGGTTATGTGGGTATGAGTGAATGGAAACAGAACCTTAGGTTTCCCTTTATTTAGTGATATTCTAAAAATATTTTAATTATATGTATGTGTGTGTCACTGTGTGGGGGTGTTGTGGCATATATATGCAGTGTCCACAGAGGCTAGAAGAGGATGCCAGATTTCCTGGACCTGGAGTTACAGGCAATTGTGAACCGTATGCAGTGAGGGCTGGGAACTGGATGCAGGTCCTCTGTAAGAGCAGTACATGGTCTTCCTGCTTAGGCATCTCTCCATTCCTGGCGTTTTCCTTTTTTAACTTTTTCTGAATATATAGTAAGATAAATATGACTGTGTAATTTAAGATGATGATGATGATGATGATGATGATGGTGTGTGTGTGTGTGTGTGTATGTGTATGTATGTATGTATGTATGTATGTATGTATACAAGTGTCCATGTCCATGTACCATTGTAGGAGTCTGGAGGTCAGAGGACAACTAATTCTTGAGAATCAGTTCTACTTTGCCACCTTGTGAGATATGGGGAATATTGGATTCAGGTCATTAGGACATTCTGTCAGTCCCTAAACATCATTTTAATGAAAACTGACTGGAAATGGTTAGTTGACTTTGGGCTGGAGAGTCTATGGAAGAAGTATAAGGTCATAGTTTTTATACAGTTGTAAGGAAACAGAAATGGGCTTCTAGCTTCCATTTAAGATGTCTATTCAGATGCATACACATGGCTCCTGCTTAAGTCTTTTTACTAGAGTTGACAGGATCCACTCATGTGAGTCTCATAACTTGTTATGACCTATATGAAGTCTGTGCTGGGTTGTAACAGCTCTGGGTTTTAAGGACACATGAGATTATGCTATATTGACATTCTAGGTCACCTATGTCTTAAATCTTTGACAACTAAGTGAAGTTAGAACATTTATCATCTTGTAAATACTACTTTGGATTCAAGAACATTGATAGTTACAGAGTGGGCATTGCACATTCTTGAAGGGAGAAAGTGAACAAGAGTGATTTTTGAAGAATGAAAGAAATAAAATCCTAGCTTTTGCCATATGAATGGAGAAAAAAACCTTAAAAGTAAAGCAACACACTCTTGTTTTGAGAGATAAATTTAGTTTGTTACCAGCATAATCACAGCAAAAGATAATATTAGAATTATTCAGTAAGCAAGAAATTAATCCCAAATAAAAGCAAGAAGCCTTTCTTAGGGTTTTATTGATGTGAAGAGACCATGACCATGACAACTCTCTCTCTCTCTCTCTTTTTTTTTTTTTTTAAAGTTCTACATCTTATTACTGGACAAACCACACTCCCAGTTTAGACATGACCAAGTCTCCAGGTTAAAAATGTTGAGCTCCATCTGGTAGGATTGATTGATGACCATGATTCAGTATAAAAACTTGACATTGTGTGACTCAGCTTCCTTCTCCTCAAGTGTCTTCGCTTAGAGTTATGCCTGATTTTGTTACCAGTTTTCATCTGAATCCATTGAGGAATAGGATTATTTTGCTTTTGTTTCTTGGCTAGGAATCACTTGATTCTGAAAGTGTTGTGAGAAAACTGGCTAGAAGCCAAATCAGGTATATGGCTCACAATGGAGGAGAAAGAAGAGCCATGGCAGCTTGTATAAAGGAAAACATTTAACTGGGGCTGGCTTACAATTCAGAGGTTTAGTCTACTATCATGGTGGAAGCCTGGGAGCAAGCAGGCAGACATAGTGCTAGAGAGGTAGCTGAAAGTTCTACATCTGATTGGCACGCAGCAGGAAGAGAGAGTGACACTGGGCTTGTCTTGAACTTCTGAAACCCCAAAGCCCACCCTCAGTGACATACTTCCTCCAACAAGGCCATAAGGCCACAGCTCCCAATAGTGCCACTCCCTATGAGCCTATGGGGCCATTTTTATTCAAGCTAACATAAAACCCAAAAGGAAATGAAAGGCTCACTGGAAAGGGCTCACAGAACAGTAACTAAGTCAATACTGATAATAAAAGTCCATCCTGTAAGATTTAAAATATATGTCTGAATGAAACACAGAGCAAAATGTGAGAGTAGACTAATGAATTCTAAAGCATTTAGAATATATTGAATATCTGAGAAAAGGAAAAATTCTAAATTTGTATTAGACATTAGGGAGTCAAGGATGCATATTATAATCTCAGGGGTTATCGTCAACACAGATCCTAAGGGGCCATTGAGGTGAAAACTGGTTTTGTGTTTCTTTTGTAGAGAATTTTAAATCATTCCACAACTTACTATAAGAGATTTTATGGAACAGACACAGCGCTGGAGCTGGAAAGGCAGGAGAGGGTGTGAGTAGTGGTGGTCACACCCCTGGCAGGATCTATATGTCCACAGAGTGAGGACAGGCAGAGCATTTCAGATCCTTTATTCTTTGAGTGCTAGTGTAAATAATCTCTTCTGTACTGGTCAACTTTTTCTGATTACATCTTACCTTAAGTGATTATGTAAACATTAAGTTAATTTTCTTATGGAATTAAAAAATTAATAATTTCTTATGGATTGACTTGGGGTTTAAAGAAATATTTTAAAGTTAGAGTCTATAAAGCCAGCAAAAATAAAGTTTTAAGAAAAATAAAGCAGAAGCCAGGTGTGGTGGCTCATGCCTTTAATCTCAGCACTTGGGAGGCAGAGGCAGGTGTATCTCTGAGGCCAGCCTGGTCCATATAGTGAGATTTCCCCCTTCCCCTGTTACAAATAAACATACCAAGAAGTTAAGTATAATTCTTTTTTTTTTTTTTTCATTTTATAAATTTTTTATTATTTGTGATTTTTTTTTCTCCAGCCCTGTCCCTCAGTCCCGTAAATTCTGGAGGAGCTGCACCAGCAAAGGCACAAGGTCCAGCTCTCCTATTAACATTAGGGAAGGGAGAGAAGATGTGCAGGGTCCAGCCCAAACGTCCAGGAATCAAATGTGAATGAATTTTCTGGGACATGGGAATTTTCGCCAGCTTTGCCTCTACATCCTGCTGATCCATCAAAGGGATGCTAGGATCTGACTCAGGCAGCGGTAAGGAGCAGGGTTGGGCAATACACCCCTGGGCTTGCTTCAAGTCCTTGAGAGACCAGGAGGGCATGGGGCATGGGGCAGTCGGCGAGGCGGAAGCGCAGGCCAAGGTGGCGGTAGGTAGCCAGGACAAGCACAAGCAATGGCAGTAGCAGTACGAATCCAGTGACCAACAGGGCAGTGAAGCCTGGGTCCTGCAGATGCTGGGTGCAAGAGGGT
Source organism: Arvicanthis niloticus (assembly GCF_011762505.2). Lineage (NCBI taxonomy): Eukaryota > Metazoa > Chordata > Mammalia > Rodentia > Muridae > Arvicanthis > Arvicanthis niloticus. The sequence goes on from NC_047662.1 coordinate 45,246,204, forward strand.
GCCTCAGAGCTCAGAAACTGGGAGTGGCTAAAGCCTAACATGGTGACAGCAGGTAGCAAGATGGTCCCTAGCATCAGTGACAGCAAGGGGAGGTTGAAAACAGCCACCAGCAGATTCTGACCCTTTACTAGCACTGCACAGGCCCAGCAATCTGGGGGATCCTGGGGCTCTGGGCTGCCAGCAAGAACGGGGCGCTGGGCTCCTGGAACCTCTGCCATGGCCTGGTTGGTCTAAGTAGAGTTCTTACCAAATCAGATCAAAACAAAACAAACAAAAAAGCCCAAACACATCCTCAGGCCTTTCCTGACTGACTTTAAACAGCCTGTTTTTTTCTCTACCTCTTGTCTGTCATTCTTTATGTGCTTTATTTTCTTAACTTACCACCATTGAACCAATATTATGTGATATATTTGCTTATTATTTATATTCTCCACCAGAATGCAACTTCCACTTATTTTCAGAATTCAAGATAATTCCTTATATACTTCATACAATATTTACTAATTTTGAAATAATGAAAAATAACTGCACACACTCACATGGTAAAAACAGCAAGAGAGAAAAGTCTTCTGAGATATGTGAACGCAACCTTTCAGTACTGAATATATGCTCAATGTGTTATTATGGGGCTAGCAAAGGAGTTTAGCCAGTTTTTATGTCTCCAATTTTAATTTGTGTTTTTGATTCATAAGAAAGGGTAGAGTTCTGTCTTTTGATAAAGCCTTGATTTTTTTTTAAAGATTTATTTACTTTATGTCTATGAGCATGCTGTTGCTGACACACCAGAAGAGGGCATCAGATCCAATTACAGATGCTTGTGAGCCACCATGTGGTTGCTGGGAATTGAACTCATGGTCTCTGGAAGAGCAGCCAGTGCTCTTAAGTGCTGAGCCATGTCTCCAGCTTGAGCCTTGATCTTTGATGGAATAATAAGTAGTTCTTTTGATTACTGTCATCCAGTGTCCTTCCTTCCATCATGGCTTCATTTAGAATGTCAAGCAGCACATAAAATGAAAAGCATGCAGGTGGTGGGATTTAATATCACTGTGGAAGCAATTCTATGGCCATGTCTGGGTGGGATTTTCTAAGTGGAGGTGGCATGACCCACATTAAATGTGAGTAGTCCCATTTCATGGGTTGAGGGGGTCCCTTTTGAATGAGAAGAAAAAGGTAGCTGAGCTGCAGTATTCAGCTCTCTGTGTGAGTACAATGTGAATATGTACTATAAACATGCCTGCCATGACTTCCCCATCGTGATGAACTATAAGCCCAAATAAGGCCCTGTTCCTTACATTGCTTTTGTTGGGAATTTGGTCATAGCAGTGAGGAAAGCTAACTTATACAGATAACCGATACCCAGAAATGTTTGGTTTTTAGGCCTTTGGAAGTGGTTTGCAGAAGGACTATGGAGAGTTTGCACCCTTGGGCTACAAAAGCCCTAGTGTGCTGTAAGCAGAACTTTGTTTTTTAAAGATTTATTTATTTAATGTATGTGCATACACTGTTGCTCACTTCAGACACACCAGAAGAGGGCACCGCATCCCATTACATATGGTGGCTAAGAATTGAACTCAGGACCCCTAGAAGAGCAGTCAGTGCTCTTAACCGCTTGAGCCATCTCTCCAGCCCCCATGTAAGCATAACTTAATGGAACAGTCTGTTGGGATATTGGAAGACAAGAATGTTGAGAGAACTGGTGAAAAGGAGGCCTCCATCATGAAATGTCAGAGTAAACAAGGACTCTGTCTGGAACTGGGTTAGGGACCCTTTATTCAGTATTCTGGCAAAAGAATCTATCTGGCTGTATTCTGCCGATTTCCTGAGAACTTGAGTGAGGCTGAATGTATTAGACCAGTTTGTGTGATAGGGGAAGTTTCAAGATAGAATATCATTCAGTCACGGTTGCTACTCAATGTCCATTGGTATAATCCAAGTCTACAGTGAGAAAGAGCAGAATGCTGAGCAGAGAGATAAGAAAACTGACGTCTGGGGAGGCAGTGTGTGTGAATTAAGTGTCAGGTTTCAGACAAGGAGAGTGTTGATGAAGGAAAAAAACTATCTGTATTTGTTTAAGAGATTAGTGCCATTGACAGGAATCTGGCCCTCAGCCCTAGAACAGGAAATGTGCTCTGAGGACAAGAGCTCACTCACGGAAGGCTTCATCTGATGGAAATTCAGATTCATTTGAAAGGAGGGAACCTAAAGTAAGAATGATACTGTTGGGGTTCCCAGCTCAAAACCAATTTTCTAGGAAAGGATTTCCCCAGAGTTCGCTTACAGAAGTCAGTATAGCTGTTGTCCAGGTCAGGCTCCATTCCAGGTTGCTGGCAGAACTTGGCAGACTGGTCCACAAGACAGTGCTTTCACAGGCACAAAAGAAGCAAGGCTGAGGAGGTCATGAGGTCTGTACAACAGTCCTGGAGAGCCACTGAGGCCTGGCGATGCATGCCAGCTTGCCAGCATTGCCGTTCCTGTTAGGAGGATGTCCTGAAAGGTCAGTGAAGCTGGAAACCAAGGCTGTAGTGGAGACCCCAGCATGTTGGTGAATCTAGAACCATGGAATTTTTGCTGAAGAAAGCTGTAGACATGGAGGAGAGTTGGCTCAAAAGAGGGACTATGTGTACCTCAGGCTGCCCAGCTGAGGAATGGAGTCATCCAATTCTTTGGAGCCCAAATGATTCCACCATGATCCCCAAAAGCTGGAGTCGAGCTGTAGGATTTGGTGTTTTTCTTAATGAATTTCAGTCTCCCTGTGGTCCATTCATTTCTTGCTGTACTCCAGAGCTCCTTTTTGGAATGGAAATATTTATTCTGTGCCTTTGTATATGGTAAGAATGTAACTTTTTAAAAAATTTTATAGTGTCTCCCAATTAAGAGATTACCTTGAATCTCAATAGAGGCTTGAACTTTGTAATTTTAAACTACGTGGTAATTGCTAAAGATTATAGGGAGTTTTGAAATTAGATTGAATACATTTTGCATTATCAGATGTCTATAAATCTATGAGGACAAGAGTAGAAGGTTATGGCTTAAACTGGTATGTTTGTGATTCAGGGTGACAATGAGTTTGGGGTTGTGATGGTTAATCTTGTTTATCAATGTAATATAGAATTTAGAGTCACCATGAAAACAAATTTCTGAACATGTTAGTGAGGGATTTTCCAGATTAGGTTAAATGAGGCAAGAAAACCTACAGTAAATGTGGGCAGCACCTTTTGATAGCCTAGGGTACTAGACTGAATAAAGAAGATCGTGGAGCTGTCACTCCACTTTGTCACTGTGGATGAAGTATGACCAGCCACCTCAAGGTCCTGCAACAGCTACTCTCTACTGTGCTGAAACGAGCCCATTACCTAGGTTGCTTTTGTTGGGGATTTTGTCACTGCAGTGATGGAACTTGGTGTGCTGCCCTATTCAGATGTTCTTCAGATTCCTGCTATCCTCACCTGCAGTCTCATTATGACGCTATCTATCCTATAGAGCTCGGAGAATTAAATATGTCCATATACTTCTTAGTGTGAGACTTAAAGATCAAAAGTAAAAAGTGTTTTGCTTCCGTGTCTTCAGGGAACCTAAGGACTTCCCGAAAAGGAAATTTGGAAACAATCAGTGAGACCATTTTGTTTCATCATGGGCAAAGAAGAAAGGAGCCTTGTCTTATTTTGGCAGGAGTCTGGTGATGGTAGGAGTTAGAACATATGCACATCAGACCACTCCTGATTCCCAGAGTTAAAGTTCTGAGTATGCATGAGTAAAGGCCAATAACCTGGGCCAACTTTTGCACCAAGTTCCAACCTGCTGATAGATTTAGTAACCCTTGGCTTGCCATAGATTAGGTATTGATTCAGTGTCCTAGTCCTTTTGAGACAAATTCTCATTATATAACCCTGGTTGACCTAGAACTCAGTATGTAGACCAAATTTGGAGTGATTCTCCTACCTCTGCATCTAGGAAGCCAGGATCATCATGCCCAGGGTCCCCAAAAGTTCTCAGTTAACTTTTGAAATTATAATGCTGCCTTTGTTACTTTCTTGTTCCTATAATAAAATACCTTGGAAAAAGCAAAGCGAGGAAGAAAATTTATTTTGACTTAGTTCCAGAGGAACACAGTCTATTATGGTGGTGAAGATGTTGCGGCAGTTGGGGAAGGTAAGGTGTCAGAAGCAGAAATCTGACATCTGCATTCAGGAAGCAGAGCCTGAATAGGAAGTGAGGTATTGCAATAAAACATCACCTCAATGGCTCTATCCCTCCAGAAAAATTCCAACTCCTATAGATTCCATAACCTTCCACCATCTGGGACCAAGTGTTCAAACGTGAGAGTCTGTGGAGGACATTTCACATAGGAACCATGACACCCTCTACTCCAGAAAGATTCTCATCCTTCTAACCCTTCTTTATATGAGTGCCGATAGTCATAAACTAAACACCCATGAACACTGCTTCCACAAAGACAGAGAGAACTGGTGTCCCAGGAGCACCCTGTGGTCACTGGTGTCTCAGGGGCACCCTGTGGTCACTGGTGTCTCAGGGGCACCCTGTGGTCACTGGTGTCTCAGGGGCACCCTGTGGTCACTGTCTCCATTCTTTATTCCCACTGGACCCCCTCTCTTTATTACAATTGCACACACTTTTGAGCTTTTTAGAAACAGAATTATTTCTATCTTGCTTCTTTTACCTGAGCTTATGTTTGTGAGCTTTTTGTGTGTAGCTGCGTACAATTGCAATTTGTTCTCTCTCATTGATGCACAGTATTACATTAAGGCTCTACTACTTGTTCTGTTAAGAGACATTTGGGAGGTTTTTGTATTTTGATTATTATGAATAATGCTGCTTTAAGCATTCTGTATTTTCCATTTATGTCATTTTGCCATGTTAGACATATAAGTGTAAAATTCATCCATATCATTTTAGAAGTAGGTTTTTTCTACCCTATTTCAGATTTTGTCATGAAGACCATCTTACAGGGCTTAGTTTTATTTTCTGATCTATGTAGATCAGATTCAGTTTTCTGTATTTGTCCTTCCCAGTCTTCCATAATTATCCTTCTACATTTAGGCCATGTTATTTCAGCTTCCACATATGCGGGAGAATATGTGATGCTCATGGTTTTGTGCCTGGCTTATTTTACATCATCAGTTCCTTTCATTTTACCGTAAAAGACAGGACTTTGGTCTTCTTTACGGTCCCATTGTGTTTATATACCTCCGTTTCTTGAGCTGCTCAGTGGAGGTGGGCACCTAGGTTGATTGCGTATTCTCAGTATCTTGGACCTGCAGGTGTTTTTTCGGTATGATGATTTCATTTCCTTTGGATGTGTCTTCAGGCTTGGGATAGCTAGATTGTCTTTTAATTTGGGGAGTGGGGCACACTTTTTTATAGTACCTATGCTTTGTATTTCCAACAGACAGTGTAACAGAGTTCCTTGTTTGAAAAAAAAAAAAAAAGCCTTTCTAACTAGGGTTTGGTTTGTATTTCCCTAGAGGCATGTAGGGCAAGTGGGCTGTGTCACCAGACAGACATAAGAACTGGTGAGGCTGAGTGGGCTCAAAGCCCAGGAGTCTCACAGATTTGAGAACAGCAGGAGTAGAGACTCTTCCTTTCTCGGTACCTGCTCTGAACACATAACCATGACACCCAACTGAGAGGACCATAGGCACTCAGTCATGTAGTATAGCACCTGGAGTTCTCCATGCTAGTGAGGTAACTAGATAGTCTTAGCCTTCAGCCAATGACCTTCCCTTCCTGGATATTCTTATGCCCTTCTACTAAGAGGTATATAATCCCTGATTCACCCTCAGTAAAGTGTATATGTTCACATCTACCCCCAATAAAGTAATATGAAGAAGCTAAGATTGTCTCAGTGAGCTGCTTCACTAAAGGTCACCACAGCAAAGGCCTTTGCCTAAAAAACCTCCATGCTAAGACTTCCAAATAAGGCTTTTCTCTTCTCCTACCCCTCTAGTACTTGGTACTTGCTCCCAATCAGACCCTGCTTGGATTGAGTTCTGTCTTCCCCTTCCTGCCTGGTGTGCAGACACTCTGAGGGGAAACCTGGACCTTGGATAGACCCCTATTATTGATTTTCTCTCCAGGTGCCTGGGTCGCCAAAGAGAAGACTGGGAACCGTAGCTTTCATTCCAGACCACACTTCCACTTCCGGTCTCGTGTGTAATGGAGTCTGACACCAAAAAGGGAAACATGGGCTTTAGAGTCCTTTGGGCCTAAAGGACTTCTTCTCTGGTGCCAAGGTGTCCAGACACTCCAGCAGAGAGGCAGAGCACAATACCTCATAGATTCCTGGGAGATGTCATTGTCCTAGGTTTCTAGTTTATCCCAGGGATGCCCCCCAAAACCAATTCTAGTTTTCTTTCCCATATATCTCTCCCTCTGGTCCTTCCCGTACTTGATCCCTCCTGTTCCCTCCTCACCCCTCCCACCCAGTTTCCTCCCTCCATCCCCCTACCCATGTCTATTTTATATCCCCATCTGAGTGAGATTCAACATCCTTCCTTGGGTCTTCCTTGTTCTTAGTTTCTTTGGGCCTGTAGATTGTAGCATGGGTATCCTGTATTTTATGGCCTAATATCCACTTAAAGTGAGTACATACCATGTTCATCTTTCTGTGTCTGGATTACCTCACTCAGGATGACCTTTTCTAGTTCAATCCATTTGCCTGCAAATTTCATGATGTTATTATTTTAAATAGATGAATAATATTCCATTGTGTAAATGTACCACATTTACTTTATCAATTCTTCAGTTGAAGGATATCTGGGTTGTTTCTGGTTTCTGGCTATTATGAATAAAGCTTCTATGAACACAGTTGAGCAAGTGTCCTTGTGGTATGGTGGAGCATCTTTTGGGTATATGCCTAGGAGTAATATAGCTGGGTCTAGGGGTAGAACTATTCCCAGTTGTTTTTTTGTTTTGTTTTGTTTGTTTGTTTGTTTTTTGAGAAACTGACACGTTGATTTCCAGAGTGTTTGTAGAAGTTTGCATGACTACCAGCAATGGAGGAGTGTTTGCCATGCTTCATATCCTCACTAGCATGAGCTGTCACTTGAAGTTTTGATCTTAGCCACTCTGACAGGTAAGATGGAACCTCAAAGTAGTTTTGATTTGCATTTCCCTGATGGCTTAGGATGATAAGCATTTCTTTAATATTCAACTTCATAAGGAGAAACAAAAACCCAGGAAAGCTAAAACAGTCCTGTACAATAAAAGAATCTCTGAAGATACCACCATCCCCAATTTCAAGTTGTATTACAGAGTAATAGTAATAAAAAGTGCATGGTAATGGCACAAAAATAGATTGATCATTGGAATCGAATGGAAGACCCAGAAGTAAACCCACATACCTATGGACACTTAATTTTTGACAGAGAGGCCAAAACTATACAATGGAATAAAGAAAGCATCTTCAACAGATGATGCTGGTCTAACGGGATCTCTGCATATAGAAGAAGGCAAATAGATCCATATCTATCATCCTGCACAGAACTCAAATCCAAGTGAGTCAAAGACCTCAACGTAAAACCAGATACACTAAACCTAATAGAAGAGAAAGTGGGGAACAACTTGGAATGAATTGACATAGGAGACAACTTTCCTGAACAGAACACCAACAGCTCAGGTTCGAAGATCAACAATTGATAAATGGGACCTCATGAAACTGAGAAGGTTCTGTGAGGCAAAGGACACTGTTAATGGGATAAAACGGCAGCCTGCAGAATGGGAGAAAATCTTCACCAACCGTGCTTCAGACAGAGGGCAGGTATCTAAAGACACAAAGAACTCAAGAAATTAGACATTAACAAACCAAATAACTCAATTAAACAATGGGGTGTAGATCTAAACAGAGAATTCTTTTTTTTTTAATTATTTATTCATTTTACATGTATGAGTACCCTGTAGCAGACCGGAAAAGCGCATCAGATCTCATTACAGATGGTTGTGAGCCACCATGTGGTTGCTGGGAACTCAGGACCTCTGGAAGAACAATCAGTGCTCTTAACCACTGAGCCATCTCTCCAGCCCCTAAACAGAGAATTCTTGACAGAGGAATCTGATGAGAAGCACTTAAAGAAATGTTCAACATCCTTAGCCATCAGAGAAATGCAAATCAAAACAACTCTGAGATTCTATTTTACAGCCACCAGAATGTCTAAGATCAAAAACTCAAGGGACAAATCATTCTGGTAAGGATGTAGGGCATGGGGGACTCCTTCATTGCTGGTGGGAGTACAAACTTGTATAACCACTTTGGAATTCAAGTTGACAGTTTCTCAGAAAACTGGGAACATAAACATTTTTAAAATTGATCCTATCTGATGTTTTTTTCTCAGCTGCTAATGATACATTTCTCAGCAAATATATCATAGGCACACAGTCATTTGTTGTTAAACAAATTTCCCAATTTACCTTCTTCAGATAAAGACTTCCAGAATTTAAATTTAAGGATGAGTCTTTTTTTTTTTTTGAATGTATCACATTTGATTAAAAAACCACCAGTTTTGTTTGTGTAGGGGCTATGCAAATGGATAAATAAGTGTAATAAATCCATCAGATTATATTTGGGAGTATATAGTGTATTTTTATAAAGAGCTTTGTTTGGAGGATGAGGGAGATGGCTTAGGAAAATGCTGTCATGAAAGCCTAGAGACTTGAGTTTTATCCTTAGCACTTATATTTAAAAAAAAATTAGTTGTTGTAGCACCTATAATCCTAGCTCTGGGGAGATGGAGACAGGAAGATCTTTAGGGGTTGATAACAGCCACTCTGGCTACTACAGCTTCAGTTGGAGCAAGGAAGGAAGGAAGGGAGGAAGGAAGGAAGGAAGGAAGGAAGGAAGGAAGGAAGGAAGGGAGGGAGGGAGGGAGGGAGGGAGGAAGGAAGGGAGGAAGGAAGGAAGGTAGATAGGTAGGTGTAGGGTGATTGAGGAAGACATTTGATCTAATGTCCACAAGAACATACACATGTATATGCAAAAATTCAGACATGTATACACAATGAAGAGTTTTGTTGTATTTGTTTTTTTAGTTTCAACATTGTTTCCAGTCTATTTACCAGGGTCCATAGGACTCCTGGGAAGTGGGAAGAGAGAGAATTTTCCCTGAGGATAATTTTGGAGGTACCAAGATGTGGAGTTAAATAGCAGCTCTATTATTATTTTTCAATGTGAATTTTGATAGGTTTCTTAAACTATGTAAATTTCAGTTTTTTACTGTTGGAGAACTCTTGCATAGTTTAAATTTTAGAAAAATTTATATAAAATGCTGATGTAATAAACTAGGTTTATGTTTGTGTATAAGTAGAATTGCATGTCCATATATACACTTATAAAAGTGTGTGGTATGGTAAACACTCTATTATTATTATTACCTGTCCTTGAGAAGAATACCCTTTCTGCTATTAATATCATAACTGCCTTCCCCAGATTGCTTTACTTCCTGGACCCCTATAGTATCTGGTTATTTAATCCTGCTTTGGAGATTCACTCTGACCACCTCCTTTCTATAATATACTATACTCCCCTCCCCTGACCTCCATCATTGTTACCTGAAGTTTAAGACCATGGATGAACAACTTTGAAAAGTCCTTATGTAGCTCTAAAGATACCTGAGCACTTGTGAATTTCTGCTGGTTAATAGTACGGCTTAGCATTACTGATTTTTAGAATACACACACATTTCATTTTAGCAGTTACTATGCACCGTTCACTAGTTAGGATTTCTCCACATGTTTGCACTAACTATATCCTCACTTGTAGCCAGGTGCTTTATATTCTCACCAGTACTTGGAATTCATTCTTTTAGTCATATTACTTCTCTCATTCTCTACCTTTTAAAAGATTTAGCCTCATGCAGATTCCTAGGACAAGGGGCAAAAGCAGCCACATTCTTTGTCAAAATATCACAATGATAGTCTCTAGATCAGTTGCTAATATTGTTCACCTCTTAAACCTTTTGAGCTGGGCCTCCATAGTCTACACTGCTCTCAGAACTACTGTCTTCTAGCTCCTACTAAGATGGCCTTATGTTAGAGCTTTATTGCTTTGAGGAGACACTATGATCACAGAAACTCTTATAAAGGAAAGATTAATTAGGGCTTGCTTACAGTTCAGAAGGTGAGTTCATTATCATCATGGCAGGAAACATGGCAGCATGCAGGAAGACATGGTGCTGGAGAAGTAGCTGAGAGTTCTACATCTTGATCTGGAGGCAGAAGAAGTTACTGTCACACCAGGCATAGCTTGAGCATGTGAGACTTTAAACCCTGCCTCTACAGTGACACACATCCTCCAGCAAGGCCATACCTACTCCAACATGTCCATACCTCTTACTAGTGCTCTCTATGAGCTAAGTATTCAAACACAGGACTCTACGGAGACCATTTCTACCCCACTTAGAACACTCAACCACTTTCCTAGACCAAAGTCACATTCCTCCAAAAGACAATATGGTCAGGTCTGCCACCACAGTAGCCTACTTCCTGGTACCAAATTCTGGGGTGGGCTTAGGTTTCAAAAAAGATCATTGCCAGTTATCTTTTCTACCTTGTGCTTGTGGTTGGAGGTGTGAGCTCTCAGCTACTGCTCTGGCATTATGCCTGCTGCCATGCTTCCCACCTTAATGGGCATAGACTCTAACCCTCTGGAACTATTAACCCCAAATTAAACTCTTCTTTTTGTAAGTTGCCTTGCTCAAAGTGTCTTATCACAGCAATAGACAAGAAACCAGGACATTTGGGTTGTGGCTTTAATTACATCTCCTTGATGACTAATGATACTGAGCATCTTTTCATACGCTTTTTAATCATGTCAGCTCATCAAAATTTGTTGTCCCTTGAGACATGTAGTTTCTTCTATAATGACCATACTTTAGGTAGTCTTGGTTCTGATGGTTATTCTTTCTTTTATCAGCATTTCATATTGAGGAGCTCTTATGATGTAGTTCCACATAGGATTTTGGGAGAAGGACTTAAAATTCATAGATAAACTTTTTCTTTTGCTAGATGATTAGTAGTTTGCCTCAAATATGCAGAATATATTAGCATGTCCAACTTGCATATGCTACTCAAAATCCTAAAGGAGCAATACATGTAAAGTATGAGCTTAAATCATACCAAATATTAGTATTAGTCGTGAACTTTATCCACATAGAAAAGTTACTGACTATCAGTTGGGTATCAGGCATGATGCTAAATGCTGAGCATCAAAGATAAATGAGGCTGAAGTACATGGTAAACACAATAGAGATAGGAGCTGCAGGGCCATTGGAGGATCTTATAGTCTAGACATTAGAGTTGCTGGAAAGAGTGGGGCACATGGTTAGTGAGTACAGACTGAGAGAGACTAAATTGAATTTTGAAGGACAAATGAGACTGAGGCAGGCAAAATATTGAAGTTAGGGGATACAAATGGGTGATGTATTTAGCAGCATGGGTTCATTCTATTGAATGAAATTCCACTGAAACTCACTGGATGCTCATCAAGAACTAGGTATGAGAGACAGACAGTCCTACAGGGAATCTAAGTGGTTCTGAATTATTGAAATGTAGCATTTGAAGGAAGGAATAGTGAAAACAATACAGAAAAGTTAGGGAGATGTCTTTGTGTATATTGTACAAATGTTGTATTTTTATCTATTACTATTCCAAGTTGACATAAGGCATTCTAATTATCTCTTGATTCCAGTTTTCAATGATTACATACTATAACTATAGAATTCATTCCAGCTGTTCAATGTCATTGGATCCTCTATTCTGTGTGAGACAGTGATTTGACTGAACTCAAAACTTCTGCTTAATACTGTCATGGAAAGTTATTGAGTCTTCCCCTTTATTTACATTTTAGTAAGCTAGTTTTACCTGCAGATGGAGTACACAGAAAAATACCCTTTTTTTTTTTTTTTTTGTTTTTTTTCGAGACAGGGTTTCTCTGTGTAGCCCTGGCTGTCCTGGAACTCACTCTGTAGACCAGGCTGCCCTCGAACTCAGAAATCCACCTGCCTCTGCCTCCCAAGTGCTGGGATTAAAGGCGTACGCCACCACCGCCCGGCCTTTTTTTTTTTTTTTAAGTTACTTCTTAGTGTCAGGCACGTTAGATAACAGTGGCTAGTAATGGAAAGAGAGCTGACTCCAGTCCCAGAGGAGGAGATGAGCTTGTGGAAGATGGATGACGTGCTCTCTTGGGAGCACAGAGCCTGTCTGTGCTTATGCTGTACTTACGTAGCTTGTCCCAAGCTCTCTCCTTTTATCCCTTTCTTATTGTTCTTTAAAGTGTGTGTGTATGTGTGTGTGTGTGTGTGTGTGTGTGTGTGTACTCACATGTTGTAGAGGTCAGTGAACAACTTGCAGGATCAGTTCTTCCCTGCAGTGTGGGTTCAGGGGATCGAGCACAGGTTGTCAAGCTTGACAGCAAGCACTGTTATGCACTGAGCTGTCTCTCAGCTCCTTTTTCTTTTTTGATGGTTCTTTAAACTTAGAGTCAATTTCAGGGTCTGGGCCTAAGACTTAGAATCTTAGGATAGGGAAGATGAATCTTAACTGTAACCTGGAAATTATGTCTTGAGCTGATAAACTCGAGATTCTGTCTTTTCTCCAAATTTCAAATTATTTTATATGTATGGTACTTCAATTTTATAATTCTTATGATGCAGTGGAGCATATGAAATTAGTCTTTCTGTGTACTAATGCTTTCCCATGCTGTAGTCAACTTATGTACTATTTTTGCATCCATTTCAGTAGAAGGATATTTGGGCAATTCTTTACTTTTTCTTAATCTTCCATAGAAATGGGATATAAGCGAGGCCTGAAATAAATATTTTTAACAATTAATTTTCTTTGTTAGATATATTTAAAATTATATGTGAAAATCAAATGAAGTGTTTGGTATGAATTCATATGGAAATATTCCAAATTATGCTTTATTAATTTATATAGAGTATGTGCTTGAGACTAAAATATAGTCCTCCTTTTGGCTGGGGCAGACACCTAGCTGGTCTGCTCCCATGAAGACACCATATCCTGAGACATCCTAGAGGAGCCACTACACTCAGAGCAGTGAACACCTAGCAGGTCTGCTCCCGTGAAGACACCATATTCTGAGCCATCATAGGGGAACTACTGTACTCAAAGCAGCAGGATTTCAGGATCCCAGAGGTGGCCTGAGTCCCAGGAGTTCTTCCACCCAGGAGCTCAGGATCACAGGATCACAGAAACATTTGTACCCTGAGGAGTTCTGACACAAGCAAGATAACTGGAAGACAGGCTCCAGTCAGAGACAGTGAGTGCAGGTAGCACTAGAGTTAACCAGATGGTGAAAGGCAAGCACAAGAACATAAGCAACAGAAACCAAAGTTACTTGGCATCATCAGAACACAGTTCTCCCACCATAGCAAGGCCTGGACACCCCATCTCACTGGAAAAGAGAATTAAAATCAATTCTCATGATGATGATAGAGGACTTTAAGAAGGACATAAATAACTCCCTTAAAGAAGTACAGGAGAACATACATGAACAGGTAGAAGCCCTTAAAGAGGAAACACAGAAATCCCTTAAAGAATTGCAAGAAAACACAACCAAACAGGTGAAGGAATTAAACAAAACCATTCAGGATCTAAAAATGGAAGTAGAAACAATAAAGAAATCTCAAAGGGAGACTACCCTGGAGATAGAAAACCTAGGAAAGAGATCAGGAGTCATTGATGCAAGCATCACCAACAGACTACAAGAGATAGAAGAGAGAATCTCATATGCAGAAGATACCATGGAAAACATTGACACAACTGTCAAAGAAAACGCAAAATGCAAAAAATTCCTAACCCAAAACATCCAGGAAATGCAGGACACAATGAAAAGACCAAACCTAAAGATAATAGGTATAGATGAGGGTGACGATTCCCAACTTAAAGGGCCAGTAAATATCTTCAACAAAATTATAGAGGAAAACTTTCCTAACCTAAAGAAAGAAATGTCTATGAATATACAAGAAGCCTACAGAACTCCAAATAGACTAGACCAGAAAAGAAATACCTCCCACCACATAATAATCAAAACATCAAATGTACAAAACAAAGAAAAAATACTAAAAGCAGTAAGGGAAAAAGATAAAGTACCATATAAAGGCAGACCTATCAGAATTGTACCAGACTTCTCACCAGAGACTATAAAAGCCAAAAGATTCTGGAGTGATATAATATACACCCTAAGAGAACACAAATGCCAGCCCAGACTACTATACCCAGCAAAACTTTCAATCACTATAGATGGAGAAACCAAGATATTCCATGACAAAACCAAATTTACACAGTATCTTTCCACAAATCCAGCACTCCCAAAGGATTATTGATGGAAAACTCCAACACAAGGAGGGAAACTACAACCAAGAAAAAGCATGAAAGTGTCTTCCAATAACCCCAAAAGAAGATAGCTACACAAACATAATTACACCTCTAATAACAAAAATAACAGGAAGCAACAATCATTTTTCCTTAATATCTCTTTAACATCAATGGACTCAATTCCCCAATAAAAAGATGTAGACTATCAGACTGGATACATAAACAGAATTTTGCTGCATACAGGAAACCCACCTCAGTGACAAAGACAGACACTACCTCAGAGTAAAAGGATAGAAAACAATTTTCCAAGCAAATGGTCCCAAGAAACAAGCTGGGGTAGCCATTCTAATATCAAATAAAATCGACGTTCAACCAAAAGTTATCAAAAAAGATAAGGAAGGACACTTCATACTTATCAAAGGAAAAATCTACCAAGATGAACTCTCAATTCTGAACATCTATGCTCCAAATGCAAGGGCACCCACATACATAAAAGAAACTTTACTAAAGCTCAAAGCACACATTGTACCTCACAAAATAATAGTGGGAGACTTCAACACCCCACTCTCAGCATTGGACAGATCATGGAAAATGAAACTAAACAGAGACACAGTGAAACTAAGAGAAGTGATGGACCAAATGGATTTAACAGTTATCTATAGAACATTTCATCCTAAAACAAAACAATATACCTTTTCCTCAGCACCTTATGGTACCTTCTCCAAAATAGACCGTATAATTGGTCACAAAACAGGCCTCAACAGATACAAAAAGATTGAAATAATCCCTTGCATCCTATCAGATCACCACGGACCAAGACTGGTCTTTAATTATGACAAAAACAATGGGAAGCCCCACATACACATGGAAGCTAAACAATGCTCTACTCAATGATAACTTGGTCAAGGAAGAAATAAAGGAAGAAATTAAAGACTTTCTAGAATTCAATGAAAAGGAGGACACATCATACCAAAACTTGTGGGACTCAATGAAAGCAGCAGTACTAAGAGGAAAACTGATAGCTCTAAGTGCCTACAAAAAAAAAAAAAACCAAAAAAACAAAAAAACAAAAAAAACCAAAAAAACAAAAAACAACAATAACAACAAAAAAAAAAAAACAAAAAACAAAAAACTGGAGAAAACATACTAACTAGATGGCACAGAGACAGTATCCAAATTAATAAAATCAGAACTGAAAAGGGAGACATAACAACAGAAACTGAGGAAATTTAAAAAAATCATCAGATCCTACTACAAAGGCCTATACTCAACAAAACTGGAAAATCTGGATGAAATGGACAATTTTCTAGACAGATACCAGGTACCAAAGTTAAATAGGGAGCAAATAAGCCATCTAAGCAGTTCAATAACCCCTAAAGAAATAGCAGCAGTCATTTATAGTCTTCCCACCAAAAATAGCACAGGACCAGATGGTTTTAGTGCAGAATTCCATCAGACTTTCAATGCAAAGTCATTTCCATTCCTTCTGTATGATACTCTTCACCTAATAAAACACAGGGCTGTAAGTCAGATGTGAGGGTGTGTGCTTTTCAGACTTGCATTAGCCAAAGCAGGACCTTGAGGACAAGCCCGCAGAAGAAAACTCTGAGGGCTGGGGGAAGTAGAGGCAGGTGGATTGCTGCAAGTTTCTGAGTTCAACCTGGTCTATATACATAGTAAGTTCCAGGCTACAAGTTTGAAGCCATCCTGGTCTATATAAATAATGAGTTCCAGACTAGCCAGAGCTAGAGTAAGACCTTCTGTCAACCCCACCCCCACCCAAAAGAAACAAAAAGATAAAGAAATCATAAAAGGTATACTTCAGGTATAGTTTGAGTTAGTGTGGTTTCCCTCCCCAACATTAGTTATAGAAAGTGTTTTGTGTATTTTGGCTAGAATGTAATAAAACCACAAGGGACCATTACTGGATATTCCAGCAAAATTGAAAATTTGAAGTTAATTTTTACATGTCTATGTATACATATATATGTGTGTATATTATGTGTGTACATGCCACAGCATGCATGTGGAGGTCAGAGAGCAGCTGTGTATAGTCAGCTTGTCTCCTACCTTTGTGTGGGCTCCAGTGGTCAGACGTAGGTCACGAGGCACTTTACTCACTGAGCCATCCTGATAGCCCCTAAAGGGAGTTTTAAAGTGCTCTGAGGAAGTAGTCTTTAAATTCATCTGTGGCAGAAATCTGCAGAAAATAAAAGGGCCGCCCTTCTTCAGCTTGTTCAAAGGGCCTGTTGTTCATTTTCAACTTGATAAAAGGTCTTACCCCACTTCAATTTGTTGGTTGTGGGAAGAGGTCTTATAGATGTTCCCAAACAGTTCAGGCTACTGTGACTGCTCTTGGCTGCCCATCAGGAGTTGAGGGGTAAGACCTGATTGCTGAAGTCAGTCACCACATACTTGAGTCATAAGATAGAGAAATGGAACTGCTACTGACCTGGCAGCTTCATCTGAACTGGCTAACATACATATTGCCAGATGGCTGTGCATTGCTATGCAGGCTACATGGAGGGAAAAAAAAAAAGCTATCAACAGTCTTTCCCAACTGTGAACCCTGGAAACTACAATAATAACAAGCCTGGGTAGACATGCCCACTGGTGCATAGTGGCATGCATGCTATGAGAGTAACCAGCAACTTTCTAGTTGGATTTAAAGCCTGACCCACAAGATAGAACTCATGTTTGGTACTGTTAGCCGAGCTCAAATCACATTGCAGGTTGGTCATAGCTCCAGGGAGAATTTAATACTAATATTTTGCTAATGGACACAGCATCAAGCTGCTCTCTAAATTCTTATCCTCGTGCTCATAGATTATTGCAGCTCTCAACTCTCATAAAAGCTTCTGCTTGCAACAGATGACAACTAATACAGAGACTCAAAACCAGTCACAGTACAGAGTCTAGGAAGCTGGAGTTAAAAAACTCTAAACCAGACATCCATATCATACTCCCTCCCAAGGCTCAAAGATCATCCTGGAAAAGGGCACAGAAAAGTTGTGACAGCTAGAGGTTGTGGAGGACTACTGCAAAACAGGGTTTTCCATATACGACAGGGTTGTTGAACAGAAATCACGTGGTTGATGTTTCTGTATGCATAAGATCCACACAAGCTCAATCCAGCACAAATACCTGGATGAACGGGAGAGGGAGCTACAAAGTCCTAGCTATAGTTGAAGAACTATTGGCTACTAGGAGAGGGTCAGTCAATTTTCTTTAGGGATGCAGAGCCTAGTAGCTGGCTCTTGACTCTGCACCCACACACTGATAGCATTAAATGGACAAATGAATTAAAAAAAAAAAAAAGCCAGCACAAGAATTTGAGATGAAGAAATGGTGTGTGAGTCAAGGTAGGTTTGCTCAAAACATATTGTATACGTTGCTGGAGAGATGGCTCAGTGGTTAACAATGCAGACTGTTCTTGTAGAGAACCACAGTTCAGTTCCCAGTGCCCACATCAGGTGGATCACAACTGCCTCTAAGTTCATCATGGTACACATGTATTCAATTCTCAAATAATAAAAACAAAAAAATTTAGAGGGACTTAAACAGGATAGTAATATTTAACTATCTTGTAAAATTCAGGCAGATGGTTCAAACTATTACCATGCCTTGTAGTCTTCTCTTTCCTGTTGTTCCTGGTTATGTAACTCTGACCTTTGGGTTAAGAGCAGTTGCTTTTAAATTCAGAGTTTGAGGTGGAGAAGCTGCTGAGACATTTACAAGGCTACACCTAGACACAGAGGTGTGGGTTGCAGTCTTTGCATTTGGTAGTCTTGTGTGTAGGTGTAATTTGGGATCTATACCTGGAATAAAAGTGCTGGACAACTGGAAGTGCAACAGAGCCACCTGTAAACTGTAGCTACCCAAGTGGAGTGTCAGTGTGATTAGCACAGCTTCATCATAGAGGGCACTCATCGTAAACTTGTCAGTTCGAGGGTGTTCCTATTGTACCTGAGAAGCATATATTGATCTGAATTTTTTCTCTTGTGCATGGTTTGCCCATCCTGTTTTTTAACCCTTACGGACAAGGTATATTAAATTCCATATAAAATTTACTTCAGTTATTTTGTTGTTGCATTTGTTTCTCCACTGATACTTTGAAACCCAATATAAACCTTTCTTCATGTGCATATGATCAACAAGTTATTGCACATAAAAGATGCTTAGCAAATGTTTTAAATTTATTAAATTTTTAAATTGATTAAGTAAATGGAAGTAAAAGTTTGAAGACTGGAAACATTTGATTTCCATAAAGAGAAGTTTATATCTGCCACATACATAGAAGATATTTTTTTTGGTTTTATATGTATATTTATTAAAATACACATAAAGTTTGCTTTTTCTTTTCTGAGACAAGGTTTCTCTATGTAGCCCTGGCTGTCTTGGAACTCACCCAGTAGACCAGGCTGGCCTCAAACTCAGAAAACCACCTGTGTTTGCCTCCCAGAGTTCTGGGATTAAAGGCAACAGCTACCACTGCCTGGCTGTTGAAAGAGTTTTAGAACGTTGATTTGACTTTCAGGGGAAAGTGTGGCAAATTACTGTATGCAATTAATTGTAGTTAAGCACCAAGTTACTGAAGGAATCACTAGGCCAAAAGCTAGTATAATAGTATAACAAAAAACGGAGAATTGTCAAAACATTTGACTGTTTTAACTTTAGGCATTTACTCGTTTATCAGTATTGTAACCATTTCTAGGGAAAATGCCATTTTTCAGTATTTCATGTGGAAGAGGCAAAGCAATACTTTATCATTATATTCTTTTCTGAGTCAGTTCACTTGCATTTTTGTTTGCAGATTATCCCTGTGGTATTAAAATAAATAACCCAACTTCTTGACTGATGTCATGTTAGGTATGTTTATATCATGTGACCAGAATACCTGGGAACAACATGTAGGGAAGAATTATTTATTTTGGCTCCCAGCTTCAGAGGTGCCAGCCCATCACGACTGGAAGGGCAGGTTGGAGCAGACACTTAATATTTTCTCAGCCAGAAAGGAAAAAAGAGACAAGAACCACTTGCAGCCTTAAAGACACCTCCCCATGACTACCTCCTTCCAGAGGCCCGCCTCGTACTTCACCTGTCAGCTGTACTGTGGTGGTATGAGTATCAAGGAGTTTACCCATTCATTAGGTCAGGGTCTTCTGGTTTTAATTGGAAGTGCCTTCACAGACGTGTCTAGAATTGTATTTACTAACCTCTCAAGAGTTTATTCAATCAACTTGATAGGACTAACCATCACAGAGTCTATAGTCTTCTTTAATCTGAAAGTTATCTGTTTTTCAGTACTTTTGGTTGTGGGGGAAGAAGGAATTGAACCTTCTCTGTTGTTGCAATAAGTTATGTATATATCCCTAGAGAACAGTGGTTCTGCATAGAGTTGTTGTAAGGATGGGCGAGGCCAGCTAGCACTTAGTACACAGTAATAAATAGCACTGTCACTTCTATTATTACCTTTATTACTGTTATTCTATTATTATTACTTTCATTGTAGTGTTTAAATGATAGTTCTTTTGAAGAAATGTTCAGTAGCTATTACTAGTAGCTGGAATTTTTATTTCTAGCATACAAGCAGTGCACTGTTAGTAAAGTAAAGGACATGAGTTTGGCAGAGGAAGAGAACAAGAATGCTGCATCTAATTTTGAACTTGTTAAACTTGAGGTGCCTATGGATCACCCATCTTGAAATTCTCTATGTGAACCTGAAGAGGGAGCAGGATTGTTAGTTAATATAAGCCTTGGGTGATGAGTGAGGTGATTCAGGTCTCTACCATGGATCTAGGTGAGAAGCTCTCGGACATTAATCTTTAAAGAGCCAGTAGAGAGCAGGAAGGAGAGCTCCTCGGAGTTAATAGGAGGGAGTGGTGCCATCCCTAGACAGTAATGCCTCCTTAGCAAAATCATTAATACCAGACCAGTCCAGTAAGATGAGCATGGGCCCTGAACAAAGGCAGCAAAGAAGTGGTATGGGAAGTGGCAAAGATTGCGTTAACTTTGAACAGAAGTTAACTGTTTTATGTGTATTGAAGAAATTATTTATTCTGTAATAAATACAGTGATGTTAAATAGAAGATGAAAAATAAGCAAAACACATAAGGAATTCTATTCTGTCTAAAAGATATCCTGTAGTGTTCTTATGAAGGAATACAGAACTGAGTAATCCTTTGCACAAAGCATGGCTGTGCTTGACTGAGGATGCTGAGATGCTGGAGGCTCAGCTTCTGTGTTGAAGGCACGCCTCCTCAAGGGGGAAGAGGCTGGGGTAAAGGAGGAGAACTTCAGGCCTGTGCATCCCATGATGCTGAAGTACATCCATGAGGAAATAAGCTAACAACCCAGTGGGAAGGTGCACGAGGAATGATTCTGTTCTTCTGACAGCCAATATCTCTCTTTCTCTTTTCTTTAGTTGGAGAACATCAATTGACAGGCCATAAAGTGGCAGTTAAGATCTTAAATAGACAGAAGATTCGCAGTTTAGATGTTGTTGGAAAAATAAAACGAGAAATTCAAAATCTTAAACTCTTTCGTCATCCTCATATTATCAAACTGTAAGTATTTTTGTGCTTGAAAAATAAAAGAACTGTCCTGAAAGAGTTAAACCGAAATTTTATAAATACCGTAAGTTAATTTTAAGGAATATCAATTTTTATGTTCATACTCAGTTTTAATTTTAATTTATTACCTCTGTCAGTTCTTAAGTGCACGTAATTGGTTTAAAATTAAAGCCTTGCTTCAAATTTGGTACTAGTCAAGTGATGAGGGCAGTCTTGGAAGCTGATTCTTTAGAGTTCACTCTGAAGATCACTCTGCGTTTGCAATTCTACATTGGTTCTTTTCTTCTTCCTTTTCCTCCTTCTATTTTTAATTTAAAAGTAATATCAGGCCAGGTGTAATTACTGTAATGTCACTCAGTGACCAGGGCAAGAGGATTGTAAATTTGAGGTCAACCTGGGATATATAGTAAACTGGTCTAAAAAAATTAAATATTAAGAGAGCTATAAGATAGTTAGTTAAATTGAAAGATAATTTAACTAATTTAATTAAATATAGAAAATCTACATATTAAGGGTGCAGTAATATTCTATTATGTTGTTTAAAGTTCTGTAGAGAATACTGTAATATTCTAGATACATAAAATTATCTTTATTGTACTTTAAAGCTTAGATGCAATTTTTATAAAATAAATATTAATTTTACTCATCCAAGGAGTACCTAAGGGTAGCCAGGGACTGTGCCAAGGATTCTACATTTATAGTCCCATAATATCATCATGACAAGTCTGTAAGGTAGGCTTACTTTAATGATAAGAGGGCAGCATATGCAATAGGGATAAGCAACTATAAAAGTTAATTTGTGGATCCATGGGTTTGGCCCAGTTATATTTATATATTGTTACTCAGGTATGTAAACAAAGAACAGTATGGTTTTATAAATGCCAAATTAGTTAGTGAATGTAGTAGTAGAAATAGTAGAAAGAGAATTAGTGTATATCTTGATTCAAATAAGATTGCCACATAAGAAAGCCTATTGTGTTAAGATATTAGTGTCTTTTAGATTTTGTTTGCTAATATATTAAGATCAGAATAAATTATATTTAGCCTGAAATTAGTCAGTGGACAATCTCTGCCTGCCTGCCTGCGTGCCTTCCTTCCTTCCCTCCCTCCCTTCCTTCCTTCCTTCCTTCCTTCCTTCCTTCCTTCCTTCCTTCCTTCCTTCCTTCCTTCCTTCCTTTCAGTTTTTTGAAAAAGGGTTCTCTGTATAGCCCTAGATATCCTAGAACTTGCACAGTGGACCAGGCTGGCCTTGAATTCAGATATCCACCTCCCTCTGCCTCCTAAGTGCTAAGATTAAAGGTATGCATCACCACCACCTGGCTAGTGAACAGTTTTTTTTTTTTAAAAAATTATTTTATTGTTTAAGAATTTCATGTGTTTTGATCAAATATACCCTATTCCTTTCCCTACAGTCCCCTTATCCCACTTTCTATGTCCAACTTCAAAGCTCTTTTTAAACTCCTCAGTGAGCAATATTTGGATGTCAGTGTTAATGGAGAACACCTTGATAATCCTCTAGAGTTCTTTTGTTTATTTGATGATAGTCAGCAGGATAATGGCCCTCCAAATGTCTGCCTTCTCACTTCAAGAACCTGTGAATGTTGTCTGTTACACTGGAAAGACAAACTAAGGTTACAAGTCATCTTGACACTGACAGAGGAAGTTAGTTCTAGATGGCTTGAGAGTCCATGTAAACAGTGGTCCTCAAAAGTAGCAGACAAGGGTAGAGGAGGAGTCAGAAAGAGACCTGAGCAAGGCTATCATGAGTAGATATGGGAAAGACTCTGCTGGCTAGCAGAGACTTACAAGATGAGGAAAAGACTGTGTGACAACACAGGACATCTTCCAAGACCCAAAACTGCAAAGTGAACTTTGCTCCTGGACTCTCCAGACACATTCAAAACTTGCCAACACCTTTGTTCATATGTCAGGCTACTAATCTACAGAACTGTGAGATAATGCATGCGTGTTCTTTTCAGCCTCTTAAGCTTGCAGGACAGAGGCAATAGAAATAGTAACACTGTGCTGGTTAGTTTTTGTCAACTTGACACAAACTAGAGTTTTCTGGAAAGAGGGAACCTCAATTAAGGAATTGCCTCTCAGTTTGGCCTATAGGCATGTCTGTGGGGCATTTTCTTGGCTGATGACTGGTGTTAAAGGGTCTAGCCTACTACTGTGGGCAGTGCTAAGCCTGGGCAGACAATCCTAGGTAAAAAAGCAAGCTGAAAAAGCCTGCAAGAGAGACCTAGGAAGCAGTGTTCCTTTACTGTCTCTGCTTGTGTTCTTGCCCTTCCTCCTCTCTATGCTGCACTGTAGTCTGGAAGATGAAATTAGTCGCTTCCTGCCCATGTTGCTTTAGGTCAGTATTTTATCACAGCAACAGAAAATCAAGCTGGAACAAACAGCTATATATCCTCCCAAGACAGAGAGCCCTCTCTGGCCTGGAACTATTATGTGTAGGCCAGGATAACCACAAACTCACAGAGCTCTTCCTTCCTCTGACTCCCAAGTGACAGAATTAAAGAGAGGTGCCACCAAGCCCAGCTTGTGAAATTCCTAAAATGCGTGGTTGGTACAGGCTTTGAAATATTTAGTTTTTATTGTTGTACTTTTTGTCAGTGCACTATTGCAAATTAAAATATTTGATGATGGAGCCCACATAGTGCCATCTTGCCAACCTTAAGAATATGCTACCGACTGTTCCTAGTTGGCTAATACTTGGTTTGGTGTGCCATTGGGTGACGCAATTGCCATGAAACTTTCAGTTTTACAGTAAGCTTCAATGCTGTGTGATGCTTACTTTAGGTTCTTTCCATTATAAACATAGATTCACGTGGCAGTATTTGATTTTAAGACTATTTCTAGTACTAAGTGCTAGCATGTGTATGTAAAACTTTTGGAAGATTAGTATAAAATACAGCCTGTCAAGAATAATGCACGTCTCTTCCCATTTGTTTTCTAACTTTCAAATGGCGTGCTTCATAGTGTTATGTAAGAAGTAACTGTTGGCATTGGTAGAATGCCAACATAAAAGTAGGCATTGGCCTCCTGTGAGCTGATTCTAGTTTCCGTGAGCGGACTCCAAGTAGTTTTCAGTAAACTGAAGCAGTTCATGTCTTTTTTTTTTTTTTTTTTTTAATACAGTCTTACTCTGTAACCTAGGCTGACCTAGAACTACTGTGTAACCCAGTTTGACCTCCCCATCAAACTCACAATCCTGTGTAACCCAAGCAAACTCACAATCCTGTGTAACCCAAGCAAACTCACAATCCAGTGTAACCCAAGCAAACTCACAATCCAGTGTAACCCAAGCAAACTCACAATCCTGTGTTTGCTTCCCTAATGTTGAGATTCTAGGCCAGTGACACTGTGTCCTTCTCACATTGACTTGACTCCGTATTAGTAATGACCAGTGGCTTATAAGCTAAATTTCTTTGGGTTTTGCTGCTTACTTGCTATTATGTATAAGAAGAGAAACCAGAAATGGCCATACTAAAAGTATTATGTGCCAGAGTGAGGGTGGAGAAGGAACAGATGCCTCTGAATGAATAGACTGACTGAGCTTTTAAAATGCTAGCCCTGGAAGCTCCCAGTTGGAGTGTGTGATCTAGATTTGTTCTGCTCTTGAAAGCATATATTGCATTTTGTCACTGGTCTAATTTAATTCTGTTGCTGTGATAGAATACCTTGACAACAAGTAGTTTAGGGGAGAAATGGGGTTTACTTGGCATGTAATTACAGTTACAGTCTATTGCTGAGGGGAAGTCAGGTCAGAAACACAAGTAGCTAATCACACACATTACTTCCATGTCAGGAGCAGAGAGAAATGAGTGCCCCCTGCTGGCTGCCTGCTGCCTGCTGCCTTCTTATACTCAGCCAGCCCTTTTCCCTCTTAGGCAGTTCAGGAACCAGCCCATAAGATGGTGCCACCCACAGAGGCCAAGTTTTCCTACAACAATTAACCATTATGACAACACAGTCCCCAGCAGACGTGTTCATAGTCCAGTCTGTTCTAGATAATTCCTCAACTGGGCCTTCCTTCTCAGGTGACTCTGGGTTATGGCAAATTGACAATTAAAACTAACAGCACAATCAGTGAACAGCTTATTGTGGAATTTAAAACCTGACTTTTCACATTGTAATTTAATCAGTGCTTTCTTATTCTTTTTTCTATAATTTATTAACAATTTGTGTCTCATTCTGATTTAGAGTTAGTTAATGTTACATTGTACTAAAGTAACTACAGAACAGCCTCAGAGTTGGACAGCAAGTAATTAGTAGAGATTAATCAGTGCTTAAAGCTCCTACATTTTCAGCCATGAGCTTGTCACTCATCCACATTGCCTCTGGAATTGTGAATTTGGATTTTTTTAAAAAAAAAAACAACTCATGCTTTCTTCCTACTGAGAAAGTTTATTGACATAGTCTCTAGTAATGTTAGTGTTTTACACATACACACACACACACACACACACACACACACACACACACACACACGGAGAGGCAAAGATGGAGACAGAGGCATGCACACAAAGAGATCTGACTCATAATCTTTGTTTTGTTCTGTCTTAACTTTCTGCCAAGAATAGTTTCATTATTGAAAAAAAGGCTTCTAGAATCAGTAAGAAAAAATGAGTGCTAACTACCAAGACTGATGGTAAATATCTATTTACTGAATGATTTATCTATCAACAACAACAACAAAAAAAAAACCCCCAAAAAACAAAAACAAAACCCCAGTGTTTGTTTATCCTGAGAGCCACTGGCAAAGGTTTAAAAGTAACAAATAAGGTGGAAAGGAAAAGTGAAAACTTGCCGAATTCTAGAATTTGTGGAATTGATCTTTCTTTTTTCTTTTTCCTTTTTCTTTCCTTTGTAGTTCTTAGAGAAATTTGAGTTACATTCAAAAGGTGAATACTTGTTAGGAAAAGATTTTTTTTCCTGGCTAATTATTCTAATCTACTTCTTTAAGCCCCTCTTCAGCTTTTAAGCAGTGTTCACCATCTTGAATGTTATGATCCCCAGGTTTCCATGACCTAATCTTTTGGTTTTCCCTTTTTGTTCTCTGCCTAATCTTAAAACTTCCTCTTTATCCTTACCTTCAGTCAATACATTAAATACGGTACTTCAGCCTGCTGAGCTCACGCACCCTTCTGAGTGCACACTTCAGTGATTTCCTTAGTACTGGAACATCGTTTGTCATCTCTGTAAGGTTTCCCATTTGTTTTGCTGTCCAGAACATAGCTGTAATAATGGAGAAGAACACTTTCCTAGGGTGAAACTGAGTGTGAGCAGCCCAGGGAAGGGAAGATTGCTATAATGGCCAGAGCAGAATGGAGATAAGGTCCTAAGGTCACTGAGTAGACAGGTTTGGGTCTTGTTCTAAGTTGAAGACTTTGGAGGAACTAGAGGACTGACTGTGGTATGGAGGGAGCAGAAAGACCAGCAAGAAAGCCGTCACTGTTGGCTAGTTGAGGGACTGTGGTGTTTTAACCACAGTGATGGATAAGCTTTGTGGTGTCTAATCTAACAACCACTAGCCATGTGCATTATTTTTTAAGATAAAATTAATGGTGTAATTGTTGTGGTTAGTAGGTTCTACAGACAGAGCAGATATGAAGCAATCTATCTGTGGATGGTCTCATTGAGCAGCCTAGCTGGATGGAGAGATGTGGCAGATTCATTGTACATTTTACTTTTTAATTTATTCTTTATATGTTATATGATATATATAATATGCTTTGATCATATTTACTCTCTCCTACTCTCTTATCCCATCTCTGCTCTAGATGTTTTCTTCTTAGCAAGTTCCCCTTCTGCTCCCCCACTTCTGCTTTCATGTATTTTGGGGTGTTCCATTCCATTTAATTGAGATTGCTTTCAAGAGCCTGGGGGGTGGGATTTGAGCAAGGGCATCATGCCAGTGTCCAATCACAGAGGAGTATGACTACCCTCCCCCTTTAGTCATTAGTCCATAGCTCCTCAAGGAAGGCTGGGGCTCCAGGAGCCCCTGCTTGTCCATGATAGAATGTTGTTGGGCCCAAATTTTTTGTTTGTTTGTTTTTAAGCTTTCATTATAATGTTAAGGCAAAAATCTTAGATGAAGAAAGAATATGTGAAGAGAAACAATAGTTTAGACGGGAGAGGGGAAAAAGGGCAGTAGTAATTAGAAGAGCATGTATTGTCTAAAGAGGGTGTCCTTTTAGGGTGGGTAATGTTATAGAGAAGGACTAGGTCAAGACCAAAAAATAGATGCAGGAGAACGGGGATTAATTGTAGAAGATAAGTTCCTTAGCTGGTGTAGGGACAGAATGCAGTAGATAATTCAAAGAGTTAATATTAGAAAGTCTATGACCATGGATTTTGTTGTATGTAGTGGGTGGAAAAATGATTAGAAATGAAGAGGTCTAGGAACCTAGAGGTTATCTGTTAGACAGGTATCATAAGTAGATAGCACCCATGTTCCAAATACAAACAATAAATAGCAGTGAGGAAAAAGACATGATGAGAGAGAGAGAGAGAGAGAGAGAGAGAGAGAGACAGAGAGAGAGAGAGAGAGAGAGATCATTATTGTGTTACAATGGTGCATGCCACAGAGGCATTGGTTTTGGTTTACTCATTTGTTTTGAGACAGGGTCTTACTGTGTAGCCGAAGATGTCTTTGAAGATGTCTTTGAACTTGTTAGGTTCTTAGATGTCTTGAACTTACTCTGAGGAAGATTGGAGTGAAAATTTTTCTTTGCACCACAGTTTATTGCTAGATTGTTCAAATATTACATCATTTAATTTTTATTACTTTAAGGGGTGGAGAGATGGTTAAGAACACTGGTTGTTGCCGGGCAGTGGTGGTGCACACCTTTAATCCCAGCACTTGGGAGGCAGAGGCAGGCAGATTTCTGAGTTCGAGGCCAGCCTCGTCTACAGGGTGAGTTCCAGGACAGCCAGGACTACACAGAGAAACCCTGTCTCGAAAACACACACACACACACACACACACACACACACACACACACACACACACCAAAAAAAAAAAAGAAAGAAAGAAAGAAAGAAAGAAAGAAAGAAAGAAAGAAAGAAAAAAGAAACTGGTTGTTCTTACAGAAATCCTGGGTTCAATTCCTAGTATCCTCAATGTCAGCTGGCAACCATCTATAACTCTAGGCTCTGATGTCCTCTTCTGGTGGGCAGATATACATGCAGACAAAATGACCATATACATAAATAGATAATTTAATCTTTAGTTAATGAATTGATGAATCTAGACTAAATAGCAATGGCTACTTGTATTTCAGATAGAGAGACATTGTTTCTTTGGCTAGAAGTGCACAGTACCATTTAGTCTAGTCCTTAAACAAATGAGACAGAAATCTGATCAGTTCTCCAGCTCTAATAAGAGTTACGCATTGATGCCCTAAAGGATGGGTGGTGAAATCGAACTTAGCCTCTCAATGACAAACCGCTGATGTCCTCTGGAGAAAACAAACCATGAGCAACCTATAAATGAAAACAGACCAACCAATGTATGGATGGTGTTTTGGTCTAATTCTAAAAATGAAGAACAAAAAATGGAGAAGCATTGTAAGTGAGGAGCCTTCTGGTTGGATATTTACAGATACTCATGGTTTTCTAAACGCATGTCTGATAGTGATTTTGCATTTTGTGCATGTACATGCATATATACATGTACAGTTACATTTTAAGGAGATGTCCATTTAATCTGTTTATAGAGAAAAATGAAAGCAAATTCAGTGTGATTTGGTAGCCATAAGGTAGGCCTTATAAAGTTAGTAATCAGTACATATTTATCCTATTTTCTAGACTGTTACAGAAATAATTGATTTTTATGTCCATGCATAAATTAGAAAAATATAACCAACCTAATAAAATTTGCCAAAAGACACAGGCATTTCTTGGAGAAGAAATGTGTATGAGATTTTACAAGTACTAGATACTGTATAATTCCACAAGCTTTCTAGTCATTTTAGCATCACTAAACTCTCTTCAGAAAACAACCTGCACCCAAAATACAGTATTCGCATGTACTGTAACTTGGCAGTTCAGCTTATCAGTATATAGCAAGAGAAGAATCTTACCATGTACAAAAATGGTCAAGTTGCACATAATAGCAGAACTGTAGGAATAATCTCAGTACCTTTCTGTGGAAGAGAAATAAACAAATAGGCTCTGGGAATAACCAGAAAAATATAATGAACTGCTATATAGTGGTCACATCATAGGACTGTGGTACACAACAATACTGACTGATTTTCAGAGAAGTTCTCCAATATTACATATGATATATACCATTTTAAACCTAAAACCATTAAGCTAGGTATATGAATATAAATCACTGTTTATAAATATAAATATATACATATATTTATATGTATATATTTATATACATATATGTATATAATATGTATATATTTATACATATATATAAATATATATATTTTGATACTTCATATATCAAAATAAAACTAAAACGAAAGTTTTAAAAAAACTGAAAAGGTGAATGGGCTTCAGCAGGATAGGGTAGGGGTGGCAGCGGAGTGCGGTTCTCTGTGTGACCACATAGGAGGGATTGGGAAGGCCCTGCTTTACTGCTTGGTAATGGTTTGTATTTACCTATTATATATTATTAAAAACAGTAATCAACTAAAGAAAAGACCAGGAGAATGATTATTACATTTTTATATGGCTGAGTTATAATTAAAGAAAAAATCTTACTCTATATGCTTGACAATATAAATAACATTTTACGATCTTTATAGACATTTACCACTGAACAGGTAAATGTTGATTTTTGGCTCACTTCAGAAAGATTTCTTTTTTCCTTGAGTTGTATATATTACTTTGTGTGTTTATTGTATAAACATGAATATAACCTGACCAGCTAGACATTGCTTAGGAATTGTCTGGCTAGTTGCTTTTTTTTCTTAATTAAAAATGTTTCTGAAAATTTTCCTAATGCATATTATTTTCCATTTCTGTCACATTAAAAGAATGCTGTTATGTGTGATGATTTTTCTTCATTATATTTCTTATATTTCCATGTAATTACCAGAAGTTACCTTTTAATAACCCAGGAACTTGCCTTTCCCACCAAGTCTCTAATATGAGGCTGTTTTCTTAAGAACTCTTCTGTTTCTAAAAATTGTTTCCCTTTATTAACTGAGATTTTATTGGTTGAAATTTTGCCATTTTTTTCTTTTTACTTTCAGTTCATTCTGGTATTGATTCAAGCTATTTACATATTTTAAAGTAGTAATTTCTACATTAATTTAAATAGTTTGTTGGAAGTACTTTTCCAGATGCAAACTCATTAATCACACTATCATCATTATGAAACATGTAATTACAAACTGAGAGATATGAGTTGTAAAGCCCAGGTAAATGTGTCCATGCATGCAAATTACCTCATTTATACTTGGGAGGTTGCCTGTAAGCTAAACTCTAAGGGATGGCTAATACCCTGAGAGAGGTACTCAGGTCAGTGGAATAGCCTGTATGAAGAAGCTGCAGCAGAGGAAAATTAAGCATGATTAATAAAAAGTAGTGAGACTGTAATTGTGGCTTTCATATTTGAAAAATGACAGAGATAACAGGACCTGATTAATTTGGAGCTGTAGGGTTGATAGAAAACTTCTGGCCCTGAAGCTCAGATACGTGTCTGAAGAGAATCCTTGTTCAATGCCTAACTATAGCTAGACTGCAAGTTCCCCCCATAGAGGTTTCAACTTCTAGGTTCACACAGGGCCAATACAAGAAGGGACTCAATTAAGTATTAAGACTCCTTATTTGATTAGTTATGCCTGGCTCATGCATGGTAGCCTCAGTTTTCATTGCTATGAACTTGCCTTATGTGTGATAGCATGTACTATGAAGTTAGAAGCTTCATGAGACAATTCAACCCAGCACTATCCTATGAAGACTTGTGTATTCCAAAGGATCACCAGTGAAGTTTATTTGAGTTTCATCATTTTATTCACACTTCATCCAGAATGGATAAGCACATATGTGATTGGTAATAATTAATAAACCAGATCAGAAAAATGAGTTTGTAGCAGTAGATAGATGCTTCTGCCTACCGTATTTAGTTTGTTTGATCATTCAGTACATGTCAAAATAGCCTTTCAGAGCACTTCTGTCAAGAGCTCTAAATAAAGTTGCCTTTCCAACTTTGTGAAATAGTCTCAACTTTACTTCTTTTAAAGCCATTTGTTTTACATAAAATGGGATACTGGCCCTTTGTGTCCTTCAAAGACTAAAGATTACTATCTGAAGTATCTTTCCAGGCTAGCCCTGTAATTTCACTTGTAATTTCAGAATGTGGGAGTCAAGGAGGGAAGATTATGAGTTTGAGCCAATAACATCTATCTCAAGGACAAAAAACAAAAACAAAACAAAACAAAACAAAACAACCAAAAAAGAACCCCCCCAAAACAAAACCTAAGAAAGAAATATTTCTATAGACGGTCTTTTCATGTGTGTAATTTACACATGATGTGTTTTCTCTTAGTGTAGATAGAATGTAACATATTTACTTGATGGCTATCAGTAACCCAGCCCACCATCAGCTAGAACTTGCTTTATTCCACGTTAATAAAATGTCGCCCATTGGTGGACAGAATAGCACGGTGACTTGCCTGTACAATGGCATCAGCTTCTTCTTGTGTATTCTCCTGAGTAACTTGAAGCCAGCAAAGTCTTTATTGCTGTATTTATCAGCCTTAAATAATAACTCATTATGAAACTAACAGTACTCGTAATTGAGACTATAGAGAATCCTTGATAAAGAAAATCATGTAGTTTTTAAAGTAGTAGTATCCATTTATATAAATGTTAGAAGTAATCTTCATTTAAAACATTAGTATTATTTTTAACTCATTTTCAAAATCTGATTTTGTAAAATTGTGTATGTAGAAGTAATAATTTCCAGAGAAAAATATTATTTTGTAAAATTAAGCTGATTTCTTACTATTTGTTTAATAAGACCAGCTTTAGGTGTCTGCACACACATGTATGCGAGTGCGCGCGTGGACACACACACTTTTTTTCTTTTCTTTTTTTATTATTATCAAATCATAATTTTTACTTTTTAACACAGGGGTTATAAACATGAAAATGCAGGATGTGGGGAAGGGGATGACACAGGAGCATAGATGTTCAGGGGGAGTACAGATATCTTTCAGAACAGAGTATCAGCTGGGTGAAGGTTCAGGGGTCAGGTCACTATAACTCTGCCTATGATTCACTTGTCCTTATCTAATTTGGTACTATCCACCAAGGCTGCCTATTTACAAGGTCTATGACTACTCAGGCTGGTAGATTTCCACAAAAGCTGCCTGTTTACAATAGTTTATAGACATCTGTTTCAGTGTTTTTCCATAGAGACCCAAGACTTTGTGTTAGCAGGCATGTATGTCAGGCCTATTGCTGATTTTAGGCTTATGGCTGATTTTAGGCCTTCAGTGTATAAGCAGGGCTGCCCCTAACATCTCCTCCCTTCTCCAAGTATAGAAGGGCTGTGGCAATTCTAATCTTGCCAAGGCGGGGATAGAGGCCTGACCTCCAGTAATTAAAGGGGACCTTGTAATGGCTCCAGTCCTCCTGTCATTGTCCAGTGAGGCATGAGGGCCATACCCATCCCAATGTCTTTTTCCTGGAGAGGGGATATTTTTGACATCAACCCCCTATGCAGTCAGGCTTGTCCCTCAGGGAACCCAGAAACATATTTTTAACTTTTATTTATATTCCCTTGCAGTGCTTAGCCTCACAGCCTAAGCAAAAATTCAGATTGCCAGACAGAGGGGGTTCTGGGTAGCCCGTCTCTGCTTGGTCTAGGGGCGGAAGTCCCCTCTTTTAGGTTGGGTGGAGATTGGACTTGGGAGCATCCTGGATAGAGTAACATCCTCATCTAGACTCTCGTGGTCCTTCATAGCTAACTTATGATAATGTATCTGAATAGATTTTTTTTTTTTTTTTTTTTTTTTTTGGTTTTTTGAGACAGGGTTTCTCTGTATAGCCTTGGCTGTCCTGGAACTCACTCTGTAGACCAGGCTGGCCTCAAACTCAGAGATCCGCCTGCCTCTGCCTCCCAAGTGCTGGGATTAAAGGCGTGCGCCACCACCGCCCGGCTTGAATAGATTTTGCTATCAAATTATCTATCTGTTTTTTCACAAAGTTAGTCAGCCTATTTAAGGCCCAGGGACCAAAGGAAATAAGCAAAAATAACCGAGTTAATGGTCCCAAGATGGAAGGAAGTAGGGTTAACAATCATGGAGAGGTTGAAGACCAATTCTTGTGCAAGCTCTCATTTTTCTCTTTCTCTCTCTATCTTTTCTCAAGACCTTCTCTGGCCTTTTTCATGCTCTCTTTAATCATCCCTGTTTTGTCTATGTAAAAGTAGCATTCTTCTTTAAGGGCTGTACACAGTCTAGAGCTGTACACAGTCTTTTCTATTGTAAAAGAGAAAATCAAGTCCAATAAAGTCCTTTGCAATTTTGGGGGATTGCATCAAAACGAGGGAATTTCTTCAGATTAGTGATGTCAGTCTATAGCTGTTTGATGTCCTTGTCAAAGGCCCATTGGAGGTCTGAGTAGTATAAGTCCGGAGGCCAGCATCAGGATTAGAACTCCTAACAGCAGACAACACGGGTGATTAATTTTTACCTGGAAAGGAAAAAAGAAGGGAATTCTCAGGGAAATTTCTCTTCCCTGGATGTCAATTGTTATTCATCTTATTTATAATTGGGCCTGGTTTTGTGGGGGTATCTATTTAATTCATTAATCTTTTTGGCGGCCATTTAGCTGTGTCTTCTGTGGTATCAAACAGGTATGTCAATCCTCAGCCCCATATAGGAACTGAGTCCTGGCCATTCCATTTAAACATAAAAAGGTCCTTCCACATAGTTGTGGCTTAGTTCTTATTGGTCTCAGCTATGCCAAAGGCAATCATCGACAGATTTGCCACGAGCTTTCAGTTTTAGAAAGTTAAGAGTAAACAAGGCATGCCCCTTCCACCCTCAGAGAGTCATGAAGACTATTTAAAGAAATATAATTCTTTATTAATAATATCTTTTATCAAAGGACTATTATAAAACAGCCAACAATTAATCAATCTATATAATATATCAATTAATGAGAGCTTCTTCTACTTTTTGTAAAATTACTCCTCTTTTGTCAATTAATTGTTGAGAGAAATTAGGATTTGCATCTCTTGAGAATATTAAACAGAGACATAAATTCTTTTGTGAAGAGCTTAAAATAATATCTTAGCCAATAAGCATCTCCTGGAAACCTTTGAAAATCATTTGAAATAAGTAAACTATCTTTTTTTTTTCCAGACCCATTATCTGGTTTTTTTTTTTTTTTTTTTTGATATTTTACATAT
Source organism: Arvicanthis niloticus (assembly GCF_011762505.2). Classification (NCBI taxonomy): domain Eukaryota; kingdom Metazoa; phylum Chordata; class Mammalia; order Rodentia; family Muridae; genus Arvicanthis; species Arvicanthis niloticus. Next base: position 45,280,518 of record NC_047662.1, read on the forward strand.
TTACCTTTCACTGTTATCTCCACTTCCTTTCTCCCCTAAAACCCCTTATCCCATACCCCCTCTTCCAATTTTTATGAGGGTGTGCTCCCACCATTCTCCCAATCCCGCCTCCCTGCTCTCACATTCCCCAACACTATGGATCCAATCTTTCGGGGACCATGGCCCTCCACTTCCACTGTTGCCTAATGAGGCCACCCTCAGTTAACTATACAAGTGGAGCCATGAGTCCCTCCCTTTCTGTTCTCAGGCTGGAGGTTTATACCCTGGGAGCTCTGGTTGAGTATTTTGCTACTCCTTCTAAACAAAACAAAACAAAACGAAACAAAAAAACAAAGCACCCACACTTTGGTCTTCCTTCCTCCTTTTGAGTTTCATATGGTCTATGCATTGTGTCTTAGGTATTGTGAACTTTTGGGCTAATATTCACTTATCTGTGAGTGCATGCCATGTATGTTCTTTTGTGATTGGGTTACCTAACTCAGGATGATATTCTCAAGATCCATCCATTTGCCTAAGAATTTCATGAACTCATTATTTTTAATAGCTGAGTAGTACTCCATTGTGTAAATGTACCACATTTTCTGTATCCATTCCTCTGTTGAAGGACATCTGGGTTCTTTCCAACTTCTGGCTATTATAAATAAGGCTGCTATGAACATAGTGGAGCATGTGTCCCTGTTATATGTTGAAACATCTTTTGGGTATATGCCCAGGAGTGGTATAGCTGGGTCCTCAGGTAATGCTATGTCCAATTTTCTGAGGTACCGCCAGACTGATTTCCATAGTGGTTGTACCAGCTTACAATCCCACCAACAATGGAGGAGTCTTCCTCTTTCTCCACATCCTCGCCAGCATCTGCTGTCACCTGTGTTTTAAATCTTAGCCATTCTGACTGGTGTGAGGTGGAATCTCAGTGTTGTTTTCATTTGCATTTCCCTGATGACTAGGGATGTTGAACACTTCTTTGGGCGCTTCTCAACCATTCGAGATTCCTCAGTTGAGAATTTGTTTATATAGTGAATTACATTGATAGACTTCCGTATATTGAACCAACCCTACATTCCTGGGATAAAGCCTACTTGATCATAATGGATGGTAGTTTTGATGTGTTCTTGGATTCTGTTTGCAAGAATTTTATTGAGTATTTTTACATTGATATTCATTAGGGAAATTGGTGTGAAGTTCTCTATCTTTGTTGGGTCTTTGTGTGGTTTAGGTATGAGCGTGATTGTGGCTTCATAGAATGAATTGGGTAGTGTTTCTTCTATTTCTACTTTGTGGACTAGTTTGAAAAGAATTGGTATTAGGTCTTCCTTGAAGGTCTGATAGAATTCTACACTGAAACCATCTGGTCCTGGACTTTTTTTTTTTTTTTTTTGGTGGGTAGACTTTTAATGGCTGCTTCTATTTCTTTCAGGGTTATGGGACTGTTTAGATGGTTTATCAGCTCCTGATTTAACATTGGTAACTGGTATTTATCTAGAAAGTTGTCCATTTCATTCAGATTTTCCAGTTTTGTTGAATATAGGCTTTTGTAGTAGGATCTGATGATTTTTTGGATTTCCTCAGTTTCTGTTGTTATGTCCCCCTTTTCAGTTCTCATTTTATTAATTTGAATACTTTCTGCCCTCTGGTTAGTCTGGCTAAGGGTTTATCTATCTTGTTGATTTTCTCAAAGAACCAGCTCCTGGTTTTATTGATTCTTTGTATAGTTTTTTCTTGTTACTATTTAGTTGATTTCAGTCCTGAGTTTAATTATTTCCTCCTGTCTACTCCTCTTGGGTGTATTTGCTTCTTTTTGTTCTAGAGCTTTCAGGTGACACACACACTTTTATTTTAAAACTATTAGATATGTACTGAACTGAAGTGATGAGCCCATGTCTTTGGTGTTCAGCTTCAGGATGAGCAGGTGTTGCTTGTCTCCTTTCCTCAAATTGTCTTCTTACTGGATCATCTGAAGCAGATTCAAAGCATTTTTAATGTGTAAACTGTCCAGTGTCATTTTAAATGACATAAGCATAGAATTAGTATCACATCTAAAAATAAAAACATAGTAAGTCTTTTTTTTTTTTTTTTTTTTTGAGACAGGGTTTCTCTGTGTAGTCCTGGCTATTCTGGAACTCACTCTGTAGACCAGGCTGGCCTCGAACTCAGAAATACACCTGCCTCTGCCTCCCAAGTGCTGGGATTAAAGGCGTGCGCCACCACCGCCCGGCAGTAAGTCTTATTAGTAATCTAGTCAGACTTCAGATTTTCTGTAGTATTTCATAACTTCTGTTATTACAGTTGTGTGTATGTTTGAGACAAGCCTTTACTTTGTAGCCCAGGCTAGTTTCTAAGTTATTGATTTCTTCCACCACAGACTTCTGAGTACAGGAATACATACAGGGCTGTGCCACACACTCAGGTTCATAAATGTTTTTTAAAGTTGGTTGAATCAAAGCCAAAGCAAGTGTATGTTATGTAGTTTTCCATCTGCGTGTCTCTGATTGCTTCAATATATAGCTCTTCCCCCAGCCACTGTTAAGAAAGGATGATCTGTCTGCCTATTTAATTTTGCTGATTATACATCTTTGTGATATATTTTTATATGTCTAAGAATATTCTAAGCATATAATACCTATCTTTATTGACTAAACACATTTTTGTTAAAATGGAAAAAAAGTTTGTGATGATTTTAAAGATAACAAGGATCTGAAAAGCAGAAATCTGAAGGGGCATCTATAAGCCTCAGGAAGTGGGGTACTTTTGTAATCTCCTTCCATGCTTATGGCACTGGAATTAGTTTGATAACATTGTAAAATCTGTTGCCATCCTACAATATTATACAAATATTGGAATATGAAATTGTAACAAGAATAGCAGATGAGGTTGATTATTTGTAGGAGCACCATTTTGTATTAACCTGCTTTTCTAAAATTTCTGAACAAGCTACCAGGTGATCAGCACTCCAACAGACTTTTTCATGGTAATGGAATATGTGTCCGGAGGGGAATTGTTTGACTACATCTGCAAACATGGGCGGGTGAGTGATGTATTTTCTAGTGTATCTCTCAGCCCCAAGCTAAGAAAGTGGAAAGAATTGGTAGTAGCTAACCACAGAGATATTTTCAGTGCTTTAATTGTTTCTGTAACATCAACTACACTACACGTGCAGGACATATTTCCTTTCTTGAGAAGTATGCCTTTTGAGTCCTGATTTGGAAACTATATCACACTTAATCGCCAAGTGATTCTTGTGCTTTTCACAATCTGTTCTGTATAAAATTATCTTGAAGCTTCAATTATTTTCTTTTCTTAGCATTTTCATATAAGTTATGTTTTAGTTGGTTTTACAAACTCCCCCAAAACATTGTGCATATTTAATATTGGTTGAAAATTAAACATCTTTGCCATGCAGCCAAGCCAAAAAAAATTTATCAAATACTATTTTGAGCTTTGGCAAGGTTTTAGCTGGTTTTTCTTTGTCTCACTTGTTGGATTTCTAAGTAGTCGATTTTAATGAGCCTGGTCAGTTATCTTTAGACTGGTTACAAAACTGAAGTGCATAATAAATGATGGCCCAGATAGTCCTGACGCAGCTTCTTTTTTTTCTGCATGCTAGGTTGAGGAGGTGGAAGCTCGGCGGCTCTTTCAGCAGATCCTGTCTGCTGTGGATTACTGTCACAGGCATATGGTCGTCCACAGGGACCTGAAGCCAGAGAATGTGCTGCTGGACGCCCAGATGAACGCTAAGATAGCTGACTTTGGTATGCCACTCCAGGGTTGCTCAGAGCTGGGTCGCACCTTTAAAATGAACCAGTATCAACTCTTACAGAACTTTCTATCCACCCTCACAAATCCTGACCATGAAAAGGATTGATAGCAGTTCACACTGTCCTGTTTAGTTTATTTAAATCCACTTAAATAGTGCTGTGGTTTCTAGAAAACATGTCAGAAGCCCACGTCAAGACAGATCCACCCAACATGCCTTTCCTCCTAAGGAAATGGTACCTGTGGTTTGTTTGTTTGTTTTTGGTGGGTTTTTTGGAGGGAGGGGGTGCTGGGAAGAGAAAGAGTCTCAAACTTCTTTGAAAAGCTTGTTGATACAGAGGATGCTTTTCCTGATAAATGTACATAAACAAGTATGTGAACATTTGTTCTCAGCTTTAAAAGCTTTGTGCTGCTTCTGAACTGACCTCAGAAAGACCTCTAAGTCTTAGGGCAGTATCTAATAACTTATGAGTAAATGGAATGCTAGTTTTTGGTAAGAGACAAGGTAAAAATGTACATTTTTAATCACCATACACTTTCTGGCCTAAACACACCTTGGAAGGCTGCCACAGTGGATGTTTGAGGAAAAGACAAAATGTGCCCCTCAGGAGTATGTGTTCCAGGGTTTTTATCTGTTTGTTCTGTACCTGTCTTTAAACTAGCTTTACTATTTCTGTTTAAATTCTTCTAGCAAGTATTTCAGCTGGAGTTTTGGTTCAGAAGATTATTTTTACTATGTTGAATCAAAGCTTTCTAATTATAAACCTTTCCCAGGAAGTTGAAACAGAAGGCTGCACCTGGATAGCAGTGAGACCCTATCTCCAAGGAAACCAGCCCGCTTATCAGCCGGAGCTGGTCTGCTATCTAATTACAATAATAGTAATAATAATAATAATGATGATGATGATGATGATGATGATGATGATGATGATGATGATAGATTATTACTATGTAGCCCTGGCTAGTCTACAGCTTGCTATGTAGACCAGGCTGGCCTCAAACTCACAGAGATCTACCTTTCTACCTCCTGAGTGTTGGCATTAAAGATGTAATATCCAATTATAACCTTTTAAGAAAGACTTTTAAAAGCAGTTTTTGTTTTTTTAAGTAGCAGCCTATATTTTATTTCTTCATATAGAGAAGTAGATAATATATGGTGCTTCTATTTTTGAAAACAGTAATGTAATTTCAAATAACCTTTTTGTGTGTGTGAAATGGGTCAAAAAGTTTTCATGTAGTGAGGTTCGTTCCATCTACACATGTGGTGCCCTTTAGTGCTCTGTATGATAATGTGCCACCTCTGAAATGATTTCCGTCTAGTCTAAAAGCAACCTTCTAATTAGTAACACACTGATTTAAAGGTGTGTGTGTGTGTGTGTGTGTGTGTGATGTCTGTCAGTATATGTGAGAGTGCAGATGTGTGTGTTGGTCAGAGGACAAGCCTTTAGAATTAGTTCTCTCCTGTCTCCCTGTATGATCAGTGGATTGAATTCAGGTTGTCAACTTTGCCCACTGAGCTATCTTGCCACCTACCATTACGTTTAAACATAAATAATGAATATGATTTCTTGATTTTCAAGACAGGGTTTCTCTGTGTTGCCCTGGCTGTCCTGGAACTCACTCTGTAGACCAGGCTGGCCTCAAACTCAGAAATCTGCCTGCCTCTGCCTCCCAAGTGCTGGGATTAAAGGCGTGCGCCACCACTGCTCGGCATGAATATGATTTCTGAAGCATGAAATAATTGAGAATTTTCATTATAATTTTACCTGTATCTCCTGTATTTAGCATCTGATAAATTGCTCTCACTTTCAGGACTATCTAATATGATGTCAGATGGTGAATTTCTACGAACTAGCTGTGGATCACCAAATTATGCAGCACCTGAGGTCATCTCAGGAAGGTAATAGTTTTAGTAATAAGTAGACTTTTTGTGACTTTGCATCCATTCTAGTAACATTTAATTACATTTCCTTTGGGGAAGGATTTTTTAACATAATAGAAATGATCGTTCACTATTTTTTATTATAGGTAGAACAGTTAATTTTTAAAAACTCCATGTAGGCATTGTAATGCATATGTTCATGCATTTTGCTTATTGGTGAAGGCAGAGACAGATGTTGTGCAATGTCTATTTTCTATTCTAGAAAATGTCAAGTAGCTGTAAAGATTTGCTAAAATTTAAGCCATTGTTTTTACTTATCAGACATAGTTATTTAATAGTGTTTCACAGTTTCCAGGCAGTTTTTTTATATTCTGTCTTTGGAAGAGTAAAATTTGGGTGACAATATGATTTCAAGCAGTTTAACTACACAAGTGAAGACTGTGAAGTCCCTGGTATAATTAGCTCAGTGGTACATTAGGCATTTACAGAGGCTGCAGAGATAGAGTGAAGCCATTTCAGAGTGACTAGTGTCTTGTTTTACAAGTTAACAGAACACGTTGAAAGAAATACTGAGTAGGTGCTTATGTGTAGAGATTGTGAGTCGTAGTTCATCTGGGCTGCTGAAGAGCACCATACACCATCCTAAGGAACAACCACAGTCTGCCTGTCCTAGCTCTGTAGTTCCACAAGGATTTGGTGTGTAGGGACTATTCCTCGCAGCCCACTGCCCTACTGTAAGCATGTGTGGTCAAAGGGTAATGTGATCTCTCTAGGGTGGTCTTTTATAGGGCATTAACCTCCTTTATGAGAGTTCCACCTCAGGGTCAGACCTCCCATGAATAACCACTTCTTTATACCATCAGTTTGAGGTTAGAATTTGAGCTGATCAGTTTCAGGGAACACTTTTATTTAGTAAGGTGTTTGGGTGATACAGCAAATGATGTAAATTAGGGGCAGCACTCTGGTAAGCAGTTCTAGTAAGTAGTTCTTTCCACTGGAAATATAGAAATCTTTTACCTCAGATCAGAGTTTGATTTTGGAAATGTGCTGTTGGGAATGGTAATATAGAAGAAAGGCAAGACAAAAAGAGTGAGAGGTGTGTGGTGCAGAGCCAAGCTGTCCAGAGCCCAGCTGTCAGTCCAGAGCCCAGCTGTCAGTCCAGAGCCCAGCTGTCAGTCCAGAGTCCAGCTGCCTTAGTCCAATGAATTATCCAATGATTTTGAAAGAAAGTAGTAGGAATTTTGTCATCTGAGGGTTGGAGAGATGGCTCCATTGTTAAGGGCACTTGCTGCTCTTCAGAGAACCCAGGTTTGATTCCCAGTACCCACGAGATGACTCATAACTCCCAGGGAGTCTAACGCTGTCTTCTGAGCTCTCTGGGTATCAGACACACAAGACATATGTGCAGTCAAAATACTCATACATTTAAGATAAAAATTTAAAAATAAATAAATAATGTTTTAAAAAAGATGTTATACAAATTAAACATTGTATATATGGTACTAGTTTAGTACTTTTTTCCCTTTTTTTTATTGGATATTATATTTACATTTCAGATTTTATCCCCTAACCTCTTTTCCTCCCACCACCCAGGAACCTCCTATCCCATCCCCCTCCTCATGCTTCTATGAGGATGTGCCCCACCTACCCCCTTCCCACCTCCCCACCCTTGAATCCGCCCCCACTCGGTGTTCATCAATCATGAGACCAAGAATCTTCTCTCCCACCTATGCCCAACAAGGCCATCCTCCCCTTCATGTACAGATGGAGTCATGGGTCCCTCCCTATGTGCTCCCAGGCTGATGGTTTAGACCTTGGGGAGCTCTGGTTGGTTGGTATTGTTGCTCTCCTCATAGGGCCACAAACCCTTTTTGCTCCTTCAGTCTTCTCTCTAACTTCTCCATTGGGAAACCCTTGATCAGATCAGTGGTTAGCTGTGAGCATCGGCCTTTGAATGTGTCAGCCTTTGGCAGACCTCTACTAGTTTAGTACTTTACTATTTCAATTTTTATTTAAAATGTGTACTAAAGCGCAAAATTTCTGTTATATAATCATTTCTTGTAGTGGGGTGGGGGTGAAGCACTATATATTCTTTTTTCTTTTTTCTTTTTTTAGTTTGTGGTTATCTACTTTAATGTGTCCTTAAAGAAATAAAACAGAAAGTGTAAAATTTTTTTGTTTGTTTGTTAGCTGGTTTGTTTTTGAGACAGGGTCTTACCATGTTACCCTGGATAGCTTGGGTCTGTCTAGATCAGGCTTGCCTAAAACTCAGAGAGATCTGTCTGCTTTTGCATTCTGAATGCTGGGATTAAAGGCATGCACCATCTGCCTGGCCAGAAAGTATAATAAATTTCAATTAGCACTAATAACTAATTTTTAACAGATAAAAATAAACCTTTTGACAAATTTATGTAATTAGTTGGGCTGATAACTTTCTATAAAGAGTAATTATTGAGGTTTGGAAATTGGTATGTATTTCAGTGAAGACCTTAAATAGCAATATAACCAATTTGGTTTTGCATTTGTCATGTATATAAGCAGGATACTAACAATGAGGGGAGATGATACCCTCACTTAGGCTTGTGCCTTCCTTCCTCAGGCTGTATGCAGGTCCTGAGGTTGATATCTGGAGCTGTGGTGTTATCCTGTATGCCCTTCTCTGTGGCACCCTCCCCTTCGACGATGAGCACGTGCCTACGCTCTTTAAGAAGATCCGAGGGGGTGTGTTTTATATCCCAGAGTACCTCAACCGTTCTGTTGCCACTCTGCTGATGCACATGCTACAGGTGGATCCCTTGAAGCGAGCGACTATCAAGGACATACGGTGATTACAGTTTTGGCATTTTGCACATTCTCTCATTATAGTAGTAATAGTGATACTAGAATATTTGCGCTCACCCAGGAGGATGAGGTAAGAGGATCTCAATTCAAGGCCAGCATGGGCTATAATATGACTGTCTCAATGACAAGGAATTTTAAAATTTGGACTTATGCAAACCTGGTTATGTGACTTATCTTTCAAATGTCTAACACTGCTTGTATGCTTATTGGCATAAGTAGCACAGCATCTAGGCCTGTGTGAGAAGGATCCAGTCCCCTGGATGGAGTCTCATCTTGCCTTCCCCATCACACCCTTCACCTTAGACTTTAGGTTTTGTGCCCTTGATTATTATTCTGACCCTCATTTTTTTCTGCACCCTCACCTGATGGCATTTGAATCATTCTCTTACATTCTGCTCACGTGCCACCAGCTTTGTGGAATCATTCCTGGTCCCTCACACTGTGTAGGAGCTTCTGATTGTGCAAGGCTGCCTTCAGCACTTGCTTTGTTATTTCGCTTTCATACAGTGTCTGTTCTTTCTCAGTGTGCCTCTCCCCTCTCGCGTTATAACTGTCAGGGAACAAACTGTCTTAAGAACCTTTCTATTTACTTCCCTGCTCCTTGACTGTTACTGGAAGTGGAAGTTTAGAAGGAATCTGGAAACATTTCAGATATGAAAAGTGGAGAATGTTGTGTTTTGGGTTTGGTTGGTGATGTACTGCATTGCCTTCTTTTGAAGCCTTACCACCATGTTGTAACTGGCTTACCCTTATTTATAGTATCTAATACAGTGAAATGCTGTGTAAAGACAGTACTAAGGGAATAAGGACACAGCATGTCTGTCCATGTTCAATTCAGATGCATGCATTGCTCCCACCCACACTTGCCATGCCCCCACCTTCCATTTTTCCCTGTACCCTCTGCTTCCTATATTTCCCTTACACCATTTATGTCCTATGTGTTTGGCTTCCATCCCTACCTTTCTCCATCAAAGCCTTAAATTTCCTGTCTCGCGGGCCTCTTTCTAGCTTCCTGGCCTTCTATCCATGCTATCACTTAGAAGCTAGAATCCTAATCAGAGAGAACATGGAATATTTGTCTTCCTGAGCCCCACTGTGGGTAACTTACTTAGCATATTTAAGAAAATAACTTTTGTTACGTTTTTGATCCAGGAACCACCAGTGGATTTGCTGTCGAGAATCACTTGATTGTTGAGGAGTTAACTATTGTAATGGCAGGAATGTCATAATGCCTCCTACACATTCTTTATTTGTTTAGAGGCTTTTGTCTTATCTAAGGTTTCAAAGTGTTTAGAAGCACACTCTTCTGACATCTTTCAGAACCTTTCCCCTTTCCCCCTAAGGCCACAGGAAATGTTGTGACACATGTGTTCTATGGAACATTCAGAGGATGGCTGAGGTGGTGGTTCCTGCTGGCTGCTGCATGTCTCTTGTAAGCAGGATGGAATTCTTTTCACATTCCTCATTGCTGTGACTTAAAAACCTGGCAAGAGGCAACTTAAGGGAGAAAGGACTTATTTTGGTTCAATGCTTCAGGAGATATAATAGTCCATTGTGGTGGGGAAAGCAGGAGCCTGAGGGGCTGGTCACACTGCATCTGCAGTTAGGAAGCAAAGTGGATAGAAAGGGTGCTAGGCTAAGAGCCCCACCCCCAGTGACCTACTTTGTCAACTGAAGCTCCACCTTCTAACAGATTCTATAACCTACATAAGTGGCATCACCAGCTGGGAACCACATGTCCTAACACAGGTGCCTGTAGGGGACATTTGTTCAAACCACAACATTGTTTTCTTTCTCTGTCCTGTTTCAGTGTTCCAGACCTCGTGTGTAAGAATGTACAGCTGTAAAATTTCTCCTAGATTTAGTTATGGAAATGAACCAATGGGGGGGAGGTGGGGGGGGGAGACTCTGTTCATAATTCTTTGGAATAAATAGTTCTTCTAATTGGGTTTTTCTCAAAAGAAAAATTAGACATGCTAATATATTTGTACTTGCTTATATAAGCACTTATAAATTTAGAATTGTAAAATAATTCTGTTATTTAAAAACAATTATTCACATATTTATAGACTTTAGAAGAAAAATGTAAATAAATCTATTGAGATGAATTAATTGACCCATAGGAAATGCTATAAAATAGTGATATTTTAGGCTAGAGAGATGGCTTAACCATTACATAATAAAGCTTACAGTCAAAGCACAAAGTAATGACAACACTTCTATACTTAAAGTAATAACTTAGATTTATAATTCTCACTATCTTATGTTTATGTTCAACATTTCAACGTGAGAATTTTTAATTTGATAAAGTATACTTCAAAAGGAATAAAAATTAAAAGTTTTGACAATTGATACACAGCAAGCATTTTGCTATACATTTAACCCATTTTGTTATTATTTTCATTTTAAAACAATAAATCTGAAATTGAGGTTGTGTCATGACTTAGTTATATATCCATTTGTTTCTAAGTATAAGTTACTTTAAATTACGGACTACATTTTCATATTAAAATATATCATGTGCATGTGTGGCATATATTTATAATGTGAATTATCCTGTTTTAAATTATACAGACAAGGGCTGTGAATGTAGCTCAGTTGGCATGCTTCTTGTACAGCATGCACAGACCTCTGGGTTTGATTCCCAGCACTGCACAAACTGGATATGGTGGTGAACATCTGTAATCTCAGCACTGGGGGGGTGGGGTGGGATTAGAAATTCAGGGTCAGCTCTGGCTATATAGCACATTTGAGGCCAGCCCAGACTATCTATAAAGGAAAAAAAAATGGAATTCAGAACCTTTTTGAATTAAAACCGATGCTATTTTTACTATTTTAGATTGTTACATGAGTTATGTGACTTATTTCTCCTTAATTCTCTCATAATACTTTGTATTTCTTTTATTCTATGATACTTAGTGGCTTACTATTATTGTGGAAATTGGGTATAATTATCTGACATGCTTGAGACAAGAGTGTTTTACGTATCAGTTTTTCAGATTTTGGAATATATGCATAGATTTTTTTCCAGTTAATAACCCTTATCCAAAACCCAGAAATGCTTTAAATTCAGAAGTTTTAGAGGCTAAAAGATTTGAGATTTAGGAGCAAAGAGATTTGAGATTTGGGAACATTAAGAGTTTGGATTTTCTGGTTGGAGATGCTCAGCTTGTCTGCACAGTATTCTCTTCAGCAGTCATATTAGAACAGTGCCTCTACTTACTTGCTTATTTAACTGTCTTTGCTTTTCTTCCAGTATGGGGGTTTAGCATCTGCTGTGTGAGAGGTCCTAAGTCGAATGCCAGAAATATAGTGATAAACAGGAGAGACATGTGCTCTTGGAAATCTGAGATTTGTTCCCTTCAGCTTTTTTAGACCCAGTAGTAGCATTAATAGTAGTATTAAAATTACTGTGCTTGAAAACAGTGGGTCTGAAGCTTAACTGTTGATATGGATATTGTTTTTTCCCTGGTTACTAATAGTGAGCTTATTCCTTAACATATTTGTTCGTTGAATATTCCTCATTTATAGTGAAATCACTGAGAGGGTAATCCCAGATTGAGCCATGTGAAATTGCTATTTTTGTAGGTCTAAAATTAATTAAATATCAAAACCTTCAGTTATTCAACCTATTTTTGTGTGTGTATATTTATGTGTGCAGGCATACATTTACATGGGTACCCATGTGTATGGTTACCCAGAGAACAAAGAACGACCTTCCATGTTTTTGTGTTGTTCCTCAGGTGATAGCCAGTCTTTTTTTTTTTTTTTTTTTTTTTTTTTTGAGAAAAGGCCTTTCTGGCCTGGAACTCCCAAGTAGGATAGGAAGGCTAGCTACTGATCCCAAGGGACCTGTTTCCCCAACTCTTGGAATCAAGTTAATTTGAAACTCAGCTAAGTGTGCTGAACTATATGTGCCTTCTAGCATTTGGGAGGCTAAAAAGGCAGAGTGACTGTAAGCGTGAGGCTAACCTAGGCAATGTAATAAGATACTGTCTTAAATACTCTTGGTTCTTTGAAAATTTAATACTTTTTATTTTGAAGTATTCTTATTATATTCATTTCCCTCCCCATCTCCCCCATTATTCCACACCCACCCAACTTTATGTCCTCATTTTTCTCTCTGTCTCTCTGTCTCTGTCTCTCTGTCTCTCTATCTCTCTCACTCACTCACTTTGGAGTTCAGCTACTGCTATCCATATAGTCTTGGGTATGTGGTCATTCAGTGGAGCCTTTTAGACCTACCAGGGTTCACAGTCCATGAAGAAAGCGTGTGTGTGTGTGTGTGTGTGTGTGTGTGTGTGTGTGTGTGTTACCCAGCTTTGGTTGCCATTCCAGATAGCTGGAATATTAAACAATAGGCACTTAATTTTTTTTTAAACAAATACTCTGGTGGCTTTCAGTAATAGAATTCTAAGTCACACCAAAAGCAAAGCCATATATAGAAGTATTCAGGGACGTGTAGGTGTCTTAGGCTTTCTATTGCGGTAATAAAATACCATGAGCAAAAGAAACTTGGGGAGGAAAGGATTCATTTCATTCTACACTTCTAGGTGACTCTTTCACTAAGGGAAGTCAGGGCAGGAACTCAAGGCAGGAACCTGGAGGCAGGAGCTGAAGTAGAGGCCATGGAGTAGAGATGGTTATTGGCTTGCTCCTAATGACATACTCAACCTGCTTTCTTATACAATTTAGGACCACTTGCCCAGAGTGGTATCACCTACAATGGGCTGGGCCCTCTCATATCAGTCACAACAGACTTGCGTATGGGCCAATATTATCCAGCCATTTTTTCAGTTGACATTCCCTTTTCTTAGATATGTTTTGATTTGTGACAACTTGACAAAGAACAATCAGCACACTAGGTACGTAAAAGTGGTAGTTCTTAATGGGATGGGACTTGTAGAGAATTCCAATATTCTACTTCTCCATCCTTGTTATTCCAGTGATATTCCTCAGCCATGTAAGTGTGAGGCTGTTGGATTTTCAGGCTTCTGTGGAGCTGAAAAGAATGTCTGCTTAGGAGAGGCAGAGTAAAAACCCATGTCTCACTTTCTTACTAAAGTTATAAAGCCAGTGTTTAAGTGAAACTTCCAGATCATTACAATCCATTGGGATTATTAAGGGTCAATTTGACAGTTTTGCTACAACTGTGTACAATACTTTTCTTTTACCATTTTGTCCCATGTCTCACTTCCTTTATGATATTGGACCAGAGAGGTTCTTATAACATGATAAAACGCTTTGCTATCTCAAGGTATTTTCAGATATTGCATCTTTTGATGCACTAACTGACGTCTATGCACTGGTTAGTTGACTGCTGATCATTCTGGTGAGGGCTCAGGTGTTAGTTTGAGTGGCTTCCCAACTCAGCCTCCCATTCTGAATCATAGGCTTTCATTTACTGTTTTTCCACCCCCAGGTTTTATCAGAACATTTGTGTATTTGTATCTGTTTATTTTTAATGTTTGTTTACATTCATCTGGTGTATAATCTCTGAAGATTATTTGATAGCAGTCATGATATTAGACATAAAAGTCCAGAAGTGAGAGGAAATAAGACTAAGAGAACAGTGTGCAAACATTTTAGTTTTAGAATCTCTTTACACTCTTAAAAGTTATTGAGAACCTTAAAGAATTTTTTAATGAACAATACACCAGTAGTTAGCATATAACAATTAAGATTAGGACTAAATTTACTTAAAATCTGTTCATTTAAATGTCTTTTTAGAAACAAACTGAGAATTGGACCTAGAGCCCTGTGCTTCCTAGGCAAGTACCGTACACTGAGTTACATCTCTGTTCCCCTCCCCAATCTCCTTGAATATTTTAATTGAGATAAGCTTTTACTAAATTACCCAGAGTGGCCTCTAGTTTCTTTTGTAGCTGAAGCAAGCCTTGAACTTGAGATCCTTCTGAATCAGACTTCTGAATAGCTAGGTTAATAAGTATATTGGGAAAACTTTTCAAAAGCAGTGTGAAAGGCATCATTTTATATTTTTATAAATCTCCTTGATTTCTAGTTTAATCAAAAGCAACTAAATTCTCAATTTACTTCTTCATTTAATCTTGTAATATTTTATATTTATTGAAGTTACTGAGGAAAATGTGGACTCAGGTAAGTGATTGGAAAATAAAGGAGTGTTTTAATAGCAGTCTACATAATAGTGGTATTCTTTGATGCTAAACCAAAGGTTAACATACTAGCTTATAGTTTTTAGTATCAACTGAGAAAAAAATGGAATTTTGTATTTTACCATATTGTAGTTATATAATAATGTTTTAAATTTTAAGTGACCCTCTCATGCATATATAATTCTGCCACACCATTGGGAAATCTCGCATTATTGAAATATACAGATTTTTAACATTTCATTTTACACTATAAAAATCAGGTTCAGTATTATCAATACTAACAATCAGAACATCTTTAGATCTCTAGAACCCATCAAACTCTAGGAGGCAGGAACAAATTATTATACATCATCTGAATTTGCTAGGAAACATAGGTTCTAACATTGGCCACAAATATTGCCATTCATTTTTTCAAAGTGACAGACCCACTTTATTTATTTTCAGGGAAATATCTTGAGTCTAAATATGTGTATTTATTCAGGGATAGAGACTAATTAACTGGAATAGGTCACATAGCCCATAGTGGCATAGAGATTAATTACCTGATGTAGGGTCACATAGTCAATAGGCAGAACTGGGACTAGAGACCAGTATTTTAGAGTCTTTATGTTGTAATGCCACATGTCTAAATTATGTGGGACTTACCAAAGCATGTTCTTATAGTAGCGTGTATGGTGTTTTTCCTAGAGAACATGAATGGTTTAAGCAGGATTTGCCCAGTTACCTATTTCCTGAAGACCCCTCCTATGATGCTAACGTCATCGATGATGAGGCTGTGAAAGAAGTATGTGAGAAATTTGAGTGTACAGAATCAGAAGTGATGAACAGTTTATATAGTGGTGACCCTCAAGACCAGCTCGCAGTGGCTTATCATCTTATCATTGACAATCGGAGAATAATGAACCAAGCCAGTGAGTTCTACCTCGCCTCTAGTCCTCCAACGGGTTCTTTTATGGATGATAGTGCCATGCATATTCCCCCAGGCCTAAAACCACATCCCGAAAGGATGCCACCTCTCATAGCAGACAGCCCCAAAGCACGCTGTCCACTGGATGCACTGAACACAACTAAGCCCAAGTCTTTAGCTGTGAAAAAAGCCAAGTGGCATCTTGGAATCCGAAGCCAGAGCAAACCATATGACATTATGGCTGAAGTGTACCGAGCTATGAAGCAGCTGGATTTTGAATGGAAGGTAGGTAGTCACAATGTACTAAGGCTGTTTGTACAAGAGACTTTTCTTATATAATAAGTTGTTAAAACGGTTGAGTATTGAGGTCCACACAAAGTTGCTTTTGATTTAGAAATAATCGTAGCAGGCTTCATGCTTTTGGTTGACATGGTTCATTCTTTTAAATTATATAGCACACACAGTAGAAACATAATAAAGGACAAAGTGCTATTGATGCAGGGAATGTATTTCTATTTCTAGCATAGCATTCTTGGCCATACAGTGAAATTATCTGCGAAAACAGCTCACCTCTCTCAGCATGGCTCATAGCGACAAAACGTGGAAATTTTGAAAGGCAATTTCTTTGAACTTTTTTCTCTTTTCAGGAAGTTTGTTTTCTCTCCATGCTTTTTTGGCATAGATGGTTGATGGCTAGGACAGCTATTGTTTAGTATATATTACGATGTCAAGACGTGTTCATTCAGTCAGCAAATATTCTTCTCTAAGTCGAGAAATTCTCTCATCTGGCCTTTAAATCCTTGACACATTAGTTGCTTTACTCACGCAGTGACAAAATACTTGACAGAGGAGGAGGAAAGAAGGGGGAAAGGATGAGGGGGGAGGAGGAAGGGAAGGAGGGAGTGAGGGAGGGATGGAAGGTTTATTCAGACTCTCTGTTCTAGGACATAGGCCGTCACGGCAGGACGTCATGGAGGCAGGGGTCCGAGGCAGAAGACCACATTATGTTCAGTCAGGATGCAGAAAGCTATCACTGCTGGCGCTCAGCCCACTTTCGCCCTTAGCGCAGAACTCCAGCATGTGGAATGGCGCTGCCCACGTTTAGTCCAGACCTTCCACTTCAGTTTCCTTCATCGAGAAAATCTCTTCAGACATGCCCGGCAGTGTGTCCTTGTCATGATGACAGTACTAACAGTCACAAGTCTACCTTTGTCAACTGCATACCAGATCATACCATTTCAAAGCTATAACCTTCCATCTCTTCTTCCCACAGAATCATAACCATCTCATGATATAAAGGGCATTCAGTACAACTTCAGAGGTTCCCATAGTCTTTAGCAGTGCCAACACTGTTCAGTATTAACTCAGACTTCATTATGGCATATTTTTTATTACTATCAGCACATATTTTTACTTTTTTTCAATTTAGCATTTCATTGCAGTTTAACTCTATTTGACTATATATGGGACATTTTAAAATAAGATATCCCTTTAACTGTTGTTCTTTCTTGAGGGTGATAAATGTGTGTTGTGTCTGTCTGTCTGTCTGTCTGTCTATATCTATCTATCGATCGATCGATCTACCTTCCCCAAGATAGGACAGGTCCCAGTATGTCTTTGTGGCTATCCTAGAACTGATGTGTATACCAGTTTGGCCTTGAACTCATAGAGATCCATCTGCCTCTGCCTCTGCATGTGCCACAACTGGCCTATTTTAATTTTTAGCAACTTCATACATGTATAAAATGAATTCTTGGTATTTTCCCAACTCTCTCTTATTGCCCAAACCCCAGTACCCAGCTTTTCCCTACTTGTCCCCTTTCAGATTCATGACTTATGGTTTTGTTTTATGAGTCATTAAGGAGAAAAAATTCAAATTTATCATATAAATATTCAATACATTTTAATACATAAGTTTTAGTATGCTTTCATTTATTATTTTACATGATTAAATAAACTAATGTTTACTTAAGCCTATCTCCTTTTTCTGAAGTTATTTTATTTAGTTAAAAAGCTTTTGCTAGACATAGTTGCTCATGACTATAGTACTAGCACTTCAGAAATGAGACCTGAGTCAGGAGAATGTCTATAGATTTAAGACCAGTGGGGACCCTGTCTTATATATAAATATGTAAATGAAAGGAGATGCCAATATTTTTCAAATATCCATGGAAGGAATTTAGAAACTAATTTGACCAATGTTCTGAAGACTCAGAATCCTCTTTATCTGAACTGCAGTTTTCTGTCTCCAAAAGGCAGTAACACCATCCATCCTCTGGTATTGTCGTATTTGGGTTTTATTGCTTAACCTGATGTAAACCACTAACATTTAGTTCTTGGTTATTCCTTCAAAACAATTGAAGAAAAGGCAACTAAGATTATTATTAATACACTAGAAAGGATCCATATCTGAGTTAAAGGCTAGACTATAGGATCTGAGTTTTTAACAAATGCTGTTGCTAGTGGGATTAAATATATCAAATTATTTGTAACATAGAGAAGTCAACCATAAATTCTTATCTCCCTCACCCATATTTTCTTTTGATGTTCTTTGCAAAGATGGAAGACATTGTGTAGTTTTAAATTTTTATTTATTTCTGGTTTTAGGTAGTGAATGCGTACCATCTTCGAGTAAGAAGAAAAAACCCAGTGACTGGCAATTATGTGAAAATGAGCTTACAGCTTTACCTGGTAGACAGTCGGAGCTATCTTCTAGACTTTAAAAGCATTGATGGTAAGGAGGCTGGCAGGAATATGTCCTGAGAAATCAAACTCAGCACAATGTGACCGAGTGTTAAAATCATCAAAGACATGGGGGGTGGGTCCTCTACTCTTAATGCAGATCTAAACAAAATGTAAGTAAAATCAAACATGTAGTTTTAGCAGGAAATAAATTGCCAAGGATGTAAGGTATTTTCAGATGTATGCATGTTCCCTTTCATTTCCTTATGGATGCTGCATTTTCTAAACCACCAGCATCACAGTCCTTCCTACTCTCTTTGCTCAGATCTGTTTTACTTCCCATTACTCTTGCAGCAGCTTCCCCGGGAGGACTTGGGCAAGCTCTAGGCCTTTGCTATGTTTACTGTTCTTTGGTCGTTTCAGATGAGGTGGTGGAGCAGAGGTCTGGTTCTTCAACACCCCAGCGCTCCTGTTCTGCTGCTGGCCTCCACAGACCACGGTCAAGTTTTGATTCCAGCACAGCCGAGAACCACTCACTTTCTGGCTCTCTCACTGGTTCCTTGACCAGCAGCACTTTGTCCTCGGCTTCCCCCCGCCTGGGCAGTCACACCATGGATTTCTTTGAAATGTGTGCCAGTCTTATCACTGCGTTAGCTCGTTGATAACCCACCTCTGGTCTCTCTTTCTGTTACTGCACTGTGAAATCACATATACTCTAAATTATATCGCACTCTCGGTATTACATGCTCTGCAATAGAAGTTGGTGTGAACATTCCCAGGTGACATGCAGTGTTATTGAAATCACCAAAACCACAGAAATCAGGCATTCTGTTTACTTTTAGAGCTCTACTGTGCCTATATAAGTTTGAATAGGTAGCAATGGGTGAGTGCTGGTGAAGATTGTTAGCTTAGACCTGGAAATTCACTACCCATGACGAGCACACCTCACTGATGAACCAGCTGATGTAGGGGTGGTTCGGTAGGACCTCCTTCCTTCATGTTTAATGCATGTAAAGCCAGTTTGCCTCCTAAATTCCAACAGGTGTCAAGCTGTCTAGGCACCCTTGCACAAGAAGATTAAGAAATATAATAACTGTTAGTGAAATATTTAAATGTAGAAATCTGAAAATCCTGTCCCCCTAAATATCAGAAACCAAAGTCTTTTTAATAGTTTCTGCAAGTACTACCTAGTATTAGCCATAAAGACTATGTTTCTGATAATAGGAGCCCAGTGTCCCAGCTTCCTGACAGTTGTGCAAGGCCCCTAGTTAAATCCCACCACTACCAAGCAATACAAAACCATGCAAAACTAATACACAGTTCAGTGAGACAAGCAAAATACCAACAGTCTCTTAAGAGAAAATTCTACTCTATGATCTTGTTTTGTGTTTATGAGACTGGGGTAGCTGGGGGGAGGGCCAGGAGTCACAGCCCTCTGGCATCTTTGCTAATTCATTTAAAATTTGTTATTGATGCCACCTCCTCCTTTTGTCTTCCTCAGTAGCCACTGTCTTTCCTCATTTCTTTTCCCTTTCTTTAATCCTTCAGTTCAAAACCTTGCTTTGGCCATAGGGTCTTTGTATACTTCCAAAGCTTGATCTGCTGTGACCTTCACTGTTGAACCTGACTGGACAGGGAAGCCTTAAATATTTAAAAATATATTCTTCTGGAATAAGTATATGTGTTGTTTACATATATACATATGTATTGACACATCAGTGCTTTTACTCAAAAAAAAGAAACCAAATTTTTTTGTGCTAGTTTTTTTTAATTTAAGATTAGAAAACACTATATAGCAGGATAGATAAAGTTAATTGATTATATGTTGTTTTGGTTAAAGTATTTTAAATTATGTGTAATTTATCTAATTATTTATTCATTTATTGTATTTATGTTGTAATTAACAAAATCATTGATCTGATTCACCCTAGAAAATATTAAGCTCTTGAAAACAAATGCAACATTGCCTTGACAGGTTTCTCTTCACCAAAAATAGTATATTTTCTATTTACCAAGAAGCAAATGGGACTGTTAGACGAAGTTTCTCATGTTGATTACAGAAGACAAGTTTGTCTACTTTTAAGTAGCTTTTTGAATCAGGAATTTGCATCATATCACATCAGATAACTTTGTAGTTCTTTTAAAAATGATGGTCAATTTTATCATTCCAACTTTTCAATAGTAAAATAAAAGAAACTTTGCTCAGTAATTTCGAAAGGAGGCATACACTTGAAGGTACCTTAAGGTTTTAACCTTTGAAAGATTGCCATCTTGTGGTAATAGATGGTAATTTTAGTAGTTATTTTAATAACAATACTTAGTCCTGGTTTGTCTAATGTGTTTTATGAATGTGGCATAATTTTGGCTTCTCCAAATGTGTATGTATCCTTTTTGTGGAGTGGGGGAGCCCACCTCATAATGTTTGCCTAATTATGACATGGAAGACCTTGAAATAAGGAACTGATTGGATTCCTTACCTCTAATAACGGCATCCACAACAGTTATGAAGGCAAGAAGGATGCAGAATGCTTTATTAGTCTAGTGAATTTAAACCAAAATTACTTTATATGAATGATTATGATGCTATTTGAGAGCTAAAAATTATTTACTATTGTCTTATTCATTCCAGTATTTATGAATACCTGGTTGACAGTTGCCTGTTGAATTTCAGGAGAACTGAAGGTCATTTTGTTTCTTTTAACATTTTAAGACATAATTATTTAATGAATCTAGGTGACAGAGTAAATTGGTTTGCAAAGAGAATTCAGTGACTCATCTTAAAAAACAGGCAGGAATTTAGTTGCCGCACAGGGGTTTGTTGCTCTTGGCAACAAAGAGGGAAAGAATTCTTTGCAAATTTACAGTTCCCACATTTCAGCCAATGCTGTGGGTATGGTAGATACTGAGTTTAGAGCAGTCTATGCTCTTGTATCCTAGGGAGAATTACTGTTAGGTTATAGATGTGGGCCTTATTTATGTCCTGGAAATGGAGTCCATCTGTTTCCAAAATAATATTGCCTAAAACAAAGAAACCCCACAGAATAATTTTGGAATATATTGTTCTGCTGTGCACCCTGCAGAGGACAGTGACTATTAGCATAAAGACTTGCAGACTTTCAGAAAAACACAAACCATGTAACCATGTGAAACCCTACTTTGCCCAAACTAGTTTGCTCTTGTAAATCTTTTGCTGAGTCTGGTTGCTTACCTGTAATACAACTAGGGAGCGTGAGGCAGATAGATATGTTGGGGCCTAATGACTAGATAGATAGCAAGACCTTGTTTCAAATTAAGATAATAAACCTTAGCATCCCATAAGAAAATATGAGAAATGATTGTTTCTGAGTGCCACAGATAGTGTGGTCATTAGTGAGTAACCAGAGCCTGATGCTAATTCAGAACCACTCCATTGACCATGCACACAGGTTCATCCTGACTCTGTAGCTTGTATCACATGCTGGTTTTTCTAATCAGATTGACTAGGTAGAACACCTATTCCTTTTTTTCCTTAGTGGACAAGATTACTTATGGAAAACCAGAAGAGCAAGAGACCAATAACTTTCTGTTGTGGCTTCATGCATAGCAAGTCAGTTTTATTCATTCTTCAGTGGCCACTGAATATTTCTAGGTCCTTTTATTTTGGGAACCAAAATTGAAGTTGTCTCAAATTAAATCTACAGGGAGAGAGAAAACCAAATCATTCATAAGTTAGGGTTTTGTTTTGATCAAGAAACCTTGTAAGAGACCCTTTCAGTATCTGGTTATCTGCAGCGAGAACCTAGGAGCCTAAGCTAAGCGGGAACATTAAGTCCTTCTGTGCTAGGGAATTGGATATATGTAGCACAGTAGTCTCTACTTTTTGCAATTAAGTTTTCAAGGATACTTAATTAATTCTGGGTACACTCTTTCCTTAGCTAGTTTGTACTCAGGGAACACAAATTTAATACTTGAGATGAAATGAAACACAATTTGGAAAACAATCATAAACAACTGAATCAGATCTTTACACTGCTTTATCTGTAGTCTCTACTAACAGGTAAGCATGCTTAGTTAATGTGGGCCCCACACTGATGTTTATAAGACTTAACAGCCTGGAACATACCTACCTACCACAGACACTACAGCTCTGTCTGGTCACTGGTTACTAAATTCCCAATGTGAAGTCTCATGCTTAAATCCGAGATCTGCCCATAGACTTGTTTGCTTTGAGTTTGGTTTTAAAGATCTAAAACTCTTCAGTCTGGAAACTTGTCCTTCAGTTCCTCTGTGGCTTGTTAGGTAGGGATTATGACTTAGTAGTTCTTGGCAACTCTGTTTAAAACTTTGGACGAAGGCTATGTGTATAGTAAGTGTGATCTTGGACTTGGCCTCAATTTAAAACCCTAAAAAGAAAGGGATGGATAAAGAGCTATTGTTCCTTTGAGCTCAAAAGTCCTGCCTTGTTTACTTCTTCAGAGCATCAGTGTTAGTGTTCATATTTATGTATTTTTATCTGTATACTAGTATGTGTGTCCTGTCTTAGTCTGAGGCATTTCAACGGTATATTAACCATAACTACTTGGACTACTGGAATGCAAAAATCAAAACATGGTGTGGATTTAGCATTAATTAGAAAATGACTGATGTGTAGCAGTGGCCGTGTTGATGCATTTCCAGGTCAGCTGATGCACCCTTGCAGTAGCCAGTCCAGTAAGCAGGCTCAGCAATCTCTCCATAAGTCACAGTGCCATACATGTTTTCATGCAGTGGTGACCAATTGCTCAGTGCAGTTGATCATCTTCTGGGCTGAACAGAAAGAGTTTGTGAAATATCTTATAGTCAAGTAATAAAAATAAACCCTGGTGTATTGTTTGTAAGTCCTGGGGTGACATATAGTATTTATAACTGAATATAGTTAGTCTAATTATAAAAGCTAGTTGATTGCACTAACTAGATGTAATTTTGTGAAATATTTATGATTATATTGATTTTTACTATAAGTATAAGTTATTGAGGGTGCTTAAAATCCAGAAAAAAATCTCTAGAACATACTTTTTCTGCAATTTTATTTATATGATTTTGGTGTAGGGAGTTTTGTACTGGGGACTGAACCCAGGCTTCACATGTATGAAGCAAGTGGTTAACTGCTGACCTAAATCCCCTGACCTTATTTACGTGATTCTTAAAGTACAGTCTCTTTTTGTAAAGGAAAATTAGCCCCAGGCCTATCTAAATAATCACAGTTTGTGACTGTTAGCTGAATTAGGCTTATCTAAATTTCATTTTGGTAATTTTTTATTTTATGCATAAATGAGATGACACTGTTTTTTATACAGTGTGTCTCTATGAACTACCTAATCACTATTGGCTTGATAGAAATTCTCCAAGCCTTTTTAAACTTGGAAATGTAACTTAAGTTAATGAGCTTTAAATCATGCACATATGTATGTGTATATATACATATGTATTATGTAAACAAGTTAGCGGCATCTTTACCAGCCTTTCCTTGAATATTTATGATGCAGTTGATGCCACTAAGCAGTAATAGCATGAGGAACAGACCCACAGTCTAGACTGGATTGAGTTTTGACTATCTTCTTCAGCCATAACCTGATCAGAATCAAGTCCCATCCAGATGTTATCAGACTGCAGGCCTGTATTTTGTGAACCAACATTAATGTTTACTGCCAGCCTTGCATAGCAATGCCGTTTGTGACTGCATGTGATGTTTGGTAACTGTAGTTTAAGTCTAAAAACAGTTCAAGTTTTATAGAGGTAATGTAGGATTATTTGGAGAAGCAGGGTGGATAAATTCAAGTATATTTAAAGTGCAATTAAGGAAATTCTACGGTATAATATTCTCTCCAGTTTCAAAAAACGTTAAGGATTTGTAAAATGTCCTAGAATGAAAAATTTTTGAACAGACTTTTTAAAAAATAAGGTTTATACAGTGATTTTTTTTTTAAATTCAAGGTTTGCTATTTTGTGTTAATTTAAATTTTCAAAGAGAAACTGAAGCCTCCTAGGAAAGAGTTTCATTGTTATTTTTCTCCTGCCAGTCTGAATGTGCATTTTCACAGCTAAAAGTCTCTTGTAAATAAGGGTTGTTACTAAATTTGAAGCCCATTTTTTCTAAATGGAGAACATTTTCCCAGAATCAAAGAGACATAGACCCACTGTCTACACAAAGAACGAAAGAGTGCCTGGTGCCTTCTCAAATAATTGCAGAGTCAAAGTAAACATGTGTTTAAAGTTCACTTCCCACCCCCAGTTCCTCTTGTTTTCCTGTGACTTGTCCCACAGATGGTCATGTGATTTGCTTCTGTCTTTTCAGTTCCACTTGACCAAACCTCACAGCATCACTGAAAGTTTTTCACTGAATACATTTTCTGTTTCATTTATTTCACTTTTTAAAGCCACCTGGGAAAATATTTGGCTGCCTTCTTATGCTTTTAAAATGAATACAATCTTTATATGTTAAAGTTTATAAAGGAAAGAAATTCAAAGCTAAGGGCCGGATCTAATTGGATCTAATCCCAGTTGCTACTATAGCAGCACAAGTTATGTAACCTTGTGTGGTTTTCTCTTGTACAAAATGTGGATAATAACCTACCTCACAGATGTGTGTGAGAAGCTGTTTGAAAGCCCCTAAGTAGGGGTTTAGGGTCCCATCTTCAACGTCAATCTTTCCTTTTATTTTTTACTAGACACCTTTGATAATGGTAGAATGAGTATCTTGTTTTTAGATGTCATATGTAATAAGGGCATAGTACTGAGAATGTTTAAGACACAGTTTCACAAATCATAGTGTTCTTACTGTAAGACACTTCAAAATTTCTGGAAAACCTCAAATGTTTAAATATCAAACCTGTCTTTTGTTTCAATAAATATTGTTATTCAAAATGTTGTCTGAAGCTGCCTTAATGTACCAGAATATAGCTGTCAAGACTGTTCACAACTGCTCATGGTTGTACTGTTCTCAGTGTTCATTGTGAAGTTGTTATGAACTATGACCTTGAAGGGTTGTATTTTGATATTATTTTGGTCGGAATGGTTGTGGTTTTTTTTTTTTTTTATCACGTTTAACTATTATACAGTGATTTTTGAGTGTAACAAATAAAACTGAAAGTTGGCAGATACTAGGTTATGTCCATGATCATAACATAGTGTATTACTGGATAGTAATAATATGACTTTTTTTTTTTAAGGGACACCATGCGTTCATTCTTAGCCTGTAAAATACTCCCATAATATATGGCACGGTGCTAGTTACATCTCTATTTAAAAACATTGAAATTGTATTGAAATTGGGACTACTTTTTATAATCAGTTTCAGAACAGAAACCAAAAGACTCCCAGTGATTTTGTTTAAATAACTATAGATTATAATTTTAGTTTTATTTTTATGCATTCTTGTGCATTTAATTATCAGTGGAAAGGATTTATCCTCAGTAACCATATAGAAAAGATGACTGAGTTGTGTAGCATTTCCTATGTGCGGGTTCTCTTTGATTAATGTTTGCACGTATATGGAGCTCCTTGGCAGCAAACACAAGAGAAAAGTGGCCTGTCTAATTGCGTGTCTGCATTTTCCACAAAATCAGATTAAAGTCTGGTTAATTTGAAAGCTATTTTTGTTTCTGTTCAGTAATTAAGCTAATATTCTGTGTTCCAGCTAAGAGAAAGCTGTTTTAGAAGGAAATTGCTTGGGACTCGTTGGCTGTTTCACGCCATTGTTGCTCACTTTGGTCTTTGTTATTGTACACTATAGTTTTTAACCTGAGTCATGTCTGGGTGTTCCATTTTTAAAACAAACTGCCGCAATATTAAGGACTTAGCACAGATTTATTCTTTTACTCTTTGGAAGTGCCATGGGCATACTTGGGTTCTCTCAGGTGACTAAACACAAACCTACTACTACTAATTTATTGTTATTATTATCATTATTATTATTTTTCCTCCTCTTTGTCCTTCTTCCCTATACCCCCTCTTCTCCTCCCCACTTCGTCTCCACCGCTGGTTTGTTTGTTTGTTTGTTTTGAGACAGGATCTCAGGTAACTAACCTTACCTTGGACTTGCTGTGAAGCTGAGGGTGACCTTAAGCTTCTGATTTCTCCTGTGTCTACCTCACAACCGTTGGGATTAGAGGCATGCATCACTATTCTTATTTTATGCTGTAGTGGATATTAAACCCAGAGTCTCATGCATGCAAGGTAAGCAGTCTACCACCTAAGTGATGTCTGCAACCCTTCTGTTTACCTTTAAAATACAGGTACTTTGTGGATATATTAATTGTACACAATGATTGATTTATAGTTTTGTTCACATAAGTGTAATGTGCTTTGACCATGTTTCCTTTTACTCTATATATATATATATATTTTCATTCTTTGCAAAATCTAGAATACGAGGCAACTTGATAGTTGTCCAAGTCTGACTTATTTTGTTTAATGTGATGCCTAGTTGTAGCCATTTTTCTAAAACAGCATAGTTTTGTTCTTACAGGCTTGTGTGTATGTATATGTTTGTGCCATGTATGTGCCAGGTGTTTTTAGGGGCTTATTAAAGCTAGAAAAAGACCTTAGATTCCATGAGCTTCAGTTACAGATGATGCTGGGATAGATAGAACATGGGTTCTCTGGAAGACCAAGTACTCTAACCATGGAGCCATTTTCCCATCCCCCATAATCTAGCTCTTTATGGCTGAATAAAACTGTACTCCCTGTGTGTATTACACATCACATTTTCTTGACATTCAACTCTTGACTGACAGATATTCTGAAACATGGATGGCCAGCACCTATATACGGTGTTGCCTTAGGATCCATCAGAATTGTGTATACATCCAGGAGTCATAGTTGGATCACATCATAATTCTTTTTTTTTTAGGATTTTTAGGAATCTTTTTACTGATTTCCATCGTGGCTGCATCAGATGTACATTTCTATCACAGTGGTTTGGGTTCTCCTCCTTGCATCCCACACACGCTCCGAGCATTTGTTGCTAGTTTGTTTCTTAGTAGCAGCAGTTCTCTGTGTCAGTATTAGTATCATTGTGGTTCAGTTCACATTTTCCTAACCACTGAAGATGTTAAACCTCTTAAAAACATTTATTGACCCTTTACACTTTATGCATCGAGAATTGTTTGCCCATTTAATTAGCCCATTTGCACTGTTTAGAATGGGGATATTTAACTTTTTTTTTTTTTTTTTTTTTTTTTTTAGTTCTTTATACAGTCCAGATAGTAATTCTCTGTCAGATTTATAGCTGGCAGTTTCCCTATTCAGTGAGCTATCTCTGCACTTGATTGTTTCTTTTGTTGTGCAGAAGGATTTTTTTCATTTTCTTTTTTTCTTTGAGATTATAATAATTACATAATTTCACCATTCCCTTCTCTGACTCCAAACTCTCTCTTGTATCCTTCCTTGCTCTCTTTAAATTCATGGCTTCTTTTCATAAATTCCTGGTGTGTGTGTCTATTCCTAAATACATAAATACAACTAGCTCAGCCAGAATAATGCTACTTCTGTGTATGTATTTTCAGGACTGCCATTTTGATATGAGATAACCAACTGGCATGCGCTTCTTCCCTGGGAAGACACTTTCTCCGCTTTCTCCATTCCTTGCTTGTAGTTCTCTGTGTAGGACTGAGGCTTCCTGACCCTGGCTCCTGTCCTCATTAGCATGTCTGTTGTGGCTCCTGTTGATGTTGTAGCTTCTGACATTCCTCAGAGACACAATCTCTGAGCAAACGCCTTTGGCTCTTGGAATCTTTCCATCTCTTCCTCAGTATTTTGTGGGCGTCTTAGGTTCAGGAGTTGTATCATTGTTGTATCCATTTTTGGACTAGGTTCTACAACTGCATTTTGGTTGGTTTTGGTTTTCTGTAATGGTCTCCATCTGTTATGAAGAATAATTCCCTTGATGAGGAATGTGGACTACTTTTAGGTGTGGGTATGAGGACAGACATTTAGAAGTTAGGGATTACGCTGGTTTAATAGAGTGGTTCTCCAGGATGCAGGATTTCACTGGTCCTGGGAAGTTGGCTACTTTTCCAGTACCAGGCATAATTTCCTTCTTGTTGACTGGGTCTTAAGTCCAATGAGAGAGCTGTTGGTTACCATCAAGGTGTGTGTACCACTACTGTACCCTTAGGGTTATTGTGCCATGCATGTGGTTGTTGGGGTTCATAGACATGACTGCTAGGTAGGACTGTTGTTGCTTCCTTCGTTTGGAAGCTTTC
Source organism: Arvicanthis niloticus (assembly GCF_011762505.2). Taxonomy (NCBI): domain Eukaryota; kingdom Metazoa; phylum Chordata; class Mammalia; order Rodentia; family Muridae; genus Arvicanthis; species Arvicanthis niloticus. The sequence continues at coordinate 45,308,940 of NC_047662.1, forward strand.
ATGGTGCCTTCTGATACCATAAAAGCTAGTCCTCAGGAAGGAGGCTTTTGGGTCAGTTCTAGCTCAGAAGTCCCTCAAACTGTGAAGTGCACGGCGTCTTCAACAAATAGGGACTCACTGTCTGTCTTTATGGGGCTATCAACGGCAATAGCAATAGCCTATAGTGTTTTATAAAGGAAGGCTGTGCACATGTTTTTGGCTTCCTGCGACTGTCGGTTAGTCGTTTTATCCTCTTGAGTCATAGTTAGTCCTTTTCAGAAAGACCTTGCTGTGCCCTTATCATAAGCCCACGTTTTCTCTCAGTTTCAGAGTTCTGGATCTTATATTAAGGCGCTTGATCTTTTTTTGAATTGGTGAATTCAGAGTGAGACGGATTAATTCTCATTCTCTTGCTTATAGATATCCAGCTGTTTTATAGTACCATTTGTTGAAGAAGTCGCCTTTGCTCCAAACCCTGTTTTTGACATCTTGTCAAAATCAGATACATTAAAAATATGAATTCTGGCAATCCATGGGCATGACATTATTAATCTTCTGGTATCTTTTCCAGTTTTTCTTTTGGTGTTTAATTTTTCTTTATAAAGTCCTTGTATTTTTTTTTTTTTGTTAGATTTTCTTCGATATATTTTACTTTTTAAAAAAGACTTTATGTGCATTAATGTCTGTGTAAGGGTGTTAGATCCCCTAGAATTGGAGTTGATGCAGAGGCCGTGGAAGGATGTTACTTACTGCTTGCTTCTCCTGACTTGCTCAGCTTGCTTTCTTATAGAACTCAAAACTACCAGCCCAGGGATGGTACCACCCACAATGGGCCCTACCCCCTTGATCACAAATTGAGAAAATGCCTTACAGCTGGATCTCGTGGAGGCATTTCCTCAACTGAAGCTCCTTTCTCTGTGATAACTCCAGCTTGTGTCAAATTGACACACAAAACACACATATTTGCAGCTCTAGTAAATAAAATTATTTCCTTGATGTCTTTCTCAGCATGTTTGTTATTGATATATAAGAGGGCTATTGATTTTATATTTGAATACTTTGCTGAGAGTGTTTATCAGTATTAAGAGGTTTTTGTGGGCTGTGTAGGCTTTTTCATATTTCATGCTTACTATTTATTCAATATGTGTGAGAGTTGCATGCTTGCCACAGTGCTCCCATGTGCTCCTACCATCGTGCTTCTGACATGCATGTCAGAAGACAGCTTCCTGGTGTGGATTTTCCTACCATGTGGGTTCTGTCAGTTGAACTCAGGATGTCAGTCTTGGTACCAAGTGTCCTTATCCACTGAGCCATCTCACTGTTACGGTCTTTTAAACATAAGGTCATGCCATCTATGAAGTGGGATACTTTAACTCTTCCTTTCCGAGTTGTATGCCTTTAATTTCTTTCTCTTGCCTTATTGCTCTGGCTAAGATTTTGAACATTAAATTAAATAATAGTCACAAAAGTAGGCCCCTTTATTGTGATTTTGACTTTAGAGAAAATGCTGGGGTTTTTTCTCATCTAGTATAATATTGGCTATAGGTTTGATGTATGTATTCTTTATTGTGTTGGGATATGTTTTCTAACTATCCCTAGTTTCTTCAGAGTTTTGCATGTAGAGGATGCTGAGTTTGGCAAATCCTCCACTGATTGACATGATCATTTGGTTTTTGTCCTTAATTCTTATTTATATGATAATGTATTATACTTACTGATCTGCAAACTTCATGAACTGTGGAATTAAATCTATTTCATCATGGTGAATTATCTTTTTTATATGTGCTGATTTTGGTTTGCCAGCACTTTATTAAAAACTTTGCATTTACCTTCATTAAGAAGATTGGCCTGTAATTATTTTGTTGTGTCTTTATGTGGTTTTGGTATCAGGGTAACACTGGCTTAATAAAATGCATTTGGTGCTATTCTGCTTGCCAGAATGATTTGAGGAGCACGTGCAATTTCTAAAAGCTAGTAAATTCAGTAAGGAATCCTTTGGGCCTGTTTGTTGTTTTGTTTTTTGCATATGAGAGACTATTACGAGTTTAGCCTCACTGCTTGTCATGTATCCGTTTTAGTTGTTTATTCTCCTTGTTTTCCCTTTGGCAGACTGTAGCCGTATGGAAATATATCAGTTTCCTCCAGCTTTCCCAATTTTTTTTTTTGGGGGGGGGAGTATATAAATTGTCAAAATATGTTCTAAAGATCTGAATTTCCTTGGAATGTGTTGTAATGTTTTCTCCTTTTAAATTTTATTTTAATTAGCATACAAAGTATTAGTTATTGTTGTGGCATTTTCAAACAGAATTTTAGCTGGTGCTCCTCCTGCTCCTCCCATCTCCCGTCTCCCTGTCCTGCTTGTATCCTCCTCTGCCCAGAGTGTCAGTCTGGCCACAGACGTCCCACATCTGTCCTCAACTTTCTTCTTATCCTATCAGGGTTACTTTCCTGGTTTGTTTTTGTTTTCATTTTGGGTTTTGTCTGTTTGTTTGGTTTTTGTTGGTTTTGATTTTTTGTTTGTTTGTTTTTGTTTTGTTTTTGCTTCACCCACATTTATGCCTGTTCATATACACACATTGTATACATTACAAGCTAGGATCTACATATAAGTGAGGCCATGCAGTTTCTGGCTTTCTAAGTTTGGGTCACTTAATAGAGACCTGTTTGTTTATAACTGACTACAGTCCTATTAAGCATATGCAGCACATTTTCATTACCCATCAGTTGGTGGGCATTGGAACTGTTCCCTTTCCTCACAATTGGTAGACACTGTAGCAATAAGCACAGATGTACACTCGTCTCTGAGGTAGGAAATGGAGACCCTTCGGTCTGTGCCCAGGAGTTACCACTCTGGGTCCTGGGTTTCCTTTCTGAGAAACCATCACACTGATTTCCCTAATGACTGTACTAGTTTGCACAGCTACTGGCAATGAATAAGGGTTCCTCCTCTTCACACTTTAAGGAGTGTTTGCTGGTGTTCTGTGGAGTGTGTGTGTGTGTTTGCTAGTGTTTTGTGGAGTGGTTGTGTGTGTGTGTGTGTGTGTGTTGTGGTTTTTATTATAGTCATTCTGATGGCAATGAGATGGCCTATCATATATCATAGTAGTTTTAATTTGTGCTACCCTGATGGCTGGGGATGTTGAATACTTTAAAAATACTTATTGATAAATTCTCAGTGATTACTTCTGAAATACATTGAGTGAGGGATCTAGGCATTCACTTAGAATTTAGTTTACTTATCTATAAAGTGGACACAGCAATGTATAAACTCAAAAGGTCCTTATTTTTTTTCTTAAGGAATAAATTATATATATATATATATATATATATATATATTATTGTCAGATAGTTGACCAGTATAGTGTATTAATTAATATTATTTCCCTTAAAAAATGAAAGTACTTTTTGACTATCTGTGTTTCTTCTTTTGAGGTCTATGTGTTCATTTCATTAGTCTATGTGTTTGCTGATTTTATTTCTGAGTGTTTAATTTTTACAGTTATTTTTTAGTTCTGGATATTAGCTTCTTATGTGAAGCATAGGTGACAAAATATTCTTATTTTATTGACTGTTCACCCTGTGTGATAGTTTTATTTTGATCTGCAGAAAAATTAATTTCATACAGTTCGATATATTAGTTTGGGAGTACTTTTTTGGTAGTGGAGCCCTGTTTTGAGAGTTCTTTGCTATACCTATATTTTGAAGTGGTTTCTCCTAGCAGATTCAGCATTTTAGGTTTTATATTAAAGGCTTTGTTTGATCCACCTTAAATTACTTTTTGTACCGGGTGAAGTGGTATGGATTTAACTTTATCTGCAGGTAGATGACAGATTTTTTTCCTCACCCTTTTTGAATGGGCTAGCCTTTTCCTCCCCTTTCACTATGTTTTTAAAACCTTTGTCAATAATTATGTGGTCATAGTTACTGGGATTATTTCTGGGACCACCATTCTTTTCCTCTGGCTTATGTCTGTTTTTATTGTGTTTCTAGGCTATCTGTATCCTTATAGCTCTATAGCATGGTTTGAAACCAGGTAGCATGATGCCTGTCACTGTGTTCTCTCTCTTCAGGCTTGCTATGGCTATTTGTGTTCCATATGAATTCTTGTGTTCTTCTTTCTAGTTCTGTGAAGAGTGACATTAGAATTTTGATGGGACTTGTATTAAATCTGCAGATTATAGTTACTAATGGCTTTTATGGTAGTCTGGCATTCCGGGAGCAGGGAAGACCTTTCTGTTGTCTAGCATTTTCTCTCAGTGTCTTGACGACCTCATTCAGCAGACCTTCACATCCTTGCTTAAGTTTATTCCTAGGTACTTTTTTTTTTTTTCTGGGACTATTGTGAGTAGGATGTTTTCCTAATTCTTTCTCTGCAATTTCATTGCTGGTATGTAAGAAAGGTACTGCTTTTTGTATATTGACTTGTATACTGCAAAGTTGCTGAGAATTCTTATTAACTGACTTTCTGATATACTCTAAAAGGTTTTTAAATATAGAGTAGTATAGAATCATGTCATCTGGAAATGGATAATTTGATTTCTTCCATTGCTGATACTGCTATAGACTGGGGACTTTTGGAAGTTGGACTAAATGTACATTTTAAATATGCTATGGCTAGATATGGACTCGTGTTTGAACTAGCCTATGGGGGCCTGGGAGTGAAATGTGATGGTTTTTATATGCTTGGTCCAGGGATTGGCACTGTTGGGAGGTGTAGCCTGGTTGGAGTAGGTGTGGCCTTGTGGGTGTGGGCTTTAATACCTTTGTCAAAGCTGCCTGGGAGTTAGTCTTCTGTTAGCAGCCTTCAGATGAAGATGAAGAACTCAGCTCCTCCTGTACCATGCCTGCCTGGATGCTGCCACATTCCCACCTTGATGATACTGTACTGAACCTCTGAACCTGTAAACCTGTAAGCTAGCCCCAATTACATGCTGTTGTCCTTTATGAGATTTGCCTTGGTCATGGTGTCTGTTCAAAGCAGTAAAACCCTAACTAAGACACACAGTGAGTTAAAAACCAAACATACAACACAAAAAGACAGAATAAAAACATGCACTAACCAACATAGCAAAATGAACAAAAGGAGGATAACTCTCAATCCTTGTTAGTCTGCACTGGAAAATGTTTCAGTCCATATTTGGGTGACAGCTCCTGAGGGTTGTCTCCTTTTTTGCCAGCACTGCACCTGTCTGAAATTCACTGCGCCTGCATGAAATTCAGCTGGAGAAACTAGACACCAGGTGCTTATTCACACATGGGGTGGCTGTGGCAATCTGGCCTTGCTTAGGTGACAGCAGGACTATGGGCATGGGAAAAGTTTTGGTGAGGGCAATGAGCTCTGGGGTGTTGGGGAGTGGAGGAAGCCTTGGTAGCACAGGTTGACCTCCAGGGTGACTGACAAGCACCAAAGCCTTGGGGAATGTGCACAGACTGTTAGATGATATGGATAATGTTGTGAGACATTATCATGCCAACTCTAAGATGATTGATGGATGCAACCACCACCTTGGGCTAGATTAGAGCTGCACTCTTCCCACTGTAGAAAGATTTCCAGAATATAGCACAGGTTCTGCCATGTGTTTATTATGATCAGGTTCTACAATTCCTGAAATTACCCTCTTTTTTTTTAATAAAAAAATGTTCAATAGTGTGTTCTATTTTCATGAAAAAATACTCTAATTTTTCTGGTATTCTAGTTTTTTTTTTTTTAAAGATTTGCAAAGACTTGCTTTGTAAACTGGTCTATTTTTAGGCTGCTGAAAATAATGTGCACTCTGTGGGTGAAATACTATGCAGATGTCTGTTCCATTCATTTGAAGTTTACTTGCTCATGTGTCTGGGTGACTGTTGGTGAGAGCAGGATGTTAAAGTCACCAACCAGTATTTCTATATGGAGGTCAGTTTAATGAAATTAGGTGCACTTGTATTTGCTGAGTGTATGCTCAGAGTCGTTCCTGGAATCAAAAATGAAGTGACATTGGTTATCTCCTGTGCCGGGCTTCAGTTTTGAGTCTAATGTGTCAGGCATCAGTATGGCTGTACTTACTTATTCCATTTACTTGTGCTGACACATTAAGGCTGCATTTGTCTTTGCCCATTCAAGTTCATTTCCAAACACAACAAACAGATGAGCTACTCACACACACACACACACACACACAACCTAGTGGGCCTCATTTACTATTCTTCTCTATTCATGGTTCAAGGTTGAGTCCTATTCAGGGACTTTATAGGAGAGAGTCCCCTCTCTCGTCAGCCATTGATTGTCTTTAGCTCTTCATCTAGGTGTGGGGGCTTTGTGAAATTTTCCTTACTGAATATTGCAAAGAGGTGTGTTTTTTTCCTCTGTAATCTATAACACCATTAACCCTGATTGCCACCCCCCCCCAAACATTGGCATTTTCTCTTAGCCTAATCCTTGAGTGGGTCCCCAGTCTTTAGAGGAAGTCCTCCAAGCAGAACTTCCCCCAGACTCGGTGCATACTATTAGCCTGGATTTCTAGATTTTTCTAGTTTCTGCCTTTCTTTCAGACCAAGCTTTGTGCCACTTTAGCTGTAACAGCCTTCTTAATCCTTAAGCCATTCCATTTATAATGTGTTTAGTTTTTCTATTTTTGGCAATGTACCTGTTTTATTCTGTAAACTTAGAAATCTGTAAATAGCTTTGAGTCATCTGTTTTAGGGTGAAATGCCTTTTATTGGCAAGTGCCATTGGGACCATATAAAGGAAGATAGAAAACCACAGAAGCCTAAGAAGAAGATTCAAATTAGGAAGGATGGGTCTGTCAGGGAAAAGCTTCCTTCGTGCCTTTTGCTAAAGCGCAATTCTTCATGCGTGAACGTATACCACATGAATGCAGGTGTCTTGGAGGGCCGAGGATCGTACGTCATCTCCTGGAGTTACAGATATAGTGACTACTGCATGTGGGTGCTGGGAACGGAACTGGGATCCTCTGGAAGATTAGGAAATGAACTTAAAATGTAATAGCTAGTTAAAACCATATGTAGACTTTATTAACATGCAGTGCATATCAGGTAGAACCAGAATCTTATTTACAACTCTGTAATTTCTACTTACTTCATGTAAATGAAATCCATTTGGATGTGTTTTAGCCAACAGATTAATCATTTTCTCCATTTTAACATGATACAACATGTATATATTTTATATATTTTCACATTTTTGTTAAACATTCTTAAACATTTCTAAACAATAGTTCTGGTTGAGTTAGAAAAGAATCCACCCTCCGCTCCCCCACCCAGCAAACTGTTCCCTTCACCAGTACTTGTCTTCCAGACGTTCACCTTGGTTAAAAAAACAAACCAAGTGATTATGGCTCAGGTGGTGCGGTCATCGTCATTTAAAGGAATATGGTCACATTATTTACTACCTACAATACATATGAAATGTGGCTATTCACCAAGAAGTTACACACACGGAATACTAACGTTAGAAGTTCACTCACCGTCTGCCCAACTCCCTGGTGCCTGAAGCCAAGATTTCTAACTTGGGCTATGGCTCATTAGGCAAGTGCTCTCATACTAACATACTGTTTCATACTCTCTTGAACCAGCAAGAAAGTTTTATGGAGTAGAATCAGCATCGACTTGTTGAGGGTTTTCTTCTGAGTTTCCAACAGAAGTTTCTACCACCCATCTCATTTTGAAGCAGGAGTTGAAGGAGCTGTAGGGCCGAACTCATACCTTGGACACATCCTGATATCACGCAGGCTTTCCTAATGAGATCAGCCCTGATGCCTGGGTCAGAGGGGAACATGTGCAGGCATTATGAAATACACAATATCAGAACAGTTAGGAGATTGCAGGGATTTCTAAACACTGTTTACAAATGGGCTCTGCATACTACTTTGGTAAGTATACTGGAAGTCCAGTGTCTGGCACAGCTTTCTTTGATGCAACCCCAGACATAGCACTACATAGCTGGTTTCCAAAGTCTCTTAAGACTAAAATATACAACACTATACATTAAGTACCTGGGACTCACGATTGGATATAAAATTAAACTACTTACTTGAAATCTAGATGTTCAATGAGCACATATCCATCTGTAGAAACAAAACTCACTTTACTAACCTGAGAGTTCTAGAGAAAATTCTTGACTATAAGGCAAACAATTCAACATGAACTCACATTTGCCTTTTGAATTGCGACATATCACTAAGTTTTGCTCAGTGGTGTCGATGACTTCCAGCTGTTCCCCAGGAGTTATTGGCAGATCAAATATTCCATTTCGTGAATTACTGGAACATGCTACAGCTCTGTTAATGACTGTGATTTCTTTACCATACTGAAATGAGACATTACTAGTAAGGGCATGCTTACATGGTTATAACAGAATTAATGAAGGGTATAATATAGTAGCCTCAAAATATAGGATGCTATATACATGGACGTAATAAATGATGGGGATATTACAGTGGAACTCCCTTAAAATAATAGTAAAATCCAAAATAAAACATTTGTCTGATGTGATTATATCTTGAAACTGTTTTCATATCTACTAATATATATTAGAACAAGTCCTAGTGGGTTAGAATATACCACTGTTAGTATGCTGTAACAATAACAAAGGTACCTCCCAACTCAGGAGAGGAAACATTTAACAAAACTGTAGAGCTTTCTGTTTCTGCATGATGCTTTATCCTCACCTTTGTAGAGTACATGTACTTTAAAATGCCAGTAGTTGGGTATAGGGGGGAAAGACCCCCTCTCCATGTCTGGTGAAAGGCAAGCATTTGAGATGGAGCAGCCTCCGACTGGAAAAAAACCCACAGGATATTTTCTTCCTGATGAGCTAGTCTCTACGAGTAATTCACCTTGTCATGTACTGACCAGGAAAACCAACCTAGGAAAGGTAGCTTAGATCATAGATGTTCACTTTGGTAGATTAGAATGGAATGCCTCCACCTAAAGTTTCCTCCTCCACTGGTTAAGAGTGCTTCTACTAGCCCCAGAAACCTCTGGTTGTGTTTACTGGGAATCCTCAATGGTTTTTTTCAAATACAACTCTGACGCAGGTCACCTAATTACAAAGTTCTGAAAACTGTTGCTTTTAGGATGAGATCCACATAGTTTTAGCTTGCTACTAGAGGTCCTTGGCACAATGTCATCCTTGTCCCTTTGTCTCTGTCCTCCATGAGACTTTGTAAATGCATCATGCTTCCAGGCCTTTACACATGCATTCATTTTTTTTTTTCTATTTGAAATACTCACCTGCCAATGACCTCTCAGACCTTTGTGACTGCCATGAACAGCTGTTGCAAGTGGACTAAACATTTCTACTGTAGAATTGAACAAACACACTGGCTTTTTTTTTTTTTTTTTTTTTTTTTTTGAAAAAAAAGAAAAGCTTCACCAGTGAAAGTACACACTATTTTTTTCATTTGAGCTGGATTGAAATGGTATATTTTTTCCCTAAAGGTAACTAGAAGCCCACCTCAGGTAATTAAGGATAGACTTAAATTGCATACAGAGATGGAATTTCTGTCCCATGTTGGGATAGTCAAGAGAGAAAGTGGTAGCTGGATTATAGGGTCTTTTCAACCAGTGGTTGCTCTACCGTTGGTTTTGATCTAATCAGGTAATATGGTTAAGGGTTCATGTAGAGTCCTATTCAGTTCACTTTCAAAACAGTTTGGGTTGTGTATGAAGCCTGAGGTAGTGGCTGAGCCCATGAATGTGAAGACATGGAAGATGGCTGTCTCCAAGAAGCTCGCAGTGCTGTGTAATGCACAAAAGTTGGTCCTTAGGGAAGCAGAAGAGCAGGCCCTCCAGTCAGAAGGTTTGAGCAAGGCTTTCTGGAATGAGAAGATGCCTCAATTGGTTCTTGATAAGTGAACACAGCAGCCGGAGAAAGTGGAGGGGGCATGTCAGATACAGAGTAGACCAAGTCGGTGCCTGGAGGAAGGAGTGGCAAGGTGAAGTAGGGTTGCCAGCTCTCTTAGAAACAAAACTATGAACGATTTGTTGGCAAAGCAGAAAGAGCAGAGACAGAATGTGAGGAGAGAAAACAAAGATTAGCTGTGGTCCTGACTTGAGGGAGCTACCAAGAAACATTTCTGGTAGAGCTCTGGCTTACAGTGTGTCTCCTCTTTATAGAATTTGTCTCTTCATCTGCTGTTTAGCATGTGGATGGTGATAAAAATGTTTCCTGAGTGCAGAAGTTCTGACTGTGGCAGACTATGAAATCAGGAAGGAACACTTCAACTTGGGAGCTGTGGAAAATGCCCCATAGACTCTTAATGAAAGCCATGAATTTGAGATGTTGCTACAGTATTCCTCGAACACGACATGTCCCACACACTGGGAACTGAAATATGAAAGGCTTTCCTTCCAAACAGTGCTGTACAAATAAACTGAGGGAGTGAGGTTTGACTAGAACACTGTAGAAGGTTTATCAGATGGACCAGTAATACACAAAGGCATGCCAATATAGGAATGTATCAGACTTATAAAAAAGATCATGTCTTTATCTCAGAGTGGCCGACACACTGCAAACTAGTGGAGCCTTCAGAAGTGGAAGGTTTGTCAATGGCATTCGTTTTCTGCTTATTTTTACTTTCAGAAGAGAACATACCTGAAATCTTTCTCTGAAGAGTTTTTCTTCTTTTTCTATTCTATTCTTTTCTAGTTTCTGCTTCCTAGTTCTGAAGAAATGTCTGGGAGAAAAGCTGTCAAGAAATAACATGGGTAGAGGTAAGTGTAGCATGACAAACATCCTACATTTGTGAGTCTATGAACTCACCGTGTTTCAGGATAAACTCAGGTACAAGTTTGTATATGTATAATTCTACATATATCTATACCTATACACACACATCTATCTGTCCACATCCCTCTACTAGAGCAGATTGTCATAACTTCTGAAAAAGGTAATATCAACTATGTTTCTGTTTAATACATACATATGTATTTTTCCCAGTGCTGAAGATCAAACCCAGTGCCTCATGTATACCAAGTGGGCATCCTACTACTGAGCTTTCTTTTCTTTTCTTTTTTTTTTTTTTGGTTTTTTGAGGCAGGGTTTCTCTGTGTAGTCCTGGCTGTCCTGGAACTCACTCTGTAGACCAGGCTGGCCTCGAACTCAAAAATCCGCCTGCCTCTGCCTCCCAAGTGCTGGGATTAAAGGCATGCGCCACCACAGCCCGGCTTTTTTTTTTTTTTTTTTTTTTTTTTTTTTCTACTGAGCTTTCTAAGAATATCTTTATAGCAAGCAAGCATGGAATAAAATGAACTTGATATAGAGAGAATGGTTGAGTGCAGGAGGAGCAACAGGAGAAATAATGTGTTTTATAGAAAAGTAGGTACATTATTTATTTTTATTTTTCTGTTGCAGTGAGAAAACACCACGACTAAGGCATCTTATAGGGACAAAGTGTTCATTTGGGCTTACAGTTCCTGGGGGGGATTAGAGTCCATTATGGCAGGCACAGTAACTGGAACAACAAACACTCTGCAGAGAACTGGAAATAACCAGAGTCTTTAAACTCTCAAAGGCCACTCCCCAAGTGTCATACATCCTTCAGCAAGGCCACATCTCCTAAATGTACCCAAACAGTGCCACCAACTGGAACCAAGTATTCAAATGCCTAAGACCATGGGGGGCATTTATCATAAAACACCACAATAAGGTAACTGGTTTTGACAACATTTAACTGTATAAATTTTTTATGCTTTCAATGTAAAGAAACAAGTACTTGGGCCAAAATGAGTCTTTTTGTCTTAAGTTGGTTTGGGGGATATTTTATTATAGCAACAGGAAATGTAAGGAATACATGGACAGAATTAAGAACATACAGCAAGATGCAGCAAACATGGGTGAGACTTTAAGCAAATAAAATGGACAAACCTACAGCAGAAGCTGACTGGAGAGCCCTCCCTTGTCCTGTCTTCTGCTTTACAAATGGAGTTTGGTTCTACTTAGCAGTTTCATACATGGACAGACAGGGTAATATCACCCAAGTCCAGTCAGTTTTAGTAAGAAGTGTCTCCTCTATTGGGGTATGTCTTTCCAAGATTCTAGTCACAGCTACATTCATTGCAGATTACTATGGAAGCATATGGCATAATTTAGCAACCTGAGGCCCTACTTGGTGCCATCAGCTACAATGCACTTGGCAGCTTGAGACTCTTACCGTACATATACATCTCTGGACAAATCTGCATCATACAGCATATACCTCCTACTATGAGTGACTATCAAACTGAGACTGTATTCAGTTATACTTTGCTTGCTTATGTCCTGCTACAGAAACAGAAAGGAAGATCTGGCCTGAACTGGCTTTGGGTACATATGTGATGAAGACAACCATGTCCCTATGTAAACTTTTAGGGAGAAGCCCTTATTTACTCTTTTATATTCATCCCACAACTGGGCACACACATGATTAAAATCAGATGCATTGTGGGAGGGACATGCACAGGAAATATATAATTATATTGCCCAATCTAAGAAAATCACTCAAACTACACACCTGTGAACAACTGCATCCCCCTCTTGGATTTCATACGAAGAAGCCTCAAACAACATCCTGGGGCCCTTGAGGCCTGCTGCTCTCTTACAGTGTATTCTGACCTGTTCTAGCTCATTGTTTTGGATAAATTTCCCTCAATACTTTGCAGCATGTGTTGGTTTTTATTTTTTTTTTTGAATAAGAAATATTCAAATATTCTTGGCTATTTCCAAGAACCTGGAAATATCTCTCTTAGACCCTGACCACTGGTAACTATTCTACATGCCCATTCTTGTAAAAAAAAAAAAATCTATATGCATACCCATTACAGAGATAACTTTCTAAATTAATCATGCCACTCTGAGATAACACCCTTCAGGGTATTGAACTACCTATAGCAAATGCTGGTTCTATTAGAATCATATATGTTCCCTCCACAAACAGTGTCTATTTAGGCTATGCATGCCTTTGTATTTGAATATTCAACCAAATTTTGTAATTACTGGTAGAATAAGCTGTCAGTTAGCTAATATGGAAAACACTTTACTTATTGGTAGAATAGTTGTCCCAGAAACTATTATAAGAGGATCCAAGAAATTGATCCATTACTCTTCAGAAACAATGATAGCCTCATCATTGCAAAAATTTAAATTTGCAATGATTTGAAAATCATTTCAAACTGAGAATATATTAAGTCAGTTTAAGAAACAAGTACTGTAAAATTGTTTCCCCAAAAGACAGATGTGTTTTGATGACAGATAACGCTGTTCGGGAAAAGGATTCAGAAACCTCCCTGACACTGCACTTAGATTTCTCTTCAGCTATGCTATGTAAACAAGTGTGATGTTTAATATAAAAAACAAAAAAACAACTTTTCTTTGGGATACCTCTTTCCAAATTGGTAAAAATAAGCTTAAGGGAAGGGCTGCCTTTGCCACTCTGAGTTTAAATTTGCTATGGACAAATGTGACTTCTCTTGGGATACCCTAAGAAAACTAAAGGTTTCCTGATGCAAACAAACCACTGACTATTTACTAAGGATTTCCCCCAAGAAGTTTGTTAAAGAAAGACCCCCAGATCCTGCATCTGGCAAGAGGAGCACATAGGTAAGTGCGCATTAGAGGCCATGCCCTCCCTTGGCAGCCAGTGCAGTCTAAGCACATGAGTTCAAGTTATCTCCTGAGCTGATGAAGCGCTCTGATTACATCCTAACTGTAGTCGTAACTAAACTTACATTTTAGCAAAGTCAGTTCTGGTTGACATTCTATTTATGCTCTATCCTTCTGGAGGGATGCTCCTATGGTCTAAAAGAGAAGATAACTGTAGGTCCTTCATTGTTTATTAGAGGCTACCTCCCATGCTTTCTTATTCCTCATTGGTGGAGAGTAGGGAGCAGGTTGGGGATGGGTGTTAGGAACTGTGTATTTATACCTTTGTCTCTTTTATCTCCTCTCAGTTGTACTGTGAGGCAAGTGTTGCTAGTTCTCAGTTGCAGGTGAGAAACCTGAAAATCAGAGTTAAGGACTTGCCTAAGGTCCCACGGCTAGCAAGAGCTGTAGAAATTGCAGTAGTGGAGTTGTGAGTGCATTTGTGTTCTTACCTTTTGGATCCATGGCTGCCTTTCCCCTCCTTTCTTCCTTTTGGTGTCAAAAACTTAGTCTTCCAAGTTTTTACTTTATCTTCATCTCTGAGGAGAAAGATGTTTTGATCAAGTACATTAAGATTCAACTAGTCAACACACACAAGGAAGCCAAACTTGGGGGATCACACTTGTAATTTGAGCAGCTTGGGAATCTAAGACAGAAAGATCCCAAGATCAGTGCCAGCTTGGGCAGTTTGGCAAAATCCTGTGTAAAATAACATAAAATAACGAGGGCTGTGTAGAACGTTTCCCACATACCGGTATCTCTTTCAAAATATTCTTGTCCAACATAACTAAATTCTAGTGCATAATTGGAGAAAAATTGTTCCTCCCCCAAATCACATATTGTATCTTGTTTGTTGAGTTATTTTACACCCAATATTGGGCACCAAGCACATGATCATTAAGTATTTGTTGAATGAATTAATAGTATTAGAATATTTGAAGGTTTGAAATATTGGGCAGTTTGGGAGTTCAAGGAACTCCCAGTAGTATAGAATGGGGGGCAGGGGACAGGTGAAGCTGAGGCGTTGCCAGGGGCAGTGTGGACTGCAGTGTGGACTGTGGGAATCTCACACACCTCTCTTTTCTCATCATCTGTTACCTTTGAAGCTTAGAAGGCAGCTCTAGAAACTTTTCTTTTCTAATGACCTCATGTTCACTCATTTTAGCTCCCAGAAGGTGGAACTCTGACTTTGTTCCAATGGATCTGCTACAAGCTCTGCACAATACCAGGCACAGAACAGGGTTTGCAATGAGCTTGTGCATGAAATTTAAAGGGAGCTACAACATGAGAGCAGGTACAGGCTGGGCAGACACCCTCTCCTATGTTTATTTTCTTTACTAAAACAGTATGTCCAAGTGTTCTAAGTTTTTGAAGCAGTAGAAAGGAAGAACAAATAAGAAAACACAGCCTCTTCCACAATGCCATAAGGATGGAGGCAACCACACAAGAGAATTGAGAGCCTGGAAACACCTTCAGTGCTGGGACACTTGATTTGACAAAATGGCTGAAGAAAATAAGAGACATTTATCTGTATAGAAAAAAACAACTGGCTGTCACTTGTTAAAATAACTCTCAATTCACGTGATACTTGAGTGCCCTGGTAGTCTAGGGGTTAGGACTTAATGCTCTCAGCAGTGAGACTCTGATTCAATTCCCAGTCAGGGAAGAAACACTCTCTTGAAAACAAACAAACAAACAACCAGAAACAACAACAACAACAACAACAAAAACTTAAGTGCAGGTGGACCTAAGGATTGAGTTTAAAAGGCAAAGCTGCAACTTTTAGAAGAGAATATAGGAGAATGTTTGAACAAGGAGGAGAAAGTTCTTTAAAAGCTATAGAAAGCAATGATAAAGAGTGATAATTTAAAGATTCATTAAGAATTTGAATTTCTATTCTTTGGAAGAATAGAAGACTACGTCTTCTCCACCTATTGGTTGAGACTGCCAGCCAATAGGTGGAGAAGATGTAGTGATTGACATGAGAGAGGAAAATGTTGTATCCAAAATGAATTGTTTTAAAACCTAAGGTGAAGAAAAATACCGGCCACACCACAGAAAAGTAGTCAAAAGACCAGTATAGGAGCAAGACCCTAGAGTGCGAAACTGCACTGAAGCCTGTTAGTGATGCAAATTACTATGACGGACTCTTTACAGACACCAACGTGACAAAAATGACTTCTGTCTGTTCTGTGTGTTAATGTGGATGCCAGGGTGAACCCTTATGTGCTGGGATGGCATTTGTGAATCTGTAGTTCCTCTTCCAAGTACACACAGGATAACAGAATCAATATCTGTAGAAGTACTGATCACAAATGCAAAATCACTCAGGAACTAAATACTTACCAACAACAGAATGGATTAATGTGGCCACATTTACACATACTGGAATAGTAATCAAAACTGAAGGAAGCATGGCAGCAAAACAGTAGATTTGAGTAAAACAGAAGTTACAGAATTTAATATAAAGGATGAAATCATTGTTACAATGAAATAATAATTTTGTCATCTATAATTTGATAAATATGGTTTGTTGTCTTGAACAAGAAAACCAAAGCACAAAAGCAGAAAAGGCACTCACCCTAGAGGAAGTCAGTGTGCAGGTGAGGAGTGAGCAGGTCTACAGGTGAGGAGTGAGCAGGTAAGGTGTGAACAGGTGAGGGGTGAGCAGGTGAGTACGTGGGTATATAGGTGAGGAGTGTGCAGGTGAGCAGATGAGGGGGTGTTCAGGTGAGTAGTTGGGGGTGTGGGTGAGGGGTGAGCAGGTGAGGGTTTGTACAGGTGTGTGTGGGGGGGTAGAGTTTGGAGGCTGTGCTGGTGGGGCGTGTGCAGGCAGGGGGTAAGCACGTGTGGGGTGAGCCTATGGTGATGAGGCTAGTATTGGCCATATTCTAGTTCTTGTTTGATAGACTGGCTGGTTTTATTGTGCTTTATAATGTAATGTTACAAATAGAATCTATTTTTCAAGGAAAAAGTTTTATTACTTTAACTTAGCATTATAGGGCTGTTGTCTAAAAATTTCAGGGCCTTCCAATCTCATATGCTACATCTGCTTATCTCCTGATCATATGCCTTATGCTCCATCAAGTTTGCTTTAATTTTGTATGTTTTTCTCCAGACAGAGTCTTACTCTGGCTGGTCTGGAATTCACTATATAGATCAGGTTGGCTTCAAACTCACAGAGATCTGCCTGCCTCTAAGCATGCAAAATAACACTCATCCAAGAACCACCACCACCACCATCAACCACTACTACCACTACCACCACCACCACGACCACCACCACCTCCTCCTCCTCTTCTTCTTCCTCCTTCCTTCCTTCCTTCCTTCCTTCCTTCCTTCCTTCCTTCCTTCCTTCCTTCCTTCCTCCTCTAATCTTCATTTGTTTAGTTTTGCTTGTTTGTTTGTTTGTTTGCCAAGACAGGGTTTCAGTCCTGGTTATCCTGAAACTTGCTGTGTAGAATAGGCTGTCCTCAAACTCAGAGTTCCTTCCACCTGCCTCTACCTCCCAAGAGGCGCCACCACCTCCCGGCTTCAAAAAACATTTTAAGCTCAGTATTTTGCATGTAAATGTTGGCTACTAGCCCATTGCCCTGTTTCTCAGCATTCCTCTGCTTCCACCTGTCAAATGTTTTTTTCACTGCTTCAGTATAGACATCAACACTTTAACAGACACATAGCTACCATCTTGAGATTCCAGATTACTTTGTGCAGTTTTATAACAAGTCCAACTTTACACAGTGCATTTTGGTATCAGGCCACATGATTTAGATCTGAAACCACCATGCATAGGATCCTGGAGTTCTAAGTCTTCAAGAAGACATAGTCAAGAAAATAGCTTTTTGTAGAGATGAGAATAATGTTTTCATAAAAAAGGAGTAGCTAAGCCATAGAGATGAATGATCTACTGTAAGTTAACATCAAACACCTCCTGATGATTACTGAGACTCAGAAAAAAATCTGACCTCAAAATATAAATAGTGATATCATTTCTATCATGATTGTAATTAAAGTCTTGGGTGTGGATGAGGGACTTCTAAAAACCACAAGGAAGCCAAACTTGGGGGATCACACTTGTAATTTGAGCAGCTTGGGAATCTAAGACAGAAAGATCCCAAGATCAAGGCCAGCTTGGACAGTTTGGCAAAATCCTGTATAAAACAACATAAAATAACGAGGGCTGTGTAGAATGTTTCCCACATACCGGTATCTCTTTCAAAATATTCTTGTCCAACACAACTAAATTCTAGTGCATAATTGGAGAAAAATTGTTCCTCCCCCAAATCACATATTATATCTGAGTCTGGTGATGGCTTCCTTTCTACAGATAATAGTCATAGTGATTTAGTCCTTGAAAACTGTTCTATCAAACAGCCTTGCTATCTGGCATTTTTCAGTGTACACAAAAGATTACTATTTGAATGTGTTGAAATCTTTGAGACTCAAAGATAAGAAACACAGACTCCGAAGCTCCAATGCCTGTGTCTTAGTACCACTGTTGGGCCACCAGTGAGAGAATAGTCATTGTTTTTTCTTCAGAACAGAGGGAATAGCACCTTGGTCCAGTCTGATTGTATTTAACAAAGCATCAGGTAGTGGTTGGTGCCCCCAGGGATGAGCAGTGAAGTAAACTGACTTACTTTGATTCTTTCTCACATGTATCCACATCATCATAGATGATACCATCCTGAGACCTAGGTCCTAAGGCACAGACAGGATCAAAAAAAATTAGCTATGCATCATACACCTCTAGCTTTCCAAATTATTCACAATGACCTAATTATCTAAATGTATCCTCAAGCCTTTTAACTGATTACATAGACAGGCTGGAGCAAAATGAGTCTCTTTGGGGGAAGAAACTCAACTGAGGGAATAAAAAGCAGCGAGCTCACTGAGCATCTGACCTTCATATGCATTTACATCATTTCGATTTTGTCGAATTGTAAGTTGTCCCATTTTTCTGGAACTGAAGAATGATTTATATTGCTGCAACATTGAGGGGACTTTTTAAAAATACCCAATGGAAGGGAAATGGGAATGTATTCGCTGGTCTCTACCTACCACACACATGCACACTCGTGCAGACACACACACAATTGTTTCCTTACTTCACACCAATGGTTTGAAATAAATGTTTCTTTAGAATACTATTGTATTACATTGAATCTGAGTTAGTATATAATGACAATTAGTTATTTCTAGCTTGTAATGTTCATGCTACTGTACAATATAGACTTCTATGATTCACTATTTGAAAAAGTTTGGGACATTTTGATATATTCACAATTCATTTTCCAGTATTCATAATTACTCTTAGCTTTACTAATTTCCCTCAGTACCTTTAAGGTTTGGGTGGGGTCATAGATTCAACAGCCCTTATTTTAAATGCTTTGGGACAGAAAGTTTTGGATATCATATTTTTTTTAGATTTTACATATTTGTATATATACAGTGGAAAATATACAGATTGTATAACAGAAACAGAAGTCAAATACAAACTTGAAATTAGTTAATATTTCATATGCACTTGCAACATATATCCTAATGGTAACTTCATACAATATTTTACTGTGCCTGTCATGTGACAAACCTGTCACCTGGAGTCAGATGTAGAAAATTTCAATTCTGTCAGCAATAAAAAACTTTTAGATTTTGGTGCAATTTTAGTTTGTGGTTTTGGGGAGTAGAGGTAATCCATCTGTAAGATGAATTCCTATTCCAAGTTGCCTTTTGAGTTTTTTATGACAATATTTGAGAGAGCTATAATTTTATCAGGTCTATATAATCTTTGTTATTTAATTTGGCAGCTTATAATTCTGAAATGTATGTTTGAATGACCAAGTCACAGTTGTTAATGAAAGTAAGTATATTTATAGTGCCCATGAACAAAAGCCATGAACAAATGACACAGATCCTGTTTATTGGCAAATTCCATGTACTGGATATGTATTGAAAGCATCCTATGTGTCAGGCACTGTGATAACTTATACAACTAGTGACCCGTTTTTAATCAGCTCGTGTGAGGACTGCAACATGCTCAAACTCAATTTATCATGTCGTAATTGGGCTAGCAAATCCATCAGAGCTGTGCAGATCAATGCAGAATGCCTAAACTTCATAGTCAGAGACACTTGGGTACAAATCCCAATCACAAAGTATGGATGTGGATCCTCGACGCCTCCTAAACAGAGAGTAACATCTATTTATGGAATCGCCAGAAAAAGGTTTCTCATCTCTGCAGAGCAGGAAGTACCGCTGGTTGAGATATCTTCTTTCATTCTGATGGGTTAATTTTTCATTGGGAAATCTGTGTTCTTCCCTTGCCCCTTAATATACCAATCCTAAAGACAATACTGGTGGACAACAGCAAGCAAATGACACTTACCTAAGTCAGGCAGTGACATGGAAAATCCATTGCTAATGAGGAAAAGACAAAAAAAAGGTCAAGGAAAAAAGTCATGCTCATGAGCAGACATATCCCAGATGCCATCCTGATGGCAGGTGCCTGGACCAGATGCCATCCTGATGGCAGGTGCCTGCCTGGTCCAGATGCCAACCTGATGGCAGGTATCTGGTCCAGATGGTACTTCTACAGAAGGCTGTCAAGTGAGACTCTTGCAGCTCTGTTTTGATTGTCCCTACCCCATTCCAAGTGAGCTCATCCATCCCTGTGGACTGCCAGTAACTTCCCTACCTACCTAACCACCCAGGCTGCCTTGCGGCTAGACCTGCATCCACAGAATCCACGCTATCTGTTAGTCTTCTAAGAGACAGTCAGATATAGTAAATGAGTATAAGGAATGAAAAACAACAGTGTACAGATAAATCCACAGGGACTCTGCATATACTGTATCCTTTCTGTGTTTCTTAAGCCAAAGGAAGGCTTGCACAGAGAAACCCCAGTCAGGTGGAAACATAAGATGGCAACCTGCCAAGTGGGAGAGAACGTGGAGTATAGCTAGATTTGCTTCTTGTCTCTCATTGCTAAGACAGTCACATGGAAAAAGATACGTGATAGGAAAAGGAAAAGGGAGGGAGGGAGACAGAGAGACAGAGAGACAGAGACAGAGAGATAAATAGACCTGTGCCTTTGCAGCCTTTAATTTCAAGTCAATACTATAGGTGTTTTTGTATTAGCCATGAGCCAGGCTCTTATGGGGGATGAGTAGGATGATTGGATGCAGTTTCTGTTTCCATTCTCCTGAAGGGAGATAGAAAATAAAGAAACAGAGCGCCCTCTGCTGGATGGAAACTGCAGTACCCACACTCGTACTGCAAGATCTAGCTCCAGCAGATTGCAGAGCTTAAACTCACAGAACTGCAAGATTTTATAATTGGGAAGCACTGGAGAGGAGAATGGCTTCATACTATCTGAATGCAGATGATTACTTGGCAAATTGCCCTTACAAAGTGCAGAACTAGACCTGCCTATCGGTATCGACGTTGCAGAGAGAAATGTTTCCAGAGGCTGCACAGTCCCACTTCCACTGTGTCCATGAAGGAACCAAGTCATGTAAACACAAATGGAAGAAACTCCTCTCTCTTTCACTGCTGGAACCTTCCCAAAGACTAATAGTGGAGGTTACATGTGGAGAGGAGGGAAGGGGACTCTAAGTCTAAGATCTTGAGATATGCAGACCATTCGGGTAACCCATGTCCACATCTGGCTGCTTTCAAGAGAGACAAAGTGAATATGAACAGATACATAAGTAAGACCACTAGAGATTGTGTGGCCAAGAGAACTTGAAACTTTGTAACCACTAACATTACGTTTAGTGCTAATAATGACACAAGGTGTCGAAGATGACAACATGTTTCCCATTCTGGATCTTGCTTGCCTATTCTGGTAATTTTTTTCCTCATTAGTTTCTTAGAGTATCATGTAATCGGGGCCTTTATAGGTAAGCTCTGATTCCCTTGTCACTGGTGCTGAGAATTAGATGGCAAACAGCATCCTATGTGTCTGTGAGGCCAGTGTTGCTAATGACATCCAGGGAGAAAGGCTAAAGGGGGCAGTTTACCTGACAATTTCTTTTGACTTGGATTTCTTCATTCCAAACACACCATTTTCTCTCCTGAAGATCTGCTGCAATCGTCTCAGTGCTGCCATCCCAGCTACACTAAGAGGAAACATGGGGCGTTTGGGAGAGTACTAGAAGTGGGAGACAACGCCGTTGGATTATCAAGGACCAGAGATTCCAGCCTCACGTCCAAAGCAAGGAAGCACGAGGAAATGCCTCAGCAGCTAGGAGTGAAGTCTGCTGAGACACGAAGCATATCTGAGGCAGCCACAAATAGAGGAATCATAGTGTGTACAAACACTCGTCTACCACAAATAGTGTGCACTTTTGTAGAGATTAGGAAGCAAAATCTTGCTCTCCCAGGGAGAAAATAACCTAGGGAAGTGCTCCCTCCAAATGGTACTGGAGACACATCTGAGGAATTACTGGCTCCTGAAATAGCCATCACTGATTTAACACACTCTTCAGTAACTGAGTACAGCTGTGGTGACACACTCATAGACCATCTGATGATGAAATTCTTTCTAAGTATCCTTTTGGTTTAGGGGGGTGGAGACGAAAGGGAGTTCACACATAACAAGCCAGGATCACTGCACCCTTAGTTTCCAGACTCATCGCTGTTGAACATACTGTTTTCTTTTCCTTGCTGTTTATAATTAAACGTGACCAACGCTGCTCCTTTGAGCAAACATTGTTTGCAACACCAGTGGGTAAATCCCAGAGTCTGTCTAACTCACAAAGACAAGGGCTTAGTTAAACTTAGTGCTTTGTTTCTGGGAAACCAACTCTAAAGTCAAGGCAAAGTCTATTGTTATTTACTTTCCCTGTCTCAACTACTTCTTAACACGTAATATAAAAAGTTCTCTACTCTAGAAAATGGACATTCTGCTCAAAGGAGAAAGCAATGAATCTTCAATATTATGGCGTGTGATTGTACACAGTATTGAATATGCTGCCGATTGACAGTGTAGTATTTCAATAGCTTATCATCCCTCTGTGTAATCTTCCCTCAACAATGGTGGTGGGGGATGGGGCCAGGTCTTAAATCCTGGCTTACTAGATAAACAGGAAACACCTTCAGCCTGCAATCCAAGAAAGACACTCACTCTGGTTTGGGGTCATTATTCTTTGATTTGTAGATATCTTCGTACATTTCTTCATTATTTTCTTCTGGAATTAAAACACACACAAAAATGAATGAATACCTATGAGCTGCCAAGTACTTTCAACTTTATTTAGTTAAGTGGTTTTGTTGAAATTATGCAAGTTTCCCTAAGCATGTGGTAAAAAAATTTATAAATTTATATAAAGGTTTTTACAAATAAGAAGAACTAGGTCTATCTTCTGCTTTTGCCTCTGATACCATGTGGGATTTGGTTCAGCCAAAGAAAGTTAGTTAGTTAGTTAGTTAGTTTGTTTGTTTTCTTTTCTTTTCTTTTCTTTTCTCTTTTTTTTGGATGCAATCAGCAGAGGTTTATTAGGGAAGAGAGCTGGCAGCCAACGGTCAAACTGCTCACCCACACAGGAGTAGAGTTTGACAAAAGGCCAGCAAGCTGAGGGTTTGTTTTTTATAGCACGGGATGGGGAAAGGGAGGAATTTTTGAGAGGTTACACATGATTGGTTGCTTTACAAATTTTGAACATCAGCAGGCTGTAACACTGGGAAGACCTGGGGGGGGGGAGGGATAACCAAGAACAGTGGAAAGTTAGCTAGTTCTTGGAACCACCCAGATGATTTGCATCTTTCTCTGTGGTCAGGAATGTGTCTTAGTGCTTTGGGCCTTCCCCACCCACCGGTGGGTTTTCTTCCCTGAGGCTTGAAGAATGTTGCTCTTCCCCAAATGTATCCTAGGGCAGTGAAGGCCTGAAATCTTACATTCAGTTCCGCTAAGAAAGTTATTTCTTAATGGATCCCTTTTACTCTCCCTCTTTCCCATGGTTAACGAGGAACAGCAAGCTAAGTGCTGGGAAAGAAAGGACACCCATGTATGGTGAAGAATGGCTTCCTTTACACCAGTGTAACACATAAGCTTAATATACATAGACGGATGCTGAGTACAGCCCGGAAACTGAGTCTAAAGGAAACAGTACTGGATTCAAGGAATAAGGGTTAGAGTTTCAAACTTGACTGGAACACAGTGTTCATGCAGAGTTCTTCAGCTACTTTGTATCTTTGTTCTCTCATTAAAGGTATTAGATTTAATGTTCTCTGAGGTTGTTTCTACATTTCTAATTTCTGGATTCTAAGGAGGAAGCCTGGAATAGTATTTGATTAGCTTGTGTGTGTGTGTGTGTGTGTGTGTGTGTGTTCGAGCGCACATGTATTATATTACAGATAAAGGGTGTCTCATTCTTTAGCCCAGGTTACCCTAGAACTCCCTGAGTAGGTTTAAGCAGGAAATGGGAAAGAATATAGGAGAAACGGAGGGAAAAGAGGATGGGTAATCAAAACTATGGATTTTTCTTTTTAAAAAAGGATATGAAAACCTGCTAATTTATAAGTTATTAGAAAATACTGCCTAAAAACAAAGTTGGAACGGAGGTATCCTCTGCAGTGGCTTTTAGAGTAGTGCCAGAAGCTCACATATTTGAATGCTTAGTCACCAAGGACTGGAACTGTTTGGGAAGGAGGCATAGCCTTGTTGGAGGAGGTGTGTCATCAGTCTCAACACCCCCAAGTTGCTGTCTCTGTCTCAGTTTTTCTCTCTCTCTTCACTCTCTCTCCCCCTCTCTCCCTGCCTCCCTTCCTCCCTCCCACCCTCCTCCTCTCTCCCTGCCTCCCTTCCTCCCTCCCACCCTCTCCTCTCTCCCTGGCTCTCTTCTTCCCTCCCACCCTCCTCCTCTCTCCCTGGCTCTCTTCTTCCCTCCCACCCTCTCCTCTCTCCCTGCCTCCCTTCTTCCCACCCCCCCTCGCCTCTCTCCCTGGCTCTCCTTCTTCCCTCCCACCCTCCTCCTCTCTCCCTGGCTCCCTTCTTCCCTCCCACCCTCCTCCTCTCTCCCTGCCTCCCTTCTTCCCTCCCACCCTCCTCCTCTCTCCCTGCCTCCCTTCTTCCCTCCCACCCTCTCCTCTCTCCCTGGCTCTCTTCTTCCCTTCCACCCTCCTCCTCTCTCCCTGCCTCCCTTCTTCCCTCCCACCCTCCTCCTCTCTCCCTGGCTCTCTTCTTCCCTCCCACCCTCCTCCCCTCTCTCCCTGCCTCCCTTCTTCCCTTCCACCCTCCTCCCCTCTCTCCCTGCCTCCCTTCTTCCCTCCCACTCTCCTCCCCTCTCCCTGCCTCCCTTCTTCCTTCCCACCCTCCTCCTCTCTCCCTGCCTCCCTTCTTCCCTCCCACCCTCCTCCCCTCTCTCCCTGCCTCCCTTCTTCCCTCCCACCCTCCTCCTCTCTCCCTGCCTCCCTTCTTCCCTCCCACCCTCCTCCTCTCTCTCTTCTTACTGCCTTTGGATCCAGCTTCAGTGCCACGATGATCAAGGACTAATTCTCTAAAACTGTAAGCAAGTACCCAATTAAATGCTTTCTTTTATGAGAGTTGCCTTGGCCATGGTGTCTCTTCAAAGCAATAGAATAGTAACTAAGACATCCTGTATGGGTGGGTAATGTTCTCACCAAAAGCCATGGGTTATTAAACAAAAATATCAGTGCCAGACATGAGATACCTCCCCACAACTTGTAGGTCACGGGGACCTCAGAGTTCCCAGTGCAGTACAGGTACTTTCATTGTTTTTGGTTGCCCAATGGAAGTTGATGGTAAGACTCTGTTCACGAAGACACCACACATTTGGTCATGACAGAGAAACCAAGCAAAAGCTGAAAGATACTTTCCCATCACTGCCTAGCTTTGTGGTGCCAGAAGGTGCTCTGTAGCCCACTGATGGGGAAAAGTCATCAATAGTGTTCTCCAGCTGTGAATCCTGTAAGCTACAATATGCCCCGCCAGGGCTGACACACCCTCTAGTTTAATAGTGGCATGATGGGTATGGTGGTACCTTACCACTTTCTGATTGGTTTTGATGCCTACTTCTCAAAACAAAACAAAAAAAAAAAAAAAAAAAAAAAACAAAAAAAAAAAAAAAAAAAAAAAAAAACCCAAACCCAAAACCAAAACCAAAAAAAACCAACTCATGCCTGGTTCTGTAAGCCTAGTAAAGAGCAGACACATGGGGA
Source organism: Arvicanthis niloticus (assembly GCF_011762505.2). NCBI lineage: Eukaryota > Metazoa > Chordata > Mammalia > Rodentia > Muridae > Arvicanthis > Arvicanthis niloticus. The sequence continues at coordinate 45,334,720 of NC_047662.1, forward strand.
CTAGGAAGGGGGTCATAAACCCCAGGGGAAAATGCTGTTATTGTTTTAAAAATATTATTTTATGTGTATTTTTTCTTTATATATTACTGTGCACTACATGTGTGCCTTGTATCCATAAAGGCCAGAAGAGGGCATGAGATAGCCCGAAATTAGAGTTACAGATGGTTGTGAGCTGCCAGATAGGTGTTAGGAATTGAACTTGGGTTCTCTGGAAGAGCAACAAGTTCTCTTAACCACTGAACCATCCCATCTCCAGCCCTTCTAGTTGCTGCTGCTGCTGCTGCTATTGCTATGTGACCATGTTCTCAAACTGCTGCCTAGACACTTGAGCTTAGGTCTGCAGATCAGAGCAGCACTCAGCCATCATCAGAGAAACGTCTTCCAGGAATAGGTAGCTCATAGTGTAAAGCCCCATAACTGGCCAAAGCACCACGAGTCAGTGGTAGTGGAGGGCTTGGCTCTAATGAGACAGCTGGGTCACTACCTACAAGGCATAAGGGACACGGTGGATAAGAGTACTGAAATACTCTAAGAGATGTGCTCCCCAAAGACATCTTCCGGATGTGACACGGCCATCGCACAAATAACTACAGCTGTGGCGATTGACACACATCTGTGTAAGATTGGACCCATGGTATCTCATCAAGGACAGGGGACCTACAGGACACCCACTTCTCTGATGGATGACTGGTCAGCTTTTCAAGGAGGATGTGTTGTTTTCTTCAGTGGCATAGCCACTGATAAACCGTTCTTGCTCTAGTGAGTAACCTCCCACCTATGCTCTGGCAAGAAACCTAAATCCAGTGGTTCACACACAAGAAGAAGGCATGAAAGTGGAAGGGGCTTGAAGGGGAGAGAGGTTTCAGTGGGGGAGGAAGGCCAGTGTCACCTTAATTGGGGGTGGACATCTGCAAACACATTTCGGTTGGCATTTGCAGAAGCAGAGAGGAGTCAGCGCTGAAGCCTCTCGAAGGGAAAACTGAATGTAGTGTGGAGTATAGATGGAGTTGCGTGGACACCAGGGAGAAGACCAGGCCATTCGAAGCCGTTAGGCCATGTTGATATTGCTATTAAAACCACTGGGAAGTTGGGGCTACATACTTGGATTGTTGAGGACTCAAGTTTGGTTCCCCCCCACATATCAGTTCACTAATAACATGCCTGAAAACTCCAGCTTCAGAGAACCCAGCAGGACAGGTGCCTTTCCAAGTACCTGTACACAGAGGCACATACCCCCAGCCCCACATACACATAATTAAAATCTATTAATTTTAGGAAGCCCTGATGATATTTTAAATAAAAATGCACATCACTCATCAGCCTTGTGCTATGAAGACACCCCAGGGAGAGCCGTTTCATGTGAGGTTGCTTTCAGTCACAAGAATACTGTTCCTACCGTTAAGCACATGCCTCGGGACCACAGGCTCTTAGCTTACAGTCTCGTCAGTTTCTAATCACTGAAAATGTGCCCAAATAAAAGGCTGTGGTCACCACTTGGCCTCAGGAGCACTCTGCCTTTCCGACTAGCACTTACCGCTGTCTGAGGTGAACGAGCTGGAGAAGTCCCATTTTCGTCTGTGGAGAAAGATATAAAGATCATCAGTCTACTGCACCTCCACGGTCTCATCGAAGCCATCCTCCTGGAAGGGCAGAATATGCTTACATGTCTTCTCTGGAGCACTCCACGTCATCATAAGTCTTCTCTGAAGAGGAGCTTGACCTAATGGTGCTTGGACTTGGAGTTTCTTTCGTCACCTCCAAAGCCTCCACATAACCACCTGTAAGGGAAATATGGAAACCCCAGGGGACAGTTGTCATTGGCTATTGGTGACACATCTGCACCCATCCTTGGCAGTGGAGCAAAAGCAGAAAAAGGCAGAACAGAAGTGATGAAACTGAATTGCCACCTTGCTATGTGTTGATTTGAGCAAGAGATGCCCCCCAAGGCTCATGTGTGCAATATTCTGTCCTCGAAAGAGAGATACTGTTTTGTTAGGTTCTGCAATTTTAGGAGGTGGAGCCTGGTTAGAAGAATTGGGTCAGTAAGGGGCGCCCTTTAAAGGCTATCCCTTATCCCTTCTTTCCTCTCTGCTTCCTGTCCACCATGACCCACTTCCTCTGCATGCTTCCACGCCACGATGCTCTGTCCTACCACAGATCTAAAAGTAGCAGAGCCAAGGACTATGGAGTAAAACCTGTAAACTATGAGTCTAACCCAGCCTCTCTTCTGTTGTCTGTTTAGTCACTGTGCAGTGAAACAGACAGCGTGGTGTGCATGGTCTCAGATAAGCCACTTGTTGAACCTGTTGTAACTCCTGGGAGCTGTGTGACTGTGCAGGGTTCCAGTGTATACATACAATGAGTGCTAATTCCCTTGCAAACCAAAGCTCTTCCCCAGTGAAATGCCTCTTCTGACCTTCTGTGTTAAAGTCCTTCAGGCCTGGGGAGTTTTCTCTACCATCAAAATGGCCGCTTTGTCTTTTGGTTGATTTTTCTCCTTTAAAGATTCTTAAGTAAGCTAATTGGACACATGTCAATGTGTATGGTTAAAGGCAGAATTAGCCACAAGGTAACATGCCAATCTGAAAAGTCTAGAGATTGTTTTCACAGGTAGCCAGCCTGATAAATGCAGGGATTTCTCAGCTGTAAACTTGTAAAACAGCCGTAAGTCTCACCTCCTCTTCGGTTGCTGTAGCTGTGGGTGATTCAGAGCTACTTTCATTTCAGACATGAACTACTTATCATAAGAAGTGTATCTAAAGATATGCAATAAGTGAAGTGACTTGTATCTATTAATTTAATGAACCAAATGAGAAGATTTTTATCCCACTGCAAGAAGTATGTGACCCCCAAACTGTTTCAAAGAGTGTCAGTTCCCAGAGGTAGAAGCCTTGCCGTTTCAGAAGTTATCAGAATGGCTCCAGCAAAGATAAAGAAGCTAAAGCACATAGTCAGCTGCTTTTTTCTTCTTTTGAAAATGTACTTATTCTACTTTATGGATATGAGTGATTTGCCTGCATGTACGTGGGTATATCACATGTGTACCAGGTGCCTTCAGAGGCCAGAAGAGGGTGTTGGATTCCGTAGACCTGGAGTTATGGATGACTGTGAACTACCATGTGGATTCTGGGAACCAAACCTAAATCCTCTGAAATATCAAATGTTCTTAACCCCTGCGCTGTCTCTCCAACTCCCTTTTTGACTTTCTTAATTTTTCTTATTGAGTTATGAAAAGCATCACGGAATCACCTTAGAAACAAAATTCGCAGATGTATGTCTTCAACGAACACATCAGTCAATTCCAGAGCTACCACAGTCCTTCGTGTTACTTCCATTTGGTTGTCCTAGGGATACTGGATTTCAAACCAGTCTCATGATTTCTTTAAGAACTTGCTAGTCTTTAAATCTACCCTGCCCCTGAAAAGGTGAACAGTATCTTTTCTGTTGCTCAGGTTCCTCGGGCCCTAAGTACTGGAGACATCCTTGACTCTTTTCTTCTGTCTCTCACGTACCAGCTCTGATCATGACCTTTGGTGTGTGCTCGAAGCTCTGAATGCTTTGGAAAGTCTTACAGAGAAGCAAAGGCCAAAGCTCTCTGAGGGATTTCTACAAGCCTGTGCTTGTCTTCCCCCTCCACCTCTCTCTTCTCTGTTCCAACCACAGGATTTTATATTCCACCAATACCTATGATCAGCTCTGGCCTGGAAGAATCTGCTTCCTTTTCCCTTCACCCTATGACATTCTTCTATCAGATGCGCACATGCCTCTGCTATTCCTACTGCTATGCCAAAACCCCTGACAAAAGCATCTTAAGGAAAAATGAGTTTAATTTAGCTCCTGCCCATCAGAGCAGAGGAAGACATGGCAACAGGGGTGTGAGGTGGCTCGTCACACTGCATCTACCTTCAGGCAGCCGAGAGAGACCAGTGTGGTCATTAGTTCACTTTCTCTTTCTTTTCTGTTTTCATTCAGTCCAGAACCCTAGCATGTAGGACGGTGAGCCACACATGCAGGGTGCATCTAGCCTCTCCAGCTGACTCTCTCAGGAAATTCCCTCATAGACATACCCAGAGGTGTGTCTCCAGTGTGTTTCTAAATGCAGTTAAGTGGACATGCAGGATGAACTATCCTTTCTGTATGTACCTGAGGTCTTTGAGGTTAACCACAGACACATTCAGGTTCTAATATCCATGACCTCCTTTTCTTTCCCTTCTTTACTTAAACAATTTTCCATTTCCCATAAGAATATCTTATTGTTTATGCATTGTCTGCCGTGTTTGATTAGAAAGTAACCCCTACGGGGAGAGAGACTCTATTAATCTACATTAAGTGTACAAAGAATGTACTTCATTGTGGCACGTTCATAGTTCAGTTTATACACTCTGATCTTATTACCTCATCTATCCTCTTGCTTTACCTTCTCTCCCTCCACACGGACCCTTTTGTCTTTCTTGTGAGTATCTTTCCGCATGAGAGAGAGAACATGATTAAATCATTCTGAGCCTGTCTTTCTCAGTCCCTCTCCAGTTCCATCCATTTTCGTACAAATGATAATTTCGTTCTTCCGTGTGTTAGTGTGTATGCGTGTGTGGAGGCCAGCAGTCAAATTTGGGTGTTGTTTTTTGAGACAAGCTTTCTCACTGGCCTGGAACTCACTGAGCTGGCTGGTGAGCCCCAGGGATCTTGCCTGCTTTTGTCTCTACTGGGCTGGAATTAGAAAGCACACTACCATGCCTGTTGTGGTTTCTGTTTGCTTGTTCAGATACAGGTTATGACATCCAAACTCATGCACCAAAGCAAGATATTTACTAATGGAGGCACCTCCCTCTCCCCAGCCCCCTCATTCTTCATAACACATATACACTCTCTTCCCCTCCTTTCTTCCCTCCTGTTTCATTTTCTTTACCCATTCATCAGTTGATGGTGACTCTATACCTTGCCTGTTTTAAGCCGTGCTCTGATAAACAAGAGTGTGCTGACTTAGACCCCCACACCCCATCTGCATACAGCCATCCCTGACATACAGCTGTGTCATGTGACTGTTCCATTTTAGTTTTTTGAAAGTTTTTGTCATATCACTTTCCTCAGCAGCTGCCCTAATTCGCACTCCCACCGGCATTCCAACATTCTCTCTAGAGTTTGTTTTGCTTAGTTGCGATGGCCATTCTGATTGGGTAAGATGCGCTCTCAGCGTAGTTTTGATCTACATTTCTTTAATGGTTAAGGATGTTGAATGTTTTTCCATGTAATAGTTTTTATGTCTTTTGAGCAGATGCCCCTGTTGTGTTCATGTGCCATTTATTGATTGGATTATTTGATTTTTCAATGTTGAATTTTAAACTTCTATTCATTCTCAATATTAATAGTCCATTATAGCTGGCAACGATTTCCCCTCGTTCTGTAGCCGTCTGTGTGGCTGCCGTCTGTGTGGCTGCCGTCTGTGTGGCTGGCTGTTTTCTTTGCTGTTGGAAGCTTTTACATTTGCAGTCTCATTCATTTGTTGTTGCAATTATCTTACGTAACTAGTTGCTTATATCCATATTTTTAAGGTTTTCCCCAGGTGTCTTTCTCATGACTTCCTGGGTTTTAGTTGTTACACTAAGGTCTTTGATCCATTTTTGAAATAATTTTTGTACAGTATGAAAGATAGGATCTTCAGTCCTGTGTGCATGAAGAACAGATTCTTTTTCTGTTTTTTGTTTGTTTGTTTTTTAACTGCTAAATCCCCACACCTAAAGTATAGGACCTGTAAAGGGCACTCAAATATTTGAATTCTGAACAATTCCAATGCATTTTCTAAGTAGTAATTTTAACATGCCCAGCTTTTACTGATATTGAAATATTTGTATCCTACTATATTAGAACATATTTTAAAAATTTTCTCTACTTTTAAAATCTTTCCCTTTCTTGATTAACCAAGGTTTTTCTCTCCGGTATTTTTAATTTTCTCATTTTAGAAGGTGTATGTGTTATGTTTGTGCTTTTAAAAGCCTTTTCATATTTTTTTACTTTCATGATCGTTTGCCTGTTTGTTGGTCTTTGTACTCCAGTGCTGTGGATCAAACCAAGAATCTTCCACATGCTGGGCAAGCACACGCCAACTGAACTGCATCCCTAGTCCTGCTGTAAGAGTTAATGACAGTGTGATACAGGGGAAATACGTCATCAAGGACTGCTTAACCTGAGCATCTTCACGGACGCAGATGAAGAGCCAGCTGCACCTGCACCATTCCCTACCTCTGGGTAGCTGTGGTTCTGACTCTGAATTCATTAGGTACATTCTGCTGTCTTTTGACCTTCGTATTAATGCAGCAATGCAGTTTGCACTCCTGGGTGTTGCACACTGGCACTGAGCGTAATGCTGAGAGATTCTTCCAGTTTGTTGCTGATAGCTGCAATGTGACCATTACTAGGACTGTTCTCCATTCTGTTGTGTGAACAGGGTAAGCTGTATTTGTCTACTCTGTTTGTTGTTGCTGTTGCATTTTCCCCCGTGAGATACAGCCCTAGGAGTGGAGAGATGGCTCAGTAGTTGGGAGCACTGACTGCTATTCCAGAGGACCCACATTCAATTCCCACCACCCACATGGCAACTCACAACTGTCTGTACTCCAGTTTCAGGGACCCTGACAGACAACATGTGGGCAAAACACTAATACACATAAACAGTGAATCATTTAAAAGGAAAAGCACAGCCCTTACTATGTGGTCAAGCTGCCTCAAACCCTTCATCTTTCTACCTCTGTATCCCGAGTGCTGGGCTTTCAGGATGTTGTCCTTTCCAGCCCTCCATTCTACTCCTCATTGGACAAGTTCTAGTCTGAGACTATTATAAAATTTTCTGGCATAAACAATTTGTATATTTTTGTGAATTAAATACATATTTCTGCCTGGGATATGTCCAACCTGAATGCTTAGACATTGAAAGTGCATGTGTTTGTTTCTAACATTCACAAGTGTTTCCAAGGTGATGGTCCTAGCTTACAATCTTCTCAGAATAGGAACATTCTACCTGGTCCATATCTTCACCAACACTGAATGTTTTTAGTCTTTTTCTGTTGGAGATGCTATGATGGTAGATACTCTTCACTTGCAGTTCCACTTGCACTGGAGAGTCAATGACCTTGGGCTCTCATGGCATATTCACCTTTTGGAGGCCCTCTTTCCCCTGTGATCAAATGCCAGTTCAAATTTTTTTTTTCAATTTCAATATCTACCATACTTTTTTTTATATGGTTAGTTTCTGTTTTATACTTTATGAATCTAAAGATGTTTATATTAAAGATTCATATATTCCCTTTATGGGTTTTTTGTCAAACTTGTAAATATGTACAGCAGTTTAGATGAGAAATGGCCCCAATAGGCTCATGTATTTGAACACTAGGTTCCCAGTTAGTAGCCCTGTTTAGGGACAGTAGGTGGTGCAGCCTTACAGGAGGAAATACGTTACTAGGGAGTGGACTTTGAGATTAAACAGGCTTGCCCTACTTACAATTTCTGCTTTCCATTGAAGATATGAGTTTCTGCATTTTCTGTCACCATGTTTGCCATCGGCTACTATGTCTCCTAGCCATGAGGGACTGGCATCCCTCAGGAAGTATTAGCTCAAATAAACTCCATCTTTAAGTTGCCTTAGCCATAGTATTTTAACACAACAACAAAGTAACTAATACAACATGCATACGTAGAACATCTTCACTTTGTGATTTACTGATACCTCTTTTGTTTGTATCATTTATTAAATAGATCCTGGTTTGTCTAAGTCTTTTTAGGATAAAATAAATTAATATTTGGGATAAGAGAAAAATAAGCTGAAGGTAAAGCAAACCCCAGAAGTGACTTTAAGGATGAGTTTGAAGAGGTGACTAGGACACAATAAGGTAAGGGAGTAAAGTATAAAAACATTCCAGGTGGCAGAAAGAGATTAAGTCAAAATATAAGGCCATTTAAGCACATGACCTGCTCTAAAGTCATTCCTCCAGAGCAGAGAGCATGCAGGGGACATATGTATGGCATAGGTAAGACCTATGTCCCTAGAGTAGATGGCAAGGGCCTTGACTTTATCCTTTTGATCACTGAATTCATCCTAGTCTGGCATGACTTTCCATGGACCAATGTGCGTCAGTGGGTATTTCCTCATCTATGTAACATCTACTCTGATTCTCCTGACAACAGCTATCCTGTTTTCTTTCCATGTGAGGAAGTCTTGGTTTGAATGAGAATGGCCCACGTAAAATCATATATTTGAATATTTGGTCCCCAGTTAGAAGAACTATTTGAGAAGGATTAGAAGGTGTGGCCTTGTTAGAGGAGGCATGTCATTGGGCTGGACTTGGATGGAGCTCATATTACTCCACGTTAGTTCTTTCTCATATGCCTTGTGTTTATGGATGAGACACAAGCTTTCAGCTGCTGCTCCAGCACCATACCTGCCTGCCTGCTGCCATGTCTCCTGACAAGATGGTTATGAACTCTAAGTTGTCTTGATTATAGTGCCTCTTCACAACAACAGAAAAGTAACCAAGACAGATGGTGTGTTATTTGGTAGAAATTAATCTACCCACTCCTAGCTCAATGCATGACGCAGCCGGGTCCCATTAGAGCATATTTTTTAATTGAGATGGCTCGTGACCCAATCAAATTTCAATGTAAGAATCATGGTTTTTATCTTTGGAGAGACAAAAATTACTAGTTTTCCTTTGGGCTTTCTCAGAGAATAGGATGTAACTCCCACTGCTTGCTGCCAGCTTGACTGAACAGAAACTGACTCTGCCTGAAAACAGAGTTGCCTCAGAGGAGAACTCAGGATACTTTGTCTTTGTGGTATTACCTGTGTTCCTGGATCAAGCCATGCCTAGAATTTCTGCCAAGTGACCCCTTTTAAGTATGTAGTTTAACCAAGTATGATTTAGTTATTGTTGTTTATAATCAAGAGTTTTGAAATGAAGCTGAAATGGTCACTTAGAGATGCTGTATGTCATATCAACTTGCCAATGGTGAGAGCGAGGGTCAGTGGGTAGACAAGAAAACAACAAGACTGTCACATGACAGCTGTTGGATCTGGTCCTCATGACACTCCTGTGAAGTTCATGTTCAGATTCCCTTTTTAACAGAGAAATTGAACTAATGAAATACAAATTAACCACACCACTGTTAAATTCACACATGTGTAGACTTGAACTCAAGCCCTTTGTGTCTAAATCTAGTGATCTTTCCACTGCTCTAGGGAGACAGCCTTTCCAGGTGAGTTACTAGGTACATAATAAATGTCCTTTATATATCTGTAAATAAATGATGATCGTAGCCATGCTTCCCTTTAAAACAGTTCAGTAGTGAAGAGAGTCCAGGGTAACTTACTCTTATCCTGGGAATGCCTAGTCAGTGTTGTAACCTCCGGGAAGAGCCTGTTCTGAATGTTCTGAATGGTGTCAGTCATGGCTTCCTGGTTTCCAGCTGGCACACTCCTTCTGTCCTCATGGACTCCAGTCACCTGGGTTTTTCCTGGAGTCTCTTCGCAGACAACTACCTAAACACACAGAACAGGAAGAGCGCTGCTGGGGCTGATTACCAAGTCAGTTCCTTGCTCATGCATTCTGGTCTTCAGGATGTGTTCCTTGGTGAGAACAAGTCTTAATATTACTAGCTGTTGAGTGCTCTCTTAGACTCCACGTCTTACCAGAGTGCATACCATGCCCTTCATTTATTTGAGTGCTCATGAGTCCCACAGAGGCAGGCCCATGAGAGTGCGAACTCTACCTCAGAGTCTCCATTCCATCTCAACCATCATGGCATCCCATGAGGAAAAAGATGCTGTTAGTCCTCTTGATAAAGCATCTAGGCAGGTCAAATAACCAATGGTGGTCACACTATTAGTAATCTTCTGAGGGATGGCATAGCCCTCCATCCCAGTTCTCATCACCTATAAGGAGGCTGCTGGGCACTCCTCCTTCCCCACAGTTTGCTTGACATTTGTCTTTCTGTCCACTACCTTGGGTTTCATCTCAAGTCTCCATTTTCTGATCTATGAGACTTATACTGAATATATGATGGCATGAACAGCTCTGGAAGTAGCCCAGGCAGTTGACTGAGCATCTCAAACACTGGTCACAGTGCACATTCACAAGCAATTAGGGTTAATGTGATATTATTACTTATGGAAGGGTACACAGCCCTGAAAACAGGATGGAGAGATTTGTCCTTTTCACTGGGAGATTGAGTTTGGGAAATCTTCCAAAACTTCCAAAAGCAGAATTCATCAAAGTCTATCTTGTAAAATGTAGGTAGGAGATGGATGGAAGGGGAAAGGGATGTCAGGCAGATTAATGAGAATGAGTAAAGATATGTGCTATTTGGAGAAGTGTTAGTGACTAATAGCCCAGAAGGGGTGGTCCGGGAACTGTGGTGAGAGCTAAGCTAAAGGAAAAGGGGGAAGAAATAGATGAGGAAGACGAGATGAGGCTAAAGACAGGGTGGGCTGTGGCTGAATTCTGAGTGGTCTTACATACAAATCAAGGAGTCTGGATTTTTATTTCTTAGTTTTGACAGACAAGCAGTGGATGACACTGATCAGCTACGTATTTAAGGAAGATCACGTGGTTGAACGACATCAGGAGCCTAGGACACAGATACCTTGGGAGGATGCATAGGGTGTGACTCCCTTCTTGGTCTTGGAGGTTCCGATTCACCAGACTCTTTTTCCTTCATGGTGTTTTCTTCATCTTTATGTCTAGGACTAAAATATGAAGATACCAAGGAAAAGTAAGGTCTTGACTGTAGATGGTAGATTAGCCCAGTCCAAGTGAGATGACTGAGAACAATGAATGGTCCTTTAAGATGAGGAGCCAGGACCAAACAAGTCAGACAGATAGCTTACATGAGCTTCTGCCTATTCCAACCAGTATGAAGGTCAACTCTTACTTAAATCTTTTCATTATCCAATATCTTTGGGAATCTAAGTCCTCTTGTAGTCTTCCAGGTTTCCTCCTTTCCAATTCTACCTCTTTGTTCCTTTCCTCCACTTCTGTTTGGGGTTAGCTCCTCAGTTTGCCCCACACACCAGCTTATTTGAGTGCTTCTCCCTTTTTATTAGCTACTTAGTTTTTCCAAAAATGCCATTTGCATCTTATATTACTAATAAACCAAACATCTCTTTTGTCTAAGTCACAATACTTAAGAGTCCCCCAGTGTGTTTTAGATCACGGTGTGTTATCTATGGATCTATCTTCAATGACCTCCTCTCTGTTTTGTCAGCTAGAGTTTGCTGCATGAATACAGTATGGGTTAAGAAGACAAGAGCAAGGAAGGCCAGGCAGGGTCACTGAGAACCTGCTCTGCACTGGGTACCTTACAAGGTGCCAGGGAACAGAACTAGTTGATGCACTGAGACCATGGCCAGCCCATAGCAAGAAAACGAGTTCAGCCATGAGTCATTAGTGGCTGTGCTTTCGTTTTACAGATAAAACTTACCTCAGTTCTGGAAAGAGAAAACTCCTCCAAGGCTGAAAACAAAGAGGAAAGCAGTCATTTTCGTGAGTTTACCCAAATCAGGCGATGTTGTTGGTTATAGATCATCAGGTGACTTGGTCGAATGGGAGGGGAGTCTTAGGACATGGCGAAAGCAGACAATGGCTATAGAACATTCCACGAACCTTTCTTGCACATGGGGCCGAAGGCCAAGCAGAAAAGAAACCAGCTTTTCTAAATGTTCAGTGTGTGTAAGTTATAGCCATCAAATGGCTTGGACCATTTTCTCTGCATCCCTTTCTAGGTATGCCTATGAAGGTGAAGGGTGTCCAGATCCTGAGAGGGCACACGGCATGTGTTATCTGGGCAGTTTCAATTGCCAAAACTGACGTAGGTCAGTGTGTGAATCTTGCTTGGACTGCTCCCTAACTTCCTGCTCTCTGATCAAAACTCCTCTGTTATGTGGCAGAGATTCAGTTTCGTTAAGATTATGTCCCAGTGATAACAACATAATACAACCCTCCTTCCCCTTAATCACTGGTCCCACATCTGATGTCAGTAATTGTTTGGAATCTAGCCAAGACCTTCTAAGAAAACAGAAAATAGTAATTTGACAGGCTGCCTGAAAGGCCAAGCACACCATTTCCCAGGCAGTGTTTGGAGGAGAGCCCCACACTTCCTAGTTCTTCATCATAGAACTCTAGGAAACCAGCACTAAAGACAAGTCAGATGGACCTTTTAAAATATCTCTGATGTATTAATTGCTGCCTATTTAATAGCTCTGAGCTCTTAAGTTACCATTTATAGTTGGGAGCAGGGATCCTGCTTCCCAGGGTCATCTTGAGGATTGGATGTTGCCGTGTAATTCCTGGTCAAATAAGGGACTCAGTGCTAGAGACCCAGGTGTCAACAGGAGGCAGACAAGGTAACTGGCAGAAAACACGACAACCACAGAAAACAGAGCTCTGAGCTCTGAGCTGGGGTGACTAGCTCTTCTCTAAGGGTCCAAGGGCACCTTGTAAGAACATGAGCTGTACTCACGCATCCCTACCGCCAGCTCATCAAAAAGGGTGGAACTGGACTCTGCTCACCCAGCTTAAAAATACAAAATGAGTCCACTGAGCATGGAATAGATCCCTCACTGATCCCACAAAAGTGCTCAGAAAGTGTCTATTATGTGCCAGACACTGTAGCAAGAGTTCATATAATTTACTGCTCTCTGCAATTTGAAGAAGTACCGGTCACTTTACTCAACATCTGCTATGGCAGACACAGTGAGAAAACTTGCTTCTTCTTATCCCCATAGGGAATATTCCACTTACAGAACAGTGGTGTTTCAGAGAGCTGAATGCTGAGTCCCAGGTACTTCTGAACATACCATTCCTTCGGGGCTTGCCTTATGAACCCTCACAAGGATTCTAGATATGGGTGTTCTATTAATTGTACAGGTGAGGACGTTGAGCAAGATTCAAGGTCATAGTCAGAATCTGACTGAGGCCTGTACAATTCTACTTGGGGGCCCCAACTGAATTGCTACATCATCTCCCAGGTGGCACTTAACACCACCAGCAGGAGCCCAGGAAGTATGCCTTCCAGGCTCTGGTTGTTTTCGTGAAAGCATAAAATATATAAATTTGGATTATCCTAAAGGACTTGTCTCTCTGAAAGAGATAGTTAGTAAAGCTATTGGCACAGATCACAAGAGATGAGGGAGGGTCCAAGGATCAATTCAGACCGTGTCTGCTCATTAGATTTACACTCCAAGTATTGACCTGTACACACCTTGTAACTCTACATAAAAGGTTCAGGGTTCAGAATCCTGACCACTAGGAGCCTGGAAAAGCCTGCTGCAAATAAGGAGCTTTCATCTTGCTGGAGAGTACCCTAGACTCACGCCTGTGGGAGTGTGGTATTCTTAGTCACATATCAATAAGGTCAGGAGAAGCAATACCTTTTGGAGTTCTTCAATCTCAATTTCATAAGTGGCTAAAATAAACAAAAGATATTTGAAGTCAGTTTATCTACTCATCTCTCACAGTATTCAGGATCAGCACAATTCACATGGTTACAGAGTCCAGTTTTCTCACCCTTCAGAGCATTGATCTGTGACCTGCTCTGCACAAGTAGGAAAAGTCTAAGGTTCAAGGTGTACATTTTATGGGGATTTCCAGAGTGGAATTTATAACTGATGAAAGCATCCTGCTTAAAAGAAAGCATTGAAAATCAGTAGCAGCACTTAGAAGACAAATATGAAAGGTGTGTGTGTGGGGGGGGTGTATGTGGGAGGATGAAGAGTGTGTGTGTGTGGGGTGTATAGGGTGTGTAGCGGGGGGTGGGGGGCTGGGGCTGGGGAGACAGACTAACAGGAACCTGAGTCCACTTTAACAGATATTTGCCAGGTTCTGTCCCAAGTGCCTTTTCCCTAAACTTAGCTTGAAAGAAGAGCCTGAGAGGACATAAATATCTTCTGACTTTCCTGACGGTTAGCGAGATCATGACTTCCCTAATTATTTAAAATTGTAAAAATTGGCTTTTTAAAAATGTAAGAATTGGCTTCAGGAATGAGTCCTGCCACTCTCTTCCTGAGTGGTTCAGGTGAATTCCCATGAGCCTGTCCATCTGTGAAGCTGGGCCATCAGTACCTCCCAGATAGCAATTAGAAATGTTGTCTACAAGACACTGGACATTTATGGAAAGTGTCAGATTTTCTAGAAAATTGCTTCTCACTGCTTCTTGCTTAGCAAACCTCTATAAAAGTTTTGAACTGGGATGGAGGTGTGGAACAGGCAGGGTTTCTGTTTTGTTTCTTCTACTACTAGCCTAAAATTGATCAAAAATGTCCCATTGATCAGATCTTAATATAAACATATACTCCACTGACAAATCTAATCCTAATTTTCCCTAAAATGTAGGTTTTCTTAGACCTAAATTTCTACATTCATGTTTAATAATGCAGTTCTACTCAGGTAACTGCAGATATTCATCTTTAGTCGTTTCCTATTCAGGAAAAAATATTTTATGCCCTTTGTTTTAGTTTTTTTGTTTAATACCCACCCCTTTTAAAAATAGTAAATATGTTTATGGGGCTGGAGAGATGGCTTAGCAGTTAAGAGCACTTGTAATTTTGTGGAGGACATAGGTTCAAGTCCCAGCATCCACGTGGTAGCACAGATCTACCTGCATCTCCAGTTTCAGGGGGTTCTAAGAGCCTCCTTGGGTATCAGGCACACACATGGTACACAGACATACATGTAGGCAAAACACTCATACACACAGAATAAAATAAATCTAGAAAAATTCAAATCTGTTTACACAATTTGAAATGACACAATTTTTGCCACCTCCAAGTATTGACTTTTTTCCACTTTTTTTACTTTTTTTTTTTTTTTTTTTTTTTTTTTTTTTTTTTAAGATTTCATTTGTTGTATGTATATGAGTATACCAGACACACCAGAAGAGGGCATCTGATCCCATTATAGATGGTTGTGAGCCACCATGTCATTGCTGGGTATTGAACTCAGGACTTCCGGAAGAGCAATTAGTGTTCTTAACCACTGAGCCATCTCCCCAGTCCCTTGTTTACACTTTTAAAAAAAGATAATCTTCTCTTTCATGTTTGTATCTGTCTTTCATAGAATTAACAAATTATGATTGTGCTTGCTTTCCTTTAGCTACCATGAAGAATAGCAGTGCATGTTATGACTAAAAACTACAAAACCAAGGCTTGCAGATGCTCTGAGGATACTTGCTTCAGCCAGTAGGCAAAGATTACATATTCAGCTAACAAATGTCCTCATATCGTCAATGCTTTATCAAAGAGAAGTCTCTTCAATAGGAGGTTTTGGCATCCAGACTTACTCCAAGGGAAGAATACAAGCCTTAGAAAAGAGCAGGAAGGGACAGATGGAATGTCTAGGAGGGAGGAAAGGGCAGGGAGAAATGATTCTAATCTCAAAAATAAAAGGGCGGGGGGGGGGGCTGTACGCCAAAAGAATCAGCAAGGGACTAGGAATGGTAACGAGGTTTGATCCACAGCTTTGGAGTCTGACTGTTTCTATGCAGGGGTCTGTAACTTTCCTTCTATGACTTGGCTTTCCAGGGTGGTAGGGAAAGAGAAAAATCCAGAAGAGTTTCTTCAGCCACTTTCCAACTGCAGCGATTCATTCCCTGGAGACCCTCTATTTTTCTATAACCCATGTGATCTCAGACAAGTCTCCCTTTTACATCACTTGAGATGATTATCATTAATATTAAGTAACTCGATAATAAAAGCAGCCAACAACTTCATAGTGTAGGCAATAACCTTCCTTTTGATAATAGCACGTTCCCAATATGGAAACTGATACTCCAGGAAGTGAAAAGCTTGCTCAAGGCCACTCAAGAGAACAGCTTTCCAGCTGAAAGTTTATGGTGTGAGGGTGGCCCCGAGGCTCCCCAAGACCTGTCAAGAATTCCTGAATATCCAGGAGGCTAGTCAGAGGGCACTCGTCTTGATGACCTCTGTAGAGAATTATGTAGTTTCCAGAACAAGCTGAATCCTGTGACCCAAGACTGAGCTCTGTAAGGTGGGTGCCATGTGTACTATGCACCCCAAGCTGCTGGCTTTGTTTCAATGGATTGAACCGCTGATGGGAAAACAGATTCCTACTTCTGTATTCTCCCCTCCCTGTCTCTGTCTTTCCTCACTCCCTTTTAATAAGAAATTTGATTTCTTGCTCTTGAGAGAAACATTATTTAAATTAAAATTTAAAAAGGTGTGAGAATTATGTTCCAGTTCGTCATTACTTTTTAACCCATGGATACTTATCTACTCTGCCACCATTTGTTAAAAGGCCATCGCCATTGAGTTGTTTTTCATCTCTGTAAATAGCTGTTTTATGGGTTTGCATCCTCCTGTTTCTGGTTCCCCAATGTCATTTCTCTATACTGTGTCTCTCCACCAAAGCCACACGATCTTGATCACTGTGGTTCACAGGATTGGAGTCAGGTGATCCTTCTTCTGTTTTCTTTCTCAAAATTGTCGGCAGCTATTTTTAGATGAGTCCTGTCTATAGCTACAGAACACCTTGCTGGGATTTTTATAGAACTGCCTTAAGCCTATGTATCACTTGGGGAGAACTGATGTATTCTTTTTTTATTGTCAGCTTTACTCATTGGGTCTTCTGATTCACAAACAAAACATGTCTCTTCATTAATTTGGAATAGATTTAAATTTCTTTAAGTCTAAATTTTATACTCTTTAACATTTAAGTCTTATGCACGCTATGACAAATTTAAGTCTGTGTATTTATCTTCTGGGGAGAAAACTTAAAAGGTATTATACTTTTTCAAAAGCAGCATCCATGCACACATTGATAGAACATGCAAACACAACCATGTTGTATTTCTTGGTGGGGGTGGGGTAGTGAGGGTGGAGGATGGGGGGTGTAGCTCTGGTAGGTTCTTGTAAACTCTTAGGAATTTCTGCAAATTAAGATGCTATCTCTCTTTGCCCTTTTATTTCCTTGTTTGCCTCTTACTGGTTAGAACTCTCAGTGCTGCACCGAGTAAGCACAGTAGATGAAGGCATTCTTTTGTTTCGGATTTTGGAGAGAAAGCTGTCAGTCCTTACCATTAAGTAGCATGTTCTGCAGGCTTCTTGTGTCTGTCACTTATTAACATGGGGGAGCCCCTCTTCCCTTACTTTTTCAAGAATTATGATATGTCAGGGTAAAAAGTTGCCCAGTATCCTTTCTGTGTATATGGTGTGATTTAACTGCTTTAATCCATCATTATGGTGGGTTGTGTTGATTGACGGATGGATACTGAGCTGGCGTTGCACCTCTGAAACAAGCCGCAGTCAATTATGTTTGCTGCATTCTATTATTAATATCCTTAATAATAATTAAGGGTCTTCACGGCCACTCTCAGATAGGACATTGACCTGAGGGTTGCTGTCTGTTTAGTCTTAATGTCAGGCTTGTGCTGCTAAGTTCATGAGATGAGCCAGGAACTGTTTGCCTCTATTTTTCTTGAATACACTGCAAAACGTCAGTGTTAGCTCTTCTTTAAGTGTTTGGAAGCATGTTTCAGTGACATCATTTGAGTGTGGATGCTCTTTGGGGAACTTGTTTATGTGGTGTGTATACTCACACAAGCATGCATGTGTCATGTATGCAGATACCCATGTGTGATGGGCATGTGCATATGTATATTATGTTCACATGCATGTATTTACCCATGTGTGTCGGAGGTGTGCATGTGTACTTGGAAGCCAGAGCTTAGTGTTGGGTACCCTTAACTCCTCTTCATTTTACTTTCTGAGGCAGGTTGTCTCACCGACTCCCATCTCTGCTTCCCAAATACTGGGATTATGGGTAGCAGCTACACCTCCTGGCTTTTATACGTGCCCTGGGAATTAAAACGCCAGTCCTCATACATGCATGGCAAGCTCTCTACCCACTGAGCCATGGCCTCAGCCCTTATTTGGGGGACTCTTTAAGTTCTAAGTTCAGGTTTTCCTAAGTGTTACAGGTTATCAGATTATTTTGGGTGATTCATGGTAGTCTGACCTTTAGGAGGAATTGTTTCGCTTTTGTCTAAGTTGCCAAATTCATGTATGTGCAGGGCTTTATAATGCTTATTTCTTGGTACCCACAGGGTCTGTGAGGTGATCCCCAGTTTATTCCTGGGATTGTTAATTTCTTAAGTCACTCTTTCTAGAGATTTGTCAATTCCATTGATCTTTGTAAGGTGGTAGGATACACACAGAACAACTCCTAACAGTTGGCTATAGATCTTCAGTTTTTTAAGTCTTACTGGTCTATTCTCATCTATTACAAAGATGTCCTTCTACAAAGGTAGTCTTAGCCATCTCCATCCCCTCCCATCTGACTCCCTGCTGTTCCACACAATCATTTCTTAGTTGGACCAGGTCATCAGCCCTGGACTCCTTAAAGTACACAAAGGACTGACTCTTCAGAAAAGACCGAAGAGAGGCTTAGGTTAGTAATTCCTTCTTTCGGTATCTGAAATGGTGTCCCCCAGAAGGCCCAATTTGGGATTTGTGCCCCAGAATGAATGAATGATGACTTGTCCAGCGTTCCATAGTCAACCCTCAGCTTCATCCTCTAGCATGAGTAGTCCTGTATGTGTGGAACCATCCATAAACTTTCCTTGCAGCTCGGTGTGTCATGAGGAAGATGGACCAACAGAGAATCCCTAACCAGGATCTTGGTAAGGCATGTCTAGAATGGTAGGTTTAGGGTAAGGGAGTCTCAGGGGTCCAGAGAAAAAAGGTGTAGACTTAGACCGAAACTTCCCCTTGGTTCTGTGAGCCTTTAGTCTTGAAGAAAGTCAAGAAATGAGAATTCTGCCTTCATGTGGCCCTAGACTCTCTGGTCAAAGTACAGTGGACAGACCAGGAGCATCAGATGAATGGTGAACTTGTTAAGAAACCGGGCTCCAAGGACACATTCCAGAGCTGTGGAATTAGAATCTATATTGTAAGATTTCCTGGGGTCAGTACAAACATTAGAAAACACAAAGCCCTGTTCTGTTCCTATGGCTGGAATTTTACCTCAGGGGAGGATCCTGGTTTCTCACAGATGATCTGATTTATCCCAATTCAAACTTTATCAGGGCACAAGGACACCATCTGACTTCTTAGACTTTTAGAACCTCACTGTCATAGGATAGGCAGTGAATTAAAAACAAAACAAAAAGCAAACAACAACAAAACCCTACACCTTTGGCAGACATCAGTAGCCAACTGCAGGACTTTCATCCCACTGATATAGACTTTGTGCAGTAGAATTTTCTAGTAGCTATTCAATTTCTCACTTCTGGGAAACAATAGTGAAATGTCAGTATGTCTTCATGTTTTATGACACAAACTTTCTAAGTAGATATCCAGGACAATAACTTCTTTCCTAGAATCTAAGTCTTTTTGTTGGTACAGCAATAATTGAGGCAGAAGACCCCCCTGGAGCCTCCTTGCAAGGGAGAGAAGCTCCCCTGAGTAAGATGCAGCTTAGATTTATGGACAGAGCATGGAGTGTCCAGACAGGCTAAGCCTGTTTTACACTACTGCTCTACCACACGGTACTTGGGTCACCATGTACAGCTCAGCCTCTCTGATCTTCAGTCTCCTGTCTCTAGCAGTGGGGGGATGGGAGTGTTCAATCTGCAAACATCTGCACAGAGGGTCTAGCAGAAAAATGCAGTCCATAGTATTGGCTCTGTAAGTCCTAGTATTGATTCTAGCACTGACACTTACGGCTTCTACAGAGAACTGGATGATTCTGTCAGTAAAACAAATACCTTGAAACTTGCAGTAATATAAGTCTCTGTCTCTCATTCTTTTCCACTGGGAGTCTCCTTTGCACAAAACCTTCTGAGCATCATGAAAGGCTGGGGGACTTAGCTTTGGACTCCAAGAGCTACTAGATAACTCCCCTTTCTTAATTATATTGAACACAAAGCCTAATTATTATCATGTGTTCTCACCATCTCCACATACTAAGTACTTTCAAGAAGATTTGAGATGAGAGATGAGATTTTCATAAGACAAGTGAGAAACACTGAATCACAGTGTTTTGAGTTTTCCACCTACACACATACAAAGGGCAAAACAGTTAAAATGATGGGAGATGGAAAGGAATGGGAGAAAGGAGGAGGAACATAGAGGAGTCAGGTATTAAAGATCCAGGTCAGCGCTGATGCCCAACTGGACTGATACGTATTGTTAAAGGACTAGATATGGGAGAGATAGAAGAGAAGTAAGATGACAGAGTGGAATGAATGTGACAACCTTAAAGTCTCACTGGCTATATAGGGAAAACACCATCTTGCCACATTTTTACTCACACAGGTTATAATATTAGTTGGCTTCAGCAGACTTACCTTCAGCACTTTCTCCAGCAGCACACAAGGTAGTGGAGTTGCCGGAGTGTCTCAGATATGAAATCGTTGTGTCATAATTATGTGCTTCTTCCAACTCTGCACTGAGAAAAATGGAAGAAAGGGGGATTATTGAAATCACATGTTTCTTGACTCTGACCGGGGAAGCAGGCAGGCTAACTGTAACTCTTCACCTCTCCTCCACTCCTCTAAATCCAATCCCCAAGTCTCATATCCAGCCCTGTAGCAGATCACCTGCTACAGCCTCTCTTTCTTCCTTGTCCCCATCCCCAGGGGACTAAGCAGATCATGGTAGAACATTCTGATTTCCCCTCCTTCCTGTGGGTCCCCTCAGATGCCCCCTAGCCCATCCCCATTCTAATACCTAGAAATACAGTTCACCTGGAAGCCCCAGTGGCCATATCTAGTAGGATATAAAAGAATTTCTTACCAGAAATCACAGCCACTAAACCCTCTTAAGAACCAGAGAGGGCAGTAAAAACTGAGGAACAAAACACCCACCCCACAAAAATATAATCAAATATCAGTATCAAGAAATCTTCCCAAACCCAGATGCCTAGAAGCCAGCAAAAAACAAAACAAAACAAAACAAAACAAAACAAAACTAGTCAGGACAGTACACCTCCACACTAGAGCCCAGCAACCTTACTACAGTAAGTTTTAAGTATTGCAAACATCTGAAATCCATTAAAAAGTCTTTATGAATCTGATGGGGGTCCTTAAAGAAGAAATTAATAAATCCATTAAAGAAATTCATAGAAACACAAGCAGTGGAAGGAAGTGAATAAAACAGGCCAAGACCTGAAGGTGGAAATAGAATTTAAACAGAAACCTGGGGGAAAATCTGGAGATGAAGTTTAGAAACTCAAACAGGGACTTTGGATGGGAGCTGCACACAATCAAAGAATGCAAGAGAGAATCTCAGACAGTGAAGATACAATAAAAATGTATACCTTGGTCAAAGAAAATATTAAATCTAAAAAGATTCTGATACAAAACATCCAGGAAATATGGAACATTATGAGAAAACCAAATCTAAGAATAATAGGAATAGAGGAGGAAGAAGAAACCCAGGTCAAAGGCACAAAAAGCATTTTCAGCAAAAATCATAGAAGAAAAACTTTTCTAGCTTATAGAAGGAGATGCCTATCATGGTACAAGACGCATACAGAAAAGAAAATCCTCTTGTTGCAAAATAATACAAACACTGACGTACAGAGCAAATAAAGACTATTATAAGCTTCAACAAAAAAAATCCAACTAACATACAAAGGTAGATGTATTAGAATAACATCTAACTTCTCAATGAGACTAAAAGCCAGAAGGACCTGAGCAGATGTTCTACAGACTCCGAGAGACCACAGATGCCAACCCAGGCTACTATATCCAGCAAAATTTTCAATTACTATAGAAGGCAAAATAAGAAATTCCATGATAAGACAAATTTAAGCAATATCAATCTACAAATCCAGTCTTAAGGAAAGTGCTAGAAGGAAAACTCCAACCAAAAGAGGATAACACACCAAGAAAACACAACAAATAATCACAGGCCAGCAAATCAAGAGGGGAAACAGTCTCAGTCTCAGTCTCTCTCTCTCTCTCTCTCTCTCTCTCTCTCTCTCTCTCTCTCTCTCTCTCTCTCTCTCTCTGCCTCTGCCTCCCTCCCCCTCCCCCTCCCCCTCCCCCCTCTCCCTCTGTCTTCCTCCATCCCTCTCTCTCTCCCCACTACCAAATAACAGGAATAAAAAAATGCTCGTTGATATTTTTCACATCAATGGTGTTAATTCCCCAAATAAGAATAGTATGGATGTGAAAAATTGAAACCATTCTCCAGCTGCATCCAAGAAATGCATCTTAACATTAAGGATAGACATCACCTCAGAATAAAATGATGGGAAAAAATATTCCAAATAAATGGACCTGCAAGGCAAGCTGGTGTAGCCATTTTAATATTTGACAAAATAGACTTCAAATCAAAACTAGTCAGAAGAGATGGGGAGGACACATATACTCATCAATGGAAAAACACACCAAGAGGACATTTCAATTCTTAACACATGAACACCCAAGTTCACAAAGAAACACTACTACAGTTTAATTTACAAAGTGACTCGCACACACCAAGAGTGGGAGACTTCGATACCCTATTCTTGTCAATAGACAGGATATCTAGAGAAAAATTACTCAGAGAAATGCTGGGGCTAACTAATGTGTAAACCAAATAGATCTGACAGATATTTACAGAACATTTCACCCAAGCACCAAAGAATACACTTTCTTCTCAACACCTTGTGGATCTTTCTCCAAAGTTAATCACATAATCAAATAGAAAGCAAATCTCAACAGATATAAGAAAATGAAATAACACCCTGTATCCTATGTGACTACCATCAATTAAAGCTGGGTATCAAAAATAACAGCAAAAATAACAGAAAGCCTACACACACATGGAAACTGCACAGCTCATTACTGAATTAAAAAAAAAAAAAAAAACGAGTCAAGATAGAAATTAAGAAAGAAACTAAAGACTTTCTAGAATTCAATGAAAATGAATACACAACACACCCAAACTTACTGGACACAATGGAAGAGGTTATAAAGTCAAGTTCATAGCATTAAGTGCCCAAAAAAAGGGGGGGGGCGGGAATATCTTATAAGTGTCCCCGTCCCTAACCCAGAAGCATGCTCCAATCGATAGCTACTTGTAAATGAAAATTTAGTTTTCTCTAAGGGAATCTCACTGGGCAAACAAACTACCCTTAAGTCCAGGCCTCACATCCTACAGTCGATGGCCAACAGGAAGTGATCTCAACAGCATCTTTGGAGGCTCCAAGTCTCACGACATTGAATCAGGGTCTTTCCTTTAGTCTGTCTGTTTTGTTTTGTTGTTTCTTATTTTTATCTTATTATTTATTTTTATTTTATTTACATTTTTATTTTTTCTTTTTACAATACAGGTTCTCTGTGAGTATATTATGGCTTCCAGTTCAATATTTTTCTTATAGGATCCTAGTGTGCAAACGAGTGGCTCTGTGTTTCTTGTGCCTTCTCTTTGGCTCTTTTCCTTCTGTTTGTTTGTTTTTCCTATTCTGATATGTCAGTCTTTGATTTATCTTCTTATATTATACTATTATCCCTAGGAAGTATATCTTCTAAAGGAGTCAGAAATGGGGTAGATCCAGAGGAGATGGAGAGGAGAAGACCTGAGCGGAGTAGAGTGAGGGATACTGTATCAGGATATATTATGTGAGAGAAAAAAAAACTATTTTCAATAAAAAGAATAAAAGTGAAAGAAGTAGCACATATCTTTAAATATATTTAAAAAGCTCTTCGTGTGTTTTTCTCAATAGAAAAATAGCTCTTGGCCCATCTAGTGATGTACACAGATATGAAAGGCACATGCCTTCCCTAAAGTACATGGATTCACAATGAAATATAATCAAAGTATTGCAGTTCAAATGGTTATCAATAAAGCAAGAATCCCAGGTGCCAGATGTAGTGAGGAAGCCCACAAATAAGAAGCTCAGGTGAGCCAGGAGGTTAATGTCTGAGTCAGAAGGTCAAGCTGAGACACATCTGACTTGGAAGCCAAAACTATGCTACCAACATAAAATCCACAGTAACAAAACGCTGCCTGACCTATGACGGCTTCTAGAAAGTATTTGCACACTCTCCCAAGGCAATGAGCAAGAAATCTTTCTCTCTTTGGCTACAGAGCTGGAATACTTGGCCAGAAAAAAAAAAACCCAGAAGTTCAAAACCCAGGACCAAGAACAGGGGTGGGGACAGAATCCATTCAATCTCTGTGCTGCAGAGATCTGACCCTGAGCCTGGAACTGGAAATGCAGACCCTCCTTGTATGGATTAGAGATTTCCTAAGAAGGCTGTGCCAGTACTGCAGGCTGTGCAGAGAGCACTGTGATTGTGGAGAGTAGGAGGCTGTGGGCACAAATTCAAATTTATCACTCTTGGATATCTATTTTTAAAAATTTTAAAATTATATTTATTTGTGTTTGTGTGAGAGAGAATACACACATAACAACAGCACATGGATGGCCATCAGAGGACAACTTATGAGATGGAGGTGGCTTTTTCTATCTTATGGGACTCAGGGATCAACCTCTTGTCATCAGGCTTATAGGCCTTTTCCTGTGGAGTCATCTCATCAGCCCCATAATTCTCTCAATAGCCATGTGTCAGCTACTTCTGTAAGTGATCTAACAGCACTTTGACTTAATCCTTACAAATGCTGGAAGCATTAACTGAGCAGACCACTAGCACCCCCTCCCCAAAGTTAATTCTACTATCATACAGCATCATAGAGCAGAGACTTCCTTACTTTGCTTCAATCCACGGTGCCTCCCTCAATGTACTTGGCAAATTCATTGATTTGTGGCTTTCTTTTGTTCTGTATCTATAAAAGTTTCATGTAACTGATTCCTCATTTGGGAATCATTTGGGGCAACTTACACCCACAACTCCAGGCCATCCTCTTTCATGTTTGGCTCATAGTAAACTATTTCTTAATTGCTTGGGAGTGAGACCTGAGTTTGCATTGCATTATAAAGTGACTCCGGTATACTTGGATAGAAATATTTTCATGTCCACAATATCTAAGCTTTCAAAGGAAACAATCCTCACTTAAAGCGAGCTTATTGTCAAAATCTGAAAAGCATGGAATAATGTGAGCAGAACAATGGAAAGAGGTGAGCGGTGGAGACAATAAACTTACTACAGTGTGATTTAAGTATTTGAAGAAATTACATGAATAATAGTAACTATTAGGTAAAAATAAGAGATCCCCAAAAAGAAGACTCTATGTACTTAAGAACAAGAGAAAAGAGATAAAGAAATCATGAAGACAACCTTCTTGTATGTGTACACGTGTGTTCATGTGTGCATGTTGGTGCGCCTCTATGCTCCTGAATGGGGAAGCCAGAGTTCAACCTTTGGCATCATTCCTTAGGTGACCATCTACATTGCTTCCTGAGACAGAGACTTTCACTTGGCCCAGAACAGCTAGGGTGACTGGCAAGGGATTTGCTTGCCTTGAGATTACTAATGTGTATCACCAAGCTTGACTATTTTATAAGGTTATAGGGGGTTGAATTAGTCCCCGTGCTTACAGAGCAAGAACTTGGCTGATGGAGCCATTTCCCTAGCCCATAAATATAGTTCCTGAGATTAATGAAGCCGATTAATGTGGGGGTAAGATGGCAGGCTAGAAGCTGCCTTCATGTGACTTGGTTAAGGATAAAAGGTAGCTTAAGAAAGAACAAAAAGCAGAACAAAAAGACTAGCAGCCGGCCAAACGGAAGCCAAGGACAATATGGTTTCCTGGTTGGGGAAGGGGCTTCAGAAGCCCCATCCAATGAGAAGGCAGGTGATGCTGGTGCAAGGAGAATGACAGTCTTACCCTGCAAGACAAGCCACAGTGGCCAGGCCCCTCAAATCTAGTTGTAGACTTTGGTTAGGCAGCAGTTCCTCTGGCGGTAGGTCAGCAGTAGGGAAGGCTGGCATTGCTAGCCTGTGAGAGGAGGAGGGCAGAGGCTGGGTGCCATCTTGAGAGGGAGTCTATTATTCAAAGCTGAGCTACCTGGCTGAAATGGTGGCTTAGTGGTTAAGAGCACTGGGTGTTCTTCCAGAGGACCTGGGTTTCAGCACCCACATGCCAACTCCAGTTCTAGGGGATTCGATGCCTTCTGTTGGTACCAGGCACGTATGTAGCACATAAATACACATGTAGGCAAAAGACCCGTATCTATAGCAAGATATAGGTATAGATGTAGACACAGGTATAGATATAGATTTGGAGATATAGATATATAAAATAAAACTGAGCTATCTTAGATGCCTTAAAAACAGGGAACAACCACAAGCGAGGGAGCCTGCATTTAAGCCTGTGGAGTTACACACACACACACACACACACACACACACACACACACACACACGGGTGGGGCAAGTGTGTGTTATAAGCAGCACTTTAATTTGCAGAGATCTCAGCACTGTGCTTGCCTCCCACATCCCAACTGACCTTGTGACACAATTCCATTTAGAACATCAGCTACCCCAAAGAACTCAATCTGGGGAGATTCAAGAGGGTAGTAATGGTGGTGTGCACCTTTAATCCCAGCACTCCAGAAGCAGAGGCAGGTGGATTGAGTTGAGGCCAGCCTGGCCTACAGATGGAGTTCCAGGATAGCTAAGGCTACACTGAAAACAATCTGTCTTGTTGAGGTTTGGTCTGTAGCTATGTTTAGCACTGGCCCCCAAGGTCTGGTTGCTCGAGGAATGAGGAAATCTTCACATATACCAAGTTGATACTATGTAACCTTGCTCCTTAATTTAAAACTGTTGGTTGAATAAAGATGCCTACAGCCTACAGCCGGGCAGAAGAGAGGTAGGTGAGGTTTTGGTTCCTGGAGCTTGGGGACTGAGGCAGGACCACAAGAGAAGAAGGTGGAGAGAGGAGAAAATGCCGTGGGTTAGGTGAATAATGAAAACATGGCCACGAGGGCTGGCCAGTTTGAGTTAAGAGTGGCCCAGATGTAACATGGCAAGTTATAATGCAGGGTTATTGACAGGAAGTAGATACTAACAGCATAGAGGGCAGATCTCTGCCCACCTCCAGTGCTTTAAGGGCTTATCATAAATAACAAGCTTTTGTGGTCTTTTTTTTTTTTCTTGGAACAGAATGATCAAAGGCAGGGTAGAAACCCCCGATTGAGATTAACTCTTACTACAACACTGCCTTGAAAAACAAACAAATCAAAACAAGAGGGAAGGAGAACCTGTTCCAGTCATACCTGTGAAGACAGGTGTGGCCAGCAGGGGTCCCTGTACACAGAATAGGGAAACTCCTGAAGGTGAATCAGCACTAGCAGAAGGCAGACACTTGGCCAGCACAGGTTCAACACCAACAAGAAAAAACAAACTCCTGTCCCTGTGTTTGTGCAGCAAACACTTTAACTCTCAGCGGCCCCCAGCCCCTACTAAGGAGGTGAAGAAAACGTTTCAGAAAATAGAAACAAGGTGAAGTTATTAATTTTAAGAATTATTTTCTTAATGTGCATTATTTTCACATGAAAAACAATATGATCAAATAATAAAAGAAAACCAAGAGTTCAAAGCTCACTTACAAAGATTCAACCTAGCCCTGATTGTGAATTCCTAGAAAAATAAATTAATCTGTATTAAAAGTACTTCTGAAACAAAAGATTTTATTTCACAATCACAAGGATATCTCAATCATAGAGAATATATCACTTCTAATCAATCACAGTTTTAATGGAAAAAAACATCAGATTTTAATAAATGCCAAAAACCATTTTGTGGGGTTAAATTCTTTTTAACTAGATTGGTCTCCAATGAATACCATATTTAATGACAAAGTGCAAACCAGTGTTAATATCTGCATAAATCCTATCAGAAACTTCATCAAAGCTATGCTTTGTGCTTCCCATAATCTCAGTTAACTCAGCCATTCTGGATTTCTGATAGGGTTGAAAACTTATAGTCTCATAGCTAATCCTTGCTATTTACTTTGAGAGAAAACATTTGAGAGGATGGTTTTCAGCTGACATTCATTCTAAAGCCAAGAAAAAAAAAAGCCAGAACTAAGGCTCAGAACTAAGTCTTTTATTTAGGAGAGATGACAGACATTCTGCTTAGTCAACAAAATCATGGACTGGGTATTAGGTCTATCTTGCACCTTACTGACATAAATTAGTATAGTTATGCTCTAACTGTATTTTGAGAAAAGTTTTATTTTAATAGGAAGGGTGATATGTAGGAGGAGCTAAGGTGGGAGGAGTACAGAGAGGAGGAGTAAGGAGAGGAGGAGGAGAAGGAGAGGAGGAGCTAGGTGACAAGAGAGAAAGAGAGAGGGGGCCAGACATGGAGTCAGATATTCACATGTCTCCGCCAGTCAAAGATAGTTGATATATCTAGGTTGGGTATTAGGTTACACTTCTGATTGATATTGAGCATTACCAAACGTATAAAGCCTTTGGTTGACATTTAAAAAATTGTATAAAAGCAAAAAGGAGAAGGGGGTATGGGATAGGGGTTTTCTAGGAAGGAGAAATGGGGAAAGGGGATAGCATCTGAAATGTAAATAAAATATCCAATAAAAAATAAATTAAAAAAAACAAAACAAAACAAAAAGAAACTTCATCAATAGAAAAGGGATAGCCCATGGAAAGCTGGACAGAATCATTACAGTCACCACAGAAAAGCCAAGCACACACAAAATTGCATCCTTCAACTCACAGTGAACAGGAAAATGGAAGGGAGGACAATTTAGTTCACTCCATCAGATCTGCATGAATCCCAGCTAGAGGATGACACCATGTTCAGTGGGAAAATTGAGAAATAGTGAATCTTTATATTGTTTGGGAGAGACTTGGCACAACCAATATAGGAGATGATACATCAAAATCCTGTAAAGCTGGAGTTGTTTAATTGCTATCATTTTGCAAACCTATTCTTTGGTAAGTGAGTGGCTCTGGAGAACTCACTTGGATCAACCGCATAAGTGAAAGTTTCAAGCAGGTTAGCTGCTCCCCAGTGAGGACCACGTGAGCGAATGTGATGTTCATTTTGATAGGCTGTAGCTCAGCCATTCAACTCCACAGACCAGACTTGCCTACGTCTGATTAGGAAACCGCTTTGCCAAACAACAAGCTACGGAAGGTAGAGTGACCTGCTTTTTATACAAAAACTTAATGTTCTATTTTAACAAGCAAGTGAATTTGTAGTTCTAAAATAGGAAAAGTCTGTCTGGACACTCCCCTGAATCTGTAATAGCCGTTGGCTCTAGAGGCAAGAAGTATAGCTGTGCAGCGAGCCAAAAGAGGCACCCTCACGTCACGTGTAGGGAGACTGGAGAGGAAATCAGCACATGCAATCCCTCCACCTCCGCACACAGGAGGGCCTCACATTTTAGGGCTCATGCTTACTTTCCCATCTATGGGTATGTTCACTGACGTCACAGGAAATGAAAGCTGCACGCTTATCTCCCTTTATTCCCTCCATAGAATGCAAGCACCTTCTATCCACTCACTTTCCCTCCTTCAACAATTTGAATATTTATAATTTGGCTATTTAATTTCATTGTTTTCTATTATGTTTTTAGAAACTACATTAATTTTAGTGTGTGTGTGTGTTTGCATCTGCATAAGGCTACCTGTGGAGGCTAGAAGACAGTATCAGATACCCCAGAGCTGGACTTGCAGGCTGTTGTCAGCTGACTGACAAGTGCTGTGAACAGAACTTGAATCCTCTGCAAGAGCAGCAGTAAGTGCTCTTAGCCTCTGAGCCATCTCTTTTTTTTTTTTTTTTCTGGTCTGTATTTGCATATTCTCTACATTGTATTTGCATGTTCTCTACAGGACTCGTTCCGTTTTGCTGAAAAAGAAAACCTTTGAATTCTAATACTTTAGTAATTGTTTTCTTTCATAGTTTCACCCCCCACCACCACCACCCCGGCAGAAGATTATTGAGAGAACCTTTGCTAAATTAGAGGGTGCGCTGTGTATCTCATGCTCTACTGACTTAATGATTTCATCAGATCCGTGGGAAATTAGCCTTATTAATAAGAAACAGTTTCCGAGGAATTGAAAGAGGATATCTAATCAATTTCTTGCATAAACTTTGTCAGAAATGAATAAGTATCTGATTTTAGATAATTATAAAGGGCTTTAACCAAGTGTTTTTCTAAGAGAAGGAAAAGAAAAAGCAGAGGAGGAAGAGGAAGACGAGGAAGAACAGGAGGAGGAAGAGGAAGGAAAAGGAAGAAAAAGGAGGAGGAGGAAGAAGAAGAGGAGGAGGAAGGGTGGGAAGCAGCAGCATCTTTCAGATCAGTTTACAAGGATTATTTTGTAGGTTCACCATTAGGAAGGAGACAGTGTGGGTGGTACTTAAACTCCCTTTCTTGCTAAGAACGTGTTGCCTTTTCCAAGACATTGGAGCTAGATCTAAGATCCATCTCAATTTTAAACTGTGTGGATCAATATAGAGAACTTGTGTAAATAGAGCTCTATGGTTCAATTTCTTTATCTCCACATTTATGAAGAATGCGTACAGAATGCTAGGACCATGGAGAGAGCACAGCAACTAGGCCTGGCTGCAGACAGAAGGAAACTGAACCCAGGCTCTCCTCAAATGCCAGCCTGAAAGCACAGGATGAACAGTTTCAGCTTCCATTTTCCACTCTGTAAAATACCAATAACGGAATCTACTTTACAGATATAGTGTGGATTTTGAATGAAATATTTTTCCTCTGCATAACGGTGCCACAAAAGCATACTGGTAATATTACATTGGTAACATTATATTTTAAAGAATGTTAGGAGATATCTTATAAAGATCCTTTATTACAGATATAACATTAAATTTCATACTTTCCTATGAGGACTGTCTCATAATTCAAACTCAGCATCATAAAGCTTTAATGTTTCTTACTAATGCCTTCATCATGATCATCTTTTCTTCAAGAAGCAACGATCTCCTCTTACCTGCGATGTGAATGTTAAAGACAGCTTAAAAAACTAGAATTTCCTGAAGTTTGTTTTGACACCTGGAATCTTCCAAATGAAGCTTTGAGTAAGTATGTTCTGGCTGAAGCACAGATACGGGGCTTCTTGTTGTTGGTTCTCCTGGCCCATCTACTAGAAGGCCATTAATCTAGGATCCTGGTACAATCCTTGTGTCTTTTAGAGAAGTGTGTCAGCCCCCATACCCAGCTGTATTCTCCATAGATGGAGTTCCGATGGTTTATTCAACAAACTATGTGCTCAAACAGTAAACTTATTCATCACAATAATGATTACTATCTCTTGAGGGTTCACCGTATGTTAGGTATCATACTTAGACTCATCTCTTGCTGCATGGTCTGCGGAACCATTCAGATTCTTAGGACCTTCACTTTTTCATGATGGGGGGATTTTGTGTATTACCAGATAGAAAAATAAAATTTCCCTTCTTGATTTTTCTGGAGCCACACATATAATTTGGCAGGTCAGAAAATGCGGCTGAAAGGAGGTTCCAGAAGATCTAAAGAATTGGAAAGGTTGAAACTTTAATATCAAGACCCACACATGTCCTCTTATATTTACTAGCATGGAGCGTTGCACCTACTTTTGGTTCTAATAGAACACGGACTTTAGGATAAGAAAGAACAGGAGTCACTGAGGAGCTAGTGCCCCTTGTGACGGTCTACCGGCATGAAGCAATACGAGAGAATTTGACTTCACATTTATCTGAGGTCCCAAACTTGGCAAATTCCCACTAACAAATAGTTGTGCAGGGCCACCCCTCCAAAGCCCTTCACTCTAAGAAATCCTCTCCTAAGTTCAATCGTGACACGTAGGGCCACCACTGAGAAGTCTCGGTGTGTAAAGGAGCCTGCAGTGGAAGTCCAAGGACCCAAGTCTGAGACCCAGAACTCACAGCGAAAGGGGGACAATGAGTCCCACAAGTTGTTCTCAGACCTCTACATGCACTGCACACTCACACACTGATAAAAATAAAATAAAACCCTGACATCTAATCTAGCTAAGAAGAATTGCAAAGTGTGATTGTGCCAGAGTCACAGAATTGTATGGTCAAAGGGAGTTTTCCTTTTATAAGCACGAGAACCTTTTCCTTCTCCACATGAGATAATGGTTAAACGTGACAACCCACCCAACAACAAAGCAAATGGTTAGAGAGGGGCAGAGGCTTCACTAGAGATATAGGTGTTATCAGCTGTCCTTGGTTGAGACCTTGAATAGGGAGTTTGATCCAAGGCCTATTATCCTTTTGTAAACTTCAAAAGATATTCAGGACATGCGCACCCTTTGCTTCATCCACCGCCCCTGCCTCCCCCTTCAGCTGTTCCTGGTGCTGCTTGTGTGCTCCTTCAGTGCGGACCTGGTGCCTCTTTTGTGAAGCAGCAGCTGAGGAAACTCCGGATCGAGCCATGGCCGACAAGAACCCCAAGGAAGGAGTCAAGACTGAGAACAACGATCATATTAATTTGAAGGTGGTGGGACAGGATGGTTCTGTGATGCAGTTTAAGATTAAGACACACACACCACACTTAGTAAACTAATGAAAGCTTATTGTGAACAGGGTTTGTCAATGAGGCAGACGGGATTCTGGTTTGATGGGCAATCAAATGATGAAACAGCACACCTGCCCAGTTGGAAATGGAGGATGAAGAAACGCTTGGTGTGTTCCAGCAGCAGACAGGAGGGAGGTGTCTACTAAAAAGGGAACTTGCCACTTTACTCCAGAAGTTTGTTATAGATCAAGAATACATTTTCAATTAGAAAGCCACAATTTGCCGGGTGGTGGTGGCGCACGCCTTTAATCCCAGCGCTTGGGAGGCAGAGGCAGGCGGATTTCTGAGTTCGAGGCCATCCTGGTCTACAGAGTGAGTTCCAGGACAGCCAGGGCTACACAGAGAAAGCCACAATTTGGTCCCTCCACATCCTGACTACACAGTATGGTTTTCTCTCTTCTTCCATTTCCCTTGCCCCATTTCTTTATGGTACATAAAGTAATTGGTGTATGTGCACAAGCATATCGCTCTTGTTTTCTTTTCCTTTTTTAAACTAAATGGACAATGTTCTGTTCTGGTTGACACCAGATGGAGATGGTCTGGGGGAAAGTACTGGGTCTGTGAAAATACCCCCTTCTCCATCAGTGGCATGCTCATTCCACTCTTTATATTCCAGTAAGTTATTTTGCTCTCATTGTCTTAACAAAAGAACCCAACCACACAAAATCCTTGCTTACCTTGTTCAACTGGAGAATTTTAATGTTTTTCATGTATTATTATTATTAAAACCAAGAACAATTTTATAACTTTTTTGTGGGTAGCTGTTACATATAGGGCAATCTGTCTTTAAGTAGGGATAAATTACTTTTTAACAAACTGATCCTAGATAGTTTTCCTTTCAAGTCAAGTGTCTTGTTTAAATAAACTTCTTGTGTTTTTTTTTTTTAAAGATATTCAGATTGATTTTATGTGTATCAGTGTTTGCCTATATGTGTGTATGTGCACCACACATATACTTAGTAGAGATCAGAAGAGAATATTCGACTCCCTGGGCTGGAGTTAGACAGATAGTGTGGGACACCACGAGAGTTCTGGGAACTAAACCTGGGTCCTCTGCAAGAAGAGCAAGTATCCTTAACCACTAAAACATCTCTCCAGTCCCTTTATCAGTTTCTGATGATGCTGAGATGATATAAAATATCTGTTTATTGTAATATTCAACATGGAGCCCACCTCCTCCCACTAATTAAGAAATTTTATTCCATATAAAAAAAATTTAAAACAATAGGTAACGAAGCAAGTTTTATAGCAGATATAGATGTAGGTTGTGCATAATCCTAAGGAAATTTTTAAAAATTCTATTCAGAGTAAGATACATGTATTTGATGTTAAAAAGAAATTAGAGAGTCTTAATTTTGTTAATATAAATAAATTGGCCTAAACCATTAATGCCACAGAATTAGAAACATACTAATCACATCTGGGCCTTTTGTAATATACTGTTGTTTGCCAACTGGCTTTGGAGAATTTGTTTCCATTCAATTGTATTGTTAGAAGTATTCTAATTTACAGTGCTTGCTTGTTTTTTTTTTTTTTTTTCAAAATGTACATACACTATAATTAAATACCTTCTTGGTGTTCTTTTCTGCACAATGATATTACGTAAGTTGCTACAAATTAGTTTTAAGTTCACGTGCACATCAGCACCGTAGAGGCTTCAGCAGAAGCAGCAAGGACCAAGCGAACGAGGCCAGAGGCAAGGTGGCTTAAAGTGGACAAAAGGAACAAATACATAAATAAGTAAATGAAAATTCAACAGTGAACTAAAGGCTTTTTGGCGCTCTAGAAGCCGGGATACATTTGCGTGTGTACGTCTTCAGGAAACAAGCATCTTCTCTATGGCATTTAACAGCAAACAAAAGTGACAGCACTTCAAGCACACATCGGGAAGATATGAGGCCCTGCTCACATTGCTCTCCACTCCTCCCACAGGGGCTTCCGTTTCTGCTATCACTGCTATCTCTTCTATTAGACCATTCTTACAGCAAGCACACACACATTCTGTGTATATGTATCTTTGCGTATATTTTACATATTTATGTATGCACACAAACATGCATTCACACACACAACTTACTACCATTCGTTGCATGGTCTGACTAATTGCATTCTGACCTGTGAAACAATAAATACAGTACCTCTCAATCCTAGGCACCTTTGCATTATTTATGTATCTGTAATTCTCTTCACAAAAACATTCAAACCTATAAGGACCAAGTAAATATTATTAAAGTACTAGATAAGCTTATAAGATATACCAGCTCCTCTGTTATAAATTTCAAAATTAATGTGGCTAACTCTGATGTTAGGTTATCAAACTTTTGATTATATTCATAGGGACATGTAAATACTATCCAATTAATGGTTACTGATCACTACTGTATGCCAGGCACTATTTTAATAATATGTGTCAGATTATTTATTTGTATGGAGTAAACACTGATTCTTTCCTTATGAAGATGAGGAAATTGAGGTATAATTAAACTTCCCAGAGTAGTAAGTGGGACAACAGAGAACAGGAGCCAGGCATTTGGCTCCAGGGTCTGAGTTGTTGATCACAACTCCGACATACACTCATGTCAAGCACGCACTAGGTGAAGTCAACCACAGATTGAGTAGCTCGTGCTGCAGTGGAAGCCATCAAAGGCTTTCACTCCCATGCTCATGGATGGGGAGAGTTAGTATTGTGAAAGTAGCAAAGGCTACCTACCAATCCAATGATTTCCCAATCACAATCCCCATCTCATTCTTTAAAGAAATAGAAAAAAAAAAAAACAGTCTTAAAATTCATTTGGAAACATAAAAAACTCGGAAAGGTAGAACAATCATGAACCAAAGAGAACACTGCTGGAGGAATTACCATCCCAGATCTCAAGGTATATTGTAGAACTACAGTTTAAAAAAAAAAAAAAACAGTGTGGCACTGACACAAAACAGACATATAGACAATGGAGCAAAACAGAAGACCCACGCATACAGAGTACACATAACCACATCTATCTGATACCTGGCAATGATGCCAAAAATACACACTGCAGAAAAGATAACATCTTTGACAAAGAGTGATGGGACGGCTGGTTGACCACATGTAGAAGGACGGAATCAGACCCGTGTCTATCACTTTGCACACAAGCTAACTCAAAATAGATCAAAGACCTTAACGTGAAACTGAAACACTGCAAGTGCTGGAAGAAGACACGGGCAGTGCCCCAAGTGCCCTGCAGGATGGGGATGTGAGAAAAGACTTTCCGAACAGAACAGCATTTGCCCAAAAATTAAAGGCCAAGTGGGATGTCATAAACACTAAAAAGCTTCTGTGTGACTCAAGAAGCAATCAACTGAGAGAAAAAGGGGCCCACAGAGTAGGAGAGAATTTCTGCCAGCTATATATCTGGATAGAGAATTAATATGCAGACTATATAAAAAAAAAAGTAAAAAACAATAACCCATTCAAAAAATGGGCTATGGGTCTGAACAGAGATCTCAACAGAAGAAGTAAAAAATGATGAAGAAATTATTGGCAGACCACTGTAGCCAGGGAAGCAGGTAAGCTAACTGAAGATCTTCACCTCGCTCTCTTCTCCTCCAGATCCAATCTCCCAGGTCTCATAGCCAGCTCTGTAGCTGACTGCCTGCTATAGCCTCACCTCCCTTTCTGCCCCTGATCTACAGTGAATCACATAGATCTTTTCCTGCAACCTTTCTCTCCACTGATCTTTTCATCCCAACCCTCAACCCCAATGCCATTTCCTGGGAACCCAACTGCCAAGCCAGACAGAGAAGCAAGTAGCCCAGTGAAGCAGGTAGGTGAGCTTTATATCTTCACTCTCCCTCAACTCCATCAAACTGAATCCCTAGTGTTATATTAAGTTCTATAGCAGACTACCTGTTGTGGCCTTTCCTCATTCTCTGCCCCCTTTACTAGGGAATAAACAGATCCTGGTGGAACACCTGCTTTCTTCCCTCCTGCAGGCTCTCACAGCACCCACCCCACCCCCATTCCCAGTTCATTCCCATTCCTAAACATTTTCACTACCTAAGAAAAACATTGGACCAGGAACTCACAATGGCCACATCTAGCAGGGTACCAGAAGAATGTCCTACCATTGATCACTGCCACCACATTCTCCTAAGAACCAGGAAGGTCAACAGAGACCAAGGCAGGGAAAAACACCTCCTCAACAAAGATGAGATACAATATCAGTACCTAGAATTACAGTAATCCCTAACCCAGATGCCTAGATGCTGGAGTGATAACACAATAACTAACAGCCAGGACAATATGCCTCCACTAGAGCCCACCAACCCTATCAGAGCAGGCCCTGTAGATGAAGCACAAGAAAAAGACCTCCAAACGGTCTTTATGAATATGATAGGGGTCCTTAAAGAGGAAATGAATCCTTTAAAGAAACATATGAAAACACAAAAAACAAAGTGGAAGGAACAAGCTGAGGGAAACCTGGAGATAGATAAAAATTTTAAGAACTTGAACAATAGTCTCAGAGGCAATCCTCACCAACAGAATACAAGGGTTAGAAAAGAGAATTTCAAACATTGAAGACACAATTAAAAAATGGATACTTTGGTTGAAGAAAATGTTGAATCTAAAAAATATCCTGGCACAGACTATTCAGGAAATCTGGAACACTGTGAAAAGACCAAATCTAAGAATAATAGGAACAGAGGGAGGAAAAACACAGGCCAAAGGCACAAAAAACATTTTCAGCAAAAATCATAGAAGAAAATGTTCCTAACCTAAGAAGGAGATGCCTATCATAGTACAAGAAACGCACAGAACACCAAATACACTGGGCCAGAACAGAAAGTCCCCTCAGCACAAAGTAATCCAAACACTAAAAGTACAGAGCAAAGAATATTATAAACTTCAAGAGAAAAAGACCAACTAACATATAAAGGTAGATGTATTGGAATAACACCTGACTTCTCAATGAGACTCTAAAACCTAGAAGGGCCTGTGCAGATGTTCTATAGCCTTTAAAAAACAAAAGATGCGCCTTCCTGTCTGGGCCAGAGCACTGAGCAGATCTTGGGTGGCAGCTCTACCCCCAACCCCCAAGAACCCAGAGGAAGCAGGGATCCCAGGCGCTCGAACTCAGGCAGTATCTTAGACTACACAGCCTTGGTGTATCTACTCATCAAGCATACTGAGCAGACCTGCCCAAACCTCTGATGTCCTGGAATTCCATCTGGATTCAGTGAAGACACAGCATCAGAGGCTTATCAACTTACTCTTCCCCCCACCCCTCTTCTAAAATCTCAACGCTCTTAATCAGCTTGAAGAAGTTAAAGAAGAGTCAGCACCCCTATTCCCTGAGCTTGGGGACTAATGTGGTTAATAATGGTCTGTCTTTCTAGGGACAAGTAGTGGTTTTGTTGGAACAGGGGGGATTAGCTAGGACTTACTGCATAGCCATAACCTACTGGTAGAAATCTGTATACTTATTATCAAGATGAAGTTATAAATTCTTAAATGGTACAAAATTTACTTTGATCTCAAATTTAAGGTTTTCATTGGTACGAGCCTCTTATTAATATAAAAATGAGATGAATATTGATACGCTCATGGGCATTGTGCCTGTATAACACATTTAGGAATACAATGCCTAGACCCAGCCCATTTTTGACTTTTTTAACTGATTTGGGATGGTTAACCTATGAGTTAAGGGACTATAGCAAATTCATGGCTTTGAGTTTATTGTTAGGGTGTTTTCCATATTTTATTTAGAAATAGCTGAGAGGAGTGAACAGACAACAGTCCAGGTTACCTTACATGGATAGTTGGTTTTCAAAACGTCAGAAGTCCATAGAATTGACGCTACAAATATTTATATATTAATGTTCATATTGATTAGAGACCTGTCTGCTCCTGACAGCTTCCTGTCGTGGATTCTAAGAAGAAATTGAGCATCCTTGGAGTTACTCCAGTTGTGTGGTAACAGCCACTAGACAAGAATTGCCTCTCTCCATCTACAGACGAATTACTGTCCAGAAAAGGACACACATGCAGAATAGTAGACTGATTATATCTGCCTAGACAGAGTAATCAGTCCTTAATAATCCTGCATCACCAAGGTCTGTCAGATGATTCTGGGCCAGAAGGCTGAAGATTTGATGCTCCAACGTTCGGTAGTATAGGGGCTTTTCAGGTGTTCAGAGGTCTCTATAAATTGGCTAAGTTTTAGAAGCTATGATTTGTGCTTCCCACAATTATAGTTAACTCAGTCATTCTGGGTTTCTGACGGGGTTGAAAACTTATAGCTATTTACCGTAAGAGAAAAGATTTGAGTGGATGGTCGTCAGCTGACATTCATCCTAAGCCAGGTTCAGAACTAAATGTTTTAGTTAGGATAGATGACAGAGGTGCTGGTTAGTCAACAAAATGATGGACGGGGTATTAGGACTATCTTGTACCTCACTGGTACAAATTGGCATAATTATGCTCTAATTGTATTTTGAGAGAAAAGTTTCATTTTAACAGGAAGGGTGATGTGTAGGAGGAGTACTGAGAGGAAGAAAAGGAGTAAGAAGAGGAGAAGAAGAAGGAGAGGAGAAGCTAGGTGATGAAAGAGAGAAAGAGAGGGTAGACAGGGAGGCAGATATTCATGTATCTCCACCAGTCAAAGATAGTTGCTATATCTAGGTTGGTCAGTGGGTTACACCTCTGATTGAACAATTCCAAACTTATAAAGCCTATGATTAACAATATTTTAAAACAATGTATAAATGCAAAAAGGAAAAGGGGGCATGGGATAGGGGTTTTCTAAGGGGGGGGGGAATGGGGAAAGGGGATGGCATCTGAAGTGTAAATAAAATATCTAATAAAAAAAGAAAAAAATATCAATAGAAAAAAAAAAAAAACAAAAGATGCCAGCCCAGACTACTATACCCAGTAAAAATTTCAATCACCATAGAAGGAGAAAATAAAACATTCCATGACAAAAACAAATTTAAGCAATATCTATCTATAAATCCACCACTAAGGAAGGTACTAGAAGGAGAGCTCCAACCAAAAGAGGTTAACATACCAAGAAAATACAGCAAATAAATAATCAAAGACCAGTAAATCAAAAGAGGGGACACACACCCACACACCCCACCACCACCAATACCAAATAACATAAATTTTAAAAAGAAGTTACTCATTGATAACTTTGGATATCAATGGTCTCTATTCATCAAGAACATATAGTCTAACAGTATAGATACAAAGGGAAGAATCAATCCTTCTGCTATATCCAAGAAACACATTTAACTTTAAGGATAGATATTACCTCAGGGTAAAAGGTGTAGCAATTTTAACATCTGACAAAATAGACTTTACAACAAAACTAATCATAAGAGGTAGGGAAGGACACATATACTTATCAACAACAACAAAAAAATCCAAGAGGACATTGCAATTATTAATACTTGTGCACCAAATACAAGGGCACCCAAGTTCATAAATATTACTAAAGCTTAAATCACAAATTGACTCTCACACACTGATAATGGGAGACTTCAATACCCAACTCTCAACAACGGAGAGGTCATCAAACAAAAACAGAGAAATGCCGAAGCTGAAGTTATAAACCAAATGGACATAACAGATACTTACTGAACCTTTCCCTTAGACATAAAAGAATACACCTTCTCAGCATCTAACAGAACTTTCTCCAACTTGAGCTCATACTCAAAGACAAAACAAGTCTTAACATAAATAGAAACAAAAAAAAAAATCAATTCAACAAATCAATGAAACAAAGATTTGGTTCTTGGAGAAAATTCAATATGATTGACAAACCCCTGGGCAAATTAACTAAAAGGCAGAACAAGGAGATATAAATTAACAAATTTAGAAAGGAAAGGGGGCGGGGATAATGACAGACACTTAGGCAATCCAGAGAATCATAAAAGCATACTTT
This sequence comes from Arvicanthis niloticus, assembly GCF_011762505.2. NCBI lineage: Eukaryota > Metazoa > Chordata > Mammalia > Rodentia > Muridae > Arvicanthis > Arvicanthis niloticus. The sequence goes on from NC_047662.1 coordinate 45,375,118, forward strand.
AAAAACTGTACTCAACCAAATTGGAAAATTTAAAAGAAAATGGATAATTTAAGCAATTTAAACAGGTCTATAACCCCTAGTGAAATAGAACCAGTCATTAAGTCTTCCAGACCCCACAACCACCCCCTCCCAAGAGAGCTCAGGGACAGATATTTTTAGTGTAGAATTCTACCAGATTTTCAAAAGAAGAGTCAATGCCAATACCCCTCAAATTATTACACCATTTTGTGTACAGAAGGAGCACTGTCCAGTTTATTTTATGAGGCCAGTTACCCTGATGCCATGACCACATAAAGTTCAAAAAGGAAGGAGAATTACAAACCAATTCCCCTTATAAACATAGATGCAAAAATTCACAACAAAATACTTGCAAACCGAATCCAAGAACACATTAAAAAAGATCACCCACCATGATCCAGGAGGCTTCATCCCAGAGAAGGATGAAGTGCAGGGATGGTTCAACATACATAAACTGGTAAATAAAATCCACCATATAAATCAACTAAAAGACAAAAGCCACATTATCTTCTCATTAGATGCAGAAAAGGCCTTTGACAAAATTCAACACTCCTTCATGATAAAAGTCCTGGAGAGATTAGGAATACAACAGACATATCTCAACATAATAAAGGCAGTTTGCAGAAAGTGCATAACCAACATCAACTTAAATGCATAGAAACTCAGACAATTTCACTAAAATTAGTAACAAGGTTATATATTCTCTTTATACCTACTCAGTATATTACCCGAAGCCTTAGCCCAAACAATAAGACACTTAAAGAAAATCAAGGAAATACAACTTGGAAAAAAGAAAGTCGTTTTCTATTTTTGTTTGCAGATGATATGGTAGTATACATAAGTGACCCTAAAAACTGGGAAACTCCTGTACCTGATAAACACTTTTAGCAAATTAGCTGGATATAAAATTAACCCATAAAAATCAATAGCCCTCCTATCTATAAATTACAAATAGACTGAAAAAGAAATAAAAAGAACACCATATTTCACAACAGCCTCAAATATTATAAAATACCTTAGGATAACTCTAACTAAGCAAAGATTTGTTTGATAAAATCTTCAGTATAATGAAGAAAATATTGGAAGATGGAAGGATCGCCCATGATTGTGAATCAGTAGGAGTAACAGTAAAAATGGTCATCCTACCAAAAGCAATCTTCAGATTCAATGCGATCCCCATCAAAATTCCAATAGAATTCTTCACAGATCTTGAAAGGACTACTTTCAGCTTCATCATAAAACCCAGGAATAGCTAAAACAATCCTGGCCAATAAAAGAACTGTTAGTGTATCAGTTATCCGTAACCCTAATTTCCAGTTATACTGCAATGCTATAGTAATAAAAACAGCATGCTACTGGCACAAAACCAGACAAGTTGATCAATGGAATTGAATTGAAGACCCAGATACAAACACACACACACATACATATGAATCCATGGTTTTAATAAAGAAACCAGAAGTATACACTGGGAAAAGATAGCATCTTCAATAAATGATGGTGGTCAAGCTGAATGTTTACATAAAGAAGAATGCATTTATCATCATGCATAAAATTCAACTTGAATTCATCAAAGACCTCAACATAAAACCAGATACACTGCACCTCATAGAAGAAAAAATGGGAATATCTTTAAACCCATTAGCACAAAAAAGACTTTCTGAACAGAAGACCATCAGCACAAACACTAAGATCAACAATTAATAAATGGGACCTCATGAAATTGAAAAGCTTCTGCATAGCAAAGGACACCATCATGCAAACAAAGTGATGTCCTACAAATGGCAAGATTTTTACACACTACACATCATATAAAGGGCTAATATTCAAAATATACTGAGAACTAAAAAACAAACTAGATATCAAAAAAAAAAAAAAAAAAAACCCAAATAATCCAAGTTTGAGATTTCATTTTACCCGGGTCAAAATTGAAAAACATATCAGCAGCCGGGCGTTGGTGGCGCATGCCTTTAATCCCAGCACTTGGGAGGCAGAGGCAGGCGGATTTCTGAGTTCAAGGCCAGCCTGGTCTACAGAGTGAGTCCCAGGACAGCTGGGGCTACACAGAGAAACCCTGCCTTGAAAACCAAAAAAAAAAAAAAAAAAAAAAAAAAGAAAAACATATCAGCAAAACCAACAGGGAAAGTTGGGAAAGGGGAATCTTATTTAGAATTTTTGGGATAGCCACTCTGGGAAAATGTTTGGAGAAGTCTCAAACTGCTATAAATCGATCTATTATACAACCCCATTCAACCATTGCTTGGCATACGGCCAAAGGACTTGACATTCTACTCCACGAATACTTGCTCAGTCGTGTTCATGGCTGCTCTATTCACAATAGCTGGAAAATGTAAACAACCCAAATGTCCTTCAGCTGACAAATGGATATGGAAAATGTGATATATATATATATATATATATATATATATATATGATGGAATATTATTCAGCTGTAAATAAAAATGAAATCTTGAAGTCTGCAGGTAAATATGTAGAACTAGAAAAGATGATACTGAGTGAGGTAACCTAGACCCAGAAAGACAAACATAATCTCTCTCATGTGTGTTTTCTAGACCTAAATATTCATGTGTAAGTATAGCTCTCACCCTTTATCAAAGGAGCTTCTATTCACAATGAAGATCATAAACTGTTGTTTATGACAAACCACAAAGCACCCACAACTTGCCAGAATATAGAAAACAAGTGAGGGGTGCTTCAGTGAAAAATGGAGGGGAAAGATTTTAAGAGGCATAGGACCGGCACATCTACTGTGAGACTGTGTCTCTCACAAATCACAATGAAGTTAAGCCCCTGATGTCTGAACAACGTAGCTGTCTCAACAAAACCTGAACAAGAATGACACCAATAGGCAATGCTAAAGTGGAAGGGGACCCATCCCTAAACAAAGAGTTATAGGCAACTAATGACAGTTGAGAGAGGGGGACTAGTCTCTCCCAGACATGAGCACCTAGTTGATTATTCCATATAAATGGTCTGCCCTAAAATCACAAATAGACAAGCAACACTAAATGAATTCAGTGGGTACATTTACATATTTATACATATTTGAAATGATAACAACTATAGAAAAAGAATGCATGGATTTGAGAATGACTGAAGGGGGAAGACTTGGGAGGAGCTAGCAGGAAAAAAAGGATGCTATTAAAATGTAAAGCAAAGAGGACCTGAGGGAGGTGGTAATCAGACAGTTATCCAAAGCCATAAAGAGAAAATGGTATGTCTGCTCCAGATACAGAAGTTGAGAACCTTTACCATTCTCATCCAGTTAAGCCATATACTCTCATTCACATTCCATTTAAAACAAGGTGTTTCCTGAGCTGCTGTCAAATTCCCAAATTCAAATAATCCTTCTGCTTCAGTGTGTAGTGTAGCTGAGATCACAGGTACACTGCACAACACCTGGCTCTTACTTTTGGCACAAACTATTTTCATATACGTTTTGTACATGCTTCCTAATTTAATTTTCTCAGTAGCACCATGAGGCATCTTGCAGATGAGGACACAGAGCTTAGACTACTGTGACATAGAGGACCTGGGTCTAGAAACCAGATCACCTGACTGGTTCACCCATCTTTCCTCATTCCTACAAGCTACTCTAGAAGCAAGGGGAAATTGGAGAATAAGATCAATGAAGTGCTGTCTAGTGAACAAGGGTTGTTGGAGGGAGCTTAGCTTATGAGAGGTTTTATGGATGACAGTTTTCAAAAAGGTTGAGGCTGATCCAATTACCAGACAAGTCAAGCCTTCTGTGGGTCATCTTCACAGGAGATATATGACAGGCAAGTCATCCCCAGATCTGACATCATCACCCATGAACTATGACTTAAGGCATTGGAGGGACCCAGCAGAGTCAGTGGTGGTCTATAAGTGACCATCTGAAAGTTCTTTATCTTGTCTTTGTCTGGTGCCAGAGCAGATCCTCAGGAAGGCAATGGTGGCTTCAACAGAGTAAACAGAACAAAGGGCTGTCAGCCCTAGGTGGCTACTCAGAGTATATCTGCAGTCCACATTTCAGAGTGTGCTCTGATCTTTGCCAGAATATTTAACCCCATACGTCTCAGAGGGAAGGAATCCAGGCTACCCTCTGAGCCAGTGGTAGGCTTTAATGAGGAGTTGGATTCTGGACTGCCCATTGCCTAGAACATCAGACCTTAGTGGAGACAAGCCCTGTTGTTTCTGACAGCCATCAACTGCTGCTGTTTACACACTATGATTCTAGTTTTCAGAGTTATAGATATTTATCTCACAGTTCACAACAGCCCTACAAGGTAGGATGGTATTTCATTGTACCCCACAGAGAAGGAAAAATGGAAGGTCCAGGGATATGAACATTTTCCAGTATTACACAGCTAGCACGTGGAGTCCAAGAACTCCAAAACCTATGCTTTTATTCCCTTTAGGGTCTCTTGTTGGCCACTGTGTATGTATGCCAGACTGGATGGCTTCTGGGGATTCTCCTATTGCCACCTCCTGCCTTACTGAAGGAGTAGCAGGACTGTAGATACACAGCATTGTGGCTGGCCTTTATGTGGGTCCTGGAAACCCAAATTCTGGTTCACAGTTGCAGGTGCTTTATTGACAAAGCCATCAGCCTCGGACACAACTTTTTAACTGTGGCATGGTGACACAGGCCAGCGATCACAATACTCGGGAAGTAGGGTGGGAAGATCTTAAGTTCAAACCAGTTTATGCTACGAAGTCTCAGAAAAGAAAATTTAGACTGACTCCTTCTCCTTATTTATAGTGAACTTATAAGGAGGTGAGAAGAACACAGGGGGAAAACATTATGGTGAGTATAGTTTGGATGCTCGGCTGAAGAACAGGAGAACACTCACAGTCAGCCAACACTCACTGAACGGCTATTACATGCAGCACCCCCCCAGCCCATGCACGCCCCACTACTACTACCCATTCGAATCACATCAGATCACCTGCAGCTCCTGCAGCCAATGTACTGCCTCTATGCTTTGTAGACACGGGACTCTCTGCCTGCAGTATCTCCAATGGCCCCCTCTTAAACTCCATTTTCTTTAAAACCTCATTAAGTGCCATTCTCTCTGACCCTCCCATAAGCCATTCACCACACAGCTGCTAGAATGATCTAGAAATATAATGTTAGAGCCTAAGATCTTCAAAGGCCTCCTTGTTTCGAATAAAATCTAATAGCAGTAAGGAAACAGCCCTAGTGGATTGGGAGGGTGGCTTACTTGGTAAAGTGCTGGCAGCACAGAGATGAGGACCTGAGTTCAGGTTCCCAGCGCTCACATAAAAAGCCGTGCACGGGGCAAACATCTGTAATCTCAGCACTGTGGAGGCAGAGACAGGAGGATCCTGTCTTTTGCTTGCTGGCCAACAAATCCAGGTTCGGTGAGACATCCTGCCTCAAAATCTAAGGTAAAGAGCAAGTGAAGAACACATTCCTCACTGATGTATGACCCTCCCCCCCCCCCCACACATGTACACATTCATAGAACCTTAAGCTCCCCACCTCATCTCATTGCTGGGTACATCTCAAGGGTGCTGTCCTCCTCCTACCATGCAGGTCTCCTTTCTACTTTGCAAGGACACCATGTTTGCTACAAACCTCAAGGTTTTGAAGGGGCATTCCTGAACCTGGGATGGATGGCCAGCTCCTCTCCACACCAGACCTTCCCTCTGCTTCTCCAGCTATCGTATCTAGCTGCCCCTCTTCTCACCTATGTGCACATACCATTATAGTTCACTTGATGCCTGTAAGTCAAGGGCATAATCTATCTATAAATTACTTTCTGATTTTTAAAACTAGTTTAATTTGCTCTCTGTTACTACGGGATCATGTGACACCTTGTGTTACACTGACATCACCTTCTGGTGTTCAAAGCAACAGAGACCCAGTATATCTTATCAGAAAATCACGGGAACAAACTGTTTCAGATTTCAGTGTTTCTCACACATTTTGAATATCTGCATACATTTTTATCAGTTTGGAGTTTTTATCCAAATATGGTAATTGGCAATCAGAAATGCTCTAAAATTTGAAAGTTTTGGGTACAGTGTCAATGCTCAGAGATGTATTGCATCACTTGAGACATTCCCAGGTGGGAATATAATGTTGCATCATTGCGTTTCCCTGCTTGGCTCCTTTTCTCATACACTCACTGTTCTAGAACATGAGGGTGAGTAGCACAAGGAGCCTGAACTCAGGAGCCTCGTGATCTGAGCAGCACACAGGAGTTAAAGAAGAAGCAACAATAAGTTGTTAGAAACAGACTGCCTCCTTTCTTTCCATCTGTGAATTCAGCATCTTGGATGAGGAAGCTGAGCTAAAGGCTGGGAAGTTGATGCTTTTGACACCATCTTATAGTATGTCATTATTGGCTGATTTGTCATTCTTCCAACTGAAAGAAAAATATTCTGCATGAAGGCAGAGTCTAAACAATGGCTTGAACATACTTTGGTTTGATAATACTGAATTACATAATAAAAACAAATCATGTATGCCGAGTCAAAGCTAACTGGAAATGACATGGGAGAAGAGTCTTCCACACATGGGAGGCAGCTAGTATTCCTGCATGGTTGTAACAAGCCTGCTTGAACAGCCAACAGGCTGCTCCATAGGATGAAAGTTAGCAATCACCAGAAAGGGGAACTAGGAGAGAAGCTTGGAACTAGGAGAGAAGCTTGGAGAAACAATGGCCAGAACACACAAAAGGACCTAGTGGACTCTGGTTAAATGTTTAGTTTTTTTTTTTTTTTTTTAAATTTTTATTCTAAGTTTGAAATGGATGATGGATGTTTGATGACTAATTTCATGGTGTATTCAGTTCACAGACCAGTGAGTCCATAAAAAAGGAGGAAGAAGAGGAAATGTTATTTAGTGAAAGCTAAAAGAATCAGGACAAGGTCTTGGCAATCCAGCTGGTGCTGGACTCTAGCCTTTGAGGAAGAGGAAAGGCTTCCTGTGAGCTCCCTTGTCACACGGCTCCCAAGCAAAAGTGAAGAGCTCAGCTTGGCCATCCACTAAGAACAATAGAAGACTATGACAACAGATATGCAAATCAGTGCATGATATAGAAATTAAGCCTACCATCATTTGCCTAAAAGTTAGTGGAAGGTTTATCATTTAGTTCACTCAACCATCCTTCTTTCATTCAGTTTATCTGAAGTTCCACTGGTCCATGGTTCAGCCATCCAGTAATTATTCTTCACCCATCCCTGAATGATAGGTGCTGGGAAATAGAGCTGAAAACCACAGATAATCTTTTTATTCATGGTTTGTAGTACAATAGATTCCTCCAAACCCCTTCCTGTTGTAAAGTCAGAGAGAGTACAGTGCAGTTGAAAATCCTTACTAAAGTCCTGAGTTCATATCCGGGGAAATCTGTATATCTCAAACAAGAAACAAAGTCAAGAACCATCACCACCCCTGATTTCTCATCTATGAAACAAGACTAACTACTGTCTTTCTTACTTGAGTCTAACAGCTATGGGAAGTGTAAGTAGTGCCAGGCCTGTGGCCATATTTAAAAAATTAGCTTCTAGTCAACCTTAAAGAATGTACAAGATATGTACAAAAATAGGCTGCAACCCACAAACTGTCTCTTTTCCTCAATTCTGGAATTTTCTAACTTAGCATCTGAATACCACTGGACAATGGGTGAAAGACTGCCTGGCTCCAAACCCTTTTGTATCTTGGTTCTGCCAGGGCCTGCTCTTAAATGAAACCCTAAGGAGGAATTTTTGAAGTGACCCTGAGTATTCCTCTGTTGTGGAGAGGAGCCACAGGGAGCCTTTGTGCCCGTGTTCCAGAGCCACGCTGCCCAGGAGAGACACAGGGACTCCTGATCCAGTTACATTGTTGTAAACTGTTTGACCTGACTCTCCAGGCCGCATATCTAGGAGTCCCTCAGAACCACTTCTCCAGGGTGACTGTGGCTGGGAGCTTGAAAATGAAACTCAAGGATTTGTGGCTGAAAAATAATCATAGAAGCTGGGAGGGATTTTTTTTTTTTTTTCCCAAAGGAAGAATTCTGAAAACAGGAAATAAGAGAAGCATTCTAGTATATCTGTGACCCCTAAAACCACTGACCTTGTGAAGAGAAGGTATGTTGTAATGGTGGAACATCCCCTGAAGTCTGATTTAAAAAGATGAGAAGTTTCAGAAGTATCTTAAACTGAAGCCATCAGTTCTGGATCTAAAACTCTATAGGATACAGATTTCGAAAATCTTTCTTCTCCATATTTGCTCTTCCCACCCCCAAGCACTCTAATTGAGCAGACTGGGGTTTCCAGGTGCTCTGCACCCCCAACCATCAGGACAGGACAAGAGGAGCTTCCTTTGCTCTCCACTCATCTTGATTTCCTGTAGCACAACTTCTCAGGGAAGAAACTAAGTAATTAAAAAACGGCCTTGAGAGGTCTGACACACTGACAAAGGCAGATCCACATGCTTTACGTTATTCTTGCTACAAAGTAGAAACATCCCAAGCAGCTTCTGAAAGAACCATTCTTGCCTTGTGCTGAGCTTGGGCTATGGCCAAATGCTCAACAGTGTTAGCAGCAACGAGGAGGGAAACAGAAAAGAACCAGAAGCCATCCCAGATGCCCCTCCCCTTGTCTGTCCCCACCCAAGTCCCCACACCTGGGCCAGACTTGCTGTTTTATTTTGTTTTTAATTTTCCCCAGTATAGACCAAGTAATTTCTTTAATCTCATTTTTATTCCCTGATCCAGGTCTGGTTAATTTAACCTCTCTGGGACTCAGTTGTCTTACCTCTGAAAAGGGGGATCACCTACCTGGGATAGAAATAACAGGACACAGAAGTGGTGTTATTGAAATACTCTACGAAGGTGGCTGCTTTGGTTGCTTTAGTGACTTCTTAGGCTATTTTCCTATCTCTTCTCTAAATATATTATTTATACAACATTAATAGTGAACTTTACAAAACAAATGTCAGCTTGCACCACTCCTCCACTTGAAACCCTCCCATGACTTTCTAGTACGTTTAGGACAAACACCAAACTCATCCCCTGACTGGTGAGATTCTCCTGCTCAGTGGGCTATAGCCATGATTGCCTCTTGTCTGGTTCTTCTAACATGTGGAGGGTGGGGCTCCTTTGAGACTGAGTCTTTGGGAACACTCCCTTTCTGGGCATGTTCTTTTCCTAGATCTTTCTGTGAGCAGAATGGGCTCTTACTCAGGTGTTAAGCCAAAGGTCACCATCTCTAGGCCTTTCTTGGCCATTCTGAACCTCTTGTGGTCCTCAACTCCCAGCTTTATGCTCCCTAAAAGCTTTCTCTATGGCTGTTTCAGAGAAGGGCTGTGAGTGAATTTGGCTGTTCTCAGCACTGCCATTATCATCATTTTTAACCTCCTGACTCTATGTAATTCTCCCACCCCCACTTCCACTGCACCAACCATTCCCTGTTCCTAGTGCAGAATGCCCTAGACACAGACAAATAGCCTTCCAGCCTTTGAAGGCTTTGTGTTTCACATGAGGCAAGCATACCAAAAGCGTAGATACAAAAGTCTGTTTCAAAACACCAAGTATGAAAGAGACCAGATACATGACTTGAAATAAGTTGATACCAGTGTTTTAAAACTTTTGTGAAACAGAGACATAAAAAGAGTTTTCTTAGCGGTTCAGTGGTTAAGAGCACATACTGCTCTTCCGGAGGACCAAGGCCAGTTTCCAGACAGTTTCCATGTCAGTAGCTTACAACCAACTCCAGGGTGATCTGACACCTCTGGCTTCAGAGGATACCTGTACACAGTGGCACATACACATGCACAGAAACATACATATACAGAATAAATATAATAAAAATATTTTTTTAAGTTTTCTTGCGAGGTAGAGGCAAAGTGATTATACATTGAAGCTTGGACTGGATAGTAGGACTGTCTCCAAAACACAAATACACACACACACACACACACACACACACACACACACACACACACGATTCAAGTGGTAGACTTCTATGAACACACTTGCAGGCTCTTCTAAGGACCCATATGTGAGCATTTTTTCCTGCTTCTGAAGTAAATAGCCTCTCTATTCCCTCTCATCTAACTCAGACATTTCCTGAATCAGGATTACCCTCTGCCACTTTTTAATGGGAGAAAGCCATCTTTATAGCTCATGAATAAAACATTAACCAGCCCTGCTAAGCACTGACAGAAACCTAAAGCTAACAGCTACCCAGGGACCAACCTGCTTTGTTCACACAAACTCTAACTGCTGATTCAAGAAGGATGCCAGCCAGCTTGGTCTGCATGAAAGAGTGATGGGAAAAAATATCATCTAAAGACCTCCATCACTGTTGGGAGCTAATGAGATATTAATATTTCAGAAACAACAAGGATGGTGAGGTCAAGTGTGGAAGAAGTAGTTAGCCAAGACTCACCGGGCATCATCTATGTCTTGCTTGGTACATACACACTGGTCTCCATAACACGATGAATGCAATATTATCATGTATCTATTTGCAGTTGTGAATGTCAAAGTCTGGCATGGTGCTTTTCTCAACTGTGGAGGAGGAACCTTGTATTGCTCTGACTCCAGAAGTACTTGTGTTATACAGCATTGTTTCTCAGGTTTAACACAGGGAAGAGGTACCAAAATGAAAGATGGCTGCCTTTGATGGCATTGGGTTCTTAGCAAAATAATTATAGTGTGTTTTCCATGCCCTCCAATACAGCAAAAATACAAAACCTTCATCAATAAAGATTGAAGACAAGAAGTGTTTATACTTCGAGAAAACTGTCATTCTGTGCTTTAAGTACTGTCCCAAGAAGGGGGAATTAAAGCTCCTGTCTATTGTACATAAGAATCAAGTTTAGATGATATAAATGTTGAAATTTGGGGTGTAGAGGCCAATTTTCCTCCAGAGTAATTTGAAAGACTTAAAGAGTGCTCAGTATACCGAACGTGCTGGAAAAATACATGGTAAGTGAATTAAAATCTGATCTAACAAAGAAAAACAGGTACTGAGTATTCTAGCTACTGAGTTCTCCAGTGATAGGTGTTTAGGAAATAGGGTTCTGCATTATTCTTATCCGTGGGGCTGTTATGTTATAGCTAAGTAAGTTACTCTCCCACACACCATAATAAACACATCTCAACCCTCATCTCATTTGATCATTGTACAAGAACAGAACAGGTTTGCAGAGGTTAAGGCACGCTCAGTATCCCAAACATTAAGTGGTAGTGCTGAGATTCAAAACCTGAGCTCTCATTAATTTCATGCCTGGCTATATCAGAAAATTTCAAGATATTTTTCCCATTACAATAAATCTATGCCCAAATCTAATATCTGTATAGAAGGTTAGCACTTGAACAAGGGAGATATTCTTCTCTAGCAAGCATCAGTTTCCATGGAAATTGTATCTAAGGCTTTTGGGCGTTATGACAGTTATGTGTTCAAGCTGATTTGTCATTGACAAGACAAAGTCCAAACTGTTTAGCAAGGTGTTTAATTTATAGTGGCCTGCCCCCTAGTATCTATGGGGAATTGCTTCTGGTATCCATGCAAACAAGAAAGGCTGCAGATGCCCTCCTTGCTTTATAAAATGCTTAGTATGTACATAGAACCTGTGTGCCCTCCCACACACTTACCTCACTCCCACTGATTAGCATGCCTAGTGGGGCTCCAGTGCCGGGCAAACAACTGTTGCACCAGATGCTCAGAGAACGAGGACAAGAGATGTCTTTAGATGCTCAGCAGGCAGAATTTTTTTTCCAAATGTTTTTTCACCTAAGTTTTTTTTTTTTTGAATCTGTAGACCAGAACCCAGAGGTACAGATGGCTGATTCTATTTTATACTCTGAACATATCAATTGTTTTTCTATATCAGGATGGTTTTTGTCTGTTTATTCCTCTTTCTTACTACCTATATTCAACAATTCAACACATTTTTTCCCATTTTTTTTTTTTTTTTTGAGGCAGGGTCTCACTATGTAGGCCAGGCTGTCCCTGAATGTATGTCAATTCTCCTGCCTCAGCCTTCTTAGTGTTTGGATTCCAAGCATATTCTATCATACCTAATTGTATTTCTATCTTGACTGTTCATCAAGCCATCCATCTGTCAGTCTGTCTGAGACGTGGTTAGTCCTAAGAGGAACACTCTGCTATATCTCTATCTATCTTACAGTGTCGTGAAAGAGAATGAAAGTCAGACCTATATACCTCCTGCTTATTGTGTAGGCTATTCCTCTAATTAGTTTCTCTTCCATGAAGCCACCTGAGCCACATGGCCCTTTTGCCTTTCATTCTTATCATATGTGTCTGTGTCATAATTCACATATAACAAAGTCCCAGTCCAGGTGGGAGTTGTGTTCTCTAGCCAGTGTGACAGGGCAGAATAGTCAAAACTGCCTTCACAAAGCCTGTAGGAAGATAGTGCCACACAGGAAACACTCTCCCAATGGGCCCCTCACAGCTCTGAGTGTGAAAGGACTTGCTGTTGCTATGGCTAAAATGCCAGAGAACTCTTCATTTAGTGCCAATATGCCCACTATAGTTACATGCATCCTGAGATGTTTCCAGAATGACAGCCATGAGACCTGGCTGACTCAGCACTGCAGGAGTTCACTGCCACCACAGCTGTCACTCTGGGCCTGTGATCATCACGGCTGGAGCCATCTACACCATTGTCCCTTTCACATAATTGTATGTAGAGTGCAGCTGCACTGGCCCATCTCTCAAATGGACATTCAACTAGGACTTTCCGGAGCACATGAATTATATCTGGCACAACCCAGGCAGAGCCTGGTTGAACAGGGCCATCTCCACAGTCCCTGGGTGTACAAGATGGTTCACCATGCTCCTGCCTGAGCCACAGTCCCATTTTTATACTGTCCACATTCTTATTTCATTCAACACTCTTGTTCCACAAACAAGACTGATTATGACACACACACCCTGTCTCCTCCTGTAGCATTTCTTCACTATCATTATATCAAGCAAACATTCATCCTCAACACTCGACTCAAGTGTGCCCTTGTCACTGATGGGTTGACTGACCCAACATCTCTATTACCACCTTCCCTCCCTCCAGTCCTCATCCTTTGGCATGTGAGTCTTCAGTGGTCCTCCAGTCTGACTCTGGACTTGGACAGTGAGGTGCTTTGAGCAATTTATCCTCAGTGAAAGAGACCTGGTAAAGGCTGGGAAAACGTGAGTGTCCACACCACCATCTTGCTTGTCTGTTGCCACCAGGAGGAGAACATTTCTGTCTTATGATGAGTCAGTGCTGAGTCTAAGCACACAGTCCTAGAAGCAATTCCTCATCAGCCAGCTTCCAGAGCTGCAGACATGAGCAACTCCAGCCAGCATCACTAATGGTGTGCAAGCACACCTGGGTTAGTCTGGAGGCCATAACCGCTGTCCCCAAGGACTTCCTCTACTAAAACTCTGCTTTTACTAAGGATTACTAATGTTGCAATGGAGAAGTACTTCTCTAAAGATTTTCTGGTCCCCACTGAGGAAAATGTGGCTGTTCTCTCGCTGGTACAACCTCTGGTACATATGCTGCCTCTATTACAGACAGCTATAGCACTGTGAGCATCTGATGGCTGAGTCGCAATAGGCTTGTGTTTGTTTGCTCACTTCTCCTCCTAAGACTGTCCTTGCCAAGAACATCTCTGGGATGGAGTGAGGCTTAGTCAAAATGGTTTGGGCACATCAGGACAGGAATCATGGCCCTGGAGAGAAGAACATTTCTGAAGCTGGGCATCTGAGGCCATCACATGAGGGCTGCAGAAGCAACTTTGCAGTTCTCAAGCAAAAGAGCAAAGACACACACAAAAAATGAGGCAGCCTAGGCCAAGCCACTTCTGGGGGGGACACAAGAAATTATTTGGCTACGTGAATTAATGACCTGACCCCTCCATAGTGAAATTCTCAGGAGGGGGCACTAGAAACATCTTTAATCCCATTTCCAACTTCTAATACCAGAGCTGCCTCTTCTTTGATTTATAACTAAGAAGGTCATTGTCTTAATATACTAAATCCACTTGTACAATGAAGCAATACCAAGTACCTCAGAGGATGAGGCTTGCAACTTAACATTAGCACAGAAGTTAAATGCATCTTTATTTATTTGAAACCAGGAGTTTCCTGTTTGCTTTGTTAAGTCTGTTCTTTCTGCAGCCTTTCTGGGGGGTATGCATAGTGGCTTTGAGTGTCTTGCCTGTGCTAAGAAGGCCCATGAGTCCTCCCAGCAGGCTGCACTCTTCCACAGGAGAGGAACAGGTACTCACCTGTCCGGAGGCAGGGGGCCCTCCTTCATTGTCACTGCAAGAACAAGAGGCAGAGGGAAAGGTGTTGGTAGCAGTCTGGTTAAAGTGAATGATGCCCCTAATCTGGTATCCAGAGGACTCCCTTTCTCTAAACAACAGCACATCCCTATATATTCTGGTGTTATTTATGGGCACTTTGACCTTCATAAGGACAGGAACCCCTGTGTGGGTTTAATCTCTTAATTGCTTGTTTTTACCACACGAACTGGCAGAGAGAACTACTCACCATGTGTTCTAGATGACACTCAGATACACTGAGCATGTGCAGTGTGCCAAGCATGGTCAAAATACTTTCTCACAATAATTCCACAAGATTAGAGATACCACAGTCCCTGCTTCACAGGACAGGAAATGAGACTCACTGACTATCATGCTCAACCTGAAGCGGCTGCTGGTATGGAGCTGAGATCCACAAAGCCTGTTTTATCCTAAGAAACTTAGTGTTTTGTTCTAGACAGTCATCTTCCCTTTTGTGGCAATAGTCTAAAGCCTGAGATCTTTAATAGTTATAAAAATCAAAGCCAGGCATGGTGGCAGACACCTTTAATCCTAGCACAAAGGAAACAGACATCTGAGTTCAGAGACAGCCTGGGCTAGCTACACAGAGAAATACTGTCTCAAAAACCAACAAGGTGGGGTGTGGGTGTGGGTGGGGGTGGGGAATTATAGTCTTCTCTGGCGAGGAGCTGCCACATTACCAGTACACACTTATGAACACTCTGTCTCTGCATGTAGACTTTTCTTAAAAGGTATAGCTGATGGTGACCTGTAGTGCAGGTTCTTAATGTGCACGTGTTTCCCTGTGCCAGCATGCCACTACCTGCTCAAAAGGAAAGTGTTCAGTCTTCCTTGGGATGACAAGCTCTAAGAATGAGGTTTGGCTTTTTTTTTTTTTTTTTTTTTTTTTTTTTTTTAAGAAAAAAAAAAAACGCAGGTGATTCTGATGCTGGCTTCATTATGAGAACCACCGAGTGTAGAAGTTAAAGTCATCTGTAACCTTGTGTTTTTCCATATGATCTCTTTGTTTCCAGAAATAATGACTCTGAGACCGAATTATGTACAAATAAATGTGTAGGCCAAATGTGGGTCTGCTCCCCAATTAGCTCATAACTTAATTACTCACTTATTCTACTCTATGAGTGCCACAGGGCTAGTTACCTTTCCTCAGGTTCATGCGACTGTCTCCATGAGCATTCTGGGGCGAATCTCCTGAGTCTGTCTCTCAGAATCCCGCCCCCTCTTGCTTTCTCTGCCAGACTTCCCACCTCCTATTTCCTGCCTCAACTCATTGACCAGAGGCTTTTTTATTGACAGGTGATGCTTCCATACATGTAAAGATTCTCTCTACATCTGAGTTAGGGAAATTCAACTCTGAGGATGCCTAGAGCAGACAAATGAACAATCAAAGCCTGTATTAGCTCTGCTATACCACACCATCTGCTGGTACTGACAGCATGGTAAAACAAATGTTAGCGCATCAGCCACTGCACAGAGCCTCGAAGTGTGCATCCCCCTCTTGCTCATTGGAGGAACAAGAAAAGGTGTTTAAGAAATCAGGGCGATGACACTGGGGTAAGAATGAAAAGGAACAGAGCTTTTCCTTTAAGTAGCTGAGGAAGAGACAAAAGAACACAGAAAAATGTCTTTCAAGGATGCTTTATATACCACAGAGGATACACATCATGGGGGCCTGAGGGAGACCAGCAAATAAGTCAGGTTAACCTGGCACAGACTCTCCCCGCTTCCCTTCCTCCTCTTCCTCCTGCACTGGCTGTTACAGCACAGGCTGTTCAGTGCACACAAAGGTTCGCTGCTTCCTAACTTGAAGACCTTTCATTTTCTTCCTCTTGGCCAGAGTCCCAGTGATGTAATGCAGTTCTCTTGGGGGAAGTGGACTGGCTCAGGTGCGATAGGGGGACAGTCCCTACACATGTGTCATTTCACGGGCAAGCCGCCACAGTCTGCGTGTGCAAACAGCAGTAATAATGGCCAGCCCCTTGGAGAAGCAGTTTGCTATGTGTGAGGGGGGAGGGGATGAGATAAAAAGAACATGTGGTCCAGGCACCTATGACTATATCCAGTTAGGGTGGGCCCTGTGCATCTTCTTACCTTTTGGGGTCTTGGAGACAGCAGCTGGCTGCCTGTGGAAGGCATAGAGGTTCACGGATGGGGGCTTTGAAGGCTTCGGGGGAGGTGGACCGAGGGTCTCAGTGGAAGGCAGTGGCTTTGTTTTGGGAAGCTGGCGATGTCTGCTCTCTGGCTTTTCTGATTACAAATAGGAAAACATGTAAAGTATTATTTACATTTGTTGGGTAAAACTGACCAGCTTGCTGGCCCCTTGACTAGTCTCTATGCAGCTGTGAGAACACTCTGACCCCATCACACACCTGCTTATGCCACTATCTTGTTGATCTTCCGTGTGGCCCAGTCACTGATCTGCTATTTCAGCACAATTTGGATTCACACTTCCAGATTCTTTTCTCAGCAAGTGGCACTGCCCTGCTTTCCAACCTTTAGCACACACATCTTCCACTCACGTGACTGGCGCCACAGCGATCCTTCACTGACTTTACAAGCTTCCTATGAGTCTTTCATATCCAAGACTTTGTGCATGCTCCTCCTGACCGTGGGATGCTGATTCCTTTCATACTAATTTCCACTTCTTATTTTAAGGCTGGACTCTGGTGACAGATCCCCTAAACAGCCCTGAGTTTTCCTGGAATCAAGGGTAGGACTAAACTACCCTCTAGTCTGCATGCTCTACTGTATTGCTCAGGTTGTTGCATGCTTGAGGGGGAAACCAAGAATCTAGTTAGTAGGTGATTGGTGGTTAGCGGGTTTCTGTAGGACTCTGTGACACTGCTGTCCTAGCTTGAAGCTCTGGGCCTATGTTAGGGGGAAGGACTGTGATTACTCACTGAGAAGACTCCTCAAGCACTGGCTGAGCAAATCACATAGGACTGTAAAGCAGATCTCTGAATTGATCTAGAAATTAATCACTGAATTTCTAGGGCCCTGACTTCAAGGTTCTTAGAATATATGAGTTCAGTGTCTTAGAATTTTCTAAACAGTCCCAATGGTGTGTATTTCTGCTATCTGTGTTCATGAATACAACTCAAACATTCCATTATTATATGTGAAAATCATATGTGATTTCTCTTGGCAGAGAAAGACACAACGTTTTTAATGAATAGGGCATCTTCATTCTTGGTTAACACAATACAGTAGTTTATATAGGCCATATATAAACTATATGGATATATATAAAATATATATATCCATGCTAAGACTAAACAAGTAGCCTGGGTTGCCCATGTGTCTCTGGGAAGGTCGTGTCCTTCACAAGCTGAGATGGAAGGGAATGCTTCCTTCTTGCCTTTCTACTAGAAGCCATTTCTCCAGAAGCTCACAGCCAAAATATCCTCTCTTTAGGAGTCAACTGTAAATTTGCTGTAATGTTGAGAATTTTAGTCTTAATAACATCAGGAGGAGACACAGTAAAAATGAAATATCACTAACTAGGTTTTTGGTCTTCCCCCAGCCCCAGCATTTTGTTAAGCTAATTTACATGGTTATCTCATCAAACTCTGCCCATAGTTTCCTCTGAAGATGATCCAGTCTTTGCTTTTGTCCATAAACCTTTCTTTCCATTCATTTCACTTCCCATCCTTCTTCAGTACCCATTTTACTGTATTCTAGGTGTTATTGTGGGAACTAGGGCTAGAACCAAGAACAGAAACATAGTTCCTCTTCAGGAATCTTCATTATCATAAGAGGGGATTAATAATAAAGAAGGAACAAGCAAAGAAGAGAGTTCTGGAGGTCTACTTGGCATGTGAGTTAGGGGAAGAGAAGTCAGAGATGCAAGGACTAACGTGTAAAGGTATTGTTAAGATTATAGTAAGTGCTTTAGTTCCTGTTCTAAGTAAAAGGAAAAGCCATAGGATTATATGTAGCTCATTCATTATCTACCAAGCCAACTGTCCATTCGTATACCCACCCACCCACCCATCCATCCATCTATCTACCCACCCACCCATCCATTCACCTATCCATCATCCATCTACCCACCCACCGATCCATTCACCCATCCATCCATCTACCCACCCACCCATCCATTCACCCATCCATCCATCTACCCACCCACCCATCCATTCACCCATCCATCCATCTACCCACCCACCCATCCATTCACCCATCCATCCATCTACCCACCCACTCACCCATCCATCCATCTACCCACCCACCCATCCATTCACCCATCCATCCATCCATCTACCCACCCACCCATCCATTCACCCATCCATCCATCCATCTACCCACCCACCCATCCATTCACCCATCCATCCATCCATCTACCCACCCACCCATCCATTCACCCATCCATCCACCCATCCAGTTACTAAATATTTGTTGAAGATTTCATCAACCTGATCTTATTTTTCAGGGGTAAGGTGGTGAAGAAGGTAAGCTTTATTCTCTAAAAATTTCCTTCTTATAAAGGCAGACAAATGTATGGCAGTTTCCTGGACTGAGGCAAGTGACCTGAGAAAAATCAAAGAACTGTCCAAAGCCTAAGTGTAACAGGGACAGAAGAGATGATTTAAACAGCATCCATCCGATCAGAGCAGAGGACACAACAGAGACTACAAAGGAGGAAGACATCACCTGGCAATCAAGAAGCTGGTAGGAGGATTTTCCAGATGATTGACAATGCTCAGACCTGAGGTGGAGCTAACATCTTGTGTCTAAAGACTGAGCAGGCAAGGATAAGAGACAAGAAGGACAGAAGCAGGCAAGCACCACGATGCGAGGCACTGTTGCAAGGCTGAACAGATTTTGAGCAGTAGTGTGATGTGGTCTGATTCATGTTATTTTAGAGGATCACTGTGTCTGTGGGGAGGAACACAGAATACAAGGGGGCAACCCTGTGGAAGTGGTGAAACCAGCTAGCAATGGCCCCATAAGAGAAAGGTGTGGTAGAGACTACAGCCCAGGGCAGAGACAGAAGTTGAGGGGTTCTGAACATACTTTAAGGTAGAGTCAAAGAGCCAGTTGATAGATTCAATGGAAAGAATAAGAAGAACAGAAGACTAGAGTATCACTCTTGGGTTACTACTCTGAAAAAAAATGATGAGTTCTGTGCTGTGTTTTCCACACAGAGAAGGCTGGTGCTGAATTTGATTCACAGAATACAGTAAGCTTTAAGAAGCTTATAAATCACCCACACATCACAGGTTGTGGAGGTAGAGCTGAGATTCAAGTTCAGGCTCAGCCAAACTCTGCCACAGTGTAATTCAGAATTAAACGCTTATTCAAACCCAGGACTACACTTTGACAGGCTGACCACAGCCATGCTCTGATTCTATTGCACAGGCCACATACACTTCAGGTCTGCAGGCTTAGGATGAGAATGGTCTCGCTCTTAGTTCCAAGGAGACTCACTTTCTTACCTGGAACCAGGCTGTCAAGTTCACACTCATAAACGGGTTGGCATGGGTTACTCTTGCGGCTCCCCTCAGTACCAGGGCTTTCTGGGCTCTTCCTGATGGACCGAGGAAGAGATAAACTGGAGGCTGTGGAGGCCACGAGTGATTTTCTCTGGGTCATCAAATGGCTCTGGGGAGGAAGGGTCTGGACTCCAGTTGCCTTCAGGCTCTTCTCTGGCTTTCCTTGAGCAAGTCCCATGGTTTTCTGCCCTTCAAGTTGGAAGGTCTTAATCCCACCGTTGGTAAGGACTGGAGCTGGAGACATTTCATTCTTCTGAGATGAAACTTTCTCCCAGTTCCAAAGCTTGTATCTGAAGCTGCTGAGGGCCATTCCTTTCTCCTGGTTGGATGGCTCAGCTCTTGATTTACTCACGTCCAATGGCATGGCAGCTTTGTGGAAATTTCTTTCAGGAAACACAGTAGATTTTTCTGGAGGTCCTGAGGAACTTGAACTCTTCTGCATTTCATCTCTCTGAGATGACTTCAATTTCTGGCTTTTAAGAGGCTGGGACTCTCCAGTGGAAGAATAAGGTAGGGTTCGATGGTGGTAGGATGAGAGGCACTTCCCATTAGCCAGATCCTGAGCTGGCTGTGTGTATCCTCTATCATCCTTTCGAGAAACACCAACTGGAGACTTCTTAATAGGTCCCAGAAGAGGTGTGGCGTTGAGCTTTTGAAATTTGTCTCGAAGTTCCTTGAAGTTTCTTATTCCTTCCTAAAGCACAGAGAAGAACAAGAGTCTAGTTACCCTGGGGAAGCATCCAGCATGACCAGTTGGCTTCACTGTACCTGTTAAATGTCTCCCATGTCTGATGTGACATCATTGCTCCCCAGGTAACCCACATTAGCCTGTGCTGCTGCTGTTTATGTGAGATGAGTGTGATGATTTTTTTCCTCTTAAATTTGGCTATATTGGATATTCTCATGGCATGGGAGGACCAAGTAGAGACAATAATAGCAATTGATCATATGCCTTTTGGGTGTTTTGTGAAGACAGGATCTCACTATGCAGTCCTGCTGGCCTGAAACTGTGTGAACCAGGATCACAGAGGTCCATTTGCCTCTGCCTCCAGAGTGCTGGGATTAAAAGCACACATCACTATGTCTAGTGGATAAATTTTTGGATGGCTTCTTTCTTTAAAAAAAAAATTAGTTAAAATCTTTTTTGGTGTAGAGCAACTGTCTTCATAATATAGTCTCTTGTTTGCTCAAAAGATAATGAAATTTTATCTCCACATAACACAATTGAAAGATGACCAGTCTTACACCAAATGAGTGGTTTACAATTGACCTGAAGACCTTGCCCTGCTCGCCATCCTGGCCTATTTGTACACTCCCATCTTCATGTCAAGTTTCCTTTCACTTCCTGATTGATTTCTAGCTCATTCTCCATCAAGATTGTCTCTAGGAAGAACAGGTAGGACCAGCTGCTTCACTGCTTCCCTGATGCGCTTACAATTCTTTATAACTTGGCTTTTGAAATTTTATAGTGTGTTAAGAGAAAACTTGAGAAGGCTTATGTCCAAGTTCCGACTCTGCCTTCTCTCATCCGAGAAAATGCTATGTGCAACCCTGTCTTAATATCACATGTAGTTGCTTAATATTACAAACACTAGAAGAATTGGAGTTACTACATAGAAAGTGTCCAGTACGGGGCCCAGCACATAGTAGGGCTGTGATAAATAAAAGCTACAAGAGGCTATATAATATTCTTGTGTTAGTGGTTCCCGTTGAAGATCAAATTGAGCATATGAAAAGCTACCATACCATTTGGTAATGATGGCTTAGGTCTAGGGCAGAGAGAAGGTAGGGGTCGGGGGTAGTGGAGGAGTGTCCAGGACTACATAGTGAGCTGGCTGTTTGTCTAGCCAAATAGGGTTGATGCTTTTTCTATTGTTCCCATTTCTCCTTTTAAAGCTCATTTATTTTTGTAAGTGCATCCTGGCATCTCCTGCCTGCATGGGAGGTAGGAGGACATTTAACAGAATCATTTCAAAAAGTAAGAGCCATTATCTTCTCCTGATCACGTTTTCTTTTCCTTTTCTTTTACTCCTTACTTCTTCCCTCCCTCCCTCCCTTTCTTTTTAAATTGCATGCACACAGGCCATTGCCTTGGCAATGACTTTGGATTTTGCCAGCTGCAGGAACTCTGTGTGACCTTTCCTCACCATGTTTACAGTTGACTCACACCTGCCCTCTGAGGGTTTAGGAAGGAAGGGAAGTTGACAAGCAGCAAGAGAGAGGCAGGTGGCCGTAAGCTGGATTGCACACCATATGCATTACCTCTTTTCTCCTCCTTGCTCCCATTACACACCTCCACCCCAGCACTCGCTTATAGATCTTTCTCCAAATCTCCAGTGGTTCATTTCTTATACTTTCGTCAACAGTCCAGCTAAATCATCTATGTGTCCTCTCTCCTGATGTGGCAGAAGCCTGTACTGGGAGTGAAGCCGAGGATCGTGAGTGTGATGTCTCAGGTTAGCCCTTTTCCAGCCAGGTGCCTTATGAAATCCTTTTTATGACTCTAACCTATTTTCTTTAGTATAGAGCAGTTACTTGTTCAGATGAGACAGAAGAATCAGGAGTTCAGGGCCAGTCTGGGCTACTCAAGGAGACCTGTTCTCATAAATAGTATAGGCAGGGGCCTGGGGGGTAGGGATAGATATGTACTTCTCACAACAGTTCAGGATCAAATAAGATAATAGATAAACACACTTCATGGTAAATATGTATTCACACAAAATGCATAACCTTAGCTATTGAAAGATCTCAGTTTAGCACCATGAGAAGGATTGGCACTATTGTGCAACCAATTTCCAGTAGTCTTCATCTTACAAAGGAGACTCTACATCCCTCAAACAATAGTTCCATGCTCCCTTCCCACATCACTTTCTGACTCTGAGTCGGGTTCTTCTGGGTATTTAAACAAATGGAATACATAGCATTTGTCTGGTTATTTAACTTTGTATGGTCAAATAATTAGTTATTTAACTTAGTGCTGCACCTTTAAGGTTTATCCATGATGTAGTGTTAGGATTTCCTTTCTTCTAGCCAGGCAACCTGGCTCACACTTGGTGGGTCAACGCAGGAGGGACCTCTCTCAAGGCTAATGGGGGTCTTATATGTAGGTTCTTTGCATACTTTAGTTACTGGGCATTAGACATCTCTAAAACTCTGTGTACAAACATTGTTTTGATGTCTTGCTTTCAATTCTCATGGATGTATTCCCAGATATCGAGTCCCTAGATCATATGGCAATTCTAATTTGAAGCTGTTAGGAACCTCTGTACTGGTTTCCATGGCAATCAAATCATTTAACATTCCCACCAATGGTACACAAGGATTCTCATTTATCATCATACTTACCAGCTCTTCTTTTTTATTTTTATTTTTTTGCATTGACCATCCAAATGGGTGTGAACTAGCCAGTGGCTAATGGTTTTGAAGTACTGTAATAATAATTTTTTTCTTTACTATCTGGAGCCATGTGAACTAAAAAGCTATTACTTAGTAGAAGTTAATCTCTGTAGAAATGATTTTGCAAAAGTTAGGAAACAGAATTGTGCATTTGATAAACTTTAAGCCATGGGCCTGTGCAAAGATCACTGCTTCAGGGTGGGGCAAACCTGATTATGCTTGGCTCATTTCCTCTTCCAATAAATATCCATTGAGTGCCTACACTATGTGGACAGGATAGTTTTCAACACTGAAAGGCTCTTCTCTCGGATACTGTAGTCTAATATTAGGGAGACATAGCCTGAAAGTATAACAACATACAAGAAAAGCTTAGACGCAGGAGCTAGATGGAGAACAGGGTTGGTGCGATGCAATGTGTGCCTGATCTTCAAAGGTACCACAGAGAGGTTACTGTTTCACTGAGCCATGTACAAGAGTGAGTGTCAGCCTCCCAGGCCCTAAAGCCTCTTCCAGCACTGCCCTGTTTTCTTCTTCCTGGTATGCATGGGAAATAGGTGTGATTTGGGCTTTACAGTTTATCACCCTCTGAGCACTCAGAGTGGAGG
This sequence comes from Arvicanthis niloticus, assembly GCF_011762505.2. NCBI lineage: Eukaryota > Metazoa > Chordata > Mammalia > Rodentia > Muridae > Arvicanthis > Arvicanthis niloticus. Next base: position 45,398,950 of record NC_047662.1, read on the forward strand.
GCATGAGCTACCATCGTGGGGATGGGCTGGGAGCTGACAGTGGGTTAAAGTCTTCCAGCCAAAACCACAGTCCATTTTTATGGGTCCCACAATCTCAAGGTCTCATCTTCAGCAAGTGTTCTCTGTCTTCCTGATCTTGCTACTGCCTCGAAGCCTTTCTCATTATTTTGAAATGACTTCATTGTGGTCTCTTTGCCTTTGACTCTGGGCTCTTCTAATCCTTCATTTACCCAGCTGTTAGACAAATCTGTTTAACAACACAAATCTGATCATGCAAGTCCCTCACATGCTGAAAATCCTGCAAATTGGCTTTCTCAAGCTTTCAAACTAGCTCGAGTTCACTAAGACACTCCGAAGCCCTATCCTGTTAGTCTGACATCACCGAGGCCCCTCCCTAGCAGACAACCCGGCTTCTCACCAAATCAAATTGCACACATTCACCCTCTCACAGCACTCGACTTTCAAATGTATGATTTCTTCTGCCTGGAATGCCCATCTTTTTCCTAATTCCTTGAATTAGCAAATCTGATTCATGTTACTTTAAAGTGTGCATTGCTTTGCCTTCAGGGAGCTAGACAGCGAAGTTATAGTGATATGTAGACTAGTCCCTTTTCAGACTCATGAAGTAAAGGAAGCAGCCACCTGTAGATCACACCAGTGTAATGCAGTAGGCTGTTGCATATGCAGGAAGAGGCTTGGGTTGCAATGGAGATGCAAAGAAAGCTTCCTGGAGGCAACACCAACCAAGCATGAGCAGGAAAGGGGTATTCAGAGAACAAGAACCACAGGCCTAGAGGTGCCTGAGAGGACTTTAGTGCAGAGATCAGGATGGATGACTCTCTCACCGAGGAGCCAAACACAATTTATAACAGATACACTGTCCACATCTCCTCTCTGCAAACCAGCAACATCACCTTCACCCTCTGCCTGACTTCTCCAAGATGTAGCTTGACTCATCCAGCTTTGTGTAGTGAACCTGCCCTTCATGCAGAGGCTGGAGAGGTCAGACTTATATCTCTAGGCAGTCTCTGTGCTGAAATTTTCCAAGCAGAGGCATCCAAGTTTCCAAGCATCAGTGAGGGAGATGAGTACCAGAGCCTGTCTTTTGGGAGCCAGGTGTGGCAGAGGTTGCCATGATGTGCAGTGGATGGCAATGGCCATGGGTTTCTGGGTGTAGTATAGGACATTCTTCCTAATGCTCTTGGTAATTCCCAAAGGAATCTATAATAAACCCATTGCTGTTTAAGCTAGGAACAACAGATTAGGTCATCTGCAGAGAAAAGTGCTGACAGTCCCGCACTGCTATGCTTTTCTTCACAGCTCCCCTGAGCACCCAGCATGTTGTCCGTTTCTCTCGGTCAGAGTGGAGTCGCCAGAAGACCGGCCTCTGCTTGTATTTTAGTTTTTGATCACTCCTATAATGTCAGAGCCTAGAAGAATATTTGTCTTACAACAGCTGTTCAATAAAAATGTGGTGAATTGATGGAGATTTACAAGCCTTTCAGGATCTAGATGATACAGACACAGAGCCTTATCTGGGCCTACCTCTAGTCCAGTGGCTCACAAAGTCTGTGGTGAATAGATGAACCAGAGAATGCCTGCTTGGAAAGGTTAGCAGGTCTATACGATTCGTGAATGGGAACTGTAGACTTTTAAAGTTTCCTTGCACCATCTTTGTGAGGTCAGCTTTGAACACCCACAGAAACAATCAGTCCCCTCTAATGTCAGCAGATCACACTGAAAATAGCTTTAGAAACAATCCCGGGCACTTCTGTTCTGGATGGGTCAGGTGAGTCACAAATGCTTCATTTGGGAAGCACATGGCAAAGCCATGCCTGAGCTATTGTGGGAATAATCAAAGATGAAAGGTGTAGTGTCCCCTAAACAGGAGAGGCTTACCTCCAATACAGAAAGGAGGGGCAGCCAGACACCATAAACAAAGTAAGTGCCACTTCAGAAGGATGAGGCCGCCAGGGTCAAACACTTCTAAGGCCAGTTCCCTGCATGTGATGTTATGACATCTCCATTTAGCCAAACTTGGAGAACAACAGGTGTCTCTCATTCACTTTTTAGTTTTATAGAATCATGAAAAGTTAATGGCAGTGATAACACAAGAGGCAAATACATCTCCCATATGTCCAGTGGCACACACGGATCTGAGTACTTGTTCACCTCTGTTGGATTCCCAGGTACAAACAGATACCAAGCACAGAAAGCCTAAGTGCTTCCCATCCAGGTCACAGAAGGTCAAACCAGGAATTTGGTTCATGCAGCCTGGCTCTGAGGCTCACGTTCCACCCTGAGACTATGAGTGTGAGTGCCTCTGTGCTCCTTTGCATGGGACACATTTGACAGGTATGCGTTCCGTCCTCTTCAGCCTCACCATGAACTCTGATGCGTAGAGTCTTGATTCATCTCTAGCAGCCCCACCATGCAGGTGTGGTGCCATTTCATGGACAAGCTAGTGTAGGGAGAGGGGTTAAATAACTCAAGTTTCTATAGATCAGTGGTTCTCAACCCTCCTAAGGCTGCGACCCTAAACATACTTCCTCATGGTGTGGTGACCCCCAAGCATAAAATTATTTTTATTGCTCTCTCATAACTAATTTTGCTACTGTTATAAATTGTAATGCAAATAACTGATAAGCAGGATATCAGATATGCAAGCTCTGTGAAAAGGTCATGTGACCCCCTAAAGGAGCCGCAACCTACGGGTTGAGAACCATTGATGGAGAACTACACAGATTCGAACCCTACTCTGTAGAGTCCCAGGACTGCTTTTACTCACTCTGCTAATGTACGTTGACATTTTCCACTGGCTTATAATTCTTTTCCTGTCTCACAGAAGTTGCATGACTGTGTCTGTATCACAATTTCATTGCAAACTGTCTGTAATCACAGCCAGCCAGATGGTTCGGTGAATAAAATGGCTTCCCGAGCAAACCCAAAGACTAGAGCTTGATTCCCAAAACCCATTGAAGAAGGAGAGAACTGGATCCCTGAAAACCATCATGTGACCACGCTTTTACTGTGGAGCATGCGTGCCTGTGCTCTCACACACACCAACCTCAAACCACATGTGACCATGCTGTCCTTGTGGGGCATGTGTGCCTGCCTTCTCACACACACCAAACCACGTGTGTGATTACAATAAATGAAACAAACTAAAACAAAATTTAATAGTTATTTTATGGAGGCAATTTAAAATTCCAGGAAACTCACCTTTTAACAAACAAACAAACAAACAAACAAACAAATAAAATAACCTTTTAGCTGGGCAATGGTATCACACATCTTTAATCCCAGTGCTCAGAAGGCAGAAGCAGACAGATCTCTGAGTTTGAGGCCAGTCTGGTGTACAGACTGAGTTCCAGGACAGCCAGGTCTATGCAAAGAAACCTTGTCACAACAACAATAACAACAACAACAAAACAAACAAACAAACAAAACCTTTTAAAATTTATATTTATGTATGAGTGTTTTGCCTGCATACCTGTATGTGCACTGTGTGCATGTCTGGGCCTGAAGCGGTCAGAAAACACTGTTGAATCCCCTGCATCTGGAGGTGTGGTTGTAAACTGCCCTGTGGGGGCTGGGACCTGAACTCCTGTCTCGTGCACAAGCAGCCAGTGCTCTTAACCACTGACCCATCTCTCTAGCCCTCAGAAAACAATCTTTACTTGATTTTTTGTTGTTTATATTGACAGGAACACAACATTTTTCTTAACAAAATTGAAAAAAAAAATTCTAAATCTTATAATAAATGACATAGCAAATATGCCCATGCCCTCTTGGGTTTTCAAAGTAGCTCTGATTTGTTGCAATTTTTTTAAATATAAAAGTGCAAAACTAAAAAACAAAATGTAATTAGGTGATGTAATGTTTTTTAAAGTAAATTTGCAAATGAGACAAGCCTGCTGTCAAATCATACATCACTCTCAGAAGCTTACACAGTGTGGGGTGGAGGCTACTTGCCCACACATCTTTGCTGGGCACAGTGTCATGCTACTCTAGATGTCTCTCCATGAGACATCACATCAAACCACAGCGCCACATGAGAAAGAACTATATTGGTTTCTAATGAATTAGCAGTGACTTCAGGTGTGGATGACGGCATAAAAAAGAAAACCATGTGCTGCCTGAGTCCCTCAAACTCCAGTTTCTGAGTTTCTATACATTGCTGAGTGTTATTGTTCACTACAGGGCAACATTAATGAACTCGTCCCTCCTGGTAAGCAAATACAAAAACCCCAAGAAACAGGTAAGCTAAAATCCAAGGCACGGGGAAGGCTGCAGAACCCATGAAATTATAAGGGGTAGTCATAGGTGCCGATGCTAGCTAACATGGAAAGAAGGAAGCATCTTCAAAATAGCATGTAGACAGCCATCTTTCACAAATACAGGCTCTACCACTCCAAGGGCTGGCTAGGGGGAAGACTGCCTGTATTCCTGGCACCAGGGATTAATACCTAAGACCACTAGGAAAGGCTAAAAACAGCACAGAGCAGTCTGATGCCCCCTCAGCTGCCCTGGGAACAGGTTCAACTAGAAAGTTAAAACCCCTGACATGAATATAAGGGCTGACAAGTATGTCCTGTGTCCTCAGATATCTGCATCCTAAGGAGTACTCCCCATATGCTTTAAGGAAGGAATCCAGAACTTCTGGAGTTACCCATGAGGACAGGAAGGCAATTCCCAGTGTCCAGGGTGGTCATGTGCCTCCAGACTCTCATCTGGGTCAGTCCCGCTTGCTTATCACCTTCTAACTTATCTCAACTGCCCACTGGCTCCACGAGCCTTTCAACTTTTTCACAATGCACGAGCTCTATTCATCTCTGTTATCTTCAGCTGATAGCCGGGCCAGCTAAGTAGAGCAACCCTAAACATTCAATGACTGTTCGTTCAGTGCAGGCAGTTATGGAAACAGCCACCTAACCACAAGGCTAAATATTTTGTCAATAAATATGCAGTGGCATCACGGATCGGTTTGGGGCCCTGAGACGGCTCAGTGGGTTAAAGTACTTGCCTCACAAGTCATTGCCTGAGTTCAACCTGCTGAATTTACAAAGTCAGGTATGGTGGCTTGAATCCATAATCACAGCACTCCCCCAGCAAGGCAGGAAACAGAGACAGGAGAATTCCCCCAGAATCCTCCAAACTAGATAACATGGAGTTTGCCAAGTGACAGAATTATGTGGGGAGAACAGGTGGGGAGAACAGATTGCTGTGAGTTGTCTTCTGACCCTCACATCTACAGTTCGCTCCATGACTAAGTTTGGTGAAGCCTACAGGAAGTGAGATGAAGTATTTTCACTGGAGGGGAGGCTCTGAAGCCATTCTGGGCAGATGGGACAGCATAAACAAAAGCAGGGGGCATGCAGGTCCTTTGCATTTCAAGGGAAGCAGATCAAAGCAACCAGAAGATTGCCGAGGTGATGATGGAAGAAGAAAGCCATGCTCACTGAGGGTCTTCTGAGCCTTTGAGGAAGATATGATCTTGGTTGCTTTTGCAGGGCAGTAAGAAAGAGAAGGTGGTTTGACACAAAGCCTTAAGAGGACAGAGAAAATGTTTAGTCTATATCTACGGACAACTTTTCTTTGAGAAAGCCTTTCTGTTCTTCTGCCAGAAACCAGGAAAACACTGGAACTGGAATTCAAAGGTCCTAATAGAACTTTGGTATCAATATAAAAATCATCTCTCTAGTGCCCCAAATGAATACTGATTAATGACCAACTTTCCCTCATCAAACTGCCCATCCAAGTCACACGAGTCACAGAACCTGCTTCATTTTCTCTATCTTTGGGACGTTGCTTGGACTCCCGTAGTGCCTACAGCAGCAGCATGCTATATGCTCAGACCTGCTACTGTTTCCATAGGAGAACAATGAGTGCAAACCTAAGGTACCATGTGTATTGACCATCAACTGTCTTGGGATGATTCGAGCAGGGTTCTGATACCAAGACAGTTATGATAAATTAGTCATCTTAAAAGCATGCTGCTCTAGGGAGATGTGGGCGGGGCATTATGGATGAGTGTCTATTCATTTCCCAGGAAATTCTTCAAGGTCGGAGGTAGGAGAACAAGGCAATGAGTCTGTGCCAGGTACAAAAAAATGGCAGCTGTAGCTGTAGATACTCCCTAGCAGATAGTCCAGTGGGCCATTGGCTTCAGCTGATATTTTTTGCAATTATTTTCTCACTAGCAATTAGCTTTACCCGAACAACCCTTCAATGACTCAATGGCTCTAAAATACATTTTCTTGACAATTTTTCACTCTCTTTTCAAAAGCTGGCATTTCCCCCTTAACTATTAATCAGATAATATGCTGTATTAGTTAGTGTTTCTATTGCTATGATGAAACACCATGACCAAAAGCAACTTGGAGAGGGTTTATCTTATTTCTATATTACAGTCCATTATCAAAGGAAATCAGGCAGGGAATTAAACATGGCAGGAAGCTAGAGGCAGGAGTTGATGCAGAGACCATGGAAGAATGCTGCTTACTTCCTTGCTCCTTACGGCTTGATCAGCCTGCTTTCTTTTAGCACTCATGGACAGGGGTATACCACCCACAATGGACTGGGCCCTCCAACATCAATCACTAATTTTTAAAAAGGCCCTTACAAGGCTGCCTACAGCTTGCTCTGATGGAGGCATACTTTTAACTGAAGCATCCTCTTCTCAGATGACTTTGACTTATGTCAAGTTGACATAAAGTCAGCCAGCACAAATGCTTACTCCTTCAGCTCCTGAATCTCAAGCCATTGTCACTTGTGTTTTTTCCTCTCATCCTCCTTCATGCTGAGTCTCTAATCCAAGAGTTTTCGTAATGGTAGACCAGTATTGTAACACCAAGGCCCTGCTACTCATCTCTTTATTTATGATCACATAGACCTGCTGTGCTTCACAGATAAGGACCATGATTTCCTTCATCTTAGTAGCCTGTGCTTCACCTGTTACCTGAAATGTGTGGGGTGTCTCTGCTAGACACCCACTCTTCAAATCATACTCCTTTTACATGTAGCTCAGAAACTCCCATGAGGGTCTTATCACTACCCCTCAAAATTTCTCACTCCTCAGACCTCTTCTGCCAGTGGCTCTCGGTCTTGGATGTGTCCCGGAATGGTCCTAGGGACCTCTAAACATGCCCCCACTGAACAGAATATCTGTGTGTCCATAATGCTTTTTGTATGGCTATCTCAGCCTTTCATCCAACAACACATTTGGATGCAGAGCTCTCCAGCTGCCATGCTCTTTCCGTCTTATTCTTCATCACTTCCTATGTCCTATCGTAACGACTCCTCAAGTGAATACATTGTTGTCCCTGGATTCCACGAGCTCCTTGGTGGCAGGTAGAGACGTACTCTCATTTTCACAGAGCCCACGGGTTCTCCGCGAGTGGCTCCAAGTGCTCAATAAATATTTACCAAGGCAACCCAGAACAAAACGAATGAGCAGATTTCAGATAGCGGCCTAGAGGGGATTCTCATTTCAAAAAGGGCTTTCTCAGAGAACTACCAATTAATTTGCTGCCAACAGTGCTTCTAAATTGCTCTTCTAATCATGGCACTCCCTTATTAAAATCCTTCAGGAGTCTCCCATGGCCCGATGCTGAGTTTCACGTTCCTGAGCTACACTCACAGGCCCCGTCTGCCTTCTCCTCTGCCTTCTTTCTCCAGAACTTCCTACTCCACTAGACTCAGTCCCCCTCCTCTCTGCACACACACAAGAAAACCAAGTTGCCTGTGTACATTTGTCCACAGTGCACCCTCTGCCTGGAATACCTCTCCATTTTTATTTCCTGGGCTCACGGTCATCATTTGACAAGAGCTGAGGTGTCAGGTCCCAGAAGTGTCTTCTAGCTCTGGGGTTGGGCGAAGCATGCTTGACCCCCGGCTGTTACAGCAGCCTCTGCTCACCGCTTTCCAGTTTCCTAATTCTATCCCAGGCATCTATCTGTACATGTGTCTTGCTCTGACCTCACCCTGCTTCACACTGGGGTTTGTAGAGGGTAGGAGTGCATTTTTTTTTCCAGCTCTTGTTTCTGTCACTGTGCTGAGGCATAGAGAGAACACACAGATGACACATGTCCTTTTAATTATGCATTTATGCGTGTGGGGACTGAGAACAATTAGGCTTCATTCTGGATAGGTAAAGGGTGCTCTGGATCCCCAGTCCGTTACATTTGTTTATGTTACTGCCTCTCCTGAGGTGCTTAGCAGTATGTCTCTGCTGAGAGTTTCTGTAGTTCCACCAACGGGCTTCTGAGATAAGGACAGAGCTGAGGATCAGAGCTTTCTGAAGATTTTTCAGGTCGCTAATGAGCACTGGAGCCAAAGTCTGAAGCCACCATCAACCTGAAGCCTGTGGGGTTTCGAAAGAACGCTGTTATACACGCCTTTCTCCTAATGGTAAAGTCTGCTATCTTTTTCCTGAGCACCCAAGGCCTCATGGAATTGACATCCCCCACCGCCACCCCACCCTCAGCCCTTCCGTTGTCTTGTGGAAGAAGCCGCCTACTGTGACACTGACAGTACCCCAAGGTCACTGCTAGGACAGAGCTGCAGGAGGACAGGCAGGACCGGACAAACCTAAGTAGGTTTGAGTAACAAGTGACTTCTCAGAGAAGGAAGCTGGTGCCCTTAGTAGAGGAAATCACAGTTATTTACTGGTTGTGGAGCAAGGAGAGAAAGCTTTAAAAGGCCTGAGGCTTAGAGAGTCCAGCAGGCAGAGATTCCTGGCCTGGGAGGATTATGGTACCTACTAGAGTGTGAGGTGAGAAAAATGGGGCTGGCTGTGACCCCCAGGCCTGCACACCATTAAAGGAAGACGCAACACAATTTTCAGTTTTACGGTTCGAAATGCCTTCAGAGACATAGTGAGAGCTGGTAACAAGAAAGTGATATTTTCTGTGTGTGTTGGCCCAGAGTTGACATTGTTGTCTCCCTCAATCACTGTCTATTTATTCAAGGTTTCTCACTGGCTTACCCCAGGCATCTCTTATCTCTGCCTTCTGGTTTAGCAAGGAGCAGGTGCTAAGTGTGCCTGCTTCTCTGTGAGTACTGGGGAATCTAGATCCCAGATTTTACAGCTGTGCAGCAAGCATTTCATATGCTAGGCCATCTCCCCAGACCAAGAACCTGATATGTTAGAGCCACCCGAGCCCCTCCTCAAGGCACAGGCCTATAGAGGATCAAATAGGACGACCTGCAAAGCAAAGCACAGCTTGCTGCAGACACAGGATTTATGGTGCCTTTCAGGAAGTCAGCTGAGCAGTGGTAGTTCAGCATTGCTTCCAGACATCAAAATGTTGCTGAGCAGGGGCTCTCTGTGTTGGTGTTGAGGGTCTCTGAAGAAAATTTGGACCGTGGGCCTCAGAGACCAGTTTCGAACTGAAGCCCCCAGAAAAACAGTCTAGGTTTTAATTATATCAGCAGACAGGGGTTGGGGCCTTAAATCAGAATTTACAACCTGTGCAAATGTGCCACAGCCTGCCAACTGCCCAACTGCTGGCCATTCTTCATTATCTGGTATGGGAGCTTAGGGGCAAGAATCTCCATACATAGATCTACAATTTAGGGGAAGGAGGAAGGGAAGTGGGAGGAGAAGGCGGGAGGGGAGGAGAAAGAAGAAGGGGAAAAGAGAAAGAGGAGAAGGAGAGGAAGGAGGGAAAGGCTTCAGCAGAAGCTGCCTACTGGGATGCTGGGATGCTGGAAAAGAGGCCACGGAGACTGTTTATTTGACAGTGCTCCCTGAATACCCTGATGTCCTCTCCAGACAGAACAGCCAGTCACTCTCTACCAGGGTTATGACAGTTTTACATGAAGTGCAATTTAGCAAACACCTAAAGGAGAAGGGTTAAATAGCTTTTCTGAGTCACTTTATTGCTTTGCCCTCATTGTACGATGTAAATGCCTCAGCCAATGGGGCTATTTAAATTTCTTAGATTGTTTTGTATTTTGGAATCCCAACCAAATGAAGAAACCTTGAGAGAAATCGGATACCATTCTAGCTTAGGGGTGTTAGTGTATTTTAAAGAAGGAACAAACAAGCCCCCCCCCACCCCAGGTTTTCTGTCTAGTCCACACCTTCTTCCTGCAATAATTTCAAAAAACTTGCTTTTAAAATATGAAGCCGGGGCTGGAGAGATGGCTCAGTGGTTAAGAGCATTGACTGCTCTTCCAGAGGTCCTGAGTTCAATTCCCAGCAACCACATGGTGGCTCACAACCATCTGTAATAGAATCTGATGCCCTCTTCTGCTGTGTCTGAAGATAGCTACAGTGTACTCATATAAATAAAATAAATAAATCTTTAAAAAAAAAATATGAAGTCAGCTGTGCCCCGAATATATCTCTTCCATTATCTCCGTCTTCCTCCTCCTCCTCCTTCTCTTCCTCCTCTTTCCCTCCTCCACCCCCACCATAAAACTTACAACATCGGTGTGTATAAGCTGCTGATTTTTAGACACAACCTTTGAACCCCTTAGCAATATGACATGGTATGTGTCATTACTGTCATTTTACAGTGTTAGGATCTGGCTTAGAGAGAGAGAACAATTTAGTCAAGGGTTAAAAATCCATGCTGTGGACCTGGGAAGTAGAAGACCTATGTTTGGGTGACCTTCAGTTGAGCCTTTGTCACCTCAGTTCCCATCAATAAAGTGGGGTCAATAATAGTATGCAATAGCCAAGTACCTCAGACAATCCATGGTGAGTGTTCATCGCATAGGTACTAACTACGCCTGGGAAGACTAGCTGATCCTCACTGGGTTTCTCAGTTTTCACTGTTACTAAGAGGCAGACTTGATTTAACAATAAACTCTTCTAGAGTTTGAATGTGTGCTCCCAAACTTCATGTGTCTGGAACTTAATTTCTAAATGCATATATTAATGGGATTTAGGGGTAGGGTTTGAGGAGGCCCTTGGATTGGGCTGGGTTGGATTAAAATCATGAGGGTGTGGTCTCCCAGACTTTGTAAAATGAGGATCCGAGACCCAAGCACTCATGTTCTTACTGGCTGTATTATAGTGCACTAAAAGGGCCCTTCACCAACGCCGAGATGGGGCCAGCCATGCTCTCCCACTCCCTGCTTCTAGAGCTTGAGGCATGATTTTCTCTTCTTAGAAATGTACTCAGCTTCATGTAGTTTGTTATAGCCACAGGGCAATGATCAACACAAGGTCTGGACCCCAAATTCCAGATCTTTTCACTGTCTCAATATAACTATTGAAATAAATGATATTCACTATCACTTTCTCAATATTATTTTGTTACTCTGACTCCAAGTTGTCGTGGAGAAGTAATCAACCCCATTTTACAAAAGAGGAAACTGTAGTTGGAGGAGTCATGGCCCTTGCTTAAGATGGGAGAGCTAATATGTGGCAGACCTCCTGAACACCATCTCCCAGCTTTTTTGCTACTCACTAACACAGCCTCAGGTTTGACATTGAACAGAAAAGGAATACAAATGAAGGGTGTTTGAAAGTCCTTCATCCAGGGCAAGATCAGCCAGTGGGAACTTGTGCTCAACTGTTTGTGCTGTGTCTGTGTGTATTGTTAGATCACATAGTCAAGCCACCTAGCCAGCCTCAGGACTCCCTTCACTTGAAGGAGCACCCAAGCCCTAAGAGTCCCATAGGAGAAGCTCACAGCAACAGTAGTGTGGTGGTTTGAATAGTAATGGCCCCATAGGCTCCTAGATTTGAATGCTTGGTCACAAGGGAAGGGTGCTATTAGCCTTGTTGAAGGAAGTGTGTCACTGGGGGGTGGGCTTTGAGGTTTCAAAAGTTCAAGCCAGAGCCACTGTCACTCTCTCTTCCTGCTACCATTTCCTTCCAGTACCATGTCTGCCAGGGCACCATCATGCTTCCCACCATGATGATAATGCACTAAACCTCTGGGCCTGTAAGCCATCCCCAGTTAAATGTTTTCCTGTGGTCATAGTGTCTCTTGTAAGCTACCACGTCAGTGCTGGGAACTAAAACTCCAGTCTTCTGCAAGAGCAACAAGTGGTCTTAACCGCTGAACCACCTTCTCTATCCCATCTGATCTGTATTTTATGTCAGAATCCTTTTTATTATTTCTTTTATTTTTTTGAGATTATATTATTTCCCTTGTCTCTTTCCTCCCTCCCTAACCATTCATATATCTTTCCTTACTCTCTTTCAAAGTCATGGCCTTTTTGCATTACTTGTTATACACACACATATATGCCCACATATATATTCCTAAATACATAAATATAACCTGTTCGGTCTGCATAATGTTATTTGTATGTATGTTCTCAGGGTTGACCACTTAGTATTGGGTAATGTGTGCTCTTGTGTGCAATCCCTGGGGAAGGCTAATTCTCTGTTTGGGGCATTCCTTAGTTGCCTATAGTTCTTTTCTTAGGGTTGAGGGTTCATGGGCTCCTCCAACCCAGTCTATGTTAGCATAGCTATTGTTGTCTTTGCTCATCTCATGTTTGAGCAGTCACATTGCTGATCCACATAGCTTAACAAACCCTATGACTTTACTCTCTCCTCCTATTTTCCTTTCTATTTCCATCTTATACCCAAGTCTGCTAATGGTGTTCACTAAGAACAGTGGCATGAGACCCTCACTCCAAAACTTTATTCTGCCCATTACTACTCTAACCAGGGGGTCTCTCTTCAAGTGCAGCCAGCAAAAGGTGGGGAATAGTAAAAAGATCCCTGATGAGGAAAGAATCTGAGGAAGCCACCAGCTAGACATGGCCTTGAATTTTCTCATGAGTGCTGGGACAGATCTGGGACTTGGTTCAGAAAAGGAGTCAATGGTCAGAATAAGGGGAGGGTGGAGTGACACAAGCAATCTCCATAGCATGCATGGCTTTAAGAGTGATGGCTGGATTTTCTGTGCATTAAGAGGCAAGATGAATGAATAAGACATTTAAAGTCACAGGATAGTGCACAGAAAAAAAAATCACAGGCAATCATTTAGCTTTGAGAGAATAGAAGGCCCGAAGTGATGGCTTTCTGGTCCTCTGTAAGCTTTGGCTCCTCAAGAGGATCTGACTCCTTGGAGAGGTAACACTGAGGTAGTATTGCAAAGCCTCAATCTGTTCACCTAAAGCTTCTCAACCTTCTTATCACAGGACCCTTTAAAACAGTTCCTCATGTTGTAGTAATCTCAAATGATAAAATTATTTTTGTTGATGCTTCATAACTGTTATATTATTAAAGTTAATGAATCATAATGCAAATACCTGTGTTTCGCCATGGCTTTGGTAAGCCCTGTGAAAGCACTGTTCAATCCCCAGGTTGAGAGCTGATGATATAGCATGAGCTCTCTTCTGGTTTTGAAAGTTTGTGGTAAGAATTAGAAACCTTGGGGTCTACCATGACACTAGAGTAAAAGTTAATAGGTTCATGTTAACTAGTTCTCATCGAATATGTCACAGCTTAAGGGTGTTAGCTAAAATATTTGTTGATAAATTAAAGATATCTCTCTCTCTCTCTCTCTCTCTCTCTCTCTCTCTCTCTCTCTCTCTGTAATATCTAAAATGGAAATGATCATATTTATTCTTTTCCCTTACTAAGGTTCTTATAAATATCAAATCAAGTGAAGTAGGAAGATGTTTTGAATAGAATAGAATGCAACCTAGGTTAGAAGCATTCTCTTTAAATATATACAATGCATGAGAGGATGGTCTGGGTAGAAAGAGCTAAGTGCCTAGACCAAGATTAGCAGAGACAGGTACAGCTAGCTAAGAACACTAGTGTCCAGAGCAGCACACTACCTGTGGAAGCTCAAAACTAACTGTGTCCTGATGGGGGATGAATGAAGCCCACTGAAGTCTAGAGAACAAGAGATAGCTGAACACAGGACTCATAACAATTCTGCGAAACTCTTTCAAATCTCAAAACCGGTCTCTAATTATGTACTTACAGGCTCATGACCAGTGCAGAGGAGAACAAAGTGAAGGAGAAAGACTTAGCGAATCCAGAATCTACTATGATCATCATCTGCCCCTGGCATTCTTTACCCCAGAGTCTATTCAGCCCTCCACAGAGGTGTACAAGTCCCCATGCTTCTGTTACATACAACTCCACACCCTTCTATACACACAGCCTGTTGCTCTTCTTTTCTGCTACAGGTCCATGAGACACACTGTCCTCTATGGCTACAATGTATTTTCCACACCTGTCCTCCATTGCTCAAACTATGGTGTGCTGTCCATCTAGCATAGTGGCCACCACTTTTATCAGAGTAGCCATGGCTACTCCCATGGGACCTCAAGATCTAGCCTGTGCATTGTTGACATTCTTTCACGGAAGAAGTGGGTGGGGAAGGGAGAAAGTGAACCGTCACTTGAGATTCAGTTTCTTCTCATACCCCCCTACCTATTGTATGTAATTCTGCCTTAACTACATAATGTCTTGTGATCTCAGAAGGTGCTAGACTATACAGTGTGTAGAAGGTTAACCAAAGGGTGGACTCCATCAATGCAGCTATTGGGACATCGTCATACATGCTGGGTCAGACTCTCTGACAGAGTGGCTACTTTGGGTTACGTATAGAGACAAGAGTCTCTCACTCGTGCTCTGTAAGTGAGCCCAATGAAGGCATTGGCTCCCCAAGTTAGACTTTGGTGAAGTTATATTGTATTAATGCTCCAGAAGGTGAATACAGGCAGATGTGTGTTTACTCCTAGAGAAAGCCTTCCTGCAATAGCTTGTCATCCTTTAAATCCTGAGTCAGGAATGATCTCTCCTTCTCTGGCTCACCAAGTGAGTCCAGTCACTTGAGTGTAGTATTATTGTCCCCACTGCAATGATGGGATGTTGCTGTTGTATGTCTTCCTTATTAAACTCCAAATTGTTTGAGTAAGGCCTAAATTATTTCATTTTATGGTCTCTTGGCACTCTACTTATTAAATGAAAGATCTGTGGGATCACATGGAGTAAGTTTCAAGACCTGGACCCATGACTAAGTGACTTTGTGGTCTCAGGATAGCTATTTAAACTCACAAGGGTTCAGTCTTTCTACATGAGATGTGTACAGTGGTTGCTGTCAGAATGCCAGGTGATAATAGTTACATTCTTCACAGAAAGGAGACCATGCCCAGGCCTCCAAGCATAATTGTCATCAGTATAGTTGCCATTCTTATTGATCAGATAAATCAGTGGACAAGAAAACAATAAAAAATAACTTCTGATTTTTTTTTCAGAATGAAATTCACAATATGGGAAATAATTTGTATAGAAAATAAATAGCTATTTAGCCATAGAAGCCCAAACAAACAACAACAAAACAAACAAACAAATAAACAAAAAACAATTGGATGAGTACTCTGAAACCAACTGGTCAGGATGGGCTAGGAAAGAAGCAGGCTATAATACCCTCCACAGTACCTAGAGATGCCATGTCCTAACTCTGAGAACCTGTGAATCTGTTTTATTATGGTATCTTACATGATCAAGAAACTTTGGAATGAGGTCTTGGCTCACCCAGGTGGGCTCAGCATATTCTTAGAGCTCTTATAGAACAGAGGTAAGAAATTCATTGTTTTAAAGGTTATAAGGCTGAAAGCCAAGATCAGAGAGAAAAGAAGATGAGAAGATGCCACCCTGCTGGCCTTGATGCTGAAGGAGCCACCAAACAATGACAGCAAGTGGTTTCTAAGATGAAAAAGGCAGGGAGACAGATTCTTCTCATATTGACAGGAGCCATGTAGCCCTGTGACCCCACCTGTTACACCATCAATAGGAAACTAATACTCATGCCATTTTGAAAATGGGGTGATCAGTGGTTAGTATAGGATAGGTTTTGTTGTGTTCAAGCAGACCCGAGATCTCACTGGGTTGACCCAAGGCTTTGCTCCTCCACTCCAGCCCTCCCTCTCCTACAAGCCCAACATCTGTAGGACTGTTCATTACACTCACTCAGAGATCCGTCATGCAGCATCTTACACCTCCGCACCTGGGGCACCTGGGGCACGTTCAGAAGGGCAAAGAGACTCATAATCACTTGGTGGTGCCTGGAGTGTCACTTCCACCCACATCCCATTGGGCAGAACTTGTCATATGACTCCAATAGAATTTGAAAAGAAGCTGGGGATTGTTAAGAGAACAAAGGGTCATCTGGTGAGTACTGAATATTGTTGGCCATAGAACTAAAAAACTGCCATAGAGTAGCAAGACTTTTCCAACAGAGGGGCTTTTAAAATGGCATCTAGAGACCAGGAGAGGTATGGTAGATAAAGAGATGAAGACAGGCCAACTTTGGACAAACCTGTGGAGAGAAGGGAAAAGAATGAAGGAGGGAAGAGGAAAGCATGTTTAATCACTAGGGTCAGATGGATACAAACATTCACACTGAATTTAACACATGCCTAAACTTGACAAGTCACAAAGGCACTAAAACTACTTTTGCAATAGATTTCTATTTTGCATAAATTCTCTAGTTGCTTGGTGGAAAGGCTATTGATATCTTTTCCCATTTCTTTCCAAAAGGATTCCTATAGGGTCTTGAGATTAATTAAGGATAGTTGCCTTCTTCCTTTCAAAAACCTCCCTAGCTGGAGGCTAGGTTATATGATTTCCTGGGTGAACATTTGGCCAGTGGAAGCCCATGACCCTTAATGTTCCTACCTATACTTGGCTTACTACATGGAAAGAGGCCTTTATGAGTCCAGCCAAATTCAACACCAAGAATGAGGGCTAGTCTTGATTATCACCTTGATAGGGAGCAGAGTCGCCAAGGGAACACATCTCCAGGCAGGTCTCAGGGATTATGTAGATTAAGTGAATTGAGGTGGGAAGACACACCCTATTCTAGTTTTATCTCTGTTGCTTTGATAAAGCACTCTGACCAAAAGCTACTTAGGTGAGGCAACACTTTCCTTCAGCTTACAGGTTACAGGTCATTGAAGTACAGCAGAAGGAATGCGAGCAGGAGCTTGAAGCGGGAAACATAAAGGAACACTGTTTTCTGGTTCACTAGCAAGCCCATGATTATTTACCTTCTATGCATAGCCCAAGACTGCCTGTCCTGACCATGCACAGAGTTAGCCATGTTGGGTTGGGCCATCCTACATCAATTTAAAAATCCAGACAACTCTTCATAGATATGTCTATAGGCCAATCCTCTTTTCCTCAATCTAGGAATCTAGGAAGTTCCTCAGTGGACTTCCTTCTCAGATGACCAGACTGTGTCCAGTTGACAGTAAAAGCTAACCGGGATATTAAATGTGAGGGGTACCATTACATGCACTGTGGTCCTGGACCAAAACAACGAGAGAAAGAAAGCTGAATACAGGAGAAAGAAAACTGAATACAAGTATTGGCTACTGTGTTTGATGCCGTTTGGACACAATGTGACCAGCAGCCTCTAGTCTCTCCCCATCCCCCACGCCACCTCCATCTTGGACTGCATCCTATTCTCTGGAAGTATAAGCACAAAGACGAGGGGCACCCTTCCTTTTAGTTACTTTTGTCAGGTATTTTGTCAAGGCAATGAGATAATGTAACACAGTAGGAGAGAGCTGGAGCCAGGTCCTGCCCTCACCCTACCCCAGGTATTTATCTACACATCACTTCCTGCCATAATTTCCTTCTGTTTGTATCTTGTATCATAGTTCACAAACTATGTCATCTGATATAAATTGATGTCATCTGATCTCCCGTAACCATCTGAAAGAAGGTGCATAACATGTTATCAATTCCATTCAACAGAAGAGAAACTTAACCTTAAAAGCCTTAAGCAGCTTGGCCATGTGACTATGCTCTATGGCTGAGGTTCATGTTCCTTCTGTAATGTAGTTCCTTTGGCCCCCTCCCCTAGTCACCCACAGTCAAGTACACCATTGCTGTGCCTTCTTCTGTGAAGCTTCGTGCCTACAAGTTCTACCACACCATACTCCGGGAAATGTAGGGGACACCAGCATTTTATTTCTAACAGCTGGTATTAAAGGAATAACATGTGTTAGGTAATATGCTAAGAGCTTTATATATAAAGCTCAGTTTTCTTTTACAAAAATATCTATGCATCAAGCTCCATTATTATTATGATGATGTATTTTGTCGATAAAGCAAGCAAAGCATAAAGCCATGGAGCAGGGCTTCTAAGGGCAAGCAGCCAGGGTAAGATTTGTATCCAGTGAGTTCAGTGCTACAGTCTGCAATTTTTAAAAATAATGTTTACCATCCCTTTCCTTTTCCCATACCAACTCATGGCCTTTGTTAGGCAACTGTCTTGTCTCTAAGGGACTCCCTACCCCATTTTTAACTATTCTTAGTGATGTGTCTACCACAGCCAGGACATTGTACAGCTCTCTGGCCCTGTCCAACTCATTTGCTTCTTTAGGTTTCAGCTTAAAGTCTTCTATTCTCAACTCCTCCCCATCTCTTGACCCTGTTTGATCAGGCATGGTCTTTAATATCATGTGTGTTTATCACTGTATTCACCACATCTGCTTTTCTGTTTCCCTGTAGATTGTGAGGGTCTTCACAGTGTGCCGTCATCATCGCCAGCCACATCCACTAATGCCACCATAGCGTTCATGGCATCAGGTATCACTTTAAATGTTCTGTAGACACCCGCAAGCTCAGAAGAGCTGTCAATAAGTGGGTAGGGTCCTCCACTGAGGCCCTCGGAGAAGCTGAATAACAGGCTGAAGATCACACAGCCAGTGGGAGGTAGTACCAGCATTCAGACTGAGGGACTGAGGGGTGTTCACTTTTGTGGAGCTGGGGATGGCAAACGGGACCTCAAAACTGCTTCACAAATGATCTACCACTGAGATACAGCCCAGCCTGAAGAAAAGAGACACTCAGAAGGCATTTTACAAGGGTTCCTTTATTTCATAACCCCTGGATTAATGCAGAAAGAACAGTCATAGCTGAAGGAGAAGTCTCAATACACCAACACCATGAAACACAAGGGCACAACTTGCCTGTGAGTCTCTATGGAAAAATAAAAGCAGTGTTGACTATACACAAGCAGGGAAATGGTGTGGCCAAGATAGTCTCACTGTTCCTCAAATTCTTTCAGAAAAGATGTTTCTTCACAGGCTCAGGACAATAAATCTCACAGAATGTTGGCCCATTAACAGTTTCCCCCTAAAAGAGTTGTACTAAAAGAACAGCTATGGCTGTTCAAGCACTTTCAAACTAAGTCCTTGAACCATCAGTGGGTATAGATACTCATCACTGCCTGGTGGTGTATGGATCTCCCACACTCTTCGCAGCTGAGAAAATGCTGCTGCTGATGCAGTTTTATGGAATCCTGTTTAGGAGAGAATTTTAACTCCAAGAGTCACCACTGGGGATGCTTACCAAGAAACTCTATGTTCTATCATAACGGAGAAACGTGATGGAGAACAGGGTTCGTAAGATGGAAACCTACTGACTGCCTTTCCCTGCTGCCACAATGGGGTGAAAAAACCAGAGCCACCCAGAGATGCTACAGTGCAGGCAAGGAGCATGGGCAGGATCCCCAATGCTTCAGGTTGAAGCCTCGAGATATCTCCTAACCCTCAGAGCCCCTCTTTTCCTATGAAAAGTTGGGGGTAGTGATACCTTGACATATAGAACATATTAAAGATTTACAGGCCATGCATGTCTTTGGTCCAGTACACACATGAGACCCTTTAAGAGACAGGCTTGGTCCTAGGATTTTCCAGAAACTTCTCTCTGAAAGGATGGACAGAGTCAGAGTCTCTATTTCTTCTGTGATGAGTGATTGACACTCAGAGGTTGTACACCTGACCACAAGGAAGAATTTCTGGCTCATGGAGAAGTTAAGACAGTGCTGGTTATTTAATTTCTTGGTAAATGTGCTAATCGGTATTCTCCAGAGGAACAAAACTGAAGGAATGAACACACATTTAAAGGAGCACTCAACAGGAGTACCCAGTAGAGATTCCAGATCCAGTCAAGTCCATGACCAAGACCAACCAACATAGTAAACATACTATTCTACTCCAAATGTAAAATTAAAACCACAGTACATAAGCTAATGTCTCTGTGCTTTTCCAGATAATAAACTCAAAAAGTGGTGACCTAGTCTGCTGAGCATCTAGGGACTTTAAGTAGAGCAACATATCGTTCAAACATTGGCTCCTGGCTCTTCGTCCATGAGACTTTGAACAAAACCAGGCAACCCAGAGAACCATTTCCTTGTCTGTAAAATGGAGATGGAGTCTTTCTTGTGGGATTGGTGAGGTTTGAATGAAATTGTGTCTGAAAGGACTGGATTGTGCTCTATAAATACCTTCCATTCTTCCCAGGACATTAAGTTCATTAGAGTCATCACTAAGCATGGAATTGTGGTGAGTGGCAAGGAGACGTGAGCACAGAACACACATCTACTGGTCTAAGTGGTTTATGAGGGATAGAGTGCCAGACCTTGGGGTCCTTGGTCTATGAACTGGAGATTAAACAAGGCAGAAGACATAAATAGTTAAGCATACCTTATTCAAAATGTGTGGGCCCAGTAGTGTATTGGATCTCAGATTTCTTAGAAGTTTGGATTATTCTAAATATGTATTATGATATTAAATCTAAATACAAGATTCATGTATATATGATACGTATCTTATACACACAGCCTGAAGGTAATCTAAATAATTCTGTGTGAACCAGATGATGATGTGAAAACCTCTGCTATACCATGTCAGTGCTCAGACCAATTCACACTGCAGTACCATATCAGTGCTCAGGACAGCTCACATGTGAGAGCTGTGATACCATGTCAGTGCTCAGGCAGTTCACACTGAGATACCATGTCAGTGCTCAGGCCAGTTCACACTGAGATACCATGTCAGTGTTCAGGCCAGTTCACCCTGTGATATGTCAGTGCTTGAACCAGTTCACATTGTAACACAGTGCTCAGGCCAGTTCACACTGAGATGCCATGTCAGTGCTCAGGCCAGTTCACACTGAGATACCATGTCAGTGTTCAGGCCAGTTCACCCTGTGATATGTCAGTGCTTGAACCAGTTCACATTGTAACACCATGTCAGTGCCCAGGCCAGTTCACGCTGAGATACCATGTTAGTGCTTGGGCCAGTTCACATGTGAGAGCTGTAATACCATGTCAGTGTCCAGGCCAGTTCACACTGAGATACCATGTCAGTGCTCAGGCCAGCTCACATGTGAGAATACTTCTGATTTGAAGTTTCCAGATCAGGGCCACTTCTTGTGTACCACATTCTTCAGCAGCCCCTCACATCACTCAGACGATACAGACAGTTCTGCTGTTACATGCTCTTAGCTGTCTGATCCCTGTATTTAAATCCTCTCTCACAAGCAATGAAGCCAATGGCCACAGAGGGTAAATAATTCACCTTCAGGTATCCAGGCATGAAAGGAGGACATCAAATTGGACAAGAGTCCCAAGACTCCCAGCCTCATGCTCTTTGCTCACACCATAGAAGACAGGAAAAGTCCCAGTACATACACTCCACACACTTGAAATAGCATCATGAAAGACCCTGGTGGCACAGGCCTATGAGACCAGCTACTTGGGAGGCTGAGGCAGGAGGGCTAAAAGTTCAAAGATTTCTTGGGCTACAGAATGAGTTCAAGGCCAGCCTGGGCAATGAAACACTAATGAGACTCTGCCTTTAAAAAGAGAAAAGAAAGAAGAAGGAAAGGAAAGGAAAGAAGAGAAAAGGAAAGGAAAGTGAACAGAATGGTTTGGTAGAGTAGCATAGACAAAGTACTAGGTTCCATCCTTATCACTCAAAGCAACAATAAATAATAATAGCAACAACCCACCAAACCAGGAAGAGCACAACAGCCGAGGGTACTTGGGTTTTAAAGGACTCTTTGGCCTCACTTCTGTAAAGACCCTCTAGATAATATAGGTGCTCTTCTAGCACTGCGGACTGGGGGACACTGGGCAAAGACTGACACAATCCAACTGTAGCAGCTGCTTATTCCTCTGTAAGTTACTGTTATGTCAGACGTAGCATTATCTTCCCTTTTAGCCCTGGGCTGGTCCAAGTTCTTTATTTGTATGAACATATTTAAGCCTCTGTGGAATGCTAAGAGGCAGGTATTATTTTTTTCTCCTTTACAAATGGAGCACCTGGGGCCCTGAGAAATTAAATATCTTGCTCAAAACCAAGAAACTGGCATTTGTCAGAGCTAGGGACAAGCCAGTCAGGTTGCCTCAGGGGCTGTGCCTTTAAGAGGCAAGCTTTCCTGTCTCTTACAAGACAGTGTCTTACCCCATGGGAACCCGTAGTTCACACTTGGATCTATTCAAAGGGCCTGGGAGGGTCTTGCAAGGAGAGGAGAGACCAATTGTGGCCAAGGAGCTTGGGAAGAATTCTTGGGAAAGCAGGGCCTGATTTGAGTCAGACTAGCAAGAGGTCATGTCTCTGGGTAAAGCTTACAGAAATGCCAGGCTGGAACAGGGATAGCCCAAGGACAATGGCTAAAGTGGGAGGATACTGTGTGGGCACCAAGACTGCAGCCTTGTCAGCTAGGCTGACAAGCATGGGCTCCCTGTCACAGGCATCAAGTACGGCTGAGATACAGCAGCAGAATGACATGGCCCACATTGCCTGCTGGGAGCACTTCTCTCAGGAGAAATGTAGGTGAATGATTTGGAAGAGTGAGATTTGACTCTTCCCTTTGAAGCAATGATGATGAGGGTGGGGATCACTGTGAGGCAGTGATGCAGGTCACTTCCTGTCTCACCAGCAAGGACCAAACAATACAGTCCAAGAGGATGCTTCCCAGCATCCCAGTCAAGATAGGTGTGAGCTGCCCAGCCTTTTATTCAGCGATTTACTGGGTGGTTTCTTTTCCCTCACAACACATTTGTGAAGTTGTCAAACTTTAAAAACAAAACAAAAACAAAAAACAACAGAGTCTTACCCCATAACCCAGACTAGCCTGGAACTCACAGCAGTCTCCTGCCTCAGCCTTCTGCATACTGTGATTACAGATATGAACCACCACACTGTTTTTACTCTCCCCAGACAAGCTCGCCAACCAGAGCCTGTCATTTCAAGTGGATCCTCATGGATTAATTCTTGTGACTAGAGATACACGCAGATAGAAAACAGCTGGCACCTCCGTTATTTGATAATAGATGCTCTCTTAGGACCTTTTCCTTAAACATAAGATTATTTAGGTAAAAAACTAAGCCAGGCAGTGGTGGCGCACGCCTTTAATCCCAGCACTTGGGAGGCATGGGCAGGCAGATTTCTGAGTTCGAGGCCAGCCTGGTCTACAGAGTGAGTTCCAGGACAGCCAGGGCTACACAGAGAAACCCTGTCTCGAAAACAAACAAACAAACAAACAAACAAACCAAAAAAACATTTCTCTTGAAGCATTGCTAAGCTGTGTTTCATAAGCATTCATGCCTAGATTGTATTCAAATTAGCCAAAGATAATCTTGGTAATAGCTTACCACCTCAGGACCACCACAGAACATGCAACTCAACCCTGAATTTTAGAGGAAAATCTCCCCCACTCCAAACCCAGTGGCTCCTTTGGTTCTTGGAGTAAAACATGGGCATCACCAAGGGCCTTTAACCCCTGTCCTTTCTAAATCCTAGGATTCCATTATGGCAACTTACTTTTATTAGAAAAAATTTCCACTCCAGTAACACTTAGCTTCAAGAGTGTCCCCCGACTCAACCTACCATATCGTGTGCCTCTGAGCCTGTCTGCTGCCCTCCACCCCACCCCCACTCTTCTTCATCTCCTCTTCTTCTGACACATTGCTACCTACTCCTCTGACATTCAACACAGACAACAGCCCCTCAGCTAGCCCACACTGTCGCCATTGAGGCTGGGACAATATTCATTATTCTACTTTGTACTGTTTGTTTTTTTTAATACTCTTCTGAAAGGCTGAGACACTAGACATCAGGTAAGGCAGGTCCCTCTCAGACGCTAATGCCGGGCCTGGCCCATGGAAGATGCCTGCTCAATGTCCATAGGACCATGAGAGCTGGGCCTAAGAAGCAGATCTCCCAACTCAACATGAGTAAGAACAGGATATCCAAGGGACGGAGACTGGATGGGTAGTTTCAAACCGCTGCCAATTTTCTGCCCCTGGGACTCAAATTTCCTTGTAAAATGGGAGTTGTTAAACTGGTTGGACTTTGAAAGATTTCCCAATTTCAGCACTTGCTCAAATCACTTGACTGCCAATGGGCAGAGGTGAACTTCAATGTGGCTTGATTCTTAATGTGGTTCAAGCTCATCCATCAAACATTTAAGTTCCATTTGGTGACACCTTGACTGGTAACCTCTAACTAAAAAATTCTACAATTCTCTCTTGCCCAAGACTGGACCCAAGGGAAAACACACCTGGCCAAGAGCACAGACTTAACTCTGCATTTGAAAAAGGACTTAGCAACCTCTCAGTATGAGGGTCTGTAAAGCAGTCCCTGCCGTGTGTGTGTGTGTGTGTGTGTGTGTGTGTGTGTGTGTGAGAGAGAGAGAGAGAGAGAGAGAGAGAGAGAGAGAAGAGAGGGAGAGATGGGGGAGAGAGAGAGGTATGTATATACACATATTTGTGTGTATGTGTACATATTTGCATATGCATGTGGAGACCAGAGGTCAACCTCAGATGTGGCTTCTGAGGAGCCACCCACCTTGGTTTTTGAGGCAGGCTCCCAAACTGAACCTGGAGCTCACTGATTCTGCCAGACTACTCTCCGTCAAGCCCCAGGGATCCTCCAGTCTCTGTCTTGTCAGTTGAGAATCGTAAGCATACAGTAGCACAATGCCTGCCATTTTGACGTGGGTGCTGGGAATTGAGTTTAGGTCCTCATGCCTGTATGGCAAACCCTTTACCAATTGAACCAGCTCAAAACATACTCTTACAGAATTCCTCCAAACCATGTATTTATAGGAAAGAAATTTTTGCTGTTGTTTGTTTGGGACAGGATCTCACTGTAACCTTGAATGGTCTGGAACTGCTTCTATAGATAAGGCTGGCCTTGAGCTCAGAGCTCCACATTCTTGGCCTCCAGAGTGCTGGTATTAAAGCTGTGGGCAGTGATTAGCCCTAACTTTTTGTTTTTTGTTTGTTTGTTAAAGATAGAATCTCATTATGTAGCCAGGCTGGTTTTAAATTTATAGTCCTCCTGCCTCAGCTTTCTAAATGCTAGGATTAGAGGTGTGTACTACCGTGCCCAGATAAAAATAACTTTTCCTTTAATAACTAAAGGTATCCATTGTTTTTATACCTACTAATACAGAACCAAACAACAGAAAGTTGAGCGACCTAAAACGAACATAAACCTCACTTTCTGCATCTCCCAATTGTGTAGGAGGGAGAATATTAACATGGCCCAGTTGGGTGAGTTTTCTATCCACAGGGTGTTGATGAAAGCCACTCTGTGGGGTTTGCCTGATGCTGGTGTGGTCTGTGGGTCCCTGAGTGTAGCCTTGCAGGAAGGCTAGCAAGCTAGGCTCATCCAGAACTGTCAGTCAAGGTATGCATGAGGCTACCTTCATCATGAAAGCTACTGACCCAGCTCAGGGCTGTAAGAATCAGTTCTCAAAACAACAGTGTGCTTCTTAGGAGTGAGTCTGCGAAGTCCCACAGTGCTGAAAGTGGCAACCTGCAGTGTTCAAGGCAGCCTGCAGTTTTGCCCAGACACAGTATAGGGAGGCTGCTTTCACCTTCTGAGGAGGATGTTGGAGACGTGAGGTCAGTTTTAACACCATTCAGTCTTACATACCTACGCACTGTCAGCACTGTTCTAATGTAGATATTATTCTGATTATTCTCCTGCTTCCACCTCCCTGGTGAACTCTGAAGCTGAGTATTCATTCCTCTGTATAATCAGCCCTTTAATCATCGCATGTCTAAAACTGACTGCTGATCTCCTTCTAAACTGCTCAGTATTAGTCATCTCTAAAAAGCACTGGCTCCATCCTTCCTCCGAGTTCAGCTTTTATGCCTTTGGGTCATCAACAATCCTTTTCCTCCCTCCTTCCCTTCTCTAGTCAGTATACCACGATGACTCTACCTTTAACATACAGATGCGCCTTGACTTATCACAGTATAGTGGCATAACAATCCCACGGTAAGTAGAAAATACCATATCGTAAGCTAAAAATGCAGTTGATGCACCCAACCTACTAAAACTCATAGCTTAGCAACAGAGAACACATAGAATATTCATTTACCTGTATAGCGCCACACATGGCTGATCCAGGGAAAGATCAAAATTCACAGCTCAAAGTAGTGTTTACCAAATGGGTGCCACTTCAAATCGTTGTTAGTTCAATCATCCAAAGTCAGAGACCCAGAATCTGACGCTTGTAACCACCATCCCCGCTAAGCCTGGCCAGAGCCGCTTCTCCTTAGATCCAAGCAGCCCCCGTCTACCAGGCCAGCCAGCTGTTGCTCTCACAGCCTGGCCCTCAGTTTCCCAACTACAGCCACCTGATTCTTAGGCAATGAAAGCCAGATGGTGCTGTATAGCTGCTCGCCTTCCTTGGGCAAAGCTAATTTCTACTAAGGTTCCACAACCTTTACGTGTGAGCATCCACCGCTTGCGTTCCTCTGCTTCTTTTTTTACACTTGGTTGTTGGTTCCTCACAGCCACCTTTGACATTGTACCCTTTAAAATGGCAGTCTCCTCTGTTGCCTCATGACCTTAGACCCTTCTCTGCTCTGAACGTCTGCATTGCATTAGCTGCCTTTAACCCTTAGATTTTTGTTTCCTTCTCCTTTCTTACTAGTATATAAAGCTTCGTGGATGTGTTATATACAGCTACATAGCCTAGTCTGGCCTCGAACTTTTGATCCTGCCTCAGCCTTCCAGGTGCTGGAATTATACACGTGTACCAGCGTGCCTGGCTAACGCAGAGATTTTGGGCTGTTTGGTTCCTAGCTGTATCCATGCACCCAACAAAGGGAATTGCCCATACACAGGAGGTGCTCAAAATGTGTAATTTATATAAAGGAATGTTTGGTAGGCTTTCTAAAATGATAGATGCATCCTTTCTAGATGAGAAACTACCCATATTTCTTTTTGGGTCTTTTGCCCTCATCTTTCTGAGCAGAGGAAGAAGTGCACTGGTTCTTGTCCTTTAAAATGTTACTAGGAAGCAAATGTCCTTTGGTACTTTTTGTACATTCTGTCTGTTCGGCTGGAGTAATTAATCCTTGCTCATGCCATACCGTGTAGCAGTACTGTCCTTCGGCTTCCTCACCTAAAAACTTCGGGGACAATGACCTCCAGATCTTTCTCCCATCAGGTTGATAAGCAGAAATAGTGGTAGGCGGTTTGGATCCTGGCTAGCCAGAGAGGGCAGAATGTAAATTGTTTTCCTTTTTTCCCCCTGAATCCACAAGGATCAGTTCAGCCTGGCAAATTGCCAGTGTGGAAGATAGTTCCCAAAGGTTGACCAATAGAGGTCGTCGGCATGGTGACATATGCCTGTAATTCTAGCATTTGAAAGATTGAAGCCAACCTGAGCTGTAAAATTAAGACCTTTTCTAAATAAAAACAACTTCCCCCACCCCACAAAAAGAAGAAGTTTCTAAACATGATAGCAACCACAAACGGGTTGGAACTGGTGTCCTTGGCTCCAAAACTCAACTAACTGCATGGAGTGAACCGCCAGAGATACAGGAGTCCCGTTAAAACTCCGGAGCTGTCCTTGCCTAGCCACAGATGAACGGATCCACCATCCTGACTGTAAACCAAACATCTGGGTGGGAAGTAACACAATCTCAGGAGTAAATAATTTGCTCCCAAATATTTAATAGAGACAATGACACAGCATGCTTATATGCATCTGCGAAATGCAAGCCACTAATAAAACAGCAGGACAAGAACTAGAGAAGATGGGGTTAGCCAGGCAAAATCTCTGAATATGCTAACAGCATTCAGCCAATCAAAGCCATTCAAAACCAAAACCCTCCAGGGTCCCCCTGTGTGACTCAGACTGGCTTTAGCTTTTCAACACCCCAGCCTCTGCCTCTGGAGCCATCACAAGCCTGGGCTTTATTATTATTATTATTATTATTATTATTATTATTATTATATTATTATTATTATTATTATTATTATTATTATTATTATTATTATTATTATTTTCTGTGCACCTTCAGTCTCACAGAAGTGAGATCCCCTAAGGCTCAAGGGCACTAGCACTTTTGCCCCAGCCCAGAGTTAAGAGGGAACAGCGATGTAAAAAAAAAAAAAAAAACAGGGAATACCACTTACTACGAGGCCACCTTTTCCCAGAGTCATGCTCTGTCCTTGAACCTGGACACCCATCTGCCACCACAGAGGCCGGACAGAGAAAGAAAGTCAACAATGAAGTGACAGGCACTTGAACTGTGGACTGAGTTAATAGAGAGAGAGCCTGGGGTTCTGTAGACACAGGACACAGGCTGCCTGAGCAAGGCCAGCATGCTAGATTCATAGCGGAGCACCTGACGTGTTTGGTCCGGCCCAGGACACAACCGCAGCTCTTTCTGTAGGGCTTCCTCCTTTGAAAGGAACTAAAGTTCGCAAGGTGACAGCCCACACGCAAGCCGGTGCCTTACCTCTTCCATTGTGGTCCTCCGAGGCAGCGACTGGGAGACAATGCCAGCTTCCCAGAGCTGGATCCTGGGGCCAACAGTGCTCTCGCCTCCGCCCGCCAGCTTGAAGTCACTTCCCCTGTCCCGGACACGCTGGAGCCCTGGCTCTTCACCTGCTCCACCTGGGCTGTGGCTCCTCCCTCCCTCGGGGCTGGGAGTGGGCGGGC
Organism: Arvicanthis niloticus; assembly: GCF_011762505.2. Lineage (NCBI taxonomy): Eukaryota > Metazoa > Chordata > Mammalia > Rodentia > Muridae > Arvicanthis > Arvicanthis niloticus. The sequence goes on from NC_047662.1 coordinate 45,427,667, forward strand.
CTCCATCCTCCCAGCTGGACCTGCTGCAAAGGGGTAGGGGGCAGTGTGTGGGCAGAAGGCTGAACCCGCTGGTCCCAAGACTTCCTTGCCATCCCTCCCTTTGCAAGGGTTTCACTTTGTGCCTGAGTCGGGTCCTCTCCCATCACATCCCAACTGGGGGAGTTTCTGGGAGCCAAGTACATCTTGTCCCTAAAGTTAGACTGGAAGGCTCAGAACACTGTGATCTCCTTTAGCGATACCCTTGCCCAACTCCGCCCCTGCTCATGGCTACTTAATTTCACAAAAACTGCTCAGGGCTCGGAGGAAAGAAAGCTCTTAAGTGTTGCTAAGCAGGCAGGTGGGTTTAATGGGGGTGTGAGAGAAAGCTGAAATAAACTACACCTGTTTTTAAAGACAGGCATGGTCGCGGGGTTTGAAGGCATGAATCCATTTTCCTCTTACAAGTAGCCCTGACAAGTTCAGCTGTCCTCCTTTTAGCAGGGGACAAACTGGAGCTTGAAGAGAGAGGTGGCTTTATCTAGCTTGGAGTGACACTGGTAGGATGCTGAAGGAAAGATGCTCTGGTTGACTGACGATGATGATTCTGGGTTCTGATTTTTTTTTTCCCCCATTTCCTGCCAGAGCTGCTCCTGGCTGGAACCCCAAACTTCAGTTCCTAGATTTGGGGAGGGGGCGGATCTCCCACCTGTCATGGGGATTTGGAGGTGGGCCGGGTGAATGACCTATGCTCTGATTTATATACACCTTGCTGAGTTTTATTGCTTCTTATGGACTAAAAATAAAATCTGTTTTTGTTTGTTTGATTGTTTATAGTTTGGTGCAGGGTGTCCCACTCAAGCTGCCTTCAAATTTACTATATAACTTGAAATGGCCTCCAATCCAATTATTATTGCTGGTGTTGTTTTCTCTCTGTATAGCCCTGGCTATTCTGGACTCCACACTCACATGTTGGACCAGGTTGGAAACAGAGGAGGAGTGGAGGTAGGAAGCTCTCTGTTGCTTATCCCCTAAGAGGCGATCTACTGCAGGACTTTCGTTTTGCTCAGCCACTGCTCAGTCACGTTTTGCTGTCTTTCCTCCAAGGCCAAGGGTTCGTTTATGGTCTTTACTCAGCACTCTGGTCCTCTCTATCCAGTTATACTTCACAGTTCTGTGACCCAGGGGCCTTTGGGCTTCCAACATCCCCCCACGGTCCCAAACGCAAGGGCTCCCCCTGGTGGCGTCAGGACAGACCACATGGCAGAGGGGTAATCAGGGCTTTCAGGTTCCTCAACAGCCTACCTAGATCCAAAGGCTCTTGGAGGTTTCCTTTGGTTTGGCCCTGAACTAGTTAGAGTGGTGAGTCCCAGTGTATACTAGGCACCTTTCATTGGTAGCTGTTGGTCGTGGGGACTATTTTGCCAGTAGGCATAAGAAATTAGGCTTGGCCCTCCTCCTCCATCCTTGGGCCTCCTTTGAATTCCTGTCCTTTCCTGTACTTACTACTATCTAAACTGTCGGTAAACATTTAGAAGCTAGGATCTGCATATGAGAAGGAGGTGGTAGTTTTCTTTCTAAGCCTGGGTTACCAATATGTTTCTTAGTTCTACCCAATTTTCCTATGAATTTAATAACTTGGCTTTGCTTTACGACTGGATATAATTCCACCATGTATGTGTACCCCAATTCATTACCAGTTCATCTGTTGATGGATGTCTAGGCTGATTTTTGTTTTAAGAGAGAGAAAGAATATGATTCTGGGTGAGTAGGAATGGCCGGATCTGGGAGGAGTGGGGGACAGGAAAGACTGTAACAAATATACTGGATTAAATTTTTAAATTAATTAACCTTCTGTGTGTATTTTGCCCCATGTATTTGCAGTACATGTCTGAAGTGCCTGAAGAACCAGAAGAGGGTGCCCCCCCCCCCCATTGGGGCTAGAGTTACAGACCATCGAAAGCCTCTGTGTGGATGCTGGGAACCAAACCCAGGACCTTCGTAGAAGCAAGTGCTTTAACCACAGACTCAAGTCACCTGCCCCACTCATTTATCTCTTGATGATAAACATGATTTTCAGTGCGGCAAAAGAACATTCTTTGGCCCATGATAGGGGAGGATGGAAATTACAGGGGCGGAAGGGTCCCGGTGGGAAAGGGGTGAGGATAGTGGAGAGGAACAGGAGGATTACATCAGAACTAAGTGTGTATGGACAT